>NC_141695.1:409027594-409730492 GCF_964263255.1 Lissotriton vulgaris
CCAAAATGTCTCTGAAGAGGTCCTGCAGGTAGCAGGTGACGCTATTCCCCTCTGATTTCACTGGTACATTCCGGACTCAGATGTTGTTCCTGCGGGAATGGTTCTCAAGGTCTTCCGCGTGGGCCTGCAGGTCCACCTGTTGTTCCTGAAGGCGGAGGACCTCCTGCTGTAGGTGCACCAGCTCCCCATCGCGGGCATGGCCAGAGTCCTCTACCGCGACCACTCTCTCACCCAGGCTATCGACGTCCCTACGAAGCTCTCACTGTTCCCCAGCGAGGTCCTGCTTCAGCGCTTGGAAGTCATCTCGGAGGATGTTAAAGAGGGATTCTAGGAATGTCCTCGTGATGGGCGCCTCCCCGCTCTCTTGCTGCTGTTCTGTGGTATGGGTCACGGGGGGGCCGGCGTCAGGGCTTTCCCCCCTTTTGGGGTTGTCTTGCTGAGCATGTCAGCGATGGTGCGGTTGCCCCTACGGCTTGTGTTGGACATGCTGCCTGCCAAGTTCTGAGCCTTCGCCTGTAGCAGAGTTCCTGGTCAGTGACGTACCCTTGCAGCTTCGTCCAGACCCCACTGTGTCTTGTCCACTCCAGAGCCGTGCGGCCGCCGCTGTGAAGAACTGGCTGTTCCCACAATGTGCTTGCAGAAGAGCCCCGGGTGTCCCAGAGAGTGTTGGCCGCCCCCCCTCCGGCACCAGCAGGTAACCCCTCAGAGCGGAGTCGCCCAGTCCTGTGCCCTTATATCTCGTACCGTGGGCAGATTAAAATTGGTCCCCGCTGGGGCCAGGGCTATGGAACGTCCCGAGCCCCTCCCGCTTTCCGGGGATCGGGCAGCAGCCCCACACCTAGGGGGCAGCAGTGCTCCGGCCTGCCACCTCTGGTATTTCAGGTCTTCACCCCTTTCTCACGGCCAATCTTAGCCACCCAGCTGGCCAGTCCAATAGGTCGGTGTGTTGGGGGGCTCTCCAGTTCCACACCCCTCCTAGACTCTAGGCGGCTCTCTGATAAGCAGATGTGCAGGGGGTACGGGGCGATCAAGGCGGCAGCGCCCAGCCAAGCGCGCGGCCTCCACCACCTCCCCGACTATGCTACACCGTCCTCGGGCCCAGCCGGGCCCTGCACCGGGAGCTCGATTATGCCCCCGAGCCTCTGCTATAGCCACCCTCCATGACTCTCCTCACCTCCGCCTGCGGACAGTCGCTGTCCGGGTCCTGGGTGCTTGTATTGCCCTTCTTACCGCTGCCTCCGGGAGTGTGTCAGGTGCTGCGACTCGGTTTCTCCTCCTCCGGCAGTCGGTCTGGTGCGATACTGGGGTCCCCGGCCTCCCAATCTCTGGTAGGCCTGTCTGATCTCGCCAGGGCACTTCGGGTTGGAAGGTGCTGACCGGGCCTCACCTCCCGCTCCTAGAATCGTCCCGGCCCCGCCGCGGTGGGGGCGTCGGCCGCACCCTCCTGCTAGGCCTAAGACCAGGGCCTCGATTTTCACCACTCCCGGCTCGCTTCCCTCCGGTCTTTCAAGCAGGCCGCAGCAGCAGCCTACGGTTCTCCGCCTCCTTCTGGGATACGTGGCCGCCAACCACTGGGCCTCCCTGGAGGTCGCCGTGTAGACAGGTCGGCCCTTACCTCCAGACCAGTCCACAGTGCAGGCTCCGACTACCCGCCTCGGTGAGGCCTTAGAACAGGACCTCGATTTTCGTGACCCACCGCTGGTCCTCCTTCTCTCCACCGGTCGGGCGGCAGCGGCGTCAGTCAGAGCTCCTCTCCCGCTCCACTCTCGGGCCAGTGAACAACAGGGCCCCCCGGAAGTCGTCGCTGGTGGCAATCCGGCTCCTCCACCAGCCGGGGCTAACAAGGTGTGGGCACACAGTCAGTCACCGCGTCCGGGCGGCCGCCATTACAGAGATCGCGGCCAGACAACACCTCATTTGTATGCTGGCTCCGGGGGCCATGCCGATCTGGAAACCACTCCCAGGGATCAGCGGTCGCTCTCCGGTACCCCACCACCAGAATATGTGACCGTCTGGGGGGTAAGAATGCTATTTAAGGGGCTTTCAGGGAGATCGGGGCAGGGAGCCACTGAGACCTGCGTCCGATCAGTTCGCCATCTTGGCCACACCCCTCCCAACACTTACTTTAAATGCGATGTAATGGTATGCGGTGTAATGGTATGCGTTGTAAATGTATAATGCGATGTAAGGTAGTTTCTAAAAATGCGTTGTAGTGACATGCAATATAAAATCATGCGATGTAAAGGATGTAGCGATGTAAAAACTGCATTGTAAAGGCATGCGTTGTAAAAGTATGCGTTGTAACATCATACAACCCGCTGACATATGCAATAAAGGGATTAGAGAACTGACTGGATCTTTGGATTGATTATACTCGGTTGTAATTTCACCTAAGTGGTAATGAGACCTTAGGTTATGTGTTAACCTAATAAGTTTAATGTAGTCAATTTTGGTGGACAGACTTCCCATGTCCAATTTACTTGATTGGCATTTTTTAATAGCGATGCAAATATTTGTCACTCACACATGGAATGTCTCAGATATTGTAAATTAGAGGATAGTATCAGAACAATGTGTATATCGAACCAGCAATCTTGGTGTGACAGAATAATAAGGACAGCATTAAAAGAAACATCAACAAGTAAGTAAGTCTAGATTTTCTATATCTAACTCTGCATATAAGCACCTACGCTGTACAAATATCATCAAGGTACGAAGATGTAGAGTTAGGATTTGTATATCTATACTCCCCTATATGTATTTATATTTCGATATTTTGTCCTTTGATAGTCTGCCTCGGTAGTCTAGTTTCTCAATATTAATAGTATCTATATTCTGTAGTACAACTTATCAGAACAAAAAAGATACTCACTGTTCATCATTCAAGGTAGAATTGACTTCTTTTTCATGGTTATCGAAATTTCATATACATTTGTGAAGAAGTATAATAGTAAAACAGAAGCATTTAGGACATTGTTGAAGGGGATTGCAACATTAATTTTACTTTCATCTAAGATGAGGGTCTACCTATCCAAAGCGGAGCTTGTGGTTGGGAAGCCACATAGCTATTGCTGATTGTAAGTCTAGGTCACCACTGAAGGATGATGGTGTTGTAGAATTTGAGACAGAACCAAAATGCGAGGTAGATTACATAAGCAAGCATGATGTTAATTGTGTATGTAGAGTTTTAAGGATACATTTTCTAGCCATAGTTGTTTTAGTAAAGTCATGGGGTATGTTGAGAAGAAGTGGCCCAGTGAGAACATTTTAAGAACTGAATTTATAAGCCACAAGTATCTCTGTAGATGGTAAGGGACCAAGAAAATACTTGAGAACATTTGGTTGGTTGGGGTTTAATACCATTGTGGACAAGTGAGTCCATAACTGTGTTTTAATAGATTATAATTGTATTTTTGTAGTGCTTTAAATTGCTGCTGAGATGCTGAGGAGCATTATAGGATGGAAAGCACGCTACACAATGTTAACATGCTTGTTTAGAAAAATATATGTAAGTGGGGTCTATGCAGGAATCATTTTGGTATTATGAGTCAATAACCAGAATGGTGCTTTTTTCCGTTTGTGTAAATCACAGTGCTCAATAGTGTGAGGGTGCAAAGAAGAGTAAGAGATACAGCATGCACAATATCAACAAGTAGGTTAATGTAGTTATTCTGCCTTATGGAATCACAGAGTGGCTAAACCCAAATCCTGTGCTGGATACTGCAATCAAGAAGACAGAAGCTATGCACAAACATTAGAGGTTTGGGAAATTTGAGTAATTTGCTTTTGTGTGATTACAGTAAATTTCGGGAAAATAAAATGAAATTATGCAAAATTCAAATCTGTTATTACATGCTATTTTCTAGATGAAATGCATCCTTACATCAATTTTTGATGTGAATAAGCATTTCAATTTACAAAAAGAATACAAAACAATCAAAAGCACCATGAACTGGTATTCTGTTGTTCCTTTGCATTCCCTGTAGATTTTTACCATAAATGGCGCATTCGCTGTAAAGTTTGACTGAGAATGGCACATAATTATGGTAAGTGGAGTCAGCGGCGTAACATAGGCCCCCCGCAGCCCCCGCAGTGTGGGGGGCCGAGCTCCAACACAATACCTTGGCCTGAGAGCTCCTGACTGACTCTGGGCCCCACTCAAGTTTCATTATGCCACTGAGTGGAGTAACAGCATAATTTCAGGTATTTTGCATAATAAGTGTAACATGAAATTCCCAAAATTATGCAAAGTACATTGGCATAATTTAAATTTTGCTCAGGCCAATCAACTTGGGTGAACTTTTAAGGGTAGGACATAAGAGAGACCTGTAGGGATGGTCTGTATTAAAGGTATCTCTGGTGTAAGCATCTGTTGTAACAAGGGAGTTTAATCCTTTAAGGTGTCAAATCGGGAGGCTGAAATCCTTAGCGTGGCCTATAGAGATGGACTGTATTAAAGAAATCCAAGAAGCAAACTACTATTGTGCAACAAGAGCTTATGAATTCTTTATTTCTTCTGGTCATAGTAATAGATGACAGACCTTTTCATGCGTAGGTTGCATGTCTCTTAGTTTTGACTGGATTGGTTTAGAAGGGTCTATGGTGGTTACCTGAATGTGGAGGCATGTTCTATGGCGTTTTCTGATGACAGGTTGCCATTGCATGAATGTTCTACATGTGCAATGTTGGGGATGCAAATGCAATCCCCAGATTTCTCTGGTTATTGATGGCAATTACATTTGTGTTATGGGACAGTCGGGAAAAGTTTGAGTGTAATCCAAAGCCTTCAATAATTGGATTGCGCAGTGTAGTGGTTCCTATGACTTTTTTTTATCATTGACTCCATTCCTCTGTTTATCTTGAAGCACTCTTGTGCAGTGTGTTTTGTTCTCTTTTTAGTGCTAAACTGCCAGTTTGGTTCTTGTCACTTATTTCATGAAGAGACAGATGTTTCATTATTTTGTGAACTTCAAATCGTCTTGTACACTTCATATCTTATCCGTAAGGATTACAATTGTTTTTCTGCCTATACTGAAAGGTGTTACACCAGTGTCTTTTTCTTATAGAAAGGAATGGTTAGACAAAGGTTCTAGTCTTGAATTGGCTATTCAGTTCTGTGAGGATCTTTTCCATTTTGATTGTAGGAACCACCGACTTTTCCTTTGAATCAATCTGTAGAGGATACAAAGTGCCTCAAGGACAGACTGTCTATCTATAAGTAGCAAATGGAATGTATGAAGCTCCAGTGTAATGAGTACGGTTTAACAGAAGTGTGAAAACAGTCTGTGGTATGCAAATCTTTTCGAATTTCAGAAGTAACAATATTGCAGGTGTAGGCTACTTGCATTATCTAATCGCATAATCACATGGGTGTGAATATAAAGTAGTTGCGTGGATAACTAACATGTGGGAAGATGTGTCTCAGTATTCAGTGTAGAATGCTCTTCTTCTGACTTCCTTCACATATGGGATCAGGGATATGATGAAATCCATGGTTTTGTGCCACCATTCATGTCACTTGTGGCATCTCTAACTCTTTCAGAGCAGATTTGTTTAGGTTGGTACTTGTGTCATTGTCCACAAGCCCTGCTGTCAATTTTGGACAAATAAAGTTTAAAGTGATTGATTCTCCTCCATTTTTCAATGGCGTGGTGGCAGTTTTAAGATCTAGATAAGTCCGGCTAGTCAAGGATTTTCGATCTTAAGAGAAATGCATGTATCATCTGTGTAGTTTCAGAAGCAACAAGACAGTTAAGACAAGTTTACCTCCTTCTGTTGTTCCAGTTCTTGCTGGATGATTGAGGAAACTTGCCAAAGACATTATATGGGCCCACATAAGGTTTTTCCATGAACAGATCTGTTCGCCGTTTTTCAGTTTCATTATTATTTAAAGTAGCCTGATTTGTGCACGATAGGATGTGTGTAAAGTGATATTGTCATTGAATTCTTGGAGGACGTGTTGTAGAGTAGGCCTCTTCAAACGACAAGCCATCAAAGCAAAACAACTTTACATTATAAAAAAGTATCAATTTCTCACTGTTTAGTAACCCTGGGCGTAGTGTGCGGAGTGGGGCTACGCGGAGCTACGCGAAGTGGGCACAAAACTACGCCCACCCGCGCACTCCGCGTAGCTCCACTACGCGCCGCCCGCCTCCCTCCCCACCCTCCTTAAATACTGCAATAAATGGCTAGAAAGCTTTTAAAAACACTTACCTTGTCTGCCGCGTCCCCGGGGCTCCCTCTCGCCGTCCCTGGATTCGCGCCGTCATTTCGAATACTAATGCGCATGCGCCCGCGCATGCACATTTCTCATGAGAAATACGCATGCGCGGCCGCCCGCGCATGCGCATTAGTATTCAAAATGGTGGCGCAAATCCAGGGACGGCGAAAGGGAGCCCCGGGGACGCGGCGGACAAGGTAAGTGTTTTTAAAAGCTTTCTAGCCATTATTGAAGTATTTAGGGCGGGCGGGAGGGAGGCGGGTGGCGGCCGGCTATGCACCGTCTGCGGAGCTCGCGTAGTGCCGCCTGGCTACGCCCGCTACGCAAAATGCGTAGGAGACGGCACTACGCACACTCCATGCACGGAGCGTAGCTGGCCGCCCACCCCTACTGTTTAGTTCATAAACTAAAAGTAGCTGCTAACTTTATGAGGACCTGTTAGAACGGGGGTTTCTGGTTGTTATAGTATGCACCATGTACAAGCAGGAACCACCACTCTAGTCAGGGCAAGCTAGATATACACTAAAAGAAAACTTGTGGTCACCCTCTGGTAGCTTGGCACAAAGCAGTTAGGCTTATCTATAGAGGCAATGTGTATAGTATTTGTGCAACACACACAGTAACACAATGAAAACACCACAAAAATACTAGAAGTAGAACAAGTCCAAAATGACAAAAAGCCAATAGATAGAATTAATTTTTAAAGAATAAATAAAAAAGTAGTGCTTTGAAGCAAATAGCGCTTAGAAGTTACTCGAGGTCGCACTGGAACGGTGTAAATCCCCAGTCCAGCGATGGAGGGCCGGCCGGCTACAGTACGCTCGCAGGTCCTACTGAAAAAGTACCTTGGATCGAGCAAGCGTTGACGTCAAAGACTTAATGTGTCAGTTCCGATCCATAGACTCAATGAAGGCTTCATCGATGGACCCCTTTACGGTGCAGGTGATGCGTCTTTGTCGAGACATGCTGTCTGTCATTGAGCTGTGTAGTCCATCAAAGTGATGTCGTAGATCGGTTCCTGCGTCAGCATCAAAGGACAATGCGTCATTTCCTATTGACGTAAAGTCATCACTTTGTCGATTTTGATGGTCCTGCACAGCAGGAGCCCACGGTCAAGGACCCAGGAGTGGATTGGCACCACTTGGCAGGCCAGGACTCACTGATAGCAGAGTCCAGGTGCTGTTGCAGGGTTGAAGGACATCTTTGATGTCCTGAGACTTCAGAACAGGGAGCAAGCCAGCAAGTCCTTGAAGTCACTCTGGTTTCATGTGAGATGGGTCCAGTCCTTGTCATCAGCAGAGGAGCACAGCAAATCAGAAAAGCAGTTCTTCCAGAGCAGCATTCTAGTGGAGTGGCAATCATTTTAGCACAGCAGTCTTTACTCCAGTCCTGGCAGAGTTCTTCACAGGTTCAGTAGTGTACTGTATTGATAGGGTCAGATTCCCAGCACTTGTACCCAGTTGTGCCTTCG
The DNA here is from genome assembly GCF_964263255.1 of Lissotriton vulgaris. NCBI lineage: Eukaryota > Metazoa > Chordata > Amphibia > Caudata > Salamandridae > Lissotriton > Lissotriton vulgaris. The sequence continues at coordinate 409,035,286 of NC_141695.1, forward strand.
AAGTGGGGGTGACTTAAAGCAGGCCCTTGAAATGCATAGGTCCCCCTTTCTCCGGATCCCTAGCACCAGACTTAGTAGGGGGTAGTCAGCCCTTTGTGTGAGAAACAGGACAATGCCTGGTGTGTCAGCCCCCCTCAACCTCTTCCTGCTCAGGAGGAGCTCTCAGAATGCAGATGAGTTCTCTTTCACACCCACCCTCCCTGTTTTTGTGGCTGTCTAGAGGGAATGAACAAAGTATAGCTGTCACCCACCCCAGACGTGTTTTGGAGACAGGCTGCACGCACACAAAGGGTATACACCTGTTACAACGCATTTGTTACAACGCGATACTGTTACAACGCGACTTTTACAACGCATACCATTACAACGCATTGCGCTGGGGGGCGCTCTAGGATAGGGAATAAGTATAATTTACTATCCAACACCTTCCCTAGGGTCCACGGGGACTGGAGTTAGAATAGTAAATTATACTTACCACTATCCAGCACCTCAAAGCGCTATGCGTTGTAATGGTATGCGTTGTAATGGTCGCGTTGTAACAGTAGGTAGTTGTAATGGTATGCGTTGTAACATGGTACATCCCACACAAAGTAGTAAAAGCAGAGAAATGTCCACTTTCTAAAAGTGGCATTTGTAAAATAGCAATGTTAAATCTAACTTTACCAGTAAAAAGGATGTATTATTATCATTTCAAGGATATGAAACATAATGCAGCTACTCCTTTCTAATCAGGAACTACAACTTAAAAGTGTATTTAAGGAACTCCCAATGCAATGCTATCGTATGAGCCTAGTAGGCCTCAAAGTAGTGAAAAATGAAGTTGGATGTTTGTCACTACCAGGACATGTGAAACTTAAAAGTGCATGTCCTACCTTTTTCTTACACAGCATCCAGCCCTTAGTGCTACATAGGTCCTACCTTAGTGATTACCTATGTGTAATAAAAAGGGATTTTAAGACTTGGAAAGTGGTTCTAAATGGCAAGTCAGAGTGGCAATAAACTGCACACATATTCCTTGCAATGGCAGGCCAGAGACAAGTTTGAAAGGCTACTTGTGGGGGTTGCACAAGCAGTGCAGCAGTGCTACCAGTAGCATTTAGGTTACAGGTCCTTGGTATTTGGTGTACCACTTTACACAAGACACACAAGTAAGCTAAATATGTCATTTGGGTATACACCAATGTCACCATGTTTAAGGGAGAAGCACATGCACTTTAGCACTGTTCAGCAGTGGTAAAGTGCTCAGAGTTCTAAGGCCAACAAAAAGAATCAGTAAAAGCAGGAGGATAGCAGACAAAAAGTTTGGTGGAAGACCACCCTAAGGAGGTCAGATCTAACAAGACATTTTTATAGCCTACAACAAATGTTATAATATGTTATGTTATAAGATATTTTGTATAGCGTGCAGCTACTCGAAAGAGTGTCCCGACGCTTTGAATTGCACACTAATCTCATAACACAACAGGGAAAATGAAAATAAACAGAAAAAAAAGGGGAACCTAATAGGACCTGAAACTAAGAAGTGAAAAGCCAAGTTTTAAGCCCCTTCCTAAAGGCCAACAAGTTAGGAGTGCTGCGCAGGGACACAGGCAGTTTGTTCCACAGCTGAGGCGCTAATAGTTTAAAGGAGCGGCCACCAATGCGCGCTCTCTTCACGCGGGGCACTGCAGCAAGAAACAAGACTTCAGACCTAAGCGACCTGGCAGGAAGGTAAAAGGACAGCCTTTTCTGAAGATATTTTGCTCCGGAGGTGTGCAAGGCTTTGTGTGCCAGGGTGAGAGTTTTAAAAACTATCCGCTTCCGGACAGGAAGCCAGTGCAGAGCCTCCAAGAGGCCCGAGGCTCTGGTACGGCGAGATAGTCCAAAGATAGCACGTGCTGCCGAATTCTGAACAACCTGTAATCGTTGAAGCAGGTATTCTGGCAGGCCGAGATAGAGGACGTTGGAATAGTCTATTCTCGAGCCTATGATCGCCTGCACCGTGATCTTCCTTTGTTCCTTCGATAACAAGGGAAGGAACTTGCGAAGCATCCGGAGTAAGCCAAAGCAGGTGCCAGTGAGACCGATTACCTGCGAGCGTAGTGTGAGGCCATTGTCGATCTTAATCCCAAGGTTTTTAGCTACCTGGGATGAACTTGCTGGTGGAAACATGTTCTCAGTCCACCACACTTTCCAATCCGGGTCCGAGCTGCACCCAAAAAAGAGGACCTCGGATTTATCCGAGTTGCACTTGAGGCTGTTATGATGGAACCACTGAAACACAGCCTCAAGGCAACCCTGGATCCTACCTCCATCGAAGTCCGCACCCCTCTCACAGGTGAAGAGGAGCTGGGTGTCATCGGCGTAAGAAACGATCTGGGCCCCGAAGGACTCCGCCAGAGCCGCCAGAGGGGTCATGAAGATATTAAATAGAGTTGGACTCAGGACAGAGCCCTGAGGAACTCCGACACCCAATGGCGACATCTCGGCGGAGCAAGCAGAAGCCCAGACCGTTTGTCGACGGCCTGCCAGGAAAGATCGAAACCACTGGAGCACCGTCCCTCGGAGACCAATCTCTGAGAGTCTAGCAAGCAGACCCTCATGAGGGACGGTGTCAAAGGCCGCCGACAGGTCTAACATCACCAGCATCGCTCTCCCACCCGAATCCAGCACCTCCTTTATCGCCTCCGAGACTTCCAGGAGTCGCGGGACCTGTGAAACATAACCACCGCCTCACATTCCACGCACCCACCAGAGACCTCCGCTCCTCCCAACTGGCTCTGGCCACCTTCCCATGTATCGGCAAGACCAAAGCCGGAGGAAGACCCTTCTCCTACCCCACAGCAAAGACCTGGAACAACCTGCCTCTCCACCTCAGGCAATCACCATCACAGCCTCATTACAGAAGGACATGGAAATGTTAGCCTAGAGGTCCCCACAAAGTTGACTGCTTAATTCAATAAATGGTTAAAAACATCATGGATATCTTGACCCACGCTGAAGTTGGAACAAGGTCACTGAAGAACAGCTCAACACCTCCCTCAACAAAACTCCTCCACCGACATCCATGGACGCTAATGCCTTAGCACGCAACCTCCATCAATGCTTTTTTAACTCCGCAGACACACTGGATCCCCTGATGAAAGTCCAAGGAAAGCTACACTCCTAGATAGCCAGCTGTTTCTCTTCTGCCCTTCATGAGTGCAGATGCACCTGTAGATGGTTCGACAAGAGATGGAGGAGCAGCAAGACCGCGGAAGACAACTCAGCCTTTAAAACTGCTGTCATCGCACACCACCACCTCATTAGAACAACAAAGAAAGTGGCTCTACAAGAAAGATCAACACCACATTCCTGGAAGACTGGAAACACGTAGAGATCAACCCCTTGCTGAAGAAATCCTCTGCCAACCCGACGGACCTCAAGAACTGCAGACCCATTTCCCTGCTTCCCTTCCCAGCCAAGGTTATCGAGAAGGCCATTAACGCCCAACTTTCCGAGTTCATAGAAGCAAACCACATCCTGGACCTCTCCCAATCTGGATCTGAAGCAACCACAGCACTGAGACTGGCCCCTCGCCACCACAGATGACGTCCGCAGCCTTCTAGACTTAGGCAAAACTGTAGCCCTCATCCTCCTGGACCTCTCAGCCGCCTTCGATACCGTCTCCAACCACACCCTATACACAATACTCCGCCATCTGCCACAAAGCCCTGGAATGGATCTGCTCCTTCCTCATCGGCCGATTACAGAGTCCGACTACCACCGTTCCACTCTGAACCCACAGAGATCAGTTGCAGAGTGCCTCAGGGCTCTTTCCTGAGCCCCACTTTCTTCAACATTTACATGGCCCTGCTTGCAGCCATCGTCAGGTAGCACAGACTCATCGTCTTCTATGCCAATGACACCCAGCTGATTCTCTCCTTCACCTACAAACCCACAGTCTCAAAGAACAACTTCCACAACAGGATGAAAGCTGTCACCACCTCGATAAAAACCAGCTGCCCCAAACTCAACTCAGAGAAGATCAAAGTCCTTATCGGGACTCTACCCCCTCTGATTGGGATAGCTCCTGGTGGCCAGCAGCTCTTGGCCACCAGACCACGCACAAAACATTGGCATCATCCTGGACTCCTCGTTCACCATGAACCACCAGATCAATGCTGTCTCATCATCCTGCATCCACTTGTTATGCCTGCTCCGAAAGATCTTCAAGTGGAACCCCACCAAGTTCAGAAAGATGGTCACCCACACACTTATCAGCAACAGAATTGACTACAGCAATGCACTCTACGCCGGCATCACCCAGAAACTTCTCAAGAAACTGCAGAACATTCAGAATGCCTCAACCAAACACATCCTCAACATCTTCTGCTGCCGCCCCTACACCGGCCACCAGAGAGACCTCCACTGGCTTCCAGTCAACAAAATAATCACCTTCAAGCTCCTCACACATGCCTACAAAGCCCTACAAGACGCGGGACCTGTGAAACATAACCACCGCCTCGCATTCCACGCACCCACCAGAGACCTCCGCTCCTCCCAACTGGCTCTGGCCACCTTCCCATGTATCGGCAAGACCAAAGCCGGAGGAAGACCCTTCTCCTACCCCACAGCAAAGACCTGGAACAACCTGCCTCTCCACCTCAGGCAATCACCATCACAGCCTCATTACAGAAGGACATCAAGACCTGGCTCTTCGACTGAACCACAGCGCCTTCGGCATATCAGCAGTCTCCCCCCAGCACCTTGAGAGCATTACAGGTCAGTAGTCATGCTTTACAAGACACTTGATTGATTGATTGATTGATTGATTGATTGATTGATTGATTGATGGATAAGGCCACAGAGCCAGGATATAATACCCGAGGCACAATGATGGTTTGTTTTTGTTCCCTTGCTTAAAGTTTAAAGTTAGGCTAAAGCTAGGATAGGGAGCCAGTGCATATGGTGAAACTATAGTCAAATTAATTGCAATGGGCTTTTGTCGAAGGAATCAATATTGGAGCCAATTTTTAAAGGTATTTATATTTATACATTTCCTTTTGTAGATTTCTCTACCACAAATGCAGAGCAATCTTCACATGTAACTCCCACTCAAGAGGCAGGGAAATAGACATTCCAAGGTATAGTTTAACTTGGAAGTTTGGGAAAAGATTACTACCAGATTTGGTAGAGTGCAGTGGAAGGACTTTTTTCAAGGGGAAAATGTTTCCCCATAAATGAAATAAATGTGCGTCTACACAAGGGGCTTAATTCTCCTTGTGCAATCTTTGATATGGAGAACTCCGTATAAGGAGAATAATAACCCTTCTGAAGTCACAGGACATTCCCAGATGTACGCCTGGGAACCAGGTGCTGGTGCTGCTATCCAGATGTACTTTTGGGTATGTTTGTCAACCATAAAATGTAGTAAGTCTGCACATGCACGTATACTTAAATCTATGGGTTCAGATATACTACTTTTTTGTGCAAGAGGCCCAATATTTTGGGATGCTATAACTATTTTCCTAGCTACCAAAGTCTCATTGAGAATGTTGATAAGTATATGACTGCCATGACAGAGTTGTCCAGAGCATCAGTAGGCACTTTCCTCTTTTGGGCACCTGTCACGTGGCTATTGAGTGTTATGTTTATTTTACATAATTGTCTTGGACTAGTTATTTATCAGTTTTACCATTTATATAATTTAGTTGACTTTATTGGTAAAACTATATTCATAATATAAATTACAACGGGTTTAACATGACCATTATTTTGCGCCCAATAATGCTTCCAAGGCATTTAAAAAAATGTTCTGCTTTAAAATCTTAGGTGTGTAACATAAAAGGCACCATTTTGTTGCCTTTGTCCTGATGAAGACGTGGTTATTGATTAAAGTAGTGGTTAAAATGTCAACATGTACAATTTTATTTTGTTTTGAATTGGAATCAATTGTAGATCCCAAAATCCGCTATTCGTTGAAACAGGGTCCTATTGTCCCATGCCGTAATGTATAACAGCCACACAATTGTTTACTTCTTATACATATTGCTCATTAATTTTATTTTACTCATCTGTTTGCATTACGTTCGGGAGAAAAAAGCGCTTTGCCACCTACACCTTTTTGTTGCACCAACCCCCTTGTAACTAAATCCCTGAATTCTCATGATTTGAGTTTTTCAGTATTTTGCTTTCATTCTATCTATCATTTGATCATATATTTGAGTAATTTTCCATGTAAGCAGAGTCTAGACGCTGTTGCTTTCAAAGCCTCTGAATAATTGCACTATATATAAAGTCTTATCTATAAGAACTGGTGTAGTCTTTGCACATTGAGTAAGTGAAAAGCACCATAATATGGTAACAAGATTTTCAAAACTTAAAACTGGGGCACTGACAGACTTGACTGACAGTGCTCAGTATCATAGGAAAGGGTCTATAACGAGACTCTGAGTTCCCTAAGATTGTGTTTTTGTTAATTGTCAGCCAGCCATGTTTGAAACCTAAACTGCTTTTTAGTAAAGTCTTGTTGTAAGAAAGTGGCTCTGTATATACCGCACCAAAGTAAGGTACAGTCTGCACAGAGTCCACAGTCCCCAGAGGTTTGGCAGAGGTTAAAGTTAGATATAACCTTACTCTCTAAAGTGGTAGCTTGGTCAAGAAGTAAGGCAGTATCAGAGGACAGTGTAAAACATTTGTTGTACACACTGAGTCAGCAAATGGTCTCACACACTCAAGAACTGAACTCTAGGCCAATTGTTTCGTATATCAAAATATATTGTTGTTTTATTTTAGAACCACAAGTAAGTATAAGAATACTTTCTCAGAATGAGATGCTACAGTTAGATTCTTTCAAATAGAAATAGTCTTGTCAATGCAATAGATACAGTTGTTGCAATATGAAACACAAATTAAACACAATTATAACATTGAGCCCAATGGGAACTTTTAAGTAAATGCAATATTAATTACTTTGCGTAGGTTTTTCTTACTCAGGGCTGGATCCTGGATTCAGCCCAGGTGCATTTCCTGTAAACAGTTGAAAGAAATAGTTTTTGGAAAACAGGCGATTTTTAAGGAATATTTGTATGTTTCAAAAATTGACAGACGAATTTCTGGCAAAAACCAGCCAATGTTATCCTATGGAGGAAAATCAGGTTATCGGAAAATCACAGTCGTTAACTACTTTTTAGGGTCAGTGTTGGGCACAAAGATCCAGCACTGTGATCTCTCCTGGTAACAGGTGAGTCATTTTGTTTTCGTTGATCGGATGATTTTTTAGAGAATATTTCAAAGTTTTAAAACTCGACAGAAGAATTTCCAAGTGAAATCCAGTCAATGTTACCATATGGAGAAAATGTAGGTTATCGGTTTTCAGGTAAGTACTCGACTGGCAGAGGTAAGTTTCTGGGGATAGATTCAGGGGTCTCCCAGGTTCACCCAGACACACAGCCTGCAAGGGCAGTGTGTGTGTGTCAAGGCACAGGGCCTCTAAGGGTGGCACAATAAGTGCTGCAGCCCTTAGGGTGGCCAGAGATGCCAATTGGGTTTAGGCTACAATGCAGTTTTAGGGAAGGAACACAGGCCGTGGGTACCTGATTGGCAGGAGCCCAGGGCACACTCAGTCAAAGTATATCAGCAATTCAGTAAAAAGTGGGGGCATACCATGCAAGAAATGTTGCACTTTCTCACACTTGTGTCTTTTTTAAATCTTACCTGAACATCACATGGCACCAACTCTGCTGCATGATGCATCACGATTCCTCTGAGTGAGGGCTATCCAATGCAACAGGTGTGTTTTTAGAACATTATCCCCCATTAGCATGTGCTTTTAATGAGAGGGCTGATTTGAAAGCACATTTGTTATATGTTTACTAAACTGTCTTCCTAAAAACTAGTGCATGTATTAATTTGACAGAAATATATTGGAATGCCAGCTCAGATATCCAAAAAACAGATCTGCAGATATAGTGTTGCTGAAGATTTGAAGGATTGCAAAATGTTTGACGAATACTTGAAATGCGGTTTTGATTGGTTGTTTTGGGGAGGTGACAATTGGAATTGAAGCTTCTGGATAGCTGATCTCCATCATTTTGGCTTAAATGAACATGGTAAAATTAGAAAGTGTGTAAACCTCTATGCTGTGAGCCAATGCACTTGGAATTAATATTTATTAAGTGCAGAATTTTCCCCAAGGGCGAATTGGTAAAGTAAACAATGGAGCATGAAGGGCAGATACATTGATTAATGGTGAATATGAATGGGTGGATGGACGATGGACTGAGAATGAGGGCTGTATAGTGAATGATAGATTTAGGGTGAAAAGAGGATGGAGAAATATTGCAAGGTGAAAAATTGATTTTGAATGGTTCACTAAAATATTTGGTGAAGTCCGCTTCTTTGGGGTAATAGCCAGGTTCATGATTATTGTATAAGCGGTTTTGTCAGCTAAATAAAACATTTCGATTAAAAACATGATTCAAACATTAAGTAGTAGTCAATTAAGGGGTGAATGCGAGTTGTAGATTTCAGTGAAATAACTGCCGTGAACAACCAGCTTGCTCCTCAGTGGTTCAATATTTGTCAAACTGCAAGCTCTGGTATTGTTAAGATGAGCACATTCTGCACTGGTCCGCCTCCATGGATCTCGTTGCCCTTATTCCTCTTGTGTCTTTTAGAATGTACAATATTGTTTAACAGTCCATCATTTCATTTTAGGAGAATGAATTTTGGAGCCAAAATATTGGGTTTTCTTTATTGGTCCGGGGATCTACAATTTTAACATAAGTTCCAGCCACTGTGGACACAAGCTGTGTTTTACATGTTGAAATGTTCAGGCTGATGTTCAAGCCTGAGAGCCAACATTTTATCCCTCAGGTCACACAGACCATGTGTGACCATGTGAATTATCAATGGGTAGCATAAAGGACAACGCTACCTTATCAGATTTGGCACCAGAAGGGAAGAAAGCTCAATGAGAACATCAGTATGTAAATTACAAGAGGACCATCTATTGCACTTCCAGGACTCTTGTCTGATAGGGAGTAGAAACCTACTTTTATACTTTGCTTTCATGCATCATAGAATGGAGCACATGAGCAACTACAGGGATTATCGCTGCTGTTATAATGAACTGGTTTGCTCCAATGTTTATAGCAGTGGTACAACAATAATGTGCCACTTGTGCCATTTGTCAGCTCCATAATGTGCGCAAGACAACCACAATGACACAAGCAGTTCATTCTTTGATGTAGGGGCTCTTTGTCAATGTACTAATGGGTTTTATACAGATGCCTAAATGTTGCAATTTTACATAATGTAAATACTTTGATTGTTTTGGGTTGGATTTAGGATTACCTGTGTGGTAGGGCAACACCAAAACCGTGGCAAAGATGCTGTTGTGAGACTTTTTTCACAGTTTGGCATCCTCCCTAGTATCAACAGTGATGGGGAAACCATTTCCATATCAATATACTTATGGAGATTCGTAAATCCCTCTGGCTTAAGCACAACATTCACTGTCCTTACCACCTGCGATCTGTAAGAGTGGTGCAGGGATATAATATGGTGGTGATAATGAAACTAGTTAATATTTCTGCAGAGACTGGCCTTAAGTGGTCAGATGACTTACACCACATTCATGTATTGTAAATAGCACTTTATGTAATAGATCTCTTAAATCTTTATACCTAGTTTACCTTTTCCATACAAACTCAATACTTTTCTAGATTTAGCAGCAAGGTTGGAGTGAAGGAGGTGGTTAATGAAGCATTACTTGTAAAATGTACTCCACTAATAGATGTATTTGTGTGAGACCTGGGATGGTAGAATGCTTAAAATGCCCAAGTAACTGAATATACTATCATTTATGCCCGACCCTGGAATACGAGGGGGGTACCACTCTTGTACATCACTTACAAGATATATTTATTTTTTATATTATCCATTTCTAGCCTCTGAACAATGTATTTATCATTTAGAAAGAGGAACATATAAGCTCATCCGTAAATTCCGTTCGGTTTCCAGAATCGTAAAGACGACCAATCAAAAGGAGGGAACGCACCCGAATGGGAGACCTACACTACTCTTTGTCCATACAGTCAACCATATTGGGTTTCTAAAAGGACTCTCACACACCGTTGTTCGATGAGTGGAATGTTTCATCATCGAGTCCTTGCCCAGATGCATATGGTATCTGAGCAGGCTCAACCAGGAAAACCAAGAGAGCTCTTAGTTGTAATTAAAATAATCTTTATACTAAAATTGCCTCTGGGTATCTTTAAATTTACTTTATTCATTCGTGGGTTCCTTGCATGGTTAAAAATAAGGTTTGATGCTATTGGAGTAGCTTTCATTAGGACCAAGATCCCTAGCTGTGAATCCTATTCCGAATTATGTTATTAGTGTATCTACTCGGTGCCTTATTTCTGCAGCAAATCCCATCCCAAATTGTATTTCTAGTGCAACCTAACCAGTGACCTATTACTCTTATTCTATTCATTCACTCTTTCATGACACACTCCATGAACCTTCTTGAGAGACGTCCTCAGCCTAGTTCCTCTGGGTAGGACCAGACCTTTATTATCATAATCCATCACTGCTGCAAATTGTTATTTTCTGTAATACTTTACGTGAGCACTGCAAATCAACTGTTGTTTGTGGAAGGGACAGTGAAAGTACACATATGCCTTGTATCGTATCAGATTTTATGAGCACATATCGTGTTATATCATGTTTCGTGAGTGAATATCTATACTTTTGATGTATAATAAATGTAGTAAAACAAAACCTCATGGTATATATTAAAAACTTGCAGCAATGGTATTCAAGCACACATTCTTCCTTTAAATCTTAGGCATATCCCAAAAGGACCCAGGGAGGGGTTGGTCTTGTATTCACACTCTGTGGCGCAGACTCTGCTAGGTTGAAGGAAAGGAAGATGGTGGATTGACTCCGCTTTAGAGGACGCCTCCCGTTGCTCTCCCCCATGGATTTCACTGCCCCCGGCGACCCCCCTCACCTCCCGGTAAATTATACTTTACACTTTTCAAAAGTTAAAACTTTAATGGCAAGGTAATCTCATCCCGGGAAATGAGCATGTCTGTACGCTTCTCACCACTATAACTGGACTACCTACCTAGGGCCACTGCTGATACCTGGCTGCTTGATGTGCCATATCTTCGCAAGCCTATCGGCACGGTGGTTCCTGCTGTGCCTGCCTTTGTCTACCGATCCTAGGATTATCACCTCGGGCTTCCGACTGTGGCTGGACTTTGGCGTCGGCGTCTGTCAAAGAAATGGCTCCACAGCGGCTTCCTACTCTGAAGGGACACAGCCGGGTGGAGAAGCTTCCTGCATCAGGACGCGGGATTCCTGCCCCAGGCAGGGTGAGCATTGAGTATGATGGCAATGTGGTGAGGACTTGGTGGCTTCTCTGGGCGCTTAATTCCGGCTCCAAGCTGGGAAAACCGATTATTCAGCTGCTACGTTCTGGTAGGGCAGCTGGTATGTTCTGGCCCTGTGACTCAGAAACCTCTATTATGGGTTCTGAGATAGCTGAGGTACTGATTGCAGCTGTCCAGGAAGGCTGGGGGGAGAGGGAAGGCACCCAAGCTGGTCCTGCTATTGGATCATCCACTTTGGCCCCGGAACAGGAAGGGAGTAGCAGGGAGAAGGCACCAGGGCAAACTAACCTACAACTGATAGAGTGGCTAAGGGAGGCAAGGGTTGTGGTGGCAATAAACCTCCAGTTACTGCCTCAGTGGGGCGACTCAAGGACTCTGCCTCAAGTAGCACAAAGGCCGGTCCAGGCTTCAGCCCTTTGCGTAAATGGGTGGCTTCAAAGGGGGATCTCAAAGCTATCATCTATCGACTGTCTATTTCTGGCAATATGGAGTCTGCAGCAGCTGAAGTTCAAGATCCGTTATTGTCATCTCACCCCTGCTCTAATCCTGTCACTCCACTAACTCAACTGGAAATTCGGACGTGAATTCTGATATGTAGAGCTAATATTTGATCTAGCTTTTTATCTTCATCTCCGGCACCAACAGAACTCGTAGACTGCACCCGGCTGATTATGAGGAACCTTCCCTGTCTACAATCCTGCAGGAGGTTGTCACTCAAAGAGCAGAGCCCCAAGAATATTAGTCGAAAGACAAAACAGACAGCAGAGAGATTAAACAAGCATTGATGGACGTCAGCACCAAAGTTGCACTGCTATCTTCAGAAGTCACAGATTTATAAGAACGCGTTGCAGCAGTGGAAGTGGCTAACACCTTCACTGTGCGCGTGACCAAAACTCAAGAGACTCAGCTAGCATTCCTGCAGGTGAAAGATGAGGATCTCGAAAACTGTCAACGCCGGCAGAATCTGAGGATCTTCGGCAGTGGAGAAGTGTGGCTCACTGGTTGGAGCAGGCAGACCCTGAAGCAGAGGTCAGACCCGGGACCAGGGTTCAATTCCCGACGCGGCAGGGTCTTGAGCTCAAATGTCCACGAACTCGATAATTCTCGCTTCGGTGCCTGACCTAATCATGGGTTCACACTCTGCAACTCTGGGCATTAAGCTTGCTTAATCTCCACAACGGCCCCCGCGGCGGGATGCCTGGCTTTCACCTTGGGGATGCCCGTTAGGGGCTATCTCACAGGGAAAAGCCAGGACGGGTTCCCAAGGCAAGCGCCGAGATGCCTCCGGGTAGTCGAGCGCTATATAAGAACATACAAAAAAAAAAAAATACCAGAAGGGAGGGAAGGCTCCTACCCACGGGCCTATATCGTCAGCTTCTTCCAGCAAGCATTTCCAGATTTGGCGGACTGGGATATGGATACACAGGTACAGTGGGCGCATCGACTGCCTCTGGTTCTCTCTTAAGGGAATCAAACCAAGTGATCTTTTTCACGGCCTATATTGATGCATCTGGGCAATTTTTCGTTGCGCCAAGCAATCTATGTGAAAGCTCGCCTCTCCACTTCAGTCAAGTTGGACTCAATTTCTATGTTTGCACGTTCTGATTTGTTTAAGTCCACAATGGATAAATGTTGAAAGTTGTGTCAGTTAATGGATCCTTTCAAGGCAGTCTGCCAACACTTGCAGGAACCAGCCCATCTTAAGGTTACTAAAGGTGAACACTCATATTTCTTCTATACTGAACTAGATGCCAAAAAAATGTTGCACAGTGGCAGTCTGATACCAGTAATCGATCTCAGAAGAGAAGGAGCCATGCCATAGGAGACACGGAGATGTCTATTTCTTATTATTCTTTTTTGGACACTTTTCATATATATGAGTTGGGGAAGGGGGCGATGGAGGGGGGCTTCAGGTGTCTGGGGGGGCAGGGATGATGTTCCCTCAAGGCTGTCAGTCAACGACAGTAGGGGAAAGGGATGATTTATTTCTGTAGATACTGGGGGGTTTAGCAAGGGTAGGCAGGGGAAGATAGCTCCTTGTCAATCGGCTACAGCGATGGGAAGAGGGGCTAGGTAGGAAGGGTGCTAAATAGCATGTTTTAGCTAGAAACTCGATGGTAGAACAAAAGGAGGAAGAAAATGGAATAAGCGGGAAGGCAACCTGACTTAAAATATATGTGTTGGAACGTCGCAGGGCTGAACCAGGCCAGGAAGCATCGACAAGTTGGGGAGGAACTCTGTGTGTTCAAACCTTACTTATTGGGCCTTACTGAGAAGCACCTTGCATACAAGGATAGATCTCAGCTAAAACAACTTGGATTCAATACACTTGTTTGCACCTCACAGGCGATCTTTATTTGAGGGGTCGCCATGTTGAAATCTAGGAACCTTACGGCTACAGTTTGACGCACACTAGCCGATTCTAAGGGGAGATGGGCAATTGCTCAGTTACTGATTTCAGGGTGTAAGACCACAATTTGTGTGGTGTATGGCCCTAATACTGACTACCCCAACGTTCTCCACTATTTAAGTTCAGAACTACTGGGGTGGGCTGGGGATTTGATAGTTAATGGGGAGTCAAACTGTATTATGGATAATAAAATTGACACTACCAATACCAAAACTTGGGCAAGAATGGTCAGGACTAGAGCAGCTATTCTTAAACTTCTTCACATACACCAACTGGATGACGCTTGGAGGAGACTGTGTCCAACGTAATGTTGCCAGGCTATACATAATACTCATCCCCACATAAACAGTACTCTCAAATCTACATGATCTTTACTAAGAGAATCTTGATGGAAAAAACACGCATAGAGGTTTGCCCCAAAATTACATCTGATCACAATCCAGTTATCTTACCATTGTAGACTCAGTTGAGGGATAGATAACATTTCCTAAACACTTACTTAGCAGCTTAGAGTTCCAGCCATATATTCGAAGAACACCTGGGGAGTACTTAGAAAATAATAGGGGCACTGCTTCAACTTCAACAGTGTGGGACTGTATGAAGGCTTATGTTATTGGGGCCACTCTCCAGTATATTTTAACACAGAATTGACGCGTAATCCGGTAGGCAGAGCAGGAGCATTGGGTTTACTTAAATTTGGAGCGGCAACACGCAAGAGCTATTGAAGTAAGAGACGTAGCAGAACATTCAATATACCTTCAGCTTTTAGAAGCACAAGCTAAGCTTAATAGAGGGGTAATTGATAAAGTTGCCACCAACTATCTTAAGTACAAAACTTTGCAATATGAGTATGGGGAGAGTGTTGGCCTTTTTCTGGCTACTCAGATCGCTGATCAGAGGGCCAAATGCCATATTAAATCAATAAAAGGGGTAGACGGTCTATCTTATACCACCCCATATAATAAACACACTGCTCTAGATTATATACAGGAGAGTGCTTTACCGATCCTTGACCCTTTAGAGTCTGCACTACTGCAAAAAGACATAGAGCTGGGTGAGGTCGAGGATGAGAATAAATCTCTACCCTCAGGCAAGGCGGTTGGTGAAGACACCATTCCGCTTGAATTCCACACGATCTTCAAGGACATCTTAGCAACTGTCTTCACTCAATTACTAAGTGACATCATAAACCGGGCTGATGCCCCTGCATCTTGGTGTATCACAGACATTGTGGTATTCCTTACGAAGGGGAAACCAGTAGAGAACAGAGGCTCTTGCCGCCCTATATCATTGATCAATGCCAACACTAAAATTGTTTCCAAAATCTTGGCCTCATGTCTGGCTCCTCTTAGCCATCTGTTAGTCTCGGGGCAATAGCACAGCTTTGTCCCTGGCAGAGATACGGCGGCGTATATCAACACAGCCATTACCGCCTGTGATATCTCCGGTAAACTAAATAAACATATAGCGATGATTATGCTAGATGCCGAAAAGGCCTTCGATCGAGTTGCCTGGGAACCCCTATGGCTCACTATGTCAACATTTGGCCTTAGTACTAGGTTCATCTCTGCTGTCCGGAAACTGTATAAAAACCCGGTGGCAACAGTTAAGCTAAACGGTTTATCATCAGCTCACTTTGCAATTCAAAGGGGTACGTGGCAGGGCTGTCCACTATACCCTTTACTGTTTGCTCTTTATATTGAGCCTTTTATAAGGCATTTGTTGCAAAATATAAGGATTTCTCCAGTATATCTCAGTGGCCTAGAATTAAAACTGGCTGCATATGCAAAAAGACATTGCCATCTTTTTTTCAAATCGAGTTGATGCTATAGTTGAAATTACACGAGAGGCTGAGTACTTTGGCTCTTTTTCCGGCTGTAAACTAAACCTGACTAAAACCCAGACAATTTTAAATTTTCAACTTGAAACGGTGCCTGTATCATTAAGGGTTATAAGAACGGCTACATATCTGTGAGTTTGTCTTAGTAGTCAAGTAGATGACGTGGTCACTTTGAATTATGAGCCACTTCTTAAAACAGTTTTGGCGAAACTTAGTAGTTGGCATCAGCTCTCTCTCAATATATACGGAAGATGTAATATAGTTCAAATGAATATCCTCCCCAAATCTTTATATTTATATAGCTCAATACACCTGCGAGTTCCATGGTCCTTCTTTAAGCACGTAGAAAGTGCTATAGGTAGCTTCATATGGGAATACAGGCGCGCCCAGAGGGCTCTTAGGTATATTAAATAATTTTACAAACAAGAGTGTTTTAAGCTCCCAGATTTCAAACAAACTTTACTTTTGGGTTGCATTTGCTGGTCAGATTCGAAGCTTGCTCTATGGGCCTGATGCCGGCACCGCTTGGCTATCATATCAGCTAGCCTGCGGACCGCTCACTGGGTTCATGCTGTATACGACTACTGATCCCAATTACTGTAAGGGGGTCAGGTTCAAGGTAATCAAAGGCATTACTAGGATCTGGCAAGACATTTGCAAGGAATACTCTTTGCCCATGCTCCATCAGTATACGGTATTATGGGGTAACCCTATGCTGCCTAACATGTTTCTTGACCACATCAGAAGATGCTGGCAGCATAAGGGCATTAATCGACTTGAACAGTTATATTATGGATTGGGATTTCAATCTTTTTTTAGCTCTGAAGGATGAGTTTGGGGTTTCAGAGAGTACATTCTAATGGGGCTAGAGGCTGTTGGAAAAACCAAGCCCCTCGGAAATATTATCGGCACTATATTTGACCTCCGGCCGAGGAACTATCGGTACCGACTACCAGAAATTTCTAGCAGTTGTCAGCGATGCCAGCTTGCAGATAGCTGCAAAATTAAGCTGTATTTTTAAACCGTTTTAACAGACGTGGAAATATAGGCGTCATTGGATACTCTAGACCATGCGTACTCGCAAACTTTCTCTCGGGGGCCAAATTTACAGTGTGGTTTGGCAACGAGGGCCGCGGGGGTAGGAGCAGGGTCAGTGGGGGAGGGGGGCGGGGCTAGAGCAACAAAAAAAACTGTGACCATGAGGTTGAACACAGGTCCCTGCAGCAGATGCCTTCGTCCACTGAGCCGCCAGACCCGGCATACACATCTCTCTCTCTCTCTCTCTCTCTCTCTCTCTCTCTCTCTCTCTCTCTCTCTTTCTCTTTCTCTCTCTCTCTTTCTCTTTCTCTCTCTCTCTCTCTCCCTCTCTCTCTCTGTCTCTCTCTCTCTCTGTCTCTCTCTCTCTCTCTCTCTGTCTCCCTCTCTTTCTCTCTCCCTCCCCCTCTGTCTCCCTCTCTCTCCTTCCCTTTGTCTCCTTCCCTCTGTCTCCCTCCGTCTCCTTCCCTCTGTCTCCCTCTGTCTCCCTCCCTCCCTCTGTCTCCTTCCCTCTCGCTCCCTCTCTCTGTCTCCCTCTCTCCTTCTCTGTCTCCCTCACTCTGTCTCCCTCCTCCCTCTCTCTGTCTCCTTCCCTCTCGCTCTCTCTCTGTCTCCCTCCCCTTCTCTGTCTACCTCACTCTGTCTCCCTCCTCCCTCCCTCTGTCTCCTTCCCTCTCACTCCCTCTCTCTGTCTTCCTCTCCCTCACTCTGTCTCCCTCCTCCCTCCCTCCCTCCTCCCAACTGCCTGACTCCCTCCTCTCTCTGTCTGTCTCCCTCCCCCCTCTGTCTGTCTCCTTTCTCCCTCTGCCTGTCTCCCTCCTCCCTTTCTGTATCCCGCCTCCCTCTCTGTCTTCCTCCATCCTCCCTCTGGCTGTCTCCATCCTCCCTCTGTCTGTCTCCCTCCTCCCTCTGTCTCTCTCCCTCCTCCCTCTGTCTCCTTCCCTCTAGCTC
Source organism: Lissotriton vulgaris (assembly GCF_964263255.1). Taxonomy (NCBI): domain Eukaryota; kingdom Metazoa; phylum Chordata; class Amphibia; order Caudata; family Salamandridae; genus Lissotriton; species Lissotriton vulgaris. The sequence goes on from NC_141695.1 coordinate 409,052,888, forward strand.
CCTCTCTCTGTCTCCCTCTCCCCTTCTCTGTCTTCCGCACTCTGTCTCCCTCCACCATCTCTCTGTCTCCTTCCCTCTCGCTCTCTCTGTGTCTCTCTGTCCCTTCTCTGTCTCCCTCACTCTGTCCCCCTCCTCCCTCCTTCTGTCTCCTTCCCTCTCACTCCCTCTCTCTGTCCCCCTCCCCCTCACTCTGTCTCCCTCACTCTGTCTCCCTCACTCTGTCTCCCTCACTCTGTCTCCCTCCTCCCTCCCTCCCTCCTCCCAACTGCCTGTCTCCCTCCTCCCTCTGTCTGTCTCCCTCCATCCTCTGTATGTCTCCTTTCTCCCTCTGTCTGTCTCCCTCCTCCCTCTCTGTATCCCTCCTCCCTCTCTGTCTTCCTCCCTCCGCCTTCTGTCTGTCTCCATCCTCCCTCTGTCTGTCTCCCTCCTCCCTCTGTCTGTCTTCCTCCTCCCTCTCTGTCTGTCTCCCTCCTCCCTCTGTCTGTCTCCCTCCCCCTCTGTCTCCCTCCTCCCTCTCTGTCTGTCTCCCTCCTCCCTCTCTGTATGTCTCCCTCCTCCCTCTCTGTCTCCCTCCTCCCTCAGTCTGTCTCCTTCATCTCTCTGTCGGTCTCCCTCCTCCCTCTGTCTGTCTCCCTCCTCCCTTTGTATATCTCCCTCTGTCTGTCTCCCTCCCTCCCTCCCTCTCCCTCTGTCTGTCTTGTTCCTCCCTCTGTCTGTTTCCCTCTCTCTCCCTCCCTCTCCCTCTCCCTCCCTCCCTCTCCCTCTATTTGTCTCCCTCTCCCTCCCTCTCTATCTCCCTCCTCCCTCCTCCCTGTTTCCCTCCTCCCTTTGTCTCCCTCCTCCCTCTGTCTGTCACCCTCTGTCTCCCTCGTCCCTTTGTCTCCCTCCCTCTCCCTTTCTTGGTCTCCCCTTCTCTGTCTCACACCCTTTCCCTCTCTCCCTTTCTCTCCCTCCTCAATTTCCCTCCCTCCCTCTGTCTCCCTCCATTTCCCTCCCTCCCCCTCCCTCCCTCCCTTTTCCTCCTTCCCTCTCCCTCTGTCTCCCTCCATTTCCCTCCCTCTCCCTCTGTCTCTCTCCATTTCCCTCCCTCTCCCTCCGTCTCCCTCCCTTTCTCTCCCTCCCTATGTCTCCCTCCCTTTCCCTCCCTCCCTCTCCCTCCCTCTGTCTCCATCCATTTCCCTCCTTTCCTCTGTCTCCCCCTTCCCATCCCTCCCTCTCCCTCTGACTCTCTCCGTTTCCCTCCCTCTCCCTCCGTCTCCCTCCATTTCCCTCCCTTCCTTTCTCTCCCTCCCTCTGTCTCCCTCCATTTCCCTCCCTCATCTATCTCCTTCCATTTGTCTCCCTCCCCCTGTCTCCCTTCCTTTCCCTCCCTCCCTCTCCCTCCCTCTCCCTCCATTTCCCTCCCTCCCTCCCCCTCCCTCCCACCCTCTGTCTCAGTTCATTTCCCTACCTCCCTCTCCCTCCATTTCCCTCCCTCCCTCTGTCTCCCCCCCTTTCCCTCCTTCCCTCTCTGACTCCCTTCATTTCCCTCCCTCTGTCTCCCTCCCTTTCCCTCCCTCACTCCCTCTGTCTCCCTCAATTTCCCTCCCTCCCTTTCCCTCCCTCTGTCTCCCTCCATTTCCCTCCCTCTGTCTCCCTCCATTTCCCTCCCTCTGTCTCCCTCCCCCTCACTCCTTCCCTCTCCCTCCCTCTGTCTCAGTAAATTTCCCTCCCTCCCTCTCCCTCCATTTCCCTCCCTCTGTCTCCCTCCCTTTCCCTCCTTCCCTCTCTGTCTCCCTTCATTTCCCTCCCCCTGTCTCCCTTCATTTCCCTCCCTCTCTCTGTCTCCCTCCCTGTCCCTCCCCCCTCTCCCTCTCCCTCCCTCCATTTCCCTCTCTCCCTCTGCTTCCTTCTCTTTCCCTCCCTCCCTCTCCCGCTGTCTCCCTCCATTTCCCTCCCTCTGTCTCCCTCCCTTTCCCTCCCTCCCTCTCCCTCTGTCTCCCTCCCTTTCCCTTCCTCCCTCCATTTCCCTCCATGTCCCTCCCTTCCTCTGCCTCCCTCACTTTCTCTCCCTCCCTCTGTCTCCCTCCCTTTCCCTCCCTCCCTCTACCTCCCTCAGTCACCCTCTGTCATCTCACCCTGCCTGTGTGTGCCCGTGCTGAGATGGCTTCCAGGGCACACACACACACAGCTGCACCCGAGCACTTCACAGGTCTTTAAAAGACCATTTGCATGTTAATGAGGCTTTGTAGTATTTCACCTCTTCACCCCTGGAACTCCACTTTGACTATCACTGGTCGCCCGGCCCCCACAGAGCAGCAGAGTCTCTCAGACTCGCGCTGCTGCAACAGGCAGTGTTTAAAGACACTATTTATTTATTTTTTTTAAACACGGGTACGATGTCTGAAAGGTCAGCGGGCCGCAGAGGAAGGCTTGCCGGGCCGCTGGCGGCCCGGGGGCCGTACTATGAGTATCCGTGCTCTAGACCGAGCTGTGGCTTCTGTTAATTCGAAATTACAATAACTTTCGAGAGTTTTCATGTTGTACTATACACCTGAGCTTACCTTTAAATGGACTATGTTCCAATCTTTGGCTAAATCCTCCTGTCCAAAATGCCAAGTCTTTGCTGCAGATTTAAGACACATGCTTGTTACCTGTCCAAGGCTTAACATATTCTGGAGAGATGTATCTTCCATACGTACATTACTCCACAGTCGTAGTGTTCAACTTACTGAGAGGGAAATTGTAACGGGACCATATGCGATATGGCTAGCCACGAGAGCTTATTAGCTGCAATTGTTATAGCATGTGCCCGATAATGTATAACCCGAGTTTGGATTAACAGTACCAGCCCGAACGTTAATGAAGTCTGGTCCCTACTTAGGAAAGTGTATGAAAGGGAACTTGCCCTAGCTAAGGCCAGAGGCCCTTGTCCTTGGTTAAAATTTAAAAGGGTCTGGACTACTCTCCAATGGGATTAACAAATAAGTGTCATCTTGTATTTTGTCATTATCCTCCCTTCCTCCCAACTCTGCACTTTCGTATTGCCACACTTTTTTATTATTTTTTTCTTTTCTTGGTTTTTTTCTTTCTTCTTTCTTCTTTCTTTCCTTTGTCTTTTCTTTATCATATCTCCTGAAACTTCATATGCTACTTTCTGTGTACGTTTCTTTTTTGTTTTTCAATGGCTATAATTGAGTGATTTATCGATTTGAATTATGTTGTTATTTTTATTTTTACATGATTTTTCTTATGTTTCTTCATTTCTGTATTGTGTTATGCTTATGTCTAATAAAAAACTTAAAATAAACAAAAAAATGTAGTTATAATCTGTGAAAAAACTTGGTTGGTTTTTTTTAGTGCGAGTCAGTTTTGCAATCAGATTTATAACTGCACCTTAGTCTGGTCATTTACTTCCTCAAATGTCTGGATCCACTGAAGCACCTAAAATTCTCATAGATGTGTGCATACTGCCGAATAGGTGTACAGATGCTACTTGTTGAGATGTGCGTGTCTTCCAGGCCATCGGCTGTGTACATCGTATTTTACGCTGCTACTCTTCATTATGTAAGAAGATTAACTAAATCATTATCATGTTTATTTTCGATGATGACATCAGATGATGCTGTATAATTTTTATTGTTGTATGAATGAGTATTAAGATGGAATAGTTTTCCAGCAAATCCCTTCCCAGGAATGTAAAAAAAAAATGTACTGTCCTGATCATGTGGGTTTCATATCACATATGCATCATTCTACCAGAACTCATTCCATCAAGAGCATTATCTGTTTAAAAGCCCCTCCATTTATCAATGTTCTCTACTCTACGAAAGGGTCGCAGAGTATCCCAATCTAGTATAGTATCAAACATGAAACTTATCTATACTGGGGCAATACCCATATTAACAATACTCTCTACTATGCAAACAGGCTCATCATTATCAAAATTGAGACTGCTTATAATGTTTCCCATACCATGATTTCTTTCTTTGCTGGAATGGTGAACTAATGGTGTCCCTTACATGGGGTCGTGCATCTAACATCCCTGTGTCTATATCTTAGTAGCTTTTCAGAAATAGATAGCTTCCTCCCTTGTCTTTGGGAGATACACACGAGGTCCATTTCTTCCTCTATTACCTTAAGAATTAAGAGGTATAGTGGGAGGGGCGTGGCTTGCGCCTATGGAAAATGGTGGCTCCCAACTGACTCCACTCGAGACGGCGCGGGTGTAAGCAGCACTATGGTGTCTTTTCTCTCAGCCAACCAGAGGTGCTTGCAGCGTATACACCAGGGATATCTGAGGTAACCTCCTCTTGAGTTACCCCTCCTCCGCTGCTACGAGAAGGCGGCATTTTCAACAATGCATGACTCTCCTTACAAAGGCAACCCGCATTTTGGTAAGCTTAAATTTCTATTGCACTCTGAGCGACTTCTTTCCTTGAAATGCTATTCTGGTCTCATAATTTGCTGCTTGTGCATCGTTTGAGCATTCTTTAATGTGCTGTGCTTTAGTACTGCGACAAAAGTTTCACCCATGCCATGGAGTTCATGTTTGATGAGTAACTCGGCTTGCCCTCTTATTTTTTATTATATATGGGCAGACTGAAAAAAACAAAGTCTTTGCTGACCCTCTGCTCATAAACGTATAATTAACTATCTTTTTTCTCACAACTTGCAATAATGGAGGATTCAGTGTTTTCTTTGAATTGAGGCACCTTCTTTATCAGATTCATATGGAACCTCTGCTTCACTTGAAACTGGGAAAGCATCTGCCAAACGCCTGAAAAAAGAGCCGCCATCCCCTTCAAAATCAATTCCGGTTGTCTCTATGGATCTTGTTTTGGAAGAAATATGTGCCTTGCGCCCTTTTATGGAATAGACTAATCCTAAGTTATAGCACCTTATGGATCGATGGTCACAGATGGAAGAAAGACTTAACAATGCTGAACAAAACATTGGGCACTTGGATCAAGCTATCTTCAGATGGATGCCCTTCAATGTAAGGTGCTGGCTCTTCAGAAGCTGGGTGAGGATCTAGAAAACAAAAATAGGAGAAACACTGTTACCATACATGGTCTACTTGAGGGTTCAGAAGGCCCTGACGCAATTGCTTTCTTTAAAACATTTCTCACAAAGGTCTTAAACCTACCTGATGGTATTCTTCTTAATATACAGCGTGCTCACAGATTAGGTCATCAGCCTAGGGTTTCTCATTCAAAACGACCAAGAGGAGTTATCTTATATTTTTGGGAATATACTGATCTTCTTAAAATTCTGCCGGCAGTTAGATCCATGAAATGTGTATCATGCTCAGGCAATCCTTTGTACTTTTCTCAGGACTTTACAAAGAGCACAACTGATGGGCGCAGAGAGTTTCTCGCTATGATATAGGATCTTCATGCTCTTGTAGCCCGTTTTGGCCTTTTTCATCCCTGTCTGTTTAAAGTCACCTACAATAATAAAACAACCATGTAAAAGGATCCTGTTAATCTGAAAAGCTTTATTAATGCTGGCAAGATAGACACTATGGATACTTCTACACTATCTACTTCTTAATTGACTCTCACTTTGCTATTCTTTGTGATTTTTTAAATGTCTTATTGCGATATTCATGTATATATATATATATATATATATATATATATATATATATATTCACTGAAAAAACCATAGGTTTCACACCAGTTATAGTTAGGAATTAGCATTTAAAAAACCTATTAAATTCACTGACAAAACCAGTTATAGTTAGCTGGAAATTTTACTGACATAAAACCATTGAAATTCCCACGTTATAGTTAGTTGGACTCACTATAACTTGCGCGCCTGCAATGCACTGCTGATGACGTCACATATTACATCACTCATGACATGGTCAGTGACATCACTCATGACATCACTGATGACACCATCCTTGTGACAGAGTGACAGACCTAATTTCAGTGTAATGTAACGCTTGAAACAAATATTCAAAAATAGAAACAAACATTTTCAAAAAAATGGAGATACCCAAACCAGTAACAACAACCAATTCAGTAATTCCACCATCTATATACTCATCCACTCATTCACCAACAGTTCTATATAGTCACTCATATATATACTCACTCATCATATGTAGTGATACACCTATACATCCTGTTACACATCAGCAGTCATCCAAAAGTTACTCACACACATACTCACACATGCACATAAACTATTGAACATCCATTTATTTGCATATACATTTATACACACACTACCACCTTACTTCTAAGGAAACTTACACATACTTACTCTCTTAAACAATCACTTATAGAAACACATACTTATTTAAACAGGAACTCCTACAATCTCTCACTATATATACTATACTCACTTATATACATCAATACTCACATATACTAGATTAAAACATATGTCGTTAGTAATGAAGACACTAGTGAGACAGTCATTCACTCACTAACACACACATATACACACTCGTCCACCCATACAGTCCTGCACATATTCTGTCTTCAAAACACATACAAACAGTGAGTCAGTCACCAACCCCTGCAGCCACTTATACACAAAGAGAAACACTGATACAAACATTTAAATATTTAAACAATACTCGCTAATATATGTATTCACTAAGATACACTTAATAAGCCAGTTAACCAACCAATTTTTTTTAAAAAAAACATCCATTTACACACTTATTTAAACATTTATTCTTCCATCGACCTTTACAAATACATATATAAAACAAATTTATTTTTCAGAAAGACACACATTCACTGGATGGTGTCATCAGTGATGTCATGAGTGATGTCACTGACCATGTCATGAGTGATGTAATATGTGACGTCATCAGCAGTGCATTGCAGGCGCGCAAGTTATAGTGAGTCCAACTAACTATAACGTGGGAATTTCAATGGTTTTATGTCAGTAAAATTTCCAGCTAACTATAACTGGTTTTGTCAGTGAATTTAATAGGTTTTTTAAATGCTAATTCCTAACTATAACTGGTGTGAAACCTATGGTTTTTTCAGTGAATTTCAAAGGTTTTTTAAATGCTAATTCCTAACTATAACTGGTGTGAAACCTTTGGTTTTTTCAGTGAATTTCAAAGGTTTTTTTAATGCTAATTCCTAACTATATAAGACCTGAAAGCCCACCAGGAATCTCCAGTATGCGCCAGGGGACTGCATTGCAGAGAGGTGTAATGAAGCCACAACCCTTTTTACACCTCTCTGCAACGCAGCCCCCGTGCATGTTTGTAGAGGGGGGACTAATTCCCCTTGCATACTGGGGGTCCCTGGATCATATCTGCCCAAACACCGATATTCCGAACGATTGTAAATGACTTTTCTTGAGAAACATTTGGATTTGGATTATCATGTCCTATACTTTGGAATTTTTGAAAGACTGACTTTGAGGATGCTATAAATTACTCAAGTCTGCCCGAATTGTGTGGGTAAAATTGATACCTAGTCACTTTTAATAAGAATATACTTATGTCTCGTCTAACATTTGGAAGAAATATCTAGTTATATGACAACGGGATACCGACATAACTTGAAGGAAATAAGAACGCCCTGAAGAAGTTCTGTTGTACAGAACGAAACGTTTCGGCTGGCGGTGGTACATAAACTTAAGGAAAATAAAAGCATTTGAATATACACCAAGATTCAGCGCTTCAATAAGTACTCTAAGTGATATGATTTGATTGGACTCATTGTGAAAGTGGTGCTGTGCCAAACTTTGGAATATTCTCCACTACTCTCTACTACTTACTCTCTCCTACTCTCTACTACTCACTCTCTACTGCTCTCTACTACTCACTCTACTACTTACTCTCTACTACTCTCTACTACTCACTCTCTACTACTCTCTACTACTCACTCTACTATTCACTCTACTACTCTCTACTACTCACTCTGCTACTCTCTCTACTGCTCTCTACTACTCTCTACTACTCACTCTCTACTCTCTATTACTCACTCTCTACTCTCTACCTCTCTACCTCTCTCTTCTTCTCTCTCTACTAATCTCGACCTCTCTACCGCTACCTCTCTACCTCTCTACCTCTACACCTCTACCTCTCTACCTCTCTCTACACGCACACATATAGACATATATGCATATATATATGTGCATATGCATTTATATATATGTATGTGTATGTATAAAAAAAACAACTAAACATTTTTTTTTCTAAACAGCTACTTTTAAAACTGTCATTCTTTTTTCCCATGGTACGCTCCCGGGTACGCGCACCCGTGCGCGTACCGGGCGCTCCCCCCGCGAAAATCAAAAAAAAAAAAATTTTTTTTTTTGCCTTGCGGGGCCCTTTTATGGCCCCCACATCAAACCTAGGGGGTCAGGGGGGGTCTACTCTGCCCCCTTATGTTCATTTCCCTCTTTGTTTTGGCCACCTCTTGTGTCTCGATTTTACCGAGACACAAGATGGCGGCCGCTCCGGACTGTTTAGAATGTTTACAGACACCCGAGAGCCAATCAGCTTTCCTCGCGCAAGTCGCGTGGCGCGCACGGTACGCGCACCCGTGCGCGTACCCGTGCGCTGCTATAGATATATATATTTTTTTGAACCTTAATTACTCAAAATCCACTGGAGCACATATCTTGAGACATAGCAAAGGCACATCGGGCTACCAGTCCCTACAATTTTGCCAAGTTTGGTGGAAATCCATTCAGCCGTTCGGGCTAAAAGTGAAATCGACCGCCCTATGGAAATTAACATGGGGAAAACGCGTTTTGGGACCCCCCTTTTATCTCGGCCCCCGCTTGACGAATCCCCCCCAAACTTTCAGGGAAGGACCGGACCGCCATGAGACCATTTTCCTGAAAATTTCAGGCAGATTCGTCAACCGGCGCCAAAGTTATTCAAAATAGAATGTTGAGATTTAACATTGAAAATTATCCTAACTATAACTACCTACTGGCGACCGCCAGTAGGTAATATATATATATATATATATATATATATATACAACTATTAATAGTATACTGTTGCATTATCAGTCATTATTTATTAACAATGTTTATTTCCTTACAATACTACCCCCTTGTTTTGTGACTTTCCTATACTTCATGTCGTGTGTGCTGCAGTCTCCCTTCCCTTTACCAGAGAGTCTGTATGTGTCATCTATTCCATGTGGGCTTAACCCCCTCCTATCCCTTTTGGAATTTTAATAGGTATGTTATACTCTTTCTTCTTAGTCTTCTTACTATTTTTCTTTTTTTTTCAATCTCATCCATATCTTTTTCTAGGATATCCTTTGTACTCTTTTCTTGCTACTTTTTTACACTCTTTGGGCCTGTTTTGCGACTTGCGAATCTTTGCAATTTGCATTTAGGATTCGCTAAACAGAATGCATGAAAGTGTATTTAACATTTGTAACGATTCCTAGGGAATCGCAAATGACCTCCCTAATGAATATTAATGAGGTAGTTCACAATTTGTGACCACTATGTCTGTGATTGCTTTTAAATAAAGCAATTCTTTTTTTTTTTTAATTCAGCCCTTTTTGCTTAAAGGAAAACAGGTTGCGTTTAAAAAAAAAAAGAAAAGTTTTCTTTTAATTTTTTAAGAGCTGGCTGTGATCCGTGGGTTAACTGCCCACTCTTAAAAAAATTATTTTATTATTTTACTAGCATTTATAAAGGGAATGGGCTCCCTAGGGGACCCCTTCCTTTTTGGGAATGGGTTATCACCTACTTGAAGTGGGTGGTAAAAGGTGAATGTTTTGCGACCGCATTCACAGTCACATAACATGCATGCATACTGTTAGGATTCGTATTTGGAAGGGACGCCCTAAACACGCCCCTTCCAAATAGCGAATCACAAACCCATTTTGCGATTCGGTAACAGGATACCGAATCGCAAATTGGGTTTGCTGTATCAGTAATGCATTTTTTGCAATCGTAAACGGGGTTGCTGGTGGTTGTGCAGGTGGTGGAAGTGCCTGTACAGGGGTTGCTGGTGGCTCTGCAGGTGGTGGGAGTGCCTATACAGGAGTTGCTGGTGGTTGTGCAGGTGGTGGGAGTGCCTGTTCAGGGTGCCGGTGTGGATGTGTACCTTTGCTGTGGTCCTGGGCAGTTGGTGGTACAGGTGTGTGGATGTGCTGTCCTGCAGGCAGATATGATGGCTCGCCTCCCTGTGTTTACCGTGAAGGGAGACTTTGGATCACTTTTAGCATGCCCTCCATCATCTTCATGGCCAAGGCATGGTGTCTTACACTCTCGTCCCTTTGGATGGAAATCATGTCTCTCATATTCCTGGACATGTCCTGCCAAGTTCTATCCATCCTATCCAAAACATGGCTCAGTCTGTCCACCACCTGAGGGAATTCGACCATGTCTTGCAGGGACTCAGACATGTCTGACAGGGTAGCCCCTATGGCACAAAAGTCCTGCTTTACATCAGTCTGCTGTTGGAAGAAGTCTTGCTCCCACTGGCCACCATAGCCAGGTGCAGGCCTTCTCTGCATGTGTCTGCCATGGATGAGACCAGCAGGTCCAACAGCAGGGGAGGGGGCAGGTGGCAGGTGGAAGCCTGTGGGCAGGAGAATGGTGCCCAGAGGATACCTGCCCACAACAGGGTTGGTACTTCCCCCAGATGGTGGAGAGGATGCTGGGTATACACTGTATAGGGAAGACCGTGTAGGGAAACCACCATGTCGGTCCTGAACGTGAGGGCTGTGAGGGAGTGATGTCTGTGTTGGGCGGCATGAGAGCCGTGGCTGGTTCGCTCTATGCTGGGGACAGGCAATTGTTTGTTTTGGAGGAGGCTGACGAACGTTGCGGGGCAGAAGGTGTGATGCCGTGAATGATTTTGACAATGTGGTATGATTGCTGTTGATGGCATCCAAATCGTCATCCCCGGAGTGGATGGACATATAGTCAACATCCTCTTCTGAGTCTTCGTCCTAAGTAACTTCCTCCTTCTCTTGCAAATTACTTGCTGTCGACATTACTGCCTGGAGGATCAGTGAATTTTCCCCTCTGATAGCCCGTCGGCCCACACTGGTTGTAGGTCTGTCATCCTCATCCCCTGGAACACAGATTATGCAACTGTGTTAATGATTGACCTGGTACTAAAGGGTTAGATTAACTGTACTTAGCATCAACAGATGAGGATCATGTGAGCTGGTTAGTGTACCACCACAAATGACAGCTCACATCATAGCACTGAGGTGTTAAACGGAGTTGTACATTATACAAGGAAACTCACCAGTGGAGTTCTGGACTTTTTGGTACTGTCCAGAGGTGTCAGGGCCAACACCCGAAGACCCCTGAGTTCTACCTGTCTCGGTGCACAAATAAACAGAAACACGGGCTTCTCGATGGTGGCGTCAAAGACCAAAGGTTTATTACTGCAGGGACACAGAAGTCACAGAAACTACACACGGGCAGATTCTAGGAGCCTGTTCGATTTGTACCAAGTGGGTTGCTCCTTAAATACAGAATTTTTAGCTAGGGGCAAAATTCTTCACATGTTGGTATGTTTCTAAACCTTTATGTCTAAACAATAAATATTTGGCGTTACACAAGAATCGTCGACAATATCTGATGTCAAAACATTACAAACGAGGGGTTCCCACTGTTCCATCATAATCCCATGTCAACTTTTCATTCAAGAGCCGGACCGCCTCATCGTAAATTTCGTTACCTCCCCCTAATAAAGGCCCAGAAGGAAAGGAGCAGAGCCAGGTGCGGAAGATAGAAAAGCAGGATAAGAGATGTTTGTGGGTTGTAAATGGGCAAGGCTACCAGCTTCGGCCGCCTAATCATGATCAGGCCAACGAACACGAGAACCAGTATAGCAGGACTGGCCTCAGGCTGGGGAGGCAGCTTTTGCCGAGTCATGCGGCCACAGCGTTTCTGTTCTAAAGTGCACGTGTCACTAGCAAGGTGGATCGCCGGCTAAAGCTTACGTGTCCTTAAACGAAATGAGTTGATCAGAGGTCACTGCGTGTCCATTGACTATGTGAGGGCAAGGAAACAAGATGGATGCCATGATCTAAAATGGATGCCATCGGAGTATCAGAAATGTGGTTATAACAGGAGTGCTCTTGCTCGTAACATAGCGAAAACACCGGGATATGCTAAATGGATCATTTGCGGTTCATTGGTACCAAAATTATGAGTTTACGACAATGTTGAAAACACGGGTTCAAATCGTCACAGAACCTCAGATCCTCCTTTTGCCCTTACATAGGCAATTACTCAGTCTATGTCAGAGTCTATCTCGATGTTCATTAGGTCAGTGATATGTTGTTGCATCATCATCCTTTCTCGTACCTTGTCTCCAAACACAGGTGGTTTTCTAAAACAGGTTGCAGCACAGAGGCTGCATAAAGCGGGACCACATTGGATAATAAGGCAACACGAGAATAGGAATACTAGGATAATACCAACGACCATCAGAACCTTCCATCCCCACGCTGATATTAGAGTCCAGAGCCATTCCATTAAGGACCAGTTTCCCTTATCTACGTGGATAGAGTCGGAAATCTTGTGTAGCTTAGAGATCGCTTCATAGACTGTCGGAGCATTATTGGGGATAAAAACACAGCAGCTCGATTGGATCATTCTGCATCCCCCACCTCGATCTGCAAGTATTACGTCAAGAACCATACGATTCTGTAACGTCATGAGACGATCCGCCTGGAGCTCAGCTGTTAAGTTACTAAGGGCACCAGCAGTTTCTGTAATAGTAGATTCAACTACCCGTGTTAGCTGACGTAGATTTCTACTATTGGCCATAGGCCCCCAAAACGGAAGGAAACCTTTGAAAAAGTCTCCGGCTTCCTGACCAGCGGTATCTTCTTTGCTGAAAACACCTCTTGCTACTCTGGTCTTGTGATAATCTGGGGATGCAGTGTACGTTGGAGGCAATAGTCGAGCAATATAGCATGAACCTGAAAAGTCAGCAGGCAACCATGTATATGCCCTATCCTGACAGATGAAGTAAGTACCCTTAGCAGTGAGAAAGGCAGGGGAAGAGTTAGACGGATACACATAAGTCTCAACGCAGTCACTCTTCCCTAGCCGAGCTCTTGGATTTCTCCCATTACCTTGCAAACAGACTTGACCTCGGTGAGGCACGACCCAAACTGGAGTGGAGCTCTTACGCTTGCTTTCACCCAAACTAATGCGATACTCTGTGGAATTCCAACTCAGATATACTCGTAGTTCATCCCTAGGATAAGATGGGGTGTTATTGACGTCTTTAATCATGTCAATGATTCCCTTGACTAGAGCTTTATTAGCGGAGTTATATTTAGCGGAACGTGGTGGACGCGGGGGATAGGTCTCAAGGGCATAGACAAATATAGTCTGAAAGGCCTGAAATGATCCATTATAGCTAAAAGGCAAGACCAGATAGGGAATGTCTTTATCATTAGTGTGTGGTATCAATCCACATACCCAACAGTCTGTCGTGTTAAATACCAGTTGGTGTTGATGCAAGAGTTGTACAAAAGTGTTATTTATGAATTCTGAGCGTCGAGCTTGCTCATGTTCAGGGAACGGGTGAAAAGAATGGTAAGAAGCAACAGCAGAAGAAACAAGATCAAGGGGAGGCACTGTACTTGATATTGGTGCAAAAATTAAATGTACACCAAAGACGATTCCACCCACCAACGTTATTAAAACAATCAAAAACGTAATTGCACATTGCATCAGAAAACATTTGTTATGAAGAATCTTGTAGAGCCTATTTCTGCGAACATAAATTACATTCTCTCGGTGCAGCTCAGGAAGCTCCATCTTCTACAACCGCTCGCGACCACTGATGATATGTACGTAGTTGAAAATGCCTCTATCAGCCCTGGGAGTTCCCAGAACTAACAGAAAGACCGACCTTGTGTCTGGCCCCCGCAGATTCAACTAGGCACAAAGCCACGACCCTACGGCTACCCAGACGGCAAGGTAATTAAAACAACAAAATATACTTAGAGAAACACAAAATATTAGCAAACTTCCTGGCTGGAGGCAATGTATCAAATTAAAATATGAAAGAGATAGGCAGTTTCCTGCTTTATTTGTCCTTAAAATGAGAACGGAGGTTGTATCTCAGTTTTCCTGGCGTTGTTTGGTCTGGAAATAGACTGTTTTCAGTAGGAGTTGCAATGTTCGAGTCCGCAGATGGCAAGTGTTCGTTTGATGCAGGGGACAAATGTTCAGTGTTCAAAGGAACAGTTTCAGAAGGGGAGTCAGAGTTCGGTGAATCAGTAATTAATTCTGCATCGCTGAAAGGAATGTATCTAGGAACTGGTTCTGTTTCAGAGGCACCAACTCCTTTTCTCACCCAGTTATCATAAGGAAGTGGAAGGGGTACACGCTTTGCATGTGTCGCGTGGATCCAATTCTTTCTGCCAGCCACACGTATAGCAGTCCTTGTCGCCAAAAGAACTTGAAATGGTCCGACGAACTTCGGTTGTAGATTTCTGGTCCGTCCAAAGTTCCTGATGACGACTTGGTCGCCGGGTTTCAGCTGATGACCTGGACTTTCCGGTGGCTTTGGCAATGCATCGAAAACCTGTTGGTGAATGAGACTTAATTTAGCAGTCAAGTCAAAAAGGTAATCAATTAGCATTGGATATTCCAGTTGTTTAAACTCTTTCGGTCTAGGTACCCCCCAAATGTTTGCAGGTCGACCGAACACAATCTCATAAGGGCTAAGCCCTACTCGAGAATGTACAGTCGCTCTTGTGGATAACAGAGCCAAAGGTAGTGCGTCTGGCCAGGACAAGCCCGTGGAGGCTTTATCTTGGCCAGCTTCAGCTTGAGGGTGCCATTGTAGCCTTCCACTAATCCAGCAGACTGGGGGTGATTCGCACTGTGAAATTTTTGTTTAATATTTAAACCTGCACACACACTCTGCATAACTTTCCCTACGAATTCACTTCCGTTATCTGACCATACAATCCGTGGCATACCAAATCTGGGGAAATATTCTTTTAGAAGGATTTTGGCAGTGGACAGGGCAGTATTGTCTTTCAGTGGATATGCTTCGATCCACCTCGAAAAAGCACAGACTACCACTAGAACATACTTGAGGTTGTTGCAACGATCCATGTGAATGAAGTCTAACTGGATCACTTCGAAGGGGCAAGAAGGAGGAGCGAAGTGACCAGCGGGTGTGGGGATTCCCTTGCCAGGATTATGCATCAGGCATATCATGCAATTTCTCACCACTCTTTCTGCACACTTACTAATTCCATCATTCTTCCAGACTGGAGCCAACATCTTACAAATCCCTTTAGAACTGATGTGCGCTGCTCCATGCGCCATCGTTACCACCGCAAGCACATACGCATCAGGCAACATCCAACGCTGCTGTTCCGACAAATCAATCCAACACCCATTCGAGTCCAACTTACCCAAGTTCTCTTTCCATGCAAGCTTTTCCTCTTCAGTCGCTTCTTCCTGAATTGCTTTCACACTTTCCACTGTATCCTCACACATTCCTGATTCAGTAATCCATCTTGCAGACGTTGCAACATACATTCTACTCATCGTATTTCTAGCTGTCTGTTTAGCGGTCTCATCAGCAAAAGCATTTCCACGCCCAACATCATCCGTGATTGCTCGATGAGCACTGCACTTCACAATCGCAACTTCAGTCGGCAAAGTTAGAGATTCCAACAGGTCATTGACTAGCTGACCATGTTGGATCTTAGTCCCATGGGACGTAATGAAACCTCTTTCCTTCCACAAACGACCAAAACTATGGGCAACGCCGAACGCGTACTGACTATCTGTGAACACATTCACTCTTTTTCCCTTAGCTAAAACACACGCTCTTGTCAATGCAATTAATTCTGCAGCTTGGGCAGAATTCTGACTCACTCTTGCAGTCTCCACAATCGTACTCAAAGTCGTTACTGCGTAGGCAGCTGTTACATCACCATTCTCCAATTTAAAACAAGACCCATCAACATACAACGTGCCATCTGGTTCTGATAATGGAGTGTCTTTGAGATCAATCCGTCCCTTTGTCTCTTCCTCGGTTCTGAAACAACAGTCGTGAGGCTCAGAATCACTCGACTCCTGACTAGTCGGCAACAATGTTGCTGGATTCAATACATTGCATCTTTTAATCTGAATATGACTTGCTAACAGTGTCAGCTCATAGCCTGATAATCTAGCGCTGGTAAGATGTTGTGTCTTGGTTCGGTTTATGAGTGTGTCCACGGCGTGAGGAACCATGACCACTAGCATGTTGTTCATGACCAAACCAGCAGATTGTCGAATGGAAGCTGCAGCTGTAGCTCTCAAGCAACTAGGCAACGCTCTGGCTACCGGGTCTAATGTTGATGACAAATACGCACAAGGGCGTTGTTTATCACCAAATCGTTGTGTCAGAACACTCAACGCGCAACCTTCCCTCTCGTGGACATAGAGAGTAAAAGGTTTACTGTAGTCGGGTGTACCCAATACAGGAGCTGAACACAATGCATTTCGTAACTCAGAGAAACTTTGCTGGCATTCGGCAGACCATGGCACCGGACTCGGAACACCTTTTCCAGTCAAGGCCACCAATGGTTTTGCCAAAAGAGAAAAATTTGGGATCCATTGCCTACAGTATGAGGTAATACCTAAAAAGGCACACACTTCTCTCTGTGTACTAGGAACATTCATCTGCGTAATTGCTTTTATTCTCTCTGGGGTCAACCTTCTTCCCTCCTTCGACAAGAGATGACCTAGGTAGGTCACTTCTTGGCAACAGTATTGCATTTTGGAAGGTGACACCTTGTGATTTAAATTAGACAAATGATGCAGTAGGGAAATTGTAGCTGCTTTGCAAGTTTCCTTGTCATCGGCAGCCACTAGAAGATCATCGACATATTGCACTAAAGCAGAACCAGAAGGAAGTACAAAGGAATCTAACTGACTTTTTAATGCCTGACTGTAAATGGATGGGCTTTCACAATAGCCTTGTGGAGCACGTTTAAACCTGAAGCTTCGGCCTCCTAAAGAGAAGCCGAAAATATCTCTGCTTTCCTCGGCTATCGGAATGCTGAAAAAGGCATTCTTCAAGTCGATAACTGAGAACCATATGGCTGTAGCAGGAATCAACGTTAACAATGCAGTAATGTCTGGAACCACAGGAAACTGTGGAATTACAATTTTGTTAACCTCTCTAAGATCGATTACAAACCTATAGACTGGAGGCTTAGAAGGATCTGTGCGTTTTAAAATAGGCAATACAGGACTGTTACAGACATTTCCTCTAGTTTCCTCTATTACGTCTTTCTTGATCAAATCTTGCACAATCAATAAAAGCGCACGTTCACCTTCACTAGAGATCTTGTATTGTGGGATTCGTGGAAATTTGAGATTTGCTTTCAAAGTGACTACATATGGTGGAATTTCTAAAAGACCAACATCGTTAGGACCAGTCGCCCAAAGAGTATCAGGGAGAGAACGCAGCTCCAGTGGGAGCGCATCCATTGACAAATACATCGGGGAGATGATTCTTTTACCTAATGTAAGCTGTACTCCTGCCGGAGAACAGTACAAAGTCACATATAGGCGTTTTAACAAGTCTAAACCAAGCAGATTTTCATTACAACCAGTGGTCAAAATCAGGGGTGCTTTCAATTGACGTGGTCCAACAGAAATAGACAAAGGACCAGATATGGGGTTGTGAACAGGGGCGCCTGAAAAACCTACTGAAACATTTGTTAAGCCAGACAAAGGTGCGCCAGGGAGTTTCGCATGTATGATAGAACTTTTTGCTGCACCAGTATCCAACAGAAACGGTTCGACTACACCTGATGTGGCTACTGCGACATAAGGCCCACTCTGATCTACTGGAACTGATACTACTCCCTCTCTTTGTCCATGGCTGTCCTAGTACTCATTTTGCTGAAATTCCTCACTAACTTCACAGTAATCCTCAACGTGATACTGTTGGGATCTAGTTGGTTGTGCAGATTGTCCATTTCGCTGATCAAAATAATTAGAAGGGCGATCATTCGTTTGTGGAGGCATAGCACCTCGTCCTCGACCTCTAGAATTTTGCGTAGAACCACCACGACCTCTCTGAGCTGCTGCAGCATTGTTTTGTGCTAGTACTGGACACTCATTCTTATAATGACCTTCCTTTTTGCAGTACGCACACTGATTCCATTGGTATTGTGGTCTCTGAGAATTATAGTCTGTCCTCTGATATGGCCCTTGCTGGGTATTTGTCTGATTCGTGCGAGGCGGATATGCTTGTTGCAAAAGGACTTTGGTTTTTAAATCTTTTGTTTTCTTATCTGACTTTTCTTTTTCTTCCTTATCCCTATTTTCATAGTACTGAGCAGTTGCAAGTATTTGTGCAGTCGTAGAGACAGCCCACGCACTTTCAGAATCTTTTAATTTATTACTGAGCTCGGGTAACAGATTATGCACAAATTTATCAACAAATAATCTCTGGCCTCCTTCCGTGCACATATCCTGACCACTGTGATCTACGAAAGTTTCTTCAAACCTTGTGAAAAAGTCGGAGACACTTTCGTCCTTCTTTTGCTTGCATGTGGACAACTTGTCCCAGTTAACGCGCAATGCTGGCATCAAAGTTTTCATTAATTCGATTATTCTACCAGGTAAATCAGCAATTAGAGGTTCGGGTTTAGAACCACCTATTTGTTGACCATCTGCCGCTATTATAGCTGCCCAATTACCACCTAGGGCAACTGGATGATTTTCTTTACGAATTTTAGCCCAAATTGGTTGTGGTACTACGTTGCCAAATAACATGTCAATGTCCGCTAAATTCATAACGCAAGCTTCAACTGTTTGGGCCAACTCTTTGTAATATCCTGCTGGATTCTTACGCGGATCTGGCAAAGCCTGTTTTACTGCTAACACTTCTGCTCGCTTCCACGGAATATGTATCCACACTCTTTGGAATTGAGCCGGAGCGGCTGCAATGCCATGGGCCGCATCGGCTTGTACAGCTTCGCCCCAAATTGGCGGAACTTCTCTCATAGGATATTGACGACCTTGTTTCGTGCTACGCTTGTCTAAATCTCTTGGTGAACGAAGGGAAGGATCGAATCTAAAATCTAAAATTAATTCCATTGCTTCTTTTATCTCTTGACCAACTATCATACCTGCAGCGAATTTTTGTTGAACTTGGATTAATTTATCCGGTACCTGTTCAGACTCGCTCTCTTCCCATTCTTCACGTAAAAGGGAACACATGACATCAAACACATAGCGCTGTGTCGGTTCCTTCCATTGTATGAATGTATCTAATACATCTCGTACATTATACCTCCCAACTTTCGAAATCCACCTAAGGGCAGTGGAGTCTAAGATTCCACGTTCTTCACTACTAGGGAGCTGACTACGTCTCTGAACGGAATCAGAGACAGGACTCCTAATCAAAGTTTTGTAAAAGGGAGATAGAATATTAGTGACAGAATCAGTGATTCTCCGACGAACAGAAAGCGGAGTCATATAGCTTGCAGAGGTTTGGAGGAGAGTAGTAGTCGGGACTGAGGAAACAGCAACAGTAGGGGTAGCAGGCAAAACAGCTTGTGAAACAACAGGAATCAGCGGTACAGGCATAGGCAGAGGAGCAGGCAACCCTGGAAGAGGGGGTGCCGGAGGAGGAACATTAAGATTAACCACAGGAAGTACAGGAGCTTGATTTGGGGGTGCAGGAGCAGGTATACCAGGCTGTCCAGCAACCGGTAATTGAACATTAGGCAAGGGTGGAGCTGTAGCACCTTGTACATATGGTGGGGGTGATCTCAACAAGTAAGACAATAGGGGATCCTTTTCAGGGTCCTCTACTATCTTAGCTGTACTTGATGGCAAGGCAGGATAGCACTTGTCTATCGCTAAATTACGCTCTCTGTTGGCCACCTCCATTGCTTTCTCGGATTCATTGAGTTGCAGCTGCTGGGCAGACTGTTCTAAAGTCAACTCTTGTTCTTTTTGTTCTTTCTTTAACTTTTTAGTTTCTCTCTGTTTGGATTCTTTTCGCCAATAACGGAAAGAATCAAACATTGCCGGCCGGGCTTTCTTCTTAAACAATTTCATTTCTAAATTGTCAAGAATTTCAGGTTCAAAACTACCATGCAGCGGCCAACTAAGGACACCGTCTTTTTCCGTGTAGCGGATCCATACCTCGTTATAAGAGATAGGGCCCACACCGAACTTGCAATAAAGATCATAAAGAGGAGTTCCAATCGGAGGAACCAGACATGAGTCCTCCAACCGGGAATCCCTGTTGCAACCAAAACAAGACAACATACAATTTTTCCGACTTACCATTTTATAATCCGGAACACAGAACAGACACAAACAAAGGTGCGCACTCGAACCAAGAACTTAGGCCTACCAAAGCGAACAAATGTATCGATCCCCAAACTAAACCAAATGATTATCGTAACTAGAACAACCAGTGATAATCTTTTTTTTTTTTTAATTTATTTATCCAACAACAGCACATTACAATGCACACAGGGCCATTCACCTACATCCCATCTCGGGCCGGCAGTAGGCCAGGTCTTCTTACCAATGAGGCAGTAGTGTGTCAAACGGAGATACAAAGAAGAAGCCCCCACATTGGAACAATCCAGTGTACAGTTCGAGCGGTGAAGGTTCCAATATGGTATTACCATCAGTAAAGTAACGTGCACTATACATATTTGGACATATCCGTAAGATTTTATTTTTTCTCCCAACAAGGTCCCTTAACCCCAAACCCCACCCCCCCTAACCGGTCCCTATTCTGCGTGTTCCCTGTGGTGGAAGATGTAATCTGTAGGAGTGGCATGGCGTGTAGCGTTGTGTACGTCCTGCTGTGTGCGCAGGGGCAAGCTTAATCCTGTAGAGCTGGGAATGGCTGAACGTCTATAGTGCTTGGTAGCGCTGTCTACCTAGAGGTGCGGCCGCTGGAATCAGGGGGGATCTAAGTTCGCTGCGCCCTCCTGTCCCTCACCCCCTCCCGAGGCCGAGTCATCCTCGTCCAGCCTGGAATTGAGATAGGTGCGATAGAGCTCCCAGAAGTTCTTGGGGCGACTCCTGGGCGGGAGCAATTCGCTATACGCCTCTGCCTGCGTATTACAGTACAGCATGTCGCTGGCCCATCGCTTCAGAGTCGGGAGCGGGCCCCTCATCCAACATGAAGCAACGACACGTTTGGCAAGTAGCATGCCCATGCCGACCAGTTTACGCACCGGCGCCGGCACAGTCCGCGAATAGCCCATCAGAGCGAGTGCGGGGTCTATGTCCAACTCCTGGTCCGTTATTCTGCTTATTTCCGCAAATATGTTTGTCCAGAATTTGTGGACCCCCGGGCAGAACCAGGCCACGTGTATGAAGTCCGCTACTGGGGCACAACATCTCTCGCAACGGGGTGAGTCGCGGAGACCATAGCGATGCAGTCTTTCCGGTGTGTAATACACCCGTTGTAGAAATTTAAAGTGAAGTAGGCGGTGTCTCCCGTTCAACGAGATCCGCCTGGTGGTCACGCAGCAGTACGTCCACATTCCGTCGTCAATGTGCATGTCTAAATCGGTCTGCCAGGCCAGTCGCGCCCTTGTATACTGCAAAGCCGTGTGCGCATGTCCCATACTGTAGAGCTTAGAGGTAAGCTTCTTCGGAGAGTCTGTATGAATGACATACTCTAGCTCCGGTATCACAGGGGGTTCCTCCATATCAGGGCCTAGATGGTCCAGAAGGGCGCTGCGCACTCTGTGATATTGGAAGCGGTGGAGTAAGGAGGGGCGGTCACGCCCCCGCACCAGCTGGTCCGAAGTCTTAACCCTACCGTGTTCGAAAAGATCTCCCAGCGTGTGCACACCCAGATCGGCAAGTGCTTTGTGTACACCCGGTTCCGTCAATGTAGGAAGCCAAAGTGCCCAATGTATCGGCATATTAGGGGCATACAGTAGCTCCTTATCCTGCCTCTGTACTATGGAGTTCCAAGCGTGGTTAGTGGACCGGATAGAATCCAGGACTCCTACTCTGCGGTCGCTAGGGCTACAGATAGTCGCTGGGAGCGGAGTAGGGGCTGCGAAAAGGCGCTCCAGAATCACATGCGGGATGTCCGGGTTGCCGTGTATCCAGGTATGGAGGTGGGAGGCCTGCGCAATCCTATAGTAACGTTCTAGGTCAGGGGCCGCCAACCCCCCCTGCTCGTACGGGAGCTGAAGCACCTTCCATTGAATTCTAGGTTGTTTCCTGGCCCAGGCGAGCCTGACAAGGAGTTTGTTTAAGGTCGTGAAGAACGCTCTAGAGAGGACTATCGGGAGGTTATTAAAGAGGAACAAAAATCTCGGGAGGACCACCATTTTCATCAAGGCAATGCGGCCCATTAAAGATAGCGGGAGCTTGATCCAGAGCTCAACATCATCTACGAGTTTACTGTATGCAACCCCGTAGTTTTCCCGCAACACTATGTCAGGATCCGTGTGTATCTTTATGCCCAGGTATCTGATCGGGTCTGTGGACCACTGTAGTGGGTATTCCATCTCAAAGGGTTCGGTAACAGGGGTCAGGGGGAATGCCACCGACTTTGGCCAGTTCACTTTCAGTCCCGAAAGGGCCCCAAACCGTACCACCTCCCGCAAGACCGACGAGAGGTTGTGCTCCGGGTCTCTGACGTACAACAATGTGTCGTCCGCGTATGTGGAGATTCCGATCTTGAAGGTAGGGTAGCTGATGGCTTCGTAGGAGTGGTATTCCCGCATCGCGCAAGCCAGCGGTTCCGCAACCAGCGCGTACAGTAGCGGCGAGAGAGGGCAACCCTGTCTTGTGCCCCGTCTTACAGTGAACGCCTCTGAGACTGCATCACCCAGCCGAACTCTCGCGGTGGGCCGGTGATAAAGTGCGCCGAGGAGTTGGAGGAAAAGGTCTCCCAGCCCCAGTTTCCTGAGGACTTTGCGCATGAACGTCCACTCCACGGAGTCAAACGCCTTCTCCACATCTAAGAAGACAGCAACTGCCTTGGTGTCATGTTTGGTGTGTTGGATGGCTCCCATGACCGTTCTGATGTTGTACGTGAGATTTCTGGCCGGAATGAAACCTGCCTGTTCTGGGGCGACTAATGCTGGGGCGACTAGCGCCAGTCTGTTTGCCAGTACCTTAGCATAAAGCTTCGCGTCTACATTGATAAGGGACAAGGGGCGGTATGACCCCGGGAGGTCAGGAGGCTTGCCTGGTTTCAAAATCGTCACTATGAGTGCTTCTCTCATGGAAGGCGGCATCGCACCATACTCGCAGACCTCATCAAAGAGGGTGGAGAGATAGGGCAGCAGTTTGTCCTTGTACGCCTTATAAAAGGCGACCGTTAGTCCGTCGATTCCAGGCGCGCTACCAGATCTCATGCTATCTAGGGCGTCCGCAATCTCCTCTCGGAGTATGGGGGACATCAGGAATTCCCTCTGCCAATTCTCTAAGAACGGCATTTTGATGTAGTCTAAATAATTGTCAATGTGGCTCTCCATGCCCGAGATCTTACTGGAGTACAGTTCTTGGTAGAATCCCTTAAATTCCGCTAGTATATCTTCCTCCGTTGATAGTGTCTCCCCATCGGCAGAGCGCAATTCTGTGACAACCTGTCGTCGCCTGGCGCCCTTCATAATCCTGGCTAGCAGTGAGCCTGGCCGGTCTCCCTCACCGTATGCGCGGGCCGTTGCGTATTTCCCTAGGTGCCTAACCTCTCTGTCTGCCTCCTTGTGGAACTCTGTCAGGAGCTCCCGCAGCGTCTCATCCCCCTCCGGGGACGGGTCTGCCAACCGTTGGCGTTCGCATTCCGCAATTCGCCCCTCGAGAAGGGACAGTCTGCTCCTAATAGCTTTGAGTACACTGGAATGCTTGGCCATGACGACACCTCTAACATACACCTTAAATGTTTCCCAAACCGTTCCGAAGCTATCCACTGTGCCTACGTTAGTAGAAAAGAACGTGTCTATGTCCTCCCCTAGTTCTGCCCGGAATGACTCATCTAACAGGGAGTACGGTGGGAAGCGCCACGTGAACGGTGGGATTCTAGGCCGTGGTGTGTTCAGAACCAGCAATATGGGGGAGTGGTCCGATAGCGTCCGTGGGAGCACTCTGCAGTCCCTCACCATCGTCAGTAGGGTCAAAGGGGACAGCCAGTAGTCAATCCTAGTGTGGAGGTTGTGATACGCTGAGTAGTGTGTGTAACCCCCCCTCGCGCTGTGTCTCTCCCTCCAGACATCCACCAGTCCCAGTCGGAACATTTCGGCTTGCATTTGTTGCGCAGCTGCTGCCGGGTGTCTGGGGGGCCCCCCCGATCTATCAAGTTCAGGGGTAAAGGTGAAATTAAAGTCCCCCCCCAAAGCAGTTTATCTGTGGGCCAGTCGGCACAGTGTCCCGCCACTGCTGCGTAAAAATCTGGGGAGTCATAGTTCGGGCCATACACATTCATGACCAGGAGGTTATGTCCCTTACCCGTGCACTTGCTTAGCACGAATCGGCCCTCCGGGTCCGCTCTCAATAGCGTGAGTGATAGTTTGGATTTAGGATTTACCCACGTTAGAACTCCCCTGGCATGTGAGGTGAAGCCCGCATAAGTGGAGTTACCCTGAAGGCCTCTATGTGTGAGCATTCTACTGTTGTTGGGTAGGTGTGTCTCCTGTAGCAGAGCCAGGTCTACATGGTGTCTCTGGAGGTAGTGCAGCACCTTGCGGAGTTTCCGGTAGTCGTTCAAACCCCTTACGTTCCATGTCAGCGCAGTGAGGGTTTCAGTGTTATTCAGTGGGTCTCCGAGTAACATATCAGCCATTGGGAAAGTAGCAACATCTAATGAGCACTAACAGTACAAATCCCGCCCTCCGGTATGTGCCCCACCACCAGTCCCCTCCAAGGTATGGAACATTGCAGAACACAGTTGTGACCCCCCCCGAACACCCCGAACTCCAGAACAAGAACCCCCCCCACCTCCCACAGCCAACCGACCCCAACCTGGTGTGACCGATTCCCCTGTGTCCCCCCCCCCACCCTCTAGCAATCCCATTCAACAACACCCCAACCAGGCTCAATCTGAGCCGTAACTGCTGGCAGCGCTAGGGCAGAGGTAGCCTACTCGATCTGTTCGTCGTCCACTGTCCCACCTGGATCTCCGTACAATGTTTATAAGTTGCCCCCACGCCAGCGCCTTAGAGGTGAAGCCCAGCAAGCAAGGGGTGCATAATGAGTTCCGGCCCACTGTCCGAGCCCCCACCCCCCGCCCCTCCAACCGCCTCTGACCTGTCTCGTGTCCAGCTCCAGGGCGGAGGAGCCCGCCTAGGGTAGCACTGTGCCGCCATTGTGAGAACCCAGGGGCACCCAGCCAAATCATTCGGGTCTCACCCACTCGATGGCTTTCAGGAGGTCAAAATGTCCAGCAGTATGAACTGAGCGGGGAGAGCGCCTCATGTCAAAGCGGTGTAGTGCCACGGGTGCCCCCAGAGCAGCGACTCTCAGGTGCGCTTCCGTGAAAGCGCTCTTGCTCCTCAGTCCTGTTCCTCCAGGTCCTCAGCACCAGATTGTTCCGCTGCACGCGTTTCCGAGCTTCCTCTGTTCTCCCTCATCCACACCCTCAAGATTTTTCAGTTCTTTGGGATCTGTGAAAAAGTGCGAGTGACCCTGTCTGTTTATGCGCAGCCGCGCCGGGTATAACATGGCGTAGTCCAAACCAAGGTCCCGCAACTGTTGTTTGTACGGGACAAAGCGCTGGCGTTCTTCCTGCACTTTGGTGGTAAAATCGGGGTATAAAGATATGTTCATCCCCTCGTATTGCAGTGACCCCTTCTCACGGGCCACGCGGAGCGCAGTGTCCCTGTCCCTATAGTTCAGTAATTTCGCTATTATCGGCCTGGGGTTTGCGCCCGGTGGTGGCCTAGGTCCAAGGGTGCGATGGGCGCGCTCCGCAATGAACATGGGGGAAAAGGTGTCGTCTCCCAAGAGCGTCTTCAGCAGTTTTTCAACAAAAAGTTCCATCTTACCCGTTTGGGTCGTCTCGGCCACTCCCGTTATGCGAATGTTGGATCGCCTTGAACGCGCCTCCAAGTCCTCCGACTTCTCCTGTATCACCTGAAGCAGGCGGCCAAATTGTTTTCGGTCAGCGTCCCACTCCGTCTGCGCCTCTTCAGCCTCCGTCAGTCTGCGTTCGGCCATGTCGAGTCGCTCCGCATGTTTATCCACCCTCTCCGTCATGCGGTCCATTCGATACGCCAGGGCATCGATCTTGTTGCCGATGGCCGACATACCTTCCTGCAGGCCCTTCTCCATAGTCGTGAGCATGTCTTTTATTTCCGCGCAGAGCGAGGAACCCGGATCGTTGGTCGCTCCCGGTGACTGGGAGTTCGGAGGGCCTGGTTCCTTCTGTCGGCGCTGGTCGAACGACAGTTTCGACTGGGTCCTGTCCCCCTTTACCATCGTCTCGCTTCTCAGACGGCCTAAAGGCCTCACTGTGGAGGAGAGTGCCACTAGTGTTCTGTACGCTGCTCTCGCTGTGTGTGGACCGTCGTAGCAGGGCCGTGGGTGTGCCGCTGTGTCCTGGGAA
The DNA here is from genome assembly GCF_964263255.1 of Lissotriton vulgaris. Taxonomy (NCBI): domain Eukaryota; kingdom Metazoa; phylum Chordata; class Amphibia; order Caudata; family Salamandridae; genus Lissotriton; species Lissotriton vulgaris. Next base: position 409,079,385 of record NC_141695.1, read on the forward strand.
AACGTGGCGGGCTCCGCTCGGGGTTTGGACTGAGCTAGTATCCAGCCGGGCGACCGCCCTCCGGTCCCGGTGGTATTATCTGAGTTCTCTGTGAAGCGTGGTACAGACGAAGAGGGTTCCTCGATCCGCAGGCAACCCCTTACGTTATAACCTGTTCCGCTCGGGGGGCTCGCTCGTCGAAGGGGCCTGGGTGATGGTGCCCCGTCGGGCCCCGACCGGAGCCACGTGGTGCGTCACCTTCTCCGCGGTCGTTCCGGTGTTTTTCCAGGTCTCTCGACTCCAGGAGCCCCCACCAGCTGGCTATCCTGCGTGTCGATGAGGCGGTGTGGAGTCTGAGGGTCAGCCTTTACTGGGACCCGGAGGGGTCCGGGTCGTCCGGTCCTCGTGGCCGCACGTCGGATCACGCAACTCGGCCCCGGCTCTCAGGGGAGGTCGGGGATCCTGGCCTGGTCTCTCGCCACCTCGTAGACGACGAAAAGTAGTGTGTCCGAGCGAGAATCGCTCCCAAACTTCGGGTGGAGGTGCGGCAGGGGCAGGGGCAGGGTCGTCAACTCCTGCCGTTTTCGCTGATATTTCTCTGCTGGGCAAGGATCTTTGTCGGATATTCGGTGGCGCCGACGCGGAGCTCTGCTCTTACGCGTCCGCCATAGACGCCGGCTAGCTCCGCCCCAACCAGTGATAATCTTACGAAACCAAACCAAACCAAGGACTAAAAGGATTATCAAAACAGGAGCAAACCCTTACGAAGTAACCAAACAACTAGCAACCACTTAATACTTAACTGAGGCACTGAAGACGTCACCAAGGAGAAACCCGTCTTGTCTCGCCGTACTAAGGTCTGCACCTCGGGTCCAAGACAGGGCGACAGTCAAGGCAGCGGACCACTGCAGCCGTCCGAACGGGAACCCTCGTGGAAGAGAACGTCGGGCCACTTTTGCGATATGCCGGGATCGATGAAGTGGGGCGCCTCCCTCTGGAATCTTCACACGAAGCTTCTCGAACTCTTCAGGCTTTTGGACCGGTACCGAATGACGTCGCCCCACGTTGGGCGCCAATTGGAGTTCTGGACTTTTTGGTACTGTCCAGAGGTGTCAGGGACAACACCCGAAGACCCCTGAGTTCTACCTGTCTCGGTGCACAAATAAACAGAAACACGGGCTTCTCGATGGTGGCGTCAAAGACCAAAGGTTTATTACTGCAGGGACACAGAAGTCACAGAAACTACACACAGGCAGATTCTAGGAGCCTGTTCGATTTGTACCAAGTGGGTTGCTCCTTAAATACAGAATTTTTAGCTAGGGGCAAAATTCTTCACATGTTGGTATGTTTCTAAACCTTTATGTCTAAACAATAAATATTTGGCGTTACACAAGAATCGTCGACAATATCTGATGTCAAAACATTACAAACGAGGGGTTCCCACTGTTCCATCATAATCCCATGTCAACTTTTCATTCAAGAGCCGGACCGCCTCATCGTAAATTTCGTTACCTCCCCCTAATAAAGGCCCAGAAGGAAAGGAGCAGAGCCAGGTGCGGAAGATAGAAAAGCAGGATAAGAGATGTTTGTGGGTTGTAAATGGGCAAGGCTACCAGCTTCGGCCGCCTAATCATGACCAGGCCAACGAACACGAGAACCAGTATAGCAGGACTGGCCTCAGGCTGGGGAGGCAGCTTTTGCCGAGTCATGCGGCCACAGCGTTTCTGTTCTAAAGTGCACGTGTCACTAGCAAGGTGAATCGCCGGCTAAAGCTTACGTGTCCTTAAACAAAATGGGTTGATCAGAGGTCACTGCGTGTCCATTGACTATGTGAGGGCAAGGAAACAAGATGGATGCCATGATCTAAAATGGATGCTATCGGAGTATCAGAAATGTGGTTATAACAGGAGTGCTCTTGCTCGTAACATAGCGAAAACACCAGGATATGCTAAATGGATCATTTGCGGTTCATTGGTTCCAAAATTATGAGTTTACGACAATGTTGAAAACACGGGTTCAAATCGTCACGGAACCTCACCAGCTCCAGCCACATCTTTCTGTCCCTTCGCGAACACTCCTGATCTCAACTGCTGAACCTGTCTGCTCATTGATGTTGTTGAAATAGCTGTCCCCGATCCAGCAGCTGTAGAGGGAAGTGACAACATTCTCAATGATCTGCATTACTAATTGACAAACAGACACATGTAATACTTATAATATGTATGTCACTTTGTAAACAACAACTGCTGATTCTATACAGAAGGGGATCTTGATCTCTGTCATGGTTTAGTAATGTAAGCTAGTGACACACTTTATGCCAGAATTACCTGATGGACAGGTGCGAGAGGGTTTCAATGCTGCAGCCAGGATGTCATGCATTCCCCGGGATGGTGTATTCTGCACTGGTGTCATCCTGTTAGCAGCTGTGATGAGACATACATGTCCATATTTCAGTACAACAGATGGTAGCTATGAGCTAACATGTCATTTTCAATAACCAGTGACCGGATAATCCAGGACAATGTGCAGCATGTTTTCCTCATGGACTTTACATGTGGGCCCCTGCTCATATGCAGCATTTGCCAGCTGTTACCTCTATGCAGCACTGACATCAATAAGATGAGACATCAACAGACAAACTTGTATGAGAACGTTACTGATATTTCAAGGAAGGGGATAAAAGACCGGGACTCCTCCGCATTACACTGATTTCACCTACACATTAAGACCAACAGGTTTCATGAGTGTAATGTTGTCTGTTGACAAGTCAAAAGATGTTCATGTGTGACATGTGCAATAGTGAGGTACATAATGTTGGTCATTTGTGCTTCCCTACCCAAGAAGTCACAAGCTCATTTCTGACTGAGAGAACACAGATTTCTTATGTCCATACTTTGAGTGTCCTCCGTTTGCATACCCTAATTCCAACATCTTGGTAGTATTTAGCTGACAACTGATGGTGTCTTGTACAGCAGACATCCTAACCTCATATGTGAACCACTCACCTATATACGTAAATACGGTAGAGGAGGGGGCAAGCAGAATGCAACATTTGGTAATGATCCCACATTGCGGCTAAGTTCAGAAGCTTTGATGCTTTCCGCCTGCACTGGATTAGCGTGTTGCTTTTCAGCCAAGTGATTTCAGAATGTAACTGCATGTAGATTCAGCTTAGCAGCCCATACACCCATCTCAAAGGTACACAACTGGCATCAGTGTGAGCCTCATCCATACAATTTCAATATGATTTTCCCATAGATATTATGTTAGGGAGTTTTCATATCATTGAATTACAAGCTAATTGTTTTCAACACTTCATATGACACATTGTACTATTTTATGTTCACTCTGCACTCACTTGGCATACATTTTGTGTCATCCTTTCATTATCCACCAAAGGCTGATCTGGTATGTGATTAAATGCCATATGTGAGCATATTGTGATGCAGGACAACAGTGTTGTACAACACATACAAGATACGGTGGAGATCAAAGGCACATTTAATGAGCATTCAGGTTTATTATTATTGTGTTTACTCACCATGGCCCAGCACCATCCCAGTGTGTGGTTTCGGACCAGATGTCACAGCCAACCTTGTAGCAGACGTCAGTGTGTGTCTCTGATTCTGGGAGGACCTCATTGTACCAACAATGATAAGTGTGTTTGCAGCTTTACATTTCTGTAAAGTTGCACTCAATTTCAGGCCCAAAGGATAAGCACAAGCTCTTGTGGGCACCACCGTTGCAGAAGTGTGTGTCAATTAATATCATGAGTGATCCAACATATAACTTATAATGGGGCCACTATCTTAAAGCGATGTATATCAAAATAACATGACTCCGACTCCTGAAGTAAGGTCCACTATTGTGTTTTGTTAATGGCCAACAAACAAGCCATCCAATGTAAGAAGTACATGACCAGCTGGGTGGACTGGGCGATTTCATGTAAAGTGAAAACATTCTAAGTTAGACAGTGGATGCTTTGTCAATACTACTGACAATGGTAGCTCACTTCTTGTTCATCATTGTCATATTTGTTAACATTTGAATTCTTGATCATGTCTACAGACACTATTACAATATAGTGGGGACACCCTTTTGACTTGTTGGGGCACTCGATTGCAGGATTGAATTCCCAGATCTGGGAATGTTGGTGGAATACATGTTATCTTCACCAATTACAAAGGTTTGATGAGCCAAGACATATTATATTTTATCTTTCGCTATTCACTAATGTCATTTGCTAAAGGTGAATGTCCATTGACAAATCCAATAGTTATTTAGCTAGTTTTTCATCTTTGTTTACCTTTAATATTCGGACACTACATGTCCCTCTGTTGTCTCCTGACAAGGTATGCCTTTTGACCATATCCTGACCAGTTTGACTTAAACGTTTGTGAGGGTGGTATGCCTTGCTCTGGACAATGTCGTTTCCTCCCAGAAGATGCAGGGACCTCTGGTACTGCGGTTGTCTGTGCTCTGGCTGAATATGTCAATAGGTGAGAAGAGAGAAAATAAACCAAATGGAAATGTACATGTGGAACCTTTCAGGTATTTCCCCATATCTTCTGCATGCTAACAGTGTTGTGAAGTACTGCAGCAGATGGGGCAGGTAGGTGCAGTGGGGCGTTGGGGATGTAATGGTGTGGCAGGGTGAACAACGGAATATGTGAATGACATACTTTGATCTGAGGATTCTCTCACCTCCTGCTTTGGGATTTTTGCTGGCACAGGGTGAGTTACTTCTTGGATAATATGTGGCAGATTTACAGGCCCCTTGCAAGACATTTCAACCGCCGTTGCGTCACTTCTGTGACACAGCGGCGGTGGAAACCATGCGCCTGCCACGTTGCAAATTAGTTACTACGTGATGCATCTAGGGAGATGCGGCACGTTGTAAAGCCCTGCGCAACATTAAACCTGCGTCAGATTTAATGTAAGCAGGGTGGGCATTCTTTTGTGAAATGCCTCGTGAAAGTGATGCAGTGAAATCTACAAGATTTCACAGGGTCACTTTTCAGAGGCTGCTGCGACAAAACCTTACACCTGCTTGAAGCAGACATAAGGAGTGGCGCAGCACGTTAGGTATGGGCGGTCCATGAACATTGTTGGAGTTGCGTTGCACTTCCAACACAACTCCAGCAAAGCGCTGCCCTAACTCTATCAGAAGCGACAGTCATCTGTCTATCCCTGTGCCATGGTGCGCAGCATTGTATATGCGACACATCCGGGGTGGCGCAAGGGTAGAATTGCGCGTTGCATCGGTGCTGGCGCATCCCTGCAAATATGCAGGGATGCGCCAGTCCTTGTAAATCTGTTGACTGACTCAGACACATCTGGATCAGTGGAAAGGGCATTTTGTCAATTGCTACTTAGCAGGGTTAGGTATATACAGCAGCAGTGCTGTGCCCATGTTTTCAATAGTGGGAGAGGGATTTGCCATTTCTATTACAAAGGATTCTGTGACTTGTGGTGCAACATACAGAGGGTAACACATGAGTCTCTGACTGACTATATTTTTATATACACTTTGTACAACTTCCTTACTCACAATGTTAGTGCAACACAGTCAATCTTTTCATACACTTTTTCTTGTCATCCCATTTATCTGGCACCACGTTGAGGACATCACTCACAGGCAGCCCATGGAGCATGGGGCGGTGGATTGTGGTGACGATATCCTCCTCTAGTGGGGTGAGACTCAGCCGATTCCGCAGTGTGGGGCAGGAAGGATCCTGTTCAATTCGATCCTGGAGTACTTCTCCTTCACCCTCTGCTTTTCATCCTACCATTTCTTCTTGATATCCTGGACTGTGCGCCTCTCCTCCCCAATGCTGTGACAGCAGTGGCTAATTGCTGCCATAGAGCTGCCTTCTGTTTGCCACTGGTGCAGTAAGGTTGTAGACCATATAGGCATTTGTGGTGCCTCACTATGTACTCCACAAGCATGGTGGTCTCCTCAGTGGTAAAGTTCTTCTTCCTTCTCATTTGTTCCGTTTTCCTCTGGCGATGTACAGCGATAGTAAACACGAACTCTCTGTGGCCAAACCTGTTCCTTCAATGAGTGTTGCTTTTATATGTTTGGTGGTGCTGGTCTTGCAGTTAGTGTTAATTGACTTCAGCTGGAGCGTGGTGGGGGTTGGTAGGCACTTGAAATGTTCATCAGGCCAAAATGGAGGTATTCTGGCAGAAAATCGGGAGATCTGCCAAGAAGCGGGGATTCCGGCCCAAAAGCGGAGATTCCGGCTCGGGAGCAGAATTCCCGCTCCGAGTGCGGGAATTCCGGCTCGAGTGCGGACGTAAAGTTAGTAGTCGTAAATCCATTCTGTGAATACCAAAAGTAGAAAGTCATTCTGTGAATACCAAACGTAGTAAGTGCATTCTTTGAATATCAAAAGTAGTAAGTGCATTCTGTGAATACCAAAATGGTAGTAAGTTTAGGATTTTGTCTTAAGTTAGCTTTGTGAATCGGGCCCATTATCTGATACAATTCATTGTAACACATACATGTACTTTTCAGAACATTCACTGTTGCACTGAACTACTAACAACGACTTATAGGGATAAAACCTGTGGCCAACAGTCAAAATCAAACTTATTTTGAACACAGAACCTGTGGCCAACAATCAAAATCAGGCATATTTTTAACACAGAACCATAAACATTTCAGCGGATCATTTCAATACAATGAAGTTAACAAAAAGTGTCTAACAGGTGTGAAAACTCATGACACAGTTTATAAACACTTTAAACTGAAAACCTGTGTGTGGATCAAGAACATAACCATACCATAAACATACTTAGTATATGGTTTTGAATACGGACCCTTGTTGAGTGAGAAACATTATTACAGTAGAAAGCCTATGCTTGCTTTGATCTCATGTATAAAAAACTGTTTAGAACAGCATAGATAGCAAAAGGATGTCTCACTATCAAGGGGCAAATCCTGGTCTACGTTTACCCAACAATTTAGCTGAACAGTACAGCCGTTCATTCTTCCAAACTGTTGAGCCCCTTGTTGATACTATCATAATGGAACATCCAAGGACATTCCGTTTGATTTAGCAGATTCACAATATCTCCGCCGCTTCGTGGAGTTTTTATCAATTCAATCACTTGCCTTCTTAAATCAGAAGGCGTGTGGTTATGTTCCAAAAAATGGCACACCAGAGGTTCGTGTTAATTTCTGCAACAAATTCGGCTTTTATGTTGGGAGAGACTACTCTTGATGCGCTGTGTGGTCTGTCCCACATAGATAAGGTTGCACGGGCACCAAATGGCGTATACCACATTCTGAGAATTACAATTGGTATGGTCACGTAAGTCATGTTTTATATTGCCATGTATAAACTGTTTGGTATTCATAGTAGAATCACACATAAGGCAATTTCCACATCGGAAGTGGCCTACCATCTTTTTAAGGCCCCATATGGTAGTCAAATCAGGTGAACACTTGGGAAGCGGGATATGCACATGGCACCAATCGGTGAAGAAGCGGAGGCAGACTTAAAAGAGAGACTTTTAGCAGGGATCAGAGCCTCACCAATCAGTCAACAAAGGAGAGGGGCTGACCAGGAAATAAAAGACCAAGGCAGCCTGGTACTAACCCCACCAAGATGCAGGAAGACTAAGATGGCATGCTCATGAGGGGAGCAGTAAAGTGGATGCACGCTGCTCCACGCGAGTACACGACAAAGACAAAGCTATCCCAAAAGGAGATAGTAGGAAGAGAGGAAGGTCAGATCGTTATACATCCGTTTTGTGACCTTTTATCAGACTGAATTGAGGAAAGGAATCAATATGGCCCATTCTGGCCTTGGGGAGGATAATTTGAGCAAAAGCACATGGCTATGGTGGAGCATTGCATCAGATATGGCGGGGGAAATCCCAACTGGAACTTCCCCTACATGCAGCAATGCCTCATGGAGTGGGAAATAAGGCAAGATAAAGAAAGAGAGGGAGAGAGAAAATTGAAAAAGATGCGGTGGTAGCAATGGGAGTGCTGCCGCATAAGTTCATAAAAGATGAACTATGTAGCAGAAGGAAACAAGAAAGTAGTACAGAATACTCCCTGAGATGCGGCATTGGCACAATTTCTCAGCTCCCAGAAATAAATAGTCCCTAGGGACAGCAATGGTCGGTCCAACATCCAGTTTATGGGATGCACACACACACCCTCACATGCCAACTTACTATCACTAAAACATTGATATGATGAGAAACTCACCATAACAGTTCTAGTAAATAACACACCCTACAAGTCCCTGATTGACATGAGGGCAACCAAGTCAGGCCTAAAAGAAGGACCTGTTCAGAACGACTTATGGACATAAGGGTCCCCTTCACAAAACCCCAGATAGTTGAACGTGGGAGGCAGTCGCGTGAAGGGGCAATTGCTCTATCATCCCTCTTCCCCAACTAATCTCCTGGGAAGTGACTAAAGGGCCCATTAGGATGGCGGGCGGACTTCTTTTTTTTTTTTTTTTGATTTTTCAAAAACCTTTTTTGCTCACCTCTGTAAACATACACAGCCCAAGGCCTACAACCCTGAGGCCGGCAGCGGTGGGATCTTAAGCCAGTAGCGTATACATTCATAATTTACACAGCCTTATAGCCGACAACCCTGGGGTCCAGCGGAGTAACACTCTCATCGTTTATACCTCTGAGTATGCTTGTTTTGTCCGTAGGATAGCCTATTATTCCTCCCTAAGGGAGGCAGCATTACCCTAAGTCCCAACCCATGTCTTCTGCCCGATCCCACTCCATTCTGCAATGGCCGTGTCATCCTACATCTAAAAACCTAACCAAGAAACAAACCTAAGCCAACCCCCTCCCAAATCCCTATGCACACCTAGCCCCCCCAGCTTCACACATAGCAGTGGTTGTAGCATGTCATATATCCCTGTCTCTCCTGTGATTTCTTCTGACCCAGCCATGTGCCTATTTCAGTCTGTATGTTCCCTCCACTGTGTGTCCTAACCCGCCGCACCTTAGAGGACCGCTGAAGTGCCTCAGTGTGTTATTATCAGGCCAGCCCTTCTCCCCTCCAATGTCGTTCTCCCCTCCCTAGGCGCTACGTCCATCCACATCCCTCTGCAGTGATAATTACTATACTACACTACTACCCTACTCCTGTGGTCGGCATTATGTAAATATAATTAAGTAAAACATACTTGAAAATAATTTAAAAAGGTTAAAATGAATAAATAAATGTAATGTAAAAACAATAAACATGCATATTTACATTTTAATATAAATTAACGTTAAAAAATATATTTTTAATTAAAAAATGTTAACAACATAATTTAACAAATAATTACATATGTATATTAATAAACCTATAATATAAATATAAAAATAAATTATATATAATAAGTTAAAACATTAAAATATTTTTTTTAAATAATATTTTACACTACATTAAATATAACAATACTGAAAACGTTGCATAGCGTAGGGGATAATATTACTATTCCCACTCCAGCGAGTGTACAATAGGGAAAGTGTTGGATAGCTGGTGGATAAAATTTACTATTCCCACTCTAGCGAGTGGAGCAGTAGGGAAATGTTGGATAGCGGGTGGATAAAAATTACTATTCCCACTCCAGCGAGTGCAACAGTAGGGAAAATGTTGGATAGTGGGTGGGCAAAAATTACTATTCCCACTCCAGTGAGTGCAACAGTAGGGAAAGTGTTGGATAGCGGGTGGGAATAATGTACTATTCTCACTCCACCAAGTGTAACAGTAGAGAGAGTGTAAGATAGCAGGAGGGTAAAAATTACTATTCCCACTCAAGCGAGTGGAAAAGTAGGGAAAGTTTTGGATAGCGGGAGGGTAACAAATTACTATTCCCTCTTCAGTGAGTGGAACAGTAGGGAAAGTTTTGGATAGCAGGTGGGTAAAAATTATTATTTCCACACCAGTGAGTGCACCAGTATGGAAAGTGTTGGATAGCGGATGGGTAAAAATTTGCATTCCCACTCCAGTGAGGGCAACAGTAGGGAAAGTGCTAGATAGCGGTTGGTAAAAATGACTATTCCCACTCCAGTGAGTGCAACAGTAGGGAAAGTGTTGGATCGAGGGAGGGTAAAAATTACTATTTCCACTCCAGCCAAAGCAAAAGTAGAGAAAGTGTTGGATAGCGGGTGGAAATAATTTAATATTCCAACTCCACCAAGTGTATTAGTAGGGAAAGTGTTGGATAGCATAGGGGAATATTTTAGTATACCCACTCCTGCAATATAATTAACATTAATTATCAATTCATTATTTTTTCAAAACTAATTTACCTCCCATTTTCCCCTATAAACGTCACCAACAATATTGTAAAATATTAATAAATTAACTAATAACAATTAACAATAAAATCAATAACCATCAAATCTAAATTAATTCACACTATAAAATAACTTTTAATAAATATTATATCAAAAATAATTAAAATTACATTACAATTAAATTACTTCCCACCCTACTCCCCTATCAACCCTCAACCTGCTCCTAAAAAAAGTACACAATTAACATATTTACAAATTAATTATTATTAATTCATATCTAATTATTTAACAAAAATAACACAATTAATATAATTACCAATTAATTATTAATTGTTATTAATCAATTTATAATTAGTTAATAATACATGAATTAGCTTAATTAACATTATAAATTAATAAATACTAAATTACTAATTAATTAACTAATTAATTAATTTAAATTAAATTACTTCCCACCCTATTCCTCCTATGAACCCACAACCTGCTACAGAATTATATTACGTAAAAAGTAATTACAATATAATTAATTAATTCTAAATAATTCTTAAAAAATATTTTATAATTAAATTACTTCCCACCCTATTCCCATATAAACCCACAACCCGCTACGGAATTAAATTATGCAAACATTAATTAACATTCAAACATACATTACGAAAATAAAACATACTTTTAACACATATACTAACATACAAAACATTAAAAAAATCGATAATATTAACAACAATATTTTTACAAACGATATTACTAACTTCGATATTATAAAGAAACAATATTTCTTACGAGCATGTTGATATTCTTTACCACTATATTTTTGTAGGTCAATATCCTGTCCACTCGATATTCAAAACTCGAAATATTGTTGATATTTTAAATTCGATATTATGACTAGTTACCTGCATTCTGGCAACAGGGCTTCACACATTTTAGGGTCTGTGGGATTTGGGTGGGGGGGGGGTAAGTCTCTGGGGTAATGGTATATGATGTTCTAGCACGGGGACACTCCGTTGGCATTACCAGGCACTTTATAAGCTTAATAATAATAATAATAGTCAGTAAAGCTTTGGTGTCATTCATGACTTCAGACAGTTATGGTCACAGCAGGGATTTATGACCTCTTCAAGGTCCTCTATTTGCAATGGAGAAAGTGTGCATGATTTGTTGAAAATACTACAGCTTCCTTGGCAAGATTACAGTTTTGAAATGTTTTGCACACCGCAAAGGAAATAATAATGTAACTGGACAAAAGGTATGCAGACAAGATAGCCAGATATTGTATCTTTAATGCTTATACTTTCAATGGGGAGTATCAAAATAAAGAAACAGATGAGACCAATTACAACCTCTAGCTAACCACAGCAGATACATGGGAGGAAGTTAAGAGACTTCAGGATGAAGTGTCAGAAGCAGACCAGCAAGGTTGGGTAAAGCTGTGTCAAGAGAGATGAGGCTTACGTTTGGGTTTCAGGAGATAAAAGCCCTGTGTTGCCAGATATCTTGTTATCCCTAATGGTGAGATATTATCATGGACCTGCTCATGTAATTAGGGATACTATGGTGCATTTGTTTCGGAAAACATGGTTCAATCTTAGGTTTAGACTGATGCCTAAAGGGTTGCATCACAGGGTGTTGTGTGTAAGCAGATGAATGTAGGAATATGATCTGCAGTAACACTGAGCCACATTGGGAGATTGGGAGGTCCCTTCAACAGGATGCAACTGGACTTTATTGAGAAGCCTGTGTGCAATGGGCTGAGATATGTCTTGGTGACTGTGTGCATCTTCCCGTATTAGGTTGAAGCTTACCCGACCAGGAAAAATGGCAGTCTCACAATAGCTAAGTTGTTGTTGAGGGAATTAATTCCAAGATTCTGGTTCACAACTTCTCTGGAGTCAGACCAAGGAATTCATTTTAATAATGAGATCCAGAAGATTTTTTGTGAAGCATTGTAAGTGGAGCGGAGGATACATTGTATTTACCAGCCTAAGGCTTCAGGCATCGTGGAGCTCATCAATAGGACGCTGAAATCCACACTTGCTAAAGTATGTGCTTCAACATCTCTGACGTGGCCGGATGCGTTGCCCCTTGTGTTGATGAGTCTTCACATTACTCCTGATAGGAGGACAGGATTATCTCCCCATGAGATAATCATGAGCAGAGCCATGAGATTGTCAGCTGTGCTTGCAAATGCGCTTGTAAAAATGGCTGATAAAATGGATCTTGATTACTGCAGAGAACTGGCTAATGTGGTGCATTCTGTGTCTCATCAGGTTGGAGAGGCTACAGCCCCGCCTCCTCAGGAGCAGTGCCATGACCTCAGTCCAGGTGACTGAGTTATGGTGAAGAAGCACGTGCACAAGATGTATTTTGAGCCTCAGTGGCGAGGACCTTTCCAGGTCATTTTGGTCACTACAACAGCTGTGAAGTGCAGAGTTCTCACCAATTGGGTGCATGCCGCGCATACTCGCAGAGTCCCATATCCCCTTAATATTGTAACAGCACTTCATCCTGAAATGCCGGTGGTTACAGTGAGCCAAAGGGAGTAGGTTAGTCACACTGTTGGGAACCAGCAAGGATCTGGGACAGCACATTTGACCTGAGCGGAGTGTGAATGAATCACCAGTTGAAGTCGGTACCAGAGAGTCCCAACCTGTAGTGTGACTGTGACAGAATCGACCCTGGTGAAGGGCTTAGTGCAGCAGTAACGTGAGTAGTGCTTGGAGAGCAGTGGCCAAGAGAGCACGAGGGAAGAAGACAAAGTTTGCCTGAAGTGCATGTGCCACACTCTATCCAAGAAGATACTGGGGAATTCGACTCCAACAGAGCCTCTTCGAACTGAACTTTGTGGCTGAACTGAGTTTTGAAATTGCATGGCCACTAAACAGACTGACACACTTTATCCTGGATGTGATCATTAGTGAGTTTGAACTGTGCATTTTTTTTAGACTTTCAAATAGACTTTATAAGGAATTAAGAAGAGTACTTAGGCCCAATTCTGCTGAAGAAGCGTAAGGCTGTCACTTAGAAGAATACAGAGTAGGGTTAAGATAGGCTCACAAATACCTTCTAAATATGATAATTGCATTTAGACTGCTAGGACATTGTTTGCTATTTGCACAGTTGGAAACTATCAAAGAAGACATTTGCTGCTGCTGCTTTCACATAAATGGTCTGAATTCAGAGAAATCATGAAACATAATAATAATGATAACATCAATAGATGTAGGTACATAATTAACAGGTATGCTAATAGCTGTAGTGTAGTATTAATTCTGTTGGTAGTGGGATCATATGAACCCACTTCTAGTTTAGAGAGGATTTATTCTATGCCTTTCCCTAAGACCACACTTTCTAATGATGATAGAATGCACTCACTTGATAAGAAAGACTTACACACAGATGCTTGTAGAGGAGATCTTTTTTCAAATGTTTATTACAAATTGCTTTATGAGTACATTGACACTAGGGATTGCTACGTCTGTACACAACTATCTGCATCAGCTGAAGAGGGTTTCATGTACCATCACATTTCTCTGATTTATGGTGTTACTTATAGTTTGCTAATGAGCCTTTTATATGGACAGAAACATTTTCAGTACTATTTTTCAAAATATGATTAGATTTTTTAGGAAGTTTCCATACTTAAGTAATTAAAGTGTCCCAATGAAACTAAAAATGTGGAGAGAGCTGAAGTATTTTTCAACCCTGCAATGTCACTAAACACTTTTTAATGCTCACCAAAATAATTTCACCTGTATCTTTAACCAATGTAGAGAAGAGCTTTATAAATTAGGTTGAGGACAGAAGGAAAAGAATGGAATCTTTATCAAAGAAAGTAAAAATTGGATATAATTGGGCTAAAGAAGAAATTAAGCTTCAAATAGCAGGGAATAAAGCTGCATTATGTTTAGTTTGGAGAAATAAAGAGGAATTATGCATGTGAAGAGGAAAGTCCACAACAGACACAACATTTGTAGGAAAGAGCTAGGATGAACACACATTGAAAACTAAAGGACACTCTGAGTCATTATTAGAAAGGAAACATCCTGAAATTCCCGGATTTTTATTATGTTTGTGGAGCATATGCATATTGTAGATTGCACAAAATGGTATGATACGTTATTTAGGCATAGTTTTCTCAAAGAGTTCTGCCGTGGAACATTTTTATGATTCTCTGTGGGAACAAATGTCTAGGTCCGAAAGAGGAACTAGTGCTGGAGTTGTAGTAGAGACTATTTCTGGAGCAATGATTCCATATGAAGATGTGATTTTGAATTATATCAACATAAAAAAAATGTCTACAATTGTAGAAAAGCTGTCTTCTAGTACATTATGTGATTTATTGGTTGTAAATACTGAGATGGTAGCTTTGAGATCCATGGTTTTACAGAATCATCTTGCATTAGACATCCTTCTTGCCACTGAGGGTGGAGTATGTTGGATGTTAAAAGTTCAACAATGTTGTACTTACATCTCTGACTTGGACTTGAAGAGAGTCTGAAAGCACAGTGAGCGCGAGGGAAACATAAAAAGACAGCACACACTGCACACACCACAGAAAAAAACAACAGGCAAACCTAGTGATTTGTATGTTTTCCAAAGAGAATACAGTGAGCCGTGCATTAAGGACTTGAAGAGGTTCTTAAAACAAATTACTGACTTAAAGGAAGATTTGAAGAAATTAGAAGCAGTAGGTGCTTGGGAAGCATTTGGAAGCTGAATTTCTGTTATGGTTAGATTGCTTGCAACCTTACGGAGTGGATCTGTTGGAATTATCTTGAAGCCCCTGGTGAGGATTGTTCTCTGTAGATTATTTCTGTTTGCAAACTATAAGTGATGTAAATGGGCATATTTGAAGAAGGGAACAAGGGAACAAGGGAAAAAGTGCAGAGATAGAACTATGAGACAGACTGAGCAGATACTATGATGACACGACACAGTTGGAGGAATCTAGACAAAAATGTATGGGACCCATGAGGTTTTGAGTGGCCCATCTGATAAGAGATTACTATCTTAATATGATTGCTCAATATGCTATCAGAGGGGGGAATGGAGTAGCTTAATTTTGGCTCCACCCTTACACATCACAAATACGCCTATATAAGTGCACTTAGCACTACATACTTGCATGTTCTAAAGTGTTGCACCTGAATTCAGTACTGAAGTGCATTTACTGTAGAACTAGGATTCATATACACTGTGCTCCTTAACTTTATTAAACAATATTTAGGCTTTAGAGATTGGATAAAACCATCCTCACACTATTAAAATGCATTTACTTTAGAAACAAGAATGATTTATGTAAATGTATGCACTGATGTTTTGCATTGGTATTCATAATATAGTTCTTAGTCACACTTTTATTTGTGCATTCAAAGTTACTTTACATTTAGTGAAATGTAACATGAATCTAATTCTGAATCTAATGTATTGACTTTCTTTTTTTATTTGTAAGTGCACACACATATTAAATGTGCCCCATTGAGTTAACACGTTAAATTACCATGACTAGGCCCGCATTTCTATCTGTATAAATACTGTTTTCCATTTCTGCTTGTGTGTCTTTTCTTTGCAGCTACGTTCACATGGTTTGTTAGTTTAGGAACAGTTGTAACTCTGTACTAGCGATAGACAACCTGAGACGAAGATCTTTGACAAAAGACAAGGAGAGCCGGAGCGTTAACCTACAGGCTCTACTCATTAATGTTGCGAGGAGTCACAGGTGACCAAGGATGATGTCATTGTTAGGACTGCCCTAGGAGAGTTTGCTAATGTTACAGATGAAAACGTGAGAATGGAAAGGACAATGGAGTTCCTGATGGTGTAATTAATGGGTGTTACCCAGATAATTTTTGTGGTAATAGCTTCTGTTCCCCCAGGCTGATGTGGGTCACTATTTCTTGGACTTTGAGAGGTACAGACCTCTATGCTTCCCCCTTTGATTCCTCGCTGAAGTGTGGCTTAGGCTAACACTTATTTCCCTATCCATAGATGACTCTTGACCAAGCTCCTGAAATGCGGACACCTTCCCACAACTTTTTCTGCATTTTCCCAACGTTTTTTGTGTTGTAATTGAGATTTAGCTATCCTGTTATCATTCTGTATATTTATAGCATGGTATTGAGATTGATTTACAGTAACCTGACTGCTAATTAGTAGTTAAACTTCTTGGTTTTATTTACTGATTCCTGGTCCTTATCATGTTGCCAAATGGCTAAGATTGTTAATTATATGTGTTTTACAAAGTACAAACTCCCATCACCTCTCAGTCGCACAAAAAGATTAATTGGATAACCAATGGTGGGAGGGTTTACCCAACACTGGATCAACTTTGTAGTTCTTACGCATGTGAGATCTTTTTACAACAGATGCATAGCTCTATGATCAAGTGCCTGATCATGTAAGGCCATTGCGTGTGAGGGCCAACTCTAACTACTAATCCATTGGCTGATGAGAACTGCACAAATGTAGGGCATAACTCTATCTACAAACCACTGGAGTACAATATGACATATGTGCACATAGTAGTGATATTTCAGCTGCAAGATGCACATGCCTTTAGGTTTTTGCACAGCACAAATATATCTGCTGCCTATTCAAATTCCTGGAAGCTCTCCACACATCTGCAGAATGCAGCTCTCTCAAGTTCCATCTAGTCAAGGTTTTTTGCTTTGCATTCTGCTACTTGTAGTCACAATTTTATAATGGAATAAAAGGACTACAATAGCAACAAGCATTGGAAATGCAATAGGTCTCGCACCATTAGAGTTAGTGCTTTTAGAATTGTTTATGGGTTTTTTTTTGTAAATGTTTAGCATTTTTGTTTCCTGTAGCCAATGCTAAAGAATTACAAATAAAAAAGCCATAAACATTTCTTTAAGCTCTAACTGAAATGGTCTGAGACCTATTGCACTGTGTGAGGGTGAGGGGTTGAGGGTGAGTGAGGGTGAGGGTGGGTGAGGGTGAGTGAGGGTGAGGGGTTGAGGGTGAGTGAGGGTGAGGGGTTGAGGGTGAGTTAGAGTGAGGGTGAGTGAGGGTGAGGGTGAGTGAGGGTGAGGGGTTGAGGTTGAGGGTGAGGTGTTGAGGGTGAGTGAGGGTGAGGGAGGTGTTGAGGGTGAGTGAGGGTGAGGGTGAGTTAGGGTGAGGAGTTGAGGGTGAGGTGTTGAGGGTGAGTGAGGGTGAAGGGTTGAGGGTGAGTGAGGGTGAGGTGTTGAGGGTGAGTGAGGGTGAGGGTGGGTGAGCGTTAGTGAGTGAGGGTGAGTGAGTTGTTGAGGGTGAGGGGTTGAGGGTGAGTGAGGTTGAGGGTGAGTGAGGGTGAGGTGTTGAGGGTGAGTGAGGGTGAGTGAGGGTGAGCATTAGAAAAGTTGGAGCTATTGGTTTTGTAAATGACAAATCTTTTATTTATTTGTTGGTTTTTAAAATAGCTAAATTGATAGCTTTGTTATTTACAACGTCAATAGTTTTAACTTTTGCGAATGTGACACGTATAGCATTTGGAATGCAACATGTTTTGTATTTACGTTACTTAGATTGCAGTTCTGGTCGTTAGGCCACATCTCTAGAGAGCAGGAGAGTGCAGCAGAGGAGAGACGCACAGCAATGCAATAGGTCTGGCATTAGGAAATTTTGAGTTATTGGTATTGTAAGGGACATTTTTTTGATTTATGGGTTTTGTTTTGAAAGTAGCGAAATTAATAGATTTGTTATTCACAATGCCAATAGTTTCATGTTTCGCAAATTTGACACCTATTGTAACACAATATGTGTTGTAGCACTGAGTGGTGTGAGGGTGAGGGGTGTGATCTAACTATGGCATATTAGAGGGGGTGAAACGAGAACAAAGGCAGAGAGGAAAGGAGAAATACAGAGGGAGTGAAAGAGTGTATAAGGAAACGAGACCGGCGCAGACATCAGAGAATAATAAAAGACACAGAGGAAGAGAAAGGAAGGAAACAAGGTGAACAAGCAGTGTAACAAGAGGCTTCCTTTCAATTTGGGTGGGGGGAGCGTAGGGGGGGGCAAGGGAGCGAGCGAGTGTGAGGGAACGAGGGGCGAGCGCTGTGAGCGCTGGCTGCACAGGACAAAACGAGAATGAGCGGTGGGGTGGGGGGTGCAAGGGAAAGTAAATGCTCACACATAGAAACGAAAAGAAAATGCGCGGCGCTCATGAAAGAGCTCTGCGCCAAGCTAAATTATGTTAAAGTGTCTTCAAAGTTAACAAGACACACAGCTGCATCCATTTAGATAGGAGCAGCGATGGTGCAGGGAGAGATTAGGTGCAGGGCATGAAATGATCACAAAAGCCTACGGAGTCTTCCGGGATACCAGGGGTTAATTACCATTGCAGCAGTGGCTTCAAAGCGGCTGATCACCGTGGCTGTTGCAGCTGAAGAGATGATCCCCGGGAGAAGCTGATGATGAAGGGGCAGTCTCCTTAACCTGGCAGCGGGGAAGGGGGGTGCGTTAACCAGGCAGCCTGTTTTAAGTGGTGGAAGTGAGGGCACCCTACGGACAAATGCATTGTCCAAACTGCAAGGGAAGCTGAAGAGACTGGACCGGGTCGCAGATGAACTCCTTAACCTGGCAGCAGGGGTGGGAGAGGAGTACCATAGGTAGCCTGTGTGTGGTGGTGGGATGGAGAGCACCCTTCGGGGAGATGGGGCTTTTAAGTTGAAAGCACGGCGCTCGTAAAATGGGCGCCGCGCTGAATAGTGTGAAGGTCACCGCAGTGAACGAAATATTACTTATGCAAAGCGTCAGCGCTATCATCGGTTGATAATGTGGGGGTGGGGGGGGGAGGGTGTCTACATGGAATATTTTACTACGCGACATGGCAGGCAGGGGAGGGGGCGGAGCGGGGGTGTGGGAGGAGTGTGCAATTATTTAAATGTCCGATATAATTGCAGTATGTTTTAAGCGACCCATTGCACACGTAATACAAAGTCACAGAGACAACCGTACATATAAATTCACGCAGACACACGCAGAAATGGTGTGCGGATATTTGTGTCTATATTTGTGTCTAGTCTACTACTGCAGACTAGTGTCGTTTCATGAGTGCAGCCCCATACTTCATGTGCATGCACACATATGTGCTGTGCGCCTGGCCACATGCCACCGAAGTTATTAGCTTAACCCATGACAACGGCGTGCACTTGTGCAGTCCCAGAAAGATATTTCCAGTTACGTTTGGATGTATCACTCCGAAACAAGATTTGCAGTGTGTACGATTTGGAATTGAGTTGTGGAGTGGAGAGCGGGCGGGCAGAGAGAGTGAGGGGGCGGAGCGGGGGTGTGGGAGGAGTGCGGCTGGCTGCCTGATAGAGTGGAGAGCGGGCAGGCAGAGAGAGTGAGGGGGCGGAGCGGGGGTGTGGTAGGAGTGCGGGAACAGACGGGAGGGGAGGAGAGTAGGAGGAGGAGTAGGGGAGGTACGGCCTAGCGGCCGTGCAATCAAGAAGTGAGGGGGCGGGAGAGTAGGCAAGGCAGGCGGCTGGGGCCATGTGCACGCGCTTTTAAGCTCAATGCGCATGCGCATTGAGCTTAAAAGTCACGGGCACTGCAAGGAATCGCCACGATTCCTTGCAAGTTGGATAAAGAGTCGATGAGCCCCCATAGTCTCGCTTGCTCGATGCGCATGCGCATCGACAGGCGAGACCTAAAAATGGAAATAAACTGGAGTGTATTGTATTATACTGTAACATTTATATTGAACTCAAACTGCATATATGGGGCGCTGAAGCATTTGCCCGCATGTGCTGTTTGCTATGCTGTGCAGGGTGTGTGGATGGGAGGCTGTTGCCTTTGTTTTAATCCTATAAAGGAAGTGTTTCCATGTTATGAGTGATGGCCACCAGGGTGCTGTTATTGTAATTTGGGATATATACGCTATTGGTGTGATAGATGAAGAGGTGTGTGAGAAAGACATGCCATTTTTGGTCAGTAGTATGATGGCAGACTTGATAAGCTTGGAAGGCCCACCTTTTTCGTTAGCACATAAGGTTTTCCATTCTAATTTCTTGTAGACCCAAGCAGACATGGGCAGGTCAGAGATGTGCCAGGATAGCCTGCATTATGGTCATCCTTTCTGTGAGTGGCATTAGATAATGTTAAGGCATAGTCCTCTGGGGTGAGTGGGGTGACCTCTGACCCTCTGGGCCGTTCCCCTCACGCACCGCGCACCCTTCCTCGTGAGTGAACCCAGGCTTCCCCGATCCCGCCGAGTGCCGCCGCTGCCCGCAGATGTGCTCCTGGTCCGCTGTTGTGCTAATTGTTGTGTGCTAGTTGTTGTGCTAGTTCCGATGTTGCGCTGCGTTGTATCCCCTGTATTCATTTTTATTTCCTCTGCTGTCTGTTGATTTCGTTTTTTCCTCTGTGTACCCTCTTGTTGTTATGCCCAGCCCCTGTCGCGTTTCCCGCCACCTCCCCACTCCCCACCGCTGACCACCTGCGGCTCCGCCCCCTTCCCTCTGACTCCCTTCCCATTCGCCGCCCCGCTCCCGCCTCCCAGCTGCTCCTCCCTCGCTCCGCCCCCCCCACTCTCCACTTACGGCAGAGTGGCAAACGCGCAGCGGGCGCGCCCTAAGCGCGCCGAAGGCACGCCAAAGGCAAGCCTGTCTGCGCCCGTCCGCCCCTGGCCCGCGCCCAGCACCCGGACCCCTGGTCCCCGCAGACACCTGCCTGCCCGCCGGACCTACGACGCCACCAAACTCAACACACTCAACACCGGTCGGATCCCTGGATGCTACCGAGCCACCCCGAGGCGCACCCACAGATCCTTCAGCTGCCATTCCTGCAACTTCTCCAGCATCCGGACCTGCACTGCACCCGCACCCGCAAAGCCGAGCACCCGCAGCAACCACCTGAAGTGCATCCTGCTCAACACTCACTCCGCCCACAGGCACGCCGTCGAACTCTGGAACCTGCTCGACACAAGTTCACCAGATGTCGCCTTCTTCACGGAAACCTGGATGAACGCCTCCTCAACGCCCGACATCGCCATTGCCATCCCGGACAGATACAAAATCACCCGGAAGGACCGCGTCAATCAGACCGGGGGAGGCATCGCCATCGTCTACAAGAACACCATCCGCATCACGACCAACACTGACGACACCCTCACAGCCGCTGAACACCTGCACTTCCAGATCCACACCGACCCCAAGACCACCCTGAGAGGTACCCTCATCTACAGACCCCTGGGACCACGCACACAATTCAGCGAAGACATCGCCGACTTCATCAGCCTGCACGCCCTCCCCTCCGCTGACTACATCCTCCTCGGGGACCTCAACTTCCACCTGGAGAACAACAACGACCGCAACACCACCACCCTGCTGGACAACCTCGCCAACCTCGGACTCAAGCAGCTGGTGACCACTCCCACCCAATACGCCGGCCACACGCTTGACCCCGTCTTCTCCTCCAGCAAGGACATCTCCTTCTGCCACGCCACCGGACTCCACTGGACGGACCACAGCTGCGTCCACTTCAGCTTCAGAAAGAACACGATCCACCACCACCAGCAACAGGTTGCATGCAGAAGCTGGAACAAGATCACAGCAGACCAGCTCACCGCATCCCTAAGCCCGGACCCCCCCCGCCAGCTCAGCGAACCCCAGCCATGCCGCCAACAACCTCACAATGTGGATCAGCAACTGCGCAGACGACCTCGCCCCACTGAGGACCCCACCCAGCAGACCCGGCAGTAAGAAAGCACCCTGGTTCACCAACGAACTCAAGCGCTCCAAGAAGAACTGCCGAGCCCTCGAGAGAGCCTGGCGCAGAGACCCGACACCAGACAACATGACCACCCTCAAGCTCGCCACTCGAAAACACCAGCAACTGATCCACACCACCAAGAAAACCGAATTCAAGAAACGACTGGACAACAACGCCCACAACAGCAAGGAACTCTTCAACATCGTCAAAGAGCTCTCCAACCCCAGCACCGGAAACAACAACATCACCCCTTCGCAAGACCTCTGCAACTCCCTAGCCTCGTACTTCCACAACAAGATCGCAGACATACACAACAGCTTCAGCACACAGCCAACGCACACCACGACCACACCAGCGCCCTCCACCACCACCCTCCGCGCCTGGACCCCGATCAACACCGAAGAAACCATACGCACGATGAACTCCATCCACTCTGGATCTCCAACCGACCCCTGCCCTCACCACGTCTTCAACAAGGCTGACTCCGTCATCGCTCCCCATCTACGGGACATCATCAATGCCTCCCTCGACACCGCAACCTTCTCGGAGAGCTGGAAGCATGCCAAACTCAGCGCCCTCCTGAAGAAACCATCAGCCGACCCCACCGACCTCAAAAACTACCGCCCCATCTCGCTCCTCCCGTTTCCTGCCAAAGTCATCGAGAAGACCGTCAACAAACAACTGGCCGCCTTCCTCGAGATGAATGGATCCCTCGACCTCTCGCAGTCCGGCTTCCGGGCAAACCACAGTACCGAGACCGCCCTCATCGCAGCCACTGACGACATCCGAGCCCTGCTCGACAATGGTGAAACAGCGGCCCTCATCCTCCTGGACCTCTCCGCGGCGTTAGACACTGTCTGCCACCGTCCCCTAGTGCAGCGCCTCAGCAATGTCGGAATCTAAGAGAAGGCACTAGAATGGATCATCTCCTTCCTCGCCGGAAGGACACAGAGAGTCCGCCTCCCTCCGTTCAGATCAGAAGCCACCGAAGTCATCTGCGGTGTTCCTCAAGGCTCCTTGCTCAGCCCCACCCTCTTCAACGTCTACATGAGCCCCCTTGCGGCCATCGCACGCCAACACAACCTCAACATCATCTCCTACGCCGATGACACCCAGCTGATCTTATCCCTCACCAACGACCCCACCACCGCCAGAGCCAACCTACACGAAGGGATGAAAGACGTAGCCGAGTGGATGATGAACAGCCGCCTGAAACAGAACTCAGATAAGACGGAAGTCCTCATCCTGGGATCGTCGCCCTCCGCTTTGGACGACTCCTGGTGGCCCCCTGCCCTGGGCAGCGCACCCAAACCAACGGACCACGCACGCAACCTGGGCTTTATCCTAGAATCCTCCCTCTCCATGACCAGACAAGTCAACGCCATCTCCTCGTCATGCTTCAACATCCTACGCATGCTACGGAAGATCTTCAGGTGGATCCCCACCGAAACCAGGAAGATGGTCACCCAGGCCCTCGTCACCAGTCGACTGGACTACGGCAACTCCCTCTACGCCGGAACCACTGCAAAACTCCAGAAAAGACTCCAGCAGATCCAGAACGCCCCAGCAGGACTCATCCTGGACATCCCCCGACACAGCCACTTCTCCGCACACCTAAGATACCTGCACTGGCTCCCCGTCAACAAGAGAATCACGTTCCGACTCCTCACCCACGCACACAAAGCTCTACACAACCAAGGCCCAAGATACCTCAACGACCGCCTCAACTTCTACACTCCAACCCGCCAGCTTCGATCGACCAGGCACGCCCTCGCCGCAGTCCCCCGCATCCGAAGAGCTACAACGGGAGGAAGATCCTTCTCCTACCTGGCCGCCAAGACGTGGAACTCCCTCCCCACCCACCTCCGCCTGACCCAAGACAACCTCGCCTTCAGGAAGAAACTCAAGACCTGGTGTTCAAGCAGTAGCGGACCCCCTTCCCAAGCGCCTTTAGACCCTCCGGGTGAGTAGCGCGCTATACAAATGCCTTGATTGATTGATTGATAGTCATAGTATGTAGATTGCTGAGACGTTTCCATGTTTAAATATCGATAACAAAATTATAGTCAACAAAAATATCGATGTAAAAATATTGATTTCAAAAATATCGACTCACTATACTTAAACAGGTAAGTACAATAATATCAACTCAAAAATATTGATGTAAAAAATATAGATGTAAAAAATATCGACTTTAAATATAACATAACTTAAATTAAGTTAATTTAATATTATTAACAAAAAAAATGAATATATATTTTAACTAATTATAACAAATAAACTTAATTTAATAAATATAAACACAAAAAATGTATACATATACATGTATTTACTTAAATACATTTTTGGGTCGATTCTGATTCGGGAAACAAATCTGTACGATGATTCGAATTCGTAGCTGTTTCCATTTGAATTGTAGAAATCCATCCGAATCGCGTAGTACGATCCGTAGTAAAAAAATACATCAGAATCGTTGCGAACCATACGAAAAGCAAGGGAAAGTCCGTACAATATGGACCCTGAAAGTGAACCTTTGTGTATGAGCAAATCGTACGGAGAGCCACACAATCACATAGGGTATGGTTCGTACACCCCATGATCGTAGGAGTACGGTTCGTACACCTAGGATCATGGGGTACGGTTCGTACACCCTATGATCCTAGGGGTAGGGTTCCTACACCTATGATCATAGGGTACGGTTCATACACCCCATGATCGTAGGGGTACAGTTCGTACGCCTATGATCATGGGGTACGGTTCGTACACCTACGATCATGGGGTACGGTTCGTACACCCCATGATCGTAGTGGTACGGGTCGTACACCTATGATCATGGGGTACGGTTCGTGCACCTACGATCATGGGGTACGGTTCGTACACCCCATGATTGTAGGGGTACGGTTCGTACACCTACAATCATGGGGTACGGTTCATACACCCCATGATTGTAGGGGTACATTTCATACACCCCATGATTGTAGGGGTACGGTTCGTACACCTCATGATCGTAGGGGTACGGTTTGTACCCCTACGATTGTGGGTGTACGAACCATACCCCATGATCGTAGGTGTATGAACCATACCCCTAAGATCATGGGGTGTACGAACCGTACCGGGGGTCCGTATTGAATGCATTTCAAGTCGAATTCTGCTTTTCCGGGCGATTTGAGCTCTCATAAAAAAAGAGTTGTACGGAGTGTTGACTGGGGAATAGCCGGTCTCAGCAAAAACAAGGCGCCGGGACTGGATGGAATTCCACCAGACCTATTCCTAAGCAGACCCGAACTATGGGCACCGTTACTTACCAGGGTGTTAAACGAGGCAGTGGAGGCAGGACTCCCCCAGTCCTGGTCAACCGCGACCATAGTCCCCATCTACAAGAAAGGCAACCGAGATGACCCCCAATGTTACCGACCCATTTCCCTCATCGATGTGACGGCCAAGGTTCTGGGGCGAGTCATTTTACTACGATTGCAAGATTGGGCCGAGGAACATCAAGTCCTCTCGGACATCCAATATGGCTTCAGGAAAGGTAGATCTACCACCGATCAATGCCTAAATTTATACCTCCTGATAGCCAAATACACCATCGCCGGGAAGGGGTCCATCCACATGGGGTTTATGGACCTCTCAGCGGCCTTTGACCGCGTAAATAGGAGAAAGCTCTGGGCCATGCTAAAGGAACTAGGAGCGGACCAATTGCTAGTCGACACCCTGCAAAATCTCCACCGGAACACCTCCGCAAGTGTAAGGTATAGCCAGGAGGGTAAAAAGACCGACCCCTTCACTTGCAACGGTGGAGTAAGGCAGGGATGTATCCTTGCGCCCTTCCTCTTTTCTACTTACATTAACGCACTGGAAAAGGACCTCCTCAAACTCAAGGTAGATTCACCCCAAATTGGTCATCGTGCAGTGCCCGTACTACTCTACGCCGATGACGCGGTTTTGCTCGCTAGAACACCTTTGGGACTGCAAAAATTAATTGACGGGTTTGTCAAGTTCATGGACAAATTGGACCTGGCAACAAACCTGGAAAAGTCCTATATCATGTCATCTGGGCAACCCACAAAAGGAACCTTTACTTATCACATTGGGTCACACAAAATTGACCAGGTCAAGTCCTTCACGTATTTGGGGGTATTATTTGATCACGACCTCACGTTCAAACCTCTGATCGAAAAGCACTCCACAAAATTGGCAGCCTCAGCAGGAGCCATTATGGGGTACGGGCAAAGATTAGGGAAATGGTCCCCGGAACAAATATTGAACTTATATAGATCAATCTGCTGTGCGAAGGTATGCTATGGGGCAGAAGTGTGGGGCTTCTTGGACAAAAAAGCACAGCCGCTCCAGATTGAAGAGAACAAATTCTTGAGAAGAATATTAAAAGTTCCGCAGAGCGTATCAGCCCACATCATACACGAAGAAGTAGGAGAAACCTTTATAGAGGATAAGATTAAAACTAAACCTCTCCTGGCATGGGTCAAAGCATGGACCAACCCAGAGGCGGCCCTCACAAGACAAATCATCAAGGACTGTCTTAAAAGAGACAAAGGTCATGCCATTCCCTGGCTGAAATATGTCAAGAAATCGCTAACAGAGATCGATTGCAGTAACTTCTTCTCATCCCCTGACTCTCTAACCCCGGTGAGTAAGGTCATGGTGAAAAAACTTTTCCTCACACACCTGAAGACATCAAGGGTAGAAAAAGAGAAGCACAAACCCACCAATCTCGCCTATAATGAATTTACTGTGAAGCAAGGCATGGAACCCTATCTGAGGGTTATGTACAATGCGCAGGATCGCTACCTCATGACCCGCTTCAGGCTTAACATGTTACATCATCTCCTTGCGGTGCCCTCTGGGTTTACTCACACAGTGGAGGAGAAGGGTACCTGCGGCTGCAATTTTAAATCTCCGCAGGATACCCTTCACTTTGTTTTATTGTGCCCATTTTACACTATGCCAAGACGCAAGTTTCTGGTGGGGATCCTGAAAGAGTTAAAATTTAAACATGCAAGACGGGCCTTAAGATTCCTACAGGAAGCGGAGGACGCTTATACCCTGTTCTGTACGATAAACTTTATCCGAATAGCAACAAGACTGAGGAATACTAGAGAAATTGGCCCCTAACTTGACTCGAACATTTACAAATCTTTTCCCCTGGCCCATTCCTCGATGACAGACAATCTTAACATTTATACTTTTTTATACTGAAAATCATTTGTTGTTTTAAAATTATTCTGTGTGTGTATTTTGTATCTGTGCTTTTATGGTGTCTTTTTAAGAACCGAATAAAGATTATAAATTGAAAATTGAAATTGACTGGACGAATTGTACTTGCTGGGTCGGAAAATGATGCTTCGATCCATACGGACATCGCGTACTGCGCGTTCCGAATGCGATTCGTACGATTATTGAGTCGTACGGGCTTTGGTACGATACAGATGGAGAACTGCTTTGAGTACGCACCGTACTACATCGTACGTACAGGGACGTTCGAGGATACGATTCGTATGGGAAAAATGCTCCGTACGGCTATTCGTACTGGATTTTACCAAAACGGAATCGCCCCCTTTATGAACTATTATCTTCATTTAATGTATCAACTTTATTAATTATATAAAAATAAAATAAACACATATAAATAATTTAAAATAAAATAAAATATTCTATATTTTATTAACACAT
The DNA here is from genome assembly GCF_964263255.1 of Lissotriton vulgaris. Classification (NCBI taxonomy): domain Eukaryota; kingdom Metazoa; phylum Chordata; class Amphibia; order Caudata; family Salamandridae; genus Lissotriton; species Lissotriton vulgaris. The sequence continues at coordinate 409,107,051 of NC_141695.1, forward strand.
TAAACTATTAAAAAATAATTATACATACATTTAATAACAAAATAAAAACATTAGTAGTTAAAACATTGGATAGCGGGAGGGTAAAAATTACTATTCCAACTCCAATGAGTGCAATGGTAGGGAAAGCGTTGGATAGCGGAGGGGGGAAAATTACAATTCCCACTCCAGTGTGTAGGCTTAGTTGCTGTTGTATACATTTTTCCAGAACATTGGTTAGGAGTGGGATGTTAGAAATGGGTCAATATTTCTCAGCAGAGGCAGGGTCTAGCGTAGGTTTTTTTAGGAAGGGGACAACTTGGCCAGCCTTAAACGAGTCCGGAATTGAGCCTTGGAGGAGGGAGACGTTGATTATTGCGGTCCAGGAAGGGATGATAGCATGAGAGGCTGCAGCTAGGCAGTTAGATGGGAGAGGATCATTGAAGTGATTGTTTGGGTTTAATGAGGCAAGAATTTTCGAGATAGAGTGTTCGTCATAGATTTTAAAATTGGACCAGTGCGCTAGGTTTCGGGTGAGGTTTGGGAGGACAACGTGGGGAGAAAAGGTAGAGCTGTCAGATTTTGATTTTGGTGTTGAGTTGCGGATTTGAGTTTGTTACCTAGGGCAGAGATTTTGTCGCAGAAGAAGGAAGAGAATTCCTCACTTGTTATTAGGGGTTTCGGTATTTCTTTGGAGGTTCTTGCTAGTTTGTTGTATTGGTGTTTGACCAAGTCGAACAGCTTGCGAGGTCTATTTTTGGCGTTCTCCAGTTCCGTTCTGAAGAATTATTTTTTGAGTTGAGGATTTTCTTATTGTAGGCATTTCTGGCCTGGTGGAGAAGTTTTAGATGTGCTGCTGAAGGGTGTTGTTTCCAGTTACGTTCAGTCTGTCGAAGGGATCTCCTCTCCTTGTTAAGGGATCCGCTGAACCAGGGATTTCAGTCTTTGATCTGGGTTCTTTTTAGTTTTAGTGGTGCCAGGTCGTTGAGAATGACGGATATGGTAGAAGAGTAATGATCAGCTAAGTTGCCGACCGAAGTGCACTGAGGGGGGTCGGTCTCTCAATGCGCTGCCAGTTTCTCGTGATCAAGGTTCTTGGTGTCTCTAACCCATCGTTTGGGAATCACGGGTTGAGGTGTCCTAGTCTTATGGGTGCTGGGCATGGGTAGGTGATGGCGTGGTGGTCAGACCAATCACAAGGGTCAATAGAGATAAGTTTGCCTGCTGCTTCTTTAGCAATAATCCAGTCTAGGGTGGCACCTTTCGAATGAGTAGGGAAGGAGCAGGCTTGGATAAGGGCTTGATCGGCCAAGAAGTCTCTAATGGCAGTGACCTGAGGATCCTTTGGGTCGTTCCAATGCAAGTTGAAGTCGCAAAGGAAGATGTCATTTGAGTTTGGAGAAGTCTTGGATGTGATGATTTCCATGAGGAGGTCCATAAACGTGTCGTTCTTGCCTGGGGAGTGGTAAAAGATGTGTAGTTTGCAAAGCTGTGAAGTGTTGTTGGAGATAGAGAGTGCAAGGTATTCACAGGAGTCTGTAGGGTCCATCAGCAGTTTTGTGACCAGGAGGTTGGAGCGGTAGTTGCAAGCAATGCCACCCGCTTTTTTCTTTAAGTGCCAGTCCATCCTTACGATTGTATAGTTGGGTGGAACAAGGAGGTCTAGGTATGGCGATGAGGATTCCTGGAGCCATGAATCAGTCAAAATTGCTAGGTCCGATTTGTGTCTCAGGATGAGGTCGGCGACATCAGATGCATGTTCTACAGCTGACTGGCAATTTATTAGGAGGCCGGCTAGGGACGGGCCGGAGTGAGTGTCAAGGGTAGAAGCAGAAATGGAAACTCTATCAAGGTTGCTTTTTACCACCCTTCTGGTGCGGCGGCTCGCAGATCTGTTAGGGTTAGATGCAACCATGTTGATAGGGAGTACTTCCCTCAGGTCTGAGGGGCATGGGGTGGTCAAGGCTGAGTCGTAACCACTGAGGAGGTCAGCCACTTCTTCCTTCGAGAGTTCTGAGGGATTAGGCGTGCCAGGGGTGGGATAGCTGGTATGGAGGAGAGCAAGATTGTCCTCCTCGGAGAGGTGGCAGGGTTGCTTGAGGGGGCGCAGGTGTCTGAGGGAAAGAGGTTGGGGGTGAAGGAGGGGCTTCATGGTGGGTCACATTCTGCGAGAGCCAGAGGTTGGAGAAGGAGAGTTTGGTGATGTGAAGAAGGTGCCTTAGGTCCAGAATGGACTTGTGGATGCCCAGGGTTAATTCTGTGGCTCTGCGGTTAAGGTTATCCATGTCCCTAAGAGAGGTAGCATCTGGCCGGCAGGCGGCCATTAGCGAAGGAGATGACCTGATAGGGTGTGCTGGTAGCCTAGAGATGGGTTTGGGCGCGCCGAGGGCCGGCTGCAAGTGCGCTATTCAGACTGAGTGAGGGGGGCTAGGTAGATTGGTGTTATTGTGAGAGGGAAAGTCTTGTGGGCAGGGGGCCGAACAGGGGGGAGCGATTTCGTTTGACTGGGAGTGTGGCATAGTGGAGGGGCTAGCTCGACCAGGGTTCTGGGCCATATTAGGTATTTCCATACCAGTGTGGTGGGCCCTAGTAGGTGTTTCCCTAACCCGGAGTTCAGGAAGATTCGGCAGGCAGAAGGTTGAGGGTTTAGACAAGCATCTGATGGTATGTGCTGTATGCGTGATAGCGGAGCTGGGTTGGCATGTGAAGTGGGCCCTAGTGGGAGCTTTGGAAGCCAACGGAGCGAGGATCGTTTGAAGGTCAAGGTTCGGTGGAATGGGTGCGCAGTGGGGTCAAGGCTCGGTGGAATGGGCGCACAGTGGTTCTGACGTCTTGGCATTTATTATTTCTAATTTTTGGGAGCATCCAATATATTCACATGGAATAAACAAGTAGATGAGAGGTAAAATTGACAGATAATTGATTGTGGAAAGATATTAAAACCTACGAATGGGGAATATAGTGTATAATACATAAATGCGAATCACACGCAGTAGTGCCGGGCCGGAAATAGAACCGGCTATAAGGTAGGGGAGTCTGCATTCGTATATAACTGTGAACTCTTATGGATTAAAAGCGTTATACTGATGGGGTATCATTGATTGCAGTTTAGGTGTAAAACGTGCCTTGGATGAGAAGACAGGTAAGCGTTTCATTAGATTCTTATTAGATTTTGGAGCTACAATTGGATGGTACACGTTTTGATCACAGGACAAATTTAGGAGTGCATGTTATGTAGGCTCACTAGGAGGTGTATTTGAATTTGCAACCAATACCCATAAATATAAGATTATAAATTGCACCACGTCCCACTTCACTATTCCTGATGTATATTACATCATTATTGCTAAACACATATGGATGTTCTTAACGTATGTTGACACAAGCCATATGACTGGAACAATGGGAGATCACAGTAATAAGGTGTTGACAATCACACACAGTATCATGTTTTTATGCTTGGGATGACCTATTGTGGTTTCCACTATGATTATTGATTGTTTGACAGTTGGTGTGTCTTTCACACACCATAACCCAAAACCAATCTTGTTGTTATTTTAGCCCTGAAGGAGTTGTGAGGAACACCCTATATGACGAAACACGTGTTGGCTGGGCTCCAAAGAAAGAAAATAAAGAACTAAAGAAAAAGAATTTCACATATGTTGATCCATTTTTTTGGTGTGTGATTGTAATAAGTGTGAACTTGGGACTCAAACTCTTTACTTATAAGGGTATTGGATTATAGTCAGGGCCACTGGAATTGTGTGATTCTGTGGCTGCGCCTTTTTTTTTACATAATTGTGGATGTTCCATCATCTGCTGCATAATCTGCAGATTATAGCACACAAATGTTGTTTCAATCTCAAACAGATCAAATGTCACCAAAAACGTTGAGACGTGTTCGTGTGCGGTGGAAGGCTCTTCACAAATGTTAACTGGTCATCTTTCAGTGTCTTATTTCTGTGTTTGGTTATTAAGCTGTTACTAATTAAATTAAATCTTTGCCCAGACAGTTTTACCATGCTTTAAATTCAAAATAATCAAGTAATACTATAAAAAAAATGTGCTGCATTATTTGTCCTGCTGCATAATTTACTCAAAAATGCCCCAATAATTTGAGCTTCCTTGCCACATAATTCTTGTGGCCCTAATTAAAGGCGAGACGTATAATGTTTCTGCCATTATTTGGTACGTGAGCTAAGTGGCAAAGTGTGCTATTATGTAGCCCGTATTGGTTCACAATCGTCTGCAGGACCACTTAATTCATGAGCATTAATCCGGGACAGAATGGGTTGGAATCCGGGACTGACTGATCTCACTTACGGATGGTTGCTAATATTTTTCTAGGGCACTGCCTTGATGCTTTTGGCAGCTATCCAATTCACGATCTGCACGAGATGATGATCAGTGTACACGTGAGAGATAGGCATGCTGATTTATGCAATAACTGTGCATAATCAATTTGAGTAACAGATCTGCTGATTCGTCCACAAGCATGTAAAATCTGTGCACAAGAGTAGTGATGCTAACAAGTTTACCGGCATGCACGTCAGATCGGTGCACTGCTGCCTGCCCGAGTAACATGAAAATACTGCTTCGAATTGAACTTTGAATACATTATGTAAAAATATTTGTGGAAGTCGCCTCAAGGAATGTGAACAGTCATAAACTGGGGACAGGAGCGTCAAGATTTGGGTCACCTCCCCCTCCTCGCATGAGTTATGAAAAGTGCAGAGAACAACACTGATTTTGCTCCAACTACTTACAGCTGGTATTATCCTCTAAAACAGATGGGAATATTTACGTGCAAGAGGCAGGCATTGGGGGAGGGAGGGGTATGGTGGGGGTGAGCTGCTTACCTGTTAGGGATTCGGAAAGTTTCTCCGGCCAATGCCTCCGAAAGATTTTGGGGAAGCACTTCAGTGTTTTGACCTGGCACTGCAGCTCTCCATACACCCAGTTCTTGAAATGGAAAAATAGGAGGTCAGGTACTCTGTGCCGGAGTACCTGCTTGTTTCTGAGGAGTGTCGGTACTCTCCAATTCAAAGTATTACATCACTCTTGAATAGTTCAGGTACTCTCTGTCTCAAAATAAGAAAGTGTTGGTACTAGGGTGACCAACTGGCATGGGTGCAAACTCAGGATGGCAAGTGTAAAAATTCAGGACAAAGTGTCAAAATTCAGGACAAAATTCAGGACAGAAGGCCCAAATTCAGGAAAAAAGGTACGTTTTACAGAAACATCAGAGGAGGTCACGCATTAGAATATAAGTAAGTAAATAGACACCAGAGTTAAATTGACATGTTTATAGTGGCATAATAATTGCAAGTTGGCAAAGAACACAGAAGTCTTTGCCATTTGCCCTGTTGTCTGTTTCAAGATGCAGTGAATGAAGGTATAATTTGAAGCTGTGTATGCAGTGCTTCAAATAGGACGGTACTGTCAGGTACTGTGTACCAGCTAGAGTGACCAACTGTCATGTTTCCTTCCTTTTAGAATTATTTACTTCAAACCTTCTGACTTCCACGAGCTCCTTCTTGCAAAGCTCTAGATTCTTTGCGGGAGCTCTGCTAAAGATGAAGACCTGTGCAGGATGGCGCCCTGCCTTGCTCCTGTGTTCCAACCTATTAAACGAATTAATTACTTTATTCTGCGTGAAGTCGTACTTTACAATTTGGCGATGATCCTGTTGGAACACTAGGAAGAAGACAAACCCATTGCTATTAGTATGTTAAGTTCTACAGATTAAATTTAGTTGGAATCCGCCTGAATATCGGACCTCCCAGTGATTCTAATTTTCCAGGACTTCATTAAGGTACTGTTGATCTTTCTTCAAGATCTTACATTTAACTTTGCTGTTATCTACGGCTAATTGTACTACGGCTTGGATCGGGTTAGCTAGAAGATTTTCCTGTGTTTACCCTTTACTTTCTGTTTTTTAATGAACTTCCTACCACCTTCTAAACCCTGGATCTTTTATTTTCACCATTTTACTCCTTTACCATTGACTTTAACGAGGAGTTCAAGAGTTAGCCATCCTAATTTTAAAAGATGCTTCTTACTCTTTGCTCTAAGAAACGCTGAGCAGAGAATCTTCAGTCCCTCCAGTCTTCTCCACGTTCACCTGGGAATGACATCATCTCACTAAGAGTCAGTCACGCATATCACGTATACGTGTGATGTGTCAAAAATGTGCCGCCATTTTGGAATTCATTCTACTTCAATTTTACCAGCGTGTCCTTGCTTCAAGTTCTATAACGCGTATCTTGCATACGCCCAACTTTGCAAATCATCTTACGGCCATATTTAGAGTACTTCTGTGCCAGTAATTTGTTTTTATTTGCTGTACCCTAGTATATCTTCATTTTTTTTTTGTTTTTTACATCGTTATTTCTTAACAAGCGCAACCGTCGTTTAGGAATCCACTGTTTCATTTCCTGGGCAACTCCTCATCTTCAATTCAATTTCACAAGTTGGGAGTACAGTTTAAACTTATTTGTTTTTAATTTACATTTTTTGTGTTTTTCAACCTGAGGAACTCAACCTCCTCATACAGTTAACCTCTACAATATTAACTAGTAAAAATGTACCTGTCAAATGGCCACACAAAACATTTCTATTGAACCTCCACAAGCCTTTTGGCCAGCAGGAAGTGAACCTTGCATGAAGTGGTTACAATGGAAAGTGTATTTTTTTAAACTTTATTGAGACTATAGATGAGAAAGGCAAAATTAAGCCAGAAAGGAAGAAAGAAAAAAGTATTTTTGCACTCCATTGGTGCTGGTGGATTGAAAGTGTTTGATGAAATGACGAAAACAACTGGCGGGGGTGAATCACATGTATTTTTAGATGTTCTAAAAGACTTTGACTCCCAAAGTGTGTATAGGCATAACAAGGTATAATTTCTTTCACAGAAAATAAAAACCCAGTTGAGACTGTTGAAATATATGTTGCTGCTCTTAAAAAGATTGCAGAAGATTGTAAGTTCGATCATCTTCAATAGCAATTTATTAGGGACCAGGTTGTAATGCACACTTGTGATTCGGCATTCCAGGATAGACTCTGGATTAACGGAGATGCTGATCTCAAGGATGTACTAGCCATAGTTAGGAAGGCTGAACTATCAAGTAGAAGTGCTAAAGCTCTTGAGAATGATAGTAAAGATGTGCACGAGCAAGTAGTCTCTAAAGTTCAAAACAAACCTAATTTTAAACAAATACTTCAACCTCAATCTTAAACATTTGAATTTAAAAAGAGAGAAGATTTCAAATGTTACCGTTGTGGTAGTAGTTCTCATTTGGCTAATTACAAGCTATGTCCTGCCATCAAAGAAAACTTTTTCTAATTGTGGTTTGATAGGTCATTACTCTAGAGCATGTGGAAGGAAAAAAGGCAAAAAGTTAAAGCTGTTTATGAGAGTGCTTCAAGTGATGATGAAACGATCATTAAGAAAATTATGCATTGTTCTGTTAAGGATGATTCTCGTGACACATAAAAATAAGAACAGTTTATCCTTAACATAAAGCAAACTACAAACAGTGAAGTAAAAAATAAACCGATTTGTAACATGTTGATTGGGGGAGTTGCTATTGAAATATATGCTGATTCAGGTTCCCCCTACAAAATTGTTAGTGAAGATGTTTGGAATACTAAATTTTTACATAATTTAGGGAGTAACCTCTACACCCCTGATATTTCTCCTGAGGGGTATTTGGGGGAAAAGATAGACATGATTGGTTTAAGACCTCTCAATTTCAGGTTTAAGGGAAGTGAGTCCTTAGGAAAATAATACCTTGCCAAACGTGGACCATTTGTTATTGGGTGTAAGGATCAAGGAAATCTTAACATCATTTTAGATCCCAAAAGTTTGGATCCTGTACTAGTTGTGGATGATAGCGGAGCAATTGGCAATGCTATGTTAACCAAATTTTCAAAAGTTTTCAGTGGCAACATTGACAGCTTTAAGGGCTTTGAACACCGTATAGTTTAAAGGATAATGCTAATCCCAAAATCTACAAGACTAGAGAGAATCCCATTTTGATCCGCAGTGAAGTGGAAAAGGAATTAGATAAACTTGTTAAAGAAGACATCATAGAGCCAATAGAGTCCTCAGCGTAAATTTCCCCCATTGTCGTGGCCAGGCGGTCCTATGGAAAAATGTGCCTCTGCATTGACCTATGCCATCTTAATGACAACATAGTAGTTGATAAGTTTCCCTTAATCAATATTTCGGAAATGCTGTCCTTAGTTAATCGTGCCATGTTTTTTTCTACAATAGATTTATCAGCAGAGTACCACCAAATCATGTTAGACAAGGATAGTAAACGACTCACTGCATTTATCACACCTATGAGTTGCTTCCAATGTAAAAGAATGCTGTTTGGATTGGCATCAGCTGCTGCCATTTTCCAATGGCTTATGCATCATCTCTTTGGCAAGCATCCCAAGGTGAGATGTTTCCAAAATGATATCCTCATTTTCGTGAAGGATAAAGCTGAACATGATGCTGTACTCGAGGAAGTGTAGGGTACTTTAGAGGAAAAGGATTGACTGTTGAACATTCAAAATGTAAATTTTGTGTGAAATCTGTGACTTATCTCGGTCACCTTTTATGCGTAGAAGGTGTTGCTACTAAACCTAAGTTAGAGGATGCAATCAAAAATGCCCCTCCACCGTCTAACAGGCATGAAGTGAGATCTTTCCTTGGAATGGTAGAATTTTATGCCAAAGTCGTTGAAGGTTTTTCCAGTAAAGTTTACAACATCAGACAGTTACTCAAGAGCAATATTAGATTTGTATGGTTTGATTTATGCAAGAATGAATTTGAATATATCAAAAAAGCCATTGTTCATGCTCCTGTGCTGTGTCCTTTTGATGTGAACTCCAAATGCATAGTCACCGAGGATGCTAGCAAAAATGGTTTGGGTGGCGTCCTCTCCCAAATTCATGAGAAAGGAAAAGAATCCATTGTTGCATATGCGTCCAGGGCACTCTTCCCTCTGAAAGTAAGTTGTCTGTCATTGAAAAGAAAACTTGAGCGTGTGAATGGGCTTTGGAACATTTCCATAGCTTTGCTTGGGGCAGAGAATGCATAGTCAGATCTGATCACAAGCCCTTAGTCAAACTCCTTACTACAGAAGGGTTGTTCAAAGCCTCAGCTAGGATAGCCAGGATGTCAATATGCCTCCAAGACTTCATTTACAAAGTAGAATATCTTCCTGTTAAGAGCAATGTTCTAGCAGATTTTCTTTCACGCATGCCATTAGACTTACATGAATGCAAAGTGAATGAGTGGGATTCATGCTTATAGCCCTTATTCATGATGAGAGTCCTTTTTGTATAGAAAGAAAAATGGGAAGAAGAATACTAGAAAGAAATTGATTTGATGTCTCTTATCTCGCTGATCCGCCAAGGCTAGCCAGAAAAATCGAATGCATCTACGAGTCTTAAACTATGGGAGGTACAAAACGAGTTATTTGTTACTGACAGTACCATCTTTCATGGGGATAAAGCTATTCCTCCCACTTCATTAAGAGAATCAATTTTAAAATTATGTCATGAAGATCATTGTGGCATAGTGAAAACCAAACAGAGGGTTAAAAAATGGTACTGGTGGCCAGGAATTGACCTTTGTGCTAAAAGAACTGTAAGAGATTGCATGATTTGTGCTAACTCTGACAAAGCGCAAAAAACTTTGAGACCTGATTTGTGTGAACCCCTCATACCTGATGGCCCTTGGCATACTGTGGCTATAGATATCATGGGCCCGATTGGTAATGCTTCCAAACATATAATCTCCATGATTGATGTTTTTTTGAGATGGCCAACCATAGTGATTATTGATCAAATTGATTCTGCCACTGTTTTACAATTTATTGACAGAGCTTTCATTGAAGAAGGTCTTTCAACCCAAGTAGATGAGTAGGTGTAAAACACAGAACCACTTCATTGTTTAATCCTAGTGGGAATGGCATATGTGAGAGATTTAACAGAGTATTAAAAAACGCTATTCAAATTGCTGTTATAATAGGGGTTGATTGGGAACTTCAAGTGTACAAAGTGGTTTGAAATTAAATGAAATGAAAAAGACATTTATAGAGCGCATGGCTACCCAGAGGCATCCCAGCGCTAGTAGCCGCAGTGGTGAGGAGTTTTACCAGTTTAGGGAAAAAGTGACGCTTTTAACAGTGAAAGGCTAAGTGATTGGTTTCTGCACGTAAAGGCGAAGGAAGGGAGTTCCAAAGCCGGGCCGCGTTCAAGGAGAATTGACGACCTCCGCTTCTGGTCCTCCTGACCCTAGGGACCATGACCAGATTTTTATTCTTCGAGCGAAGACTTCTATAGGGCCGGTAGGGCCGGTAGGGCTGGATGGTGTTGTGGAGGATGGCGGGCCTGTTCCTGCTAGAGATTTATGAGTGATACATAAGGCCTTGAAATTAACTCTCTCTCTAACTGGCAGCCAGTGGAGAGATCTCAAGGCTGGTTTGGCTGAGTGATGTTTGGGAATGTCTAATAGAAGTCTTGCTGCACAGTTTTGTATTGTCTGAAGTTTGGTGAGGGTGGCTGCGGGCGCGCCCACATAAAGGGCGTTTGAATAGTCCAGCCTAGACAGAACAAGGTCCTGGACCATGACCCTCTTAGCTTGAAAAGGGAGAAGGGGAAGAACCTTCTGGATCATTTTGAGGATGCCAATGCATGTGGCCGCCGTCTTCTGTGCTTGTATCTTAAAGGTAAGATCTTGATCGATCCAGACACCCAGGTTTTTTAACTGTGTCTTGGGGGTGGGGGCTAAGCCAAAGGAGGTCGGACAGATTGCGTTTATATCTGGGGGGAGGGGAGAGTGATTGCCTAGAATCATGATCTCCCTTTTTTCCCCGTTCAACTTCAGGAAGGACTTATTCATCCAGCTAGCAATTTCTTCCAAACATGGACGCAGACTGGGGGGGGGAGCTTTCAGCTCTATTAAACCCGATCACCAGTTGCGTGTCATCGGCATAGGTGACTATGTGTACTCCGAAGGGTGAAACTACCTCTGCCAGGGAGCATGTATAAACGTTGAAAAAGGTGGGGCTCAGCGAGGATCCCTGGGGAACTCCACAACATATGGGCATCTGCTTAGAGATTACCTCATTGCCAAAGACCTGGCAATATCTCTTGCTCAGGAAGGTCTGCAGCCATGACAGGGCAGTCCCATTGACAGCCAATTTTCTGAGTCTGTGCACTAGAATGCGATGGTTTACTGTATCGAAGGCCGCGCTGAGGTCGAGGAGCAGGACCACAGCGGTGCCTCCGGAGTCAACAATCCTTCTTGACTCTTCCACTACTGAGATCAAGGCAGTTTCTCTTCCGTGGAGGGGGCGGAAACCAGTCTGGGACCGATGGAGAAGTTTGTGAGATTCAAGGTATGAGGATAAAATTGTGTTGAAATATTTTTCGGCAATTTTACTAACCCCTGTGAGTAAAGATATTGGACAGTAATTCCCCAGGTTAGAAGGGTCTAGTTTTTTTTTTTAAAGAGCCTTCACCATGGCTTCCTTCAAAGGAGGGAGGACCACTCCAGAAGAGAGTGAGGTGTTAATCACTTCTAGGATGACAGGGGAGAAACACTTGCCACCTGCCTCAGAGTCTTTAAGTGGACCTGAGTCAGAAGGCTTTCTAACATAGGCATTTCCATCATCGGAATGGTGCTCAGAGAGGACTGATTACTGTACGTTTGGAGGGACAAAGTGTAGTCTTTAATAGGGGAAAAAGAGGAGAAGATAGTTTCAATCTAATTAGAGAAGAACTCCGCTAGGTTATTGCACAGTTCACCTGAGGAGTCAGGGATGACGGGTGGAGGAGGAGCTCTAGAAAGAGTTTTGGCAATAGCAAAGATCTCCCGGGAGGGGTTAATTGCTGTTAGGATTTTATTTTCGTAGTAGGCTGCCTGAGCTATTTTGATTTCGGCTTTATATATATTAATGCTTTCTCTATATTTCCGCTTCCTGTCAATCGAGAAATTTTTTCTCCACTCTCTCTAGTTTTTTGCTGGTTTGCCTTAGGCCCCGGAGTTTGGCGGAGTACCAAGGTTTCCGGTTACTTCCCATCTTTGCTTGCATTCTTTTTGCGGGAATGAGTGCGTCTAGTGAGTTTTGCAGCCAGTTGTTGAGGTTTTTATTGGCCATGACCGCATCTGAGGACGGCGCCTGTCTGGTTTCCCCTAAATATTTGGTCCAATGTTCAATTGATAGTTTGGTCCAGGGGCGTTTAGTAGAAAAAATGGATTTAGTGTGTGGGACCATATGTGGAGGTGCCCAGGTGAAAGGTATAAGAAGGTGATCTGACCAAGGGACGGGGATGGGTTTCTCTCCATTTAGGTGCTCCACATTTGAGGAGATGGGATCTAGTGGATGCCCTCTTATGTGGGTGGGCTCGCTGACTTTTTGTGTCAGTTGAGAGGATGCTAGATCCTCTGTGAGTAAGTTTGCTGGTGTTTGTAGAGGGTCATCAACATGGAGGTTAAAGTCCCCCAGTAGAGTGCAGTTGGCCGATGTACTAGCCAGATTTGCTGCTAGGTCAGGTAAGGAATTGCAGAATACCCCTGAAGGACCCGGGGGCCGATAGATTAATATGCCTGAAAAGGTTAGGACTGGAGAAAATACGATGGAGAAGACAGCATTTTCGCAATCTGGCACAGGGCTGTCGGTGATCCGGCAGGTCAAACCATGTTTTATAGATGATAGCTATCCCGCCCCCCTTCCCCGTGGGTCGGACTAGTCTCTGTATGGAATAGCCCAGGGGGAGAGCCTGAACGAGGTCAGGATCAGAGCTAGCAGTAAGCCATGTTTCAGTGAGAAACAATACCTTAGGCATTTCTTCTTCGAGAAGGGAGGAGATTTCTGCTGTGTGTTTGGGTAGAGATCTGCAGTTGAGTAGGAACATTTTCAATTTCCTAGATTTGAAAGTGTAAGAATGAGGGTCTATTGTCAGATGGAGTCCGCAGTGGGAACATTTGGGATGGTTGCTAGGGGGCTGGATGGAATGTGTACATATGTTACTTATAGGACCTGCTAGGCTGCGTAGTACTTCCATATCATACTGAATCTGCTGAGAGGGGCGAGGGGCAGGGTGTATGGCCCCTGGCCCCGGCCAGACGTGGACGGGAGCAGACGGGCTTGCCTTAGGAGCGCCGGTCAGGCATCCTGAATAAGGAGGAGTCAGCCTCGGAAGCAAGGGAAGGTAGTGGGAGGAGCCAGGTACCTCCGCATCAATCAGCAATCAGCTTTGGCGTACCGGGGACCGGCTGTGCAAAGAGGCAAAGTGAAGGTGAGTTTGGCTGTCCGTTATCCCTCCAGTTTTAAAAACAATTCCCCGGTTAAAAACAGAGCAGTTCAGCAAACCACTTAAAAATGCAGCAAGGCTTTCACTGTGTTCACCGGAGCTGGCACACAAGCAGGTAAGCGCTGCAACTACTAGTGCCCGTTCTGTAAAGCCCCTAGTTAAAAGGAGTCAGCCCCGGAAGCGAGGGAAGGTAGCCTTGGGATGGTTCAGAGACTTCCTGTCTAACAGGTCCTTTAGAGTCTCTACCCCTCCTTACATCTCGAAGGAGCATAGCATTGGACAGGGAGTGCCGCAGGGCTCTTCCCTTAGCCCCACCCTGTTCAATGTCTATGTCCGCCCTTTGGCGGAGGTGGCTAGAAGGAATGGACTTGCACTGGTATCCTATGCAGACGATACCCAGTTGGTGGTGGCTTTGAATAACAACAGTGGTCTGGAAGCTCATCACTTTAAACAGACACTCACTGACATCACCAACTGGATGACGGCGAATTTCCTCCAATTAAACGCCGGGAAAACTGAGATTCTGCTCCTGGGGAAAAACACCTCGTCCTGGAGAGACAACTGGTGGCCTGACATCTTAGGCCCACTCCCAAGCCAAAGGATTGCGTCAAAAATCTGGGAGTATGGGTGGACTCGGCTTTAAAGTTCACCATCCACACTAAAAAAGTGGCTGCCACGTGCTTTGGCATTCTACGTAACATCAGGCCCATTCTGAAGTTCTTTGACTGCCGTACCCGCCAGCTCATTGCTCAGGCGACGATCCTTTCTAGACTGGACTATGCCAGCTCTCTCCTATTGGGAGCGAATCTGGCTGAAACCACCAGATTGCAGAGATTCCAGAATGCGGCAGCCAGGGCTCTGGTTGGTCTCCCTCGCCATTCTTCCGTATCTGGAGCCTTGAAAAAATTGTATTGGCTCCCGGTGGGCAAAAGGATCCAGTTCAAGGCTTTATGTCTAGCCTTCAAAATCCTTAAAACCGCCTCTCCCCCCATGCTGCGCCCCCTCCTGTCTGAGTACACACCTAGAAGATCGCTCCGCTCAGAGGGGCAACATCTTGTGACCATCCCTCGCACTAGACTGGCCAGAGTAGGCGGCCGTTCCTTCAGTTTCTTGGCTGCCAAGTTATGGAATAGTCTGCCCGAAGCCATCCGGGGTATTCAGGACCTCTTAGCCTTCAGAAAGGCCGTCAAAACTCATCTTTTTTAATAATCTGCCACTTATCTGTGCTACCTTCTCTCTGCATTTTGTCTGCTCGCAGCGCCGGGACGCCCCTTGGCTGGGGCAGCCGTGCGCTATATAAATCTCCATAACATTAACATTAACATTAACATTAGTGGGAGGAGCCGGGTCCCTCCGCATCAATCAGCAATCAGCTGTGCCGGACTGGGGGCCGGCTGTGCAAAGAGGCAAAGTGAAGGTGAGTTTGGCTGTCCGTTATCCCCCCAGTTTTAAAAACAATTCCCAGGTTAAAAACAGAGCAGTTCAACAAACCACAAAAAAAATGCAGCGAGGCTTTCACTGTGTTCACCGGAGCTGGAACACAAGTAGGTACGCGTTGCAACTACTAGCGTGCGTTCTGTCAAGCCCATAGTTAAGAGGTGTGAGCCCCAGAAGCAAGGGAAAGTAGTGGGAGGAGCCAGGTCCCTCCGCATCAATCAGCAATCAGCTGAGGTGGACCAGGGACCGGCTGTGCAAAGAGGCAAAGTGAAGGTGAGTTTGGCTGTACGTTATCCCCCCAGTTTTAGGAACAAATTCCTAGGTTAAAAACAGAGCAGTTCAGCAAACCACTTAAAAATGCAGCAAGGCTTCACTGTGTTGGAACACA
The DNA here is from genome assembly GCF_964263255.1 of Lissotriton vulgaris. Lineage (NCBI taxonomy): Eukaryota > Metazoa > Chordata > Amphibia > Caudata > Salamandridae > Lissotriton > Lissotriton vulgaris. The sequence continues at coordinate 409,122,172 of NC_141695.1, forward strand.
AGTAGGTACGCGCTGCAACTACACTTTTGGACATATAGAACCAATGTTCATTAGGCTTTAAAAATGTCTCCTTTTGAAATCATTAGAGGCCATACTGCTAGAACCAAATACAATCCTGATAGGTTACTCAAGAGTTCTAGTCTTGATATTTGCATGAATTCCATCAAGAAAAATATTCTTGAAAAACATTTACAATACAAACGCATCTTTGATGATAAATACGATTCAGGTTTGGTCGACATTAAGGCTGGAATGTGGGTCTAAGTTGAAAACCTTGGAAAGTTTGCATGGGAGAATCTCAATTTTCTGAACCCTTGTTAGTTAAGAAGGTTTTACACAAATGCTGTACTTTTAAGTGATGGTAAGGTTTGCAATGTTAGAAGGATTGCCATTTTTTGAGGCAAGGAGAATCAGAAATTTCAAGACCTTTGTTGTCTTTTAAAACTTTTGATGACATCTACAGTCAAGCCATCACTTCAAATACTCTTGAGTCTAAGGTCGTCAATGAACCCATTCCCAGTCCCAATCTAGAACAAATTGTGGACAACAATATTGTTGGGGCGGGGGACGGGGTGATGATGGAACCTCTGAAAATGTTAAACCTGCTGAACTTGTCGCAGATGAAAATGTTGAACCTGCTGAACCTGTCGCAGATGATATTTCTGATACGAAAAGAGTATGCTCTAGACCCAAGTGGATGGCAGATTTTGTATGTTACATATTTGAATGATTTCATTATATTATTCTATATATATATTTTTTCTTTTATTTCCTTAAGGGGGGAGATGTGTCATGTTTCCTTCCTCTTAGTATTATATTATTTACTTCCAAACCTTCTGGCTTCCACAAAGCTCTAGATTCTTTGTGGGAGCTCTGGGAAGGCAGTTGCTGAGGAAGAAGACCTCTGCAGGCTGCGTCCTGCCTTGCTCCTGTGTTCCAACCTATTAAATTACTTAATTACTTTATTCTGCGTGAGGTCATACTTTACACCAACCATCTATAGATTTCACGGACCGTCTGTTATTTCATTGCCAAGTTCATTGTCCGTCATAATTCTTTTCAGGAACGCCTTTTGTCCGTCATTCTGGGGTTAATTAAACGCAAACTTAGTGCAGAAGGGTTTCCTAACACCCCCTGGAAAGGAGCGTTGAGAGAAAGTAAATCCAGAACCAACAGTTTCAATTCGGACCAGGGACAGTATACCTAGGAGACTAGGCCTGACTCTAGAAGAGGCCAGGTTGGGCTCTACAACAATTGTGCCCTTGAGTTAAGGAAATTATGTACATAGATGCTGTATAAATGTAGGATGTGAGTTGCCTGAATGAAAGCTGCCTGTGCTGCAGGAAGACATTGATATTGTTTGCATCGTAGTTGTCTGAGTGAGAAAAGCTTGTTTGAATTATCTTTGACTGTGGTCAAGAAGAGTCTGCTTACCAGGATCGCATTGCCGTTGTACCTCACTTTTAAGTATTATCTTGATCAACTGTTTACATTGCTGCGCGCGCCCGATTGATACACCCCATCCTTTGTAGACCACTTTTTATATGCCAGCTGCTCTCCAAGAATTGCGTGCATTTTTAAAGGGTGCACCCCAGCTGACATAACATACACTTTGCAAATGGTCACGCAGTTCACCTCGCCCTCAAAAAATAAATTTAAATTTTCTTGTGCATACATTATTCTTTGGGGGTACTTCATATGTGAATTCAGGTCATATGCGTACTTGCTGTTTTCTTGCGTGTATTGACTACTTACTCATAATTTGATTGTTGTTCCATGGTTCGCCCCAATCTCAAAGTATGCATTTTCATGTGTGCGTGCTAGTCTGTGGGGTTGCTTCATTTGTTAATTCTGGACATGTGCCCTCTCAGTTTTCTTGCGCGTATTTGCCATTTGTTCATACTTTGAATATTGTTCCAGGGTTCACCTCGCTTTCAAATCATGCATTTTCCTGTGTGCACATTATTCTTTGGGGGCGCTTCATATATGAATTTTCATCATACGTTCCCATTACACACGCCCACCCCAGGTCTTTTAAGACACGCATTCCGTTGTGTGCACTTGATTCCTCGTGTGTTGCTACACGCGTACTACTAATACAAGCACTGTGCTTGTGCACACCTTCTTTTGTTATATCCCACTTGTAAGAAGGTAGGATCCTTCTGCATTGTTACCCCTCAAAGTCCCTGGTGTTGTTGTGGTTTCTGACTAGTCTGACTGGGATCATCCTAATCAGGGCCCCAGTCTCTGTGCTTTCTCCCCTTAATTGGTTATGGTGAGAACCTAGCTGCATCCCATTTTGGCTAATGGTGTACCCTTATAAGTCCCTGGTATATGGTACTGAAATACCCAGGTCATAGGTACACAAAGGGTCCTCCATGGGCTGAAGCATGTATTAGTCTACACATGGGAGACTACTCAAATTGTGACTGCAAGCCTGCCATTGCAGCCTGTGTTAGCTGGCGCCAGCACCACTTACAATATATATAGTTTTCCCTGTATCTAAGCTCACTGTACTTAAATTCTATAAGTCACCCATAATGTAGACCTTTCAATCCTGAAGGCAGGGTGCTCGGTTCTAAGTCTGAGAGTGCCCTGAAGTTACAGGACACCCCTACAATCGAAGTTGTCCATTGTCCCGGGTTGTAGGTGCATCAGCCAGATAACAGTGGGGAGAGAATGTTGCCTAACGGCTAGGGCGGTCAACCTCAAATATGGGGAACAGGTTCGGCAAGGACGTGCAACATCCTGTGAATCTGGGCAAATCACTTAATCTCTCCTTGCCTAACAAAAATGAATGTGTCCTTATGTAATGCAACTGGTGCTCGTGTAAAGCGCTTTGGTACTTTGGGTCAAGTTTGTGCTATATAAAACTCCATAAAAAATAAAAAAACATATTGAGAGGCCATGCGTCATTACGTGATGACCATCTCTAAACTGGCTGTAACAAACCATGTCATATTTGGTATCAAACATGTTGGAATCATACCTCCTGCACCGTAAACACCGTGGGAGGTATGATTCCATGCACTGTAAATCTCCTCCGGGAAGCCCTCAGTGCTCCCAGTATCAGTCTTCGAGAACCGGACAGCAAGTCAGGGCTGCTGCCGACCACAGACATGTTTCTGCCCTTCTGCTGCTGAGCCAAGCTTGAGCAGGGGAAGGCAGAACAGTAGATATCCTGTCAGAGGGAAGTGTGACCACCTCCCAGACAGGGTTTAGTATATTGGGGCTGATGCAGAGCTACTCCGGAAATAATTTCTAAAGCTCCATTACCTTTCCCTGAAGTATATAATCATACATGTATTCACTAGTGGGGCCCATCACACTGTGAATCATTCACACACACTTTCTCCCTACTTCATGGATCGTTATAAATCAAAGGACAGCTGCAGTATTTTAGCGGAGTGTTTAAATAAAACTAACTATTTATAATATATACATCTGCAGTTTAATTTCATTTACCATGGTTTATATCAGCAAAAATAATTATTTAATCACACCACCATTGTTGGCGACCGATCTGCTAGTAAAAAATTAGGCTAAGGCTGAACAAGACCAGCTTAATTCTTCATTTATCTAATTTTCATTTAAAGAAATTTCTCCTAGCATAATCAGTTTTATTCACTTGAAATTAATTTTTTTGCAGTTAATCATAAGGAAAGAATTTTAACTCGCACATTTATTTTTCATTTAAGTTCAGAAAGGAATGAATATAATATTCGACATTTACCAAGCATAAAACATTGTGAAAGACAAATAGCTCCCAAACTCTGTCTCTCTATTCCCTCAAGCTATTCAACCTCATCTAAAGACTCCGTACTCATTTAAAACTAGACTTAAAGTTAAAATGTTAAAGTTCTTACGCTCTAAGGAAATTCAGCATTCCAAAAGCATGTCAGGATACGCAGATAGAAATTGAAAAGAGAGCTTTTTTCTTAACTCCGGACCTAGTCTTTTATAACTTTTTCCCCTAGCTAAACTGTCTAACATCTGTAACATTTAGGGCCTTCTTTGCATTTCATTGGTCAATCCAAGGGGTGGATGAACATGACCTCATCATCTTATTACTTGACTTCCGCAGAGTCAGCTAAATGAATTTGTCCATTCTCCTTAAGGTTACAAGTTCCGTTATGTCCTTTAAGTCGATAGTTCTCATTATTTTCCCATGGTTTACAATACGGGTGTCCATTTTATTGGCAGTCAGTCAGGTTTTCAGAATGTATCGTCCTAGACCCACTCCATTCAGCACAGTCAGCTCATATGCATCTGTGACTTCATTCTGTATGCACATGCGTGGTTCACATTAATTTCGGAGTCACAGAAATCGTCCATCTTTAAGTAGGCCTCAAAGGCCACAACAGGAACTATCATAGAAACAAACACAATCAAATGTTAATTATTGAATTATAGCACTTCTGTTTATGTCCCCCTTTACTAAGGTATCCCTGTTAGTTATTACCTAGCGAATAAATCTACATTTATGCGTAATTTGCTCACCTGTCTTCATATTTTGCCACAAATAAACAGACAATAAGCACATATATGCCACTCTTGGTTAACTTATAGCCGTTGCGTTAATTTAAGACATAACATTTTCACTTAATTAGTTGATTATGGTTGCAACACTAGCAATTTAGTATCCCACATGTTTGTGTGTGCATTCTATTCTATGTTGGTTAGTTTTTCCAAAACCACACGATTAGTTCATGTTACTGTTATAAGAAAGTGATGTTATGAGGGGTATACAAAATTTTGTTTCTCACCTCGCTCCATCAGGGCAGGGTGGGGGCACTTGCCAGTGCCATTGAGATTGTTGTAAGGGCACACTTTCTGCCCTCCTTGCATACTCTAGTCCAGTACAAACCAGTTCAGGGAGCTGTTGGCTACCGCTCTGGGGGAAAACTGAACAAAGGACATGAGGATATCCTCCCGACTGTTCAGGCCCTCCCCTGGGAGGGACCTCTTAGTCGCCCCAACCCTCTCCTTAAGGTATTTAAGGGCTTACATGTGGGTGGGTCCCTAGATTCATCGTGGGACAAGATTTGTATCAAAACACCACTTTATCTTCGACGGTCTGGGCACACTGGACTTTGCTCTGGGCACCGAGACTTGGAAGACTCCTGTTGCTTCTGGTCTTAACATCCTGCTGATCTGCTGCAATGTCTATGCCTGTGCCCCATACAGGAAACCTCCAAGGCCTATGGTATGGACATGCAAGACACCTTAAAGAATCTCACTTGAAATGAAGGAGTCACTTCACTTCCCTGCATATGCAGGCACCACAACCAATCTGACCGGTCTGCTGCTCCTGGGCTCCCACAGACTCTGAAAGGCAACACAGGGGGTAGTTCAACAGCTCCCTTGAGGCCCACACTGTCTTCTCTCTGAAATTCAGGCCAGTAACTGCAGGAACCAAACCCCTGTGCACCGCATGGACTTGCCGTTGCAAATGCTTGTTGGCTTCCTTCCTCCAAGATCTTTGGGCTCCAAGTAGCCCCAAACTCAAGCATCTCGTGTGACCAAGATCTTTATCCTCACCACATCTCTTGCACCGTGGGCCTGCGTCTTTGGTGAGCTGCTCTAGGTCCTCTTGCTACTCCAGCGCCCCCGTCCTGTGGGTCCTTGTTAGGGACTTCTTTGATTCCAGTGGGCTTCCCTGATTTTTCGGGGCCTATTCTGACTACCCTGCTTGTGGTGAGTCCTTTGGACCTTGCTGGTCCTGACATTGCACCTTTTTTGTTTGTCACGTTGGTTGTAGTTGCCAAGGCATGTTGGTGCTCCCGATGGATATCGACCCCTCAACTCTCGACATCCGATGTGGGACAGCTTGTGAATGGCTCCTGGTCTTCCACAGCATTGCCTGGTCCACACAGCTGCAGCTCCAAGTTCACCGTCAACTCTCCTGCAGCACCCGACATCAGTAGGCATTTGTCTTCCGTGCCTCCTGCTCACTCCTGAGTGGGATAGACTCTGTCCCCTCTGCTTGCAGGTACTTCTCAACTTGAATCCACCTTTGAGTTCCACCGGACACTTTCACCTTCTTCACCTTCTTCGCCATGAGCATCTTCCTGAAGTCCTCCATTGAATTTGATGGCAGTTTCTGACGCCACTTTGCACCTATGCACCTGGCTTTCCTGGTGTAGGTATCCTGGATCCTAGGGTATCCACGGGTGGGGTGGCTCTCCAATCTTCAGTCTCCCACAGGGTTTCTTCAGGGTCCACTGGTAAGGGTCCTTCTTCCATAAAATTGCAACTGTGACTATCCCATTGACTTGAATTAAACATGCAGTCGTGTTTCCACTCTGCAGACTGAGATAACAATGTACCATGGCTGTAAGCTTGATAGCATGCTTTAGATCAGTCAGTGTCTTAACATCGGTGTGTGTTATGGATACTTGGTAAAACTTTTGTAATTCTCAAGAAACATGAGAGTGCACCTAAACATGCCTACACGTGACCCCTTTATCAAGTTTAAAAAACAGCCATATCGGTAACCAAAAAATGTGAAGCGTGTAAAAAATAGGAAAATTGCACCACACTGCATGCTTTCACTTTAAGAAATAAAATATATATATTACGTTTATCTTTACTCAGTCACCAGCCTCCAAACACATCCTGTGCGATCGGTTAAAAGAAAAGGCTGTCAGCAGCTCACCGTCTCCACAATGATTTCTGAGAATGGACCTTCTGGGTTTCCACCCTGTTTCTGAATACCAGCCAGTTAGAATTACTCATTAATAGCAGAGTAGGCGGGAAGCATACACTGCTATTAAGCCACTCCACTCTCACAATCTATTTCACTCCAATAAGTTGTACTCAAAAGTACTCTACTCCAATCTAAAAAACATTCTTTACACATCTTAACTCTGCTCTAAAACACCAAATAACGTTCTAAACCACTCCACTACAGTCTACTCCATTCTAAAACTCAACTCCACTCTAACAATCTACTCCTCTCAACTCAACTCTCTTTTAATACACATCTTACTCCCTACCTTACACTACACCACACTATACACCACTCCATAACACACCATACCAGTCCGCTCAACAATATGACACCCACCTCCATGCCAAGCCACACCACAACACCATACTCTAATCAAACTCAGAAGACTACACTCCACGCCGCTTTACACCAACTTATCTATTGAGTCTGAGAAAATAATTTCTAAAGCTCCAGGGCATTCACCGAACAGGTGGTCACCTGTTACCTCCTGTACACTGAGGTCAGGTGTTACAAAGATGATACACGCCCACATCACATTTCCTTGGTCGGTGGGCATCAAAACCCAAAAATGCAGGCCTTATTTAAATTTACTCTCAGTAGATCATTGATTGATTTTTGGGTCCCCAATCATGGTGTCCCTTCGTGCGGAACACTAATTCCTTGGGCAGTTGCAACTTCTTCTGCCGCAAAATACCAGCATGTTTGCAACAATCGTTATGACTGCCTAAGTGAAGGCAGTCTGATCAGCGGGTGAGGCTCTCATTGGCTCACCTGTGCTGTGAGGGCATTTTAATGACATGAGTCTAAGGGGTGAAACTCCAGTGGTAGAGCAGGTTATTGTCCCATGGTCATAGAAGTGAATGCCCATGTTTAGTTTGGCCATAAAATCTCGTCCCATTAGATTAGTTAGGGACCCCTTCACACGACTACATGTTATGTCCAACTCTAGGGGTTTTGTGAATGGGGCCTTCATTACTGTACCTAAAAAAACGTTGAGTGTTCATAGTGTCTCTGGATAAAGGGACTACCCCCTCCTCAGGCATGACTTTGTTGCCCCTGTTTCTATCAGGAAGCTATAAGGTATGTTGTTTGCAAGCCATTTTACTGTTGGCTATTCTTAAGATTGGTGCAGGACAGATTATATGGGGCAGGTGTGGTTGGGTGTGTGTTCCCCATGTACCGGGTGCTGGATATTGTTGTCCCCATGCTTTATTTTTTAATGAGAACTCAGAAGGAACTGTGGCCATGTCTTGCCACTGGAAGTTTTGTGATGTCTAGCCAGTTCTCTCTGCCCACTGTGTACTACATCATCTGGCTCTCCCTACTTTCTTTGGCCTTTCTAAAGCTCTGCCGCAGTACCACCATTGTTACAGATGCCTTCTGTGCTGTTTTTGAAACAGCTGCTGTTCACGGGGCCATCCGTTCCCAGCAGTGAATCCGCTGTGGTACCCTGGTTCTGCCCCACATTCTCTCTGTTCAATTTCTGTCTCTCTCTATCCCCATCTTGCACTTTCATATGGTAGTGGAGTATATGAGCTTTTTTTTCCTGCCAGGGTTTGGTATCTAAACCAACTACGCTGCCCAACCTGTTCTGTATCTCGGTGGATGACCCTTTCTTCAGAATGTTATAGAAAAATGTGACTTGTGGGCCTGTTTCGGTCCATGGATGCCCGGTTTCTTGTCCCCATCTTTCCCTAATTATATTCAGGAAATTGTTTAGGATTTCCTCCGGCTTCATGATCTCTATCATTAGTCCTCCTAAATCTGGCCGGTCAGTGAATTTTTCTCTCAGGGTGGTCCAGATCCGGTGCAGTGCATATTAAATGCGGCCCCTTAATGCTGGGAATCTGTTAGCATGATAGTTGGAATGTGAGCTTGGGTGAATTCCGTTTTACTCTGCTCCCCCTATTAGACTGCTTAGAAGAAGACTCTAAACACCTCCTATCACTAGATTGATGACTGTAGTGTTTTTCTCAAAGAATGTAATCCATTTCCCTGCCCTATCCAGCAATGATGGTAACTTATCTAGCTGTGGGTACAGAGGCAGTACAGGAACACAATTGGGAACAGCCAACGTTTCGATCCCGAAATTATAGAGGAACATTCGGTCCTTAAACAGGGGTCTTCATCAGGACGGGAGGAGCCACCTTATATCCACGGCAATTGTGTCAGTGGAAAAAATCAAATGAATGGGCCCATAGGCACCTCTGTCAAAGAAACGAGTGGTTTCAAAGGTATTGAGAAATGTGGAAAGCATGTCAATATGAAGGTAAAATACTTAATAAATGGTCCAGTTTGCAACAGCAAGGTCGAAGTCCATCTCTTGAAAAATAGTCTGTATGCAAATTTGAATAAATCGTGGCAGAATCAAGTCGTTCAACCATGACGCAACAGTGGATATAAGGTGGCTCCTCCTGTCCTGATGAAGACCCCTGTTCAAGGACAGAATGTTCCTCTATAATTTCGGGGTCGAAACCTCGACTGTTCCCAATTGTGTACCTGTACTGCCTCTGTACCCACAGCTAGATAACAGTGATTGATTGACTGTATCTTCATAATACTATGTATCTTGACTATTCTTTGGTTGCTGAGATGGCCAGACAGGTCTTTGTATATAGATTGTAAATATTGTATATTCCTCCTATCTTTCCCTATGAATCCTGTACATGAGCACTATTTCTAGCACACTGTTATCACTTTCTCTAGGAGCACCTCTCATGCAAACTGTATTGATTACTTGCAATGTTGATAGAATATTCTTTTGAATCTGAAATCCAACTGATTAATTTGGTTATTCTGGATGATATGACTAGAATGAATATGGTTTTTCCACTGTGACGACCCATTTCTGTACTGCAACTGACCCAGGTATGGAGGATTGTTGGGTTTTCCCCGTTATTGTGTAATGCTTCTGTAGTAGTGGGTACATCCTCACACTAGGTGACTCCATGGCTTTCTCCTCCACATATCATTCCCATCTTGCGATTCCCAAGGCATCACTGCATGTAGAGGAAGTCCCAACAAGGGACATCCTTCCCTCAGTCAAGAACTGTCATATTGGTCCATTTCCTCAGTCCAATCTGCTAATAGGTCGCAAAACAAGTACACAAAGGTCTTGCCTTCCCTTCTATCTAAGATCTCCCTGGGTGTTTGTCTATTTTTGTTGTGCACCCATGACTAGCAACTTGTATCCTCCTCACTGCTTTCCTCGTGTGCATGCACTGGTGCAGTTTTGTTTTTCCTGTGTCACGAGTGGGTAAGTACCATGCTGCCTTGTTCCTTTATCTTCTTTCATCAACGCAGCAACTTGTACCTGGCTTTGCTTCCATCATGAGGAGAGTAAGCAGTCCTGTATGCTAGCTCTAACTTCCTGTTAGGTGCTCTTTCTCTCTTGAGCCTTAGTTCATGTCTATCTTCCTCGTGCCATCTGACCTGTCCCTTTTGCCCAGAGCTACGCACTGCTTTCGCTAGCCTGACTTCGCCCTCAACTTTGCTCTTCACTTCCTCCTCTGCTACCTGGGCAAACCCTTCAGGCCCTCGTTGTCATCCGTTCCTAGGGAACTGGAGCTCTCTTAATCTCCCAAGTTTGCTGAGTCGCTATCAAGAATGTCTCAAACTTCTCTGACAATCATTTACGCTTACCTGTACCAGTGGTAATGTGTATTTTACCCACCTTTGAGGTGTCACGTGTCGAGTGCGGTGGATGGGGAGTCGAGCTTTTGGGGACCTTCCCTAGGAACTCCTCCCAATCAGGATAGCTATGTCACTAAAATCAGCATCCTGGGTGTTATCAAGGACTATATTCACAATATACACTATATTCACCTTAGCTAGCGTAAGCTATAAAACAGAGGTGACTTTCATGGGAACGCCTCCGAGGCCGCCTTAAGACTGATACAGATAGGACATATAAAATAGGTAATATGTCCTGTTAGTTGCAGGGCGCTCAGGTTATGTTTTTACTCTTCCCCCGCATTTACTGTAGGCAAAATGCTTTAGACTATGTTTTAGGTTGGGATGTAGTCTCTTACCCTCTGTGACAGCTGCTTCAGGATTAACCTCCATTGCAGGGATTTACCAGAACGTCCAATCAATTGTGATGTCTGAGCACCTTTCTCATGGCGCAAATGTCAATCCATTCTGGTGGGGTCACCTTCCTTCGGCTGCAGTCCTCCTATCTGGCTAGCCAAAATGTTGCTTACTTTAGAATGCCTTAGAACAAAAAAAAAGAAGACAAGAGGCATTTGGCAAAACAGGATCAGTTTGTTTAATGAAACCGTTCAGCCAGGAGAACAGTCACAGGCACTAGGTCTAAGGACTGCCTCAATTTACATTTAGTTTGTGGCCATCTTATAAAAAAATACAACAGGTAATAAAAAGTTTCCGGTGTACAATATAAGGTGAGGAATGTTGGTTGCTTCCTTTGGAGCCATAAATTAATCGTCAATAGTTACTACAGGTGGGTCTCGACCTCGCGAGCACACAGTGTGGCTAGTGGTGAGTGTGTTCAGATGTCCTGCATGGGGAGTGGGTGATCACTACGTGTGCTAGGTCCTGATTGGCTACTAACTCATGTGGCATCTGATTTTATGGTGTTTATAGAAGCGCGCGTACCCCCTCTGGACATGTCTGCTTTATTGGGGCCATTTCCCTTGATCATTATAATGTCATTATAATGTCACTGCGCTTATCTGTGGGATTGATCAAGAGTTTCCTGCCTGAGTGTTTACCAGCTAACTCTGCACCCTCCTTCCTGCGACCTGTCAATCAGCTATTTTCGGGCCTAGGTCTTAGGCCCTGCCTAACTACATATTTGAGTTTCATGGTTCATGTAGAGTTTACAGCGGCCAAATCTGTTAATAAAGACGATATTTCATTTTCAATGATTTATGCATCAATCTTCATATCAACAATCTAGTGCACTCCATTTATTGTGTCTTCCTATGCTGAATGAGCACTGGTGGTACCCTTCTATATGCCCCTATATATGGAATGATGACTGGTACTCTTCCGCACATAGTTCCTTAATCTTGACTGTAGACTAATATATGCACCTCTCAAGACATCTCTTTCAGTGCAGTGTGCTGGTGCTACCCTATTACAATTGTATTCTGAAAGCACCCAGTGCTCTACACTACCCCTATCTATTCTAACTTAGAACAGCTTCTACTATATACCGCTCGCTGTCTATTGACAGTGGATTACTGCTCTTCCGCATTCCTATCGATTCTGACTGTGGATGGTTGCTCTTCCATATACCTCTCTATTCTGACAGTGGAAAAGACAGTGGAAAACTGCTCTTCCATATACCTCTCTATTCTGACTGTGGACAACTGTTCTTCCATATACTTCTCTATTCTGACTGTGAACAGCTGCTCTTCCACATACCTCTCCTTTCTTACTGTGGATGACTGCTCCTCCATATTCCTCTCTGTTCTGACTGCGGACAGCTGCTCTTCCATATACCTGTCTGTTCTGGCTGCGGATGGCTGCTCTTCCATACACCTCTCTGTTCTGACTGCGGATGGCTGCTCTGTCATATAATATTCACACTGAGGATCTAGGGATTGGCCCAGCCAGGTGCGCACTTCTCCCACTCCCTTCATGCAACTCACCGTAAAGTAAGCATGTTAATGTAAGATTAATCAAGCTAACAGATAGTTTATAGCCCCAAACTGTTCTGTATGTTGATGAACGTGTTTGTAATGGACCTGCTCAAAAGGGAGAAATCCTTCTTTAGGATGAGAACCCCCATTCACCAGAGGATGACATGCTTCAACATTGGGTCCCCTCCTCACACCCGGACTGTGAAGTCCGTGGTGTGGGCTACAACTCCCCTAGTCAGGAGGAGCAGAGGTGTTTTGATGAGCGATGGAATGAGGTCAGTGAGGGACAGAGTGAAAGTGAATATATACAGTGTGGTGATAGTTAAAACTACCTCCAGAGGGCCAAAATAACTTTATTCCTTTGGTCCACTGGGATAGATCTAAAAAGAAGATCGGGGTTGTGAAGCATATATATCCCTCTCAATGGTCAACATGTTTCTGCCTGTGAGTGGTCCCCAGAAGGGGTTCCATGGCATTCATCAGGACTCAAAATATTGGTCACTCTGTTTGCAGTGTTATAAATACAAAATATGCTGGCCAGGCAGAGATCAAGGTGGCCACAACGATGATGGCCCATGTGTGTTTAGCGTCCACCGTCATTCTAGGAAAACAAAGAAGGAAAAAAAGGAAATAATTGCAAGTCATCTATATACACATAACTTTCAAGTGCGTATTTCCATACATGATATGCTATTGTCTATTATCATCTACGGCAGGAGTCTCCAACCTTTTTTGTAGTCAGAGCTACTTCTGCTCAAGGGAAGTCTTCCTGAGCTACTAGCAAACTTTATAACTGTAAAATAGTGACTACGCTATGACCACCCTAAGCAGGATTATCAGTAGTTACCACCCAAGTATTCCTGGTGCGGTTACCATCAGAAACGCCAGGAAAACATTCATCAATATAAAATGGCTCCACCTGACGTAAGAAGTAACATTCAAATCTAGACATGCCCTATGGCACAAAGTATATAAATACAGCAGCAGGTCTCCCCAGCTCAGCTTGAATTATTATTCATCAGTTTCTGAAAGTGCACTTCTTTCTATCAAATACCACTTTCCACTGTGGGCAAACAAACTCAATTTAACAGAAGAAAATCAATTTTTGAAAACAAAAACTGCCTTTAAAATATCCATTTTCAGATTTTAGGAAATGCACGGACCCAAAACATCAGCTTTTCATTTTCATCAAGTACTCCCATGTACAAATGTCTCATATGGACAGACTACTTTGAATACCCAGGTATTACAGTCTTGTGCCACAGATGCTCACACAAACAAATGATGGACGGAATGCTGAATGAATCATACATTCACCCCCAGTCAAGAGATCTGGGTGAAATTCATCGTTCTTTTGCTCACCATCCCAGCCCAGTTTAGATCCAGCCATATGCTAATCAGTCTCTTGACCCTGTGCCTCATGGGAACAGTCCAGACCGAACTGCCAAGCCAGGTCCTCCCTGGACCAGAAACAAACATTCTGGGACCGGTTTCAGGGTATGTCACCCTTCATCAGCCAGGCTAGCTTGAATCCAGAGGCACAGTGAGCAAGGGACCCACGTCTGGGCATACCCATCCCACTTAGGGTGAAAAGTGCTACGCAAACAAATGATGGACGAATGCTGAATGAATCATACATTCACCCCCAGTCAATAGATCTGGGTAAAATCCATCATTCTTTTGCTCACCATACCATCCCAGTTTAGACCCAGCCATATGCAAATCAGTCTTGACCCTGCGCCTCATGGGAACAGTCCAGACCGAACTGCCAAGCAAGGTCCTCCCTGGACCAGAAACACAGATGTCTGTATTACACCAATAATGCCCACCATTATACTAGGGCCACAGTTGGGCCAATGCTTGAAACCATAAGGGTCAAGGCAGAGACCATATATCAGTCATGACCATTATTACGCCAGGAATACGTAAATGTAGGCCACTCATTCTCCCAGTATGTAAATGATGGCTGTCAGTATACCACAACTAGACCAAAAATATCCCAAATAGTCAAGGATCACCATTATTATGCCATTGGCACTATTATGCCAGGAATGGGCACAATTATGTCAGAGATAACAACCTTATGATGGGGCTAGCATAGACATGTTGTGGTCCTTGACACCAGGCATAGCTTTCAAGCAGCAATAGTGTTTATTGGGGACGCACATAAATGCTGATGAGTTTCTTCATTTTCTCTGGTCTGAATCATGTCCTGTTCTCCTCAGGTCTTGAGCTGGTTATACACCCAACTGACACATTTTCACTCTGACTCCTGCAGTCCAACTCTTTGGTGGGTCAGCACTCATTACTGCTCAGGCTGCTACTGTCGTACTTCTTTTGAGGTCCACTGGTCACACACATGTTTTGACTGATAAAGCAGGGATACAAGATGGTCAATCTCCTTGTGGCTTAGTTATATTGAGATTAGATACAGACTGTCAAGTGGCAGGCCCTATAGGCAGATACTTTGTGTGTTTGAGTGTTTAGTATAAGTTACTGCCATAGGTTTGGCTGGCTGTCACTCTTAGGATCTTGAGATCAGCAGTGCTGCCTTCTTTAATAGGCGCCTACTCTCCAAATTTGATACTGGGCTTGGCTTCATCTTTGAGAGCTACTTTGAAGGTACTGGTGAGCTACCAGTAGCACCCGAGCTACTCGTTGGAGACCCCTGATCTACGGCATACGCCTGTATTGTCACAAAGTTGACTATCACAAGGACGCCTGTCGTTATTGTTGTATGAGTGGTTTGATACTTATCATTTTGGATATCTTACCTATTTACAGAGAAAGTGATATCCACCCTCAAGCTACTGGGAACATCCAGAAGTACCCAAGTGAAAAATAAATTAGAAAAGGCACATAGGACCGGCACGATAGCTCACGTCATAGTGAAAAAATGCCATGACAGCAAGGAAAACATAAACAGGCTGTTGTATCCCTTTAACTTGTGTGTTCTTTTTCTATGTTCTGTCTCCATGGTGCTGCTGCTGTCCGGTGGATTCTTACTTTGAGACTCGACCGGACAACAGCTTCACTGGAGATCCTGCTGTACTCAGTGGGTTTCTTTCTTGGAATGAATTACCAATAAACCCTTTCTTCAACTCCACACATTTCTGTTTATTGTGGTGTGTATTATACAACAATTGTTTGGCGACGAGCGGTTAAGATTTCGGATCCACCAGAAGAACTTGCCCACCAGGGGTAAATTTAATCATTACGAATTTTCAACTAGGGATAGCTCTGACAAAAAGAAGAATATGCGCACTTCTAAAAATAGTTCCGCAGAGTGAAGACTTCCTCCTTAAAGAAACAGTCAGTTACCATCAAATATATGAGGCTTCCCTTTGGATTAGCTTCTGCAGCTCGTGTATTTCAGAAATTAATGAATGTGTTATTTGGAAGCGTCAAAGGGGTGCAACCATTTCAAGATGATATCTTGATATTTTGTAATGGATTTGATGAACATAATACTGTTTTAGAACAAGTTTTAAAGATTTTATATGCTAAAGGTATGACAGTTTCTAAGGAAAAATGTTGTCTCCTGTCTCGCTAAGAAGAGGTCGCTCCCCCACGCTCCCAAGGCATCATTGTGACTAGTGATACCAGAGCGCTTAGAAGCAGTTTTGCGGTATCGTAGCGCTTTGCAGCTGTCTGTCACCACCGCGTCTGCTGCCTCTCATCAACGCGATTTCACCCCCGCATTGCTGCTGCTGCCTGCATTGTATCATTGCCTTATATAGCGCTGCTCATTCCAATCTGCGCATTGTTGTGCTCACATTGTTTGCATTATAAGTATTTCTTGCTCGATTGTGCCTCTGATTGTGCCCCAGTCTCCCCACTTTTGCATTGTAACTGTTGTAGCCATTTTGTTGTTGTTGTGCTTCCTAGCCCGTAGCTCCACCCCGCTCCCAGCTGACCATCCCTCCCACAGATAGTTGTTCACCAGCTCCCCCATCCCCGCGCTGTGACTCTCCTGTCTCGCTAACAGGAGGACGCTCCCCCACGCTCCCAAGGCATCATTGTGACTTGTGATACCAGAGTGCTTAGAAGCAGTTTTGCGGTATCGTAGCACTTTGCAGCTGTCTGTCACCACCGCGTCTGCGCTCCGCTCGCTCTGCTGCCTCTCATCATCGCGATTTCACCCCGCATTGCTGCCGCTGCCTGCATTGTTTCATTGCCTTATATAGCGCTGCTCATTCCAATCTGCGCATTGTTGTGCTCACATTGTTTGCATTATAAGTAGCCCTGGGCGTAGTGGGCGTAGTGGGGCTTCGCGGAGCTACGTGAAGTGGGCGAGAAACTACGCCCACCTCCGCACTCCGCGTAGCCCCACTATGCACCACAGGCCTCCCTCCCGCCCTCTCTAAATACGTTAAATTATAAGTATAAAATAATTAAAAAGGCACTTACCTTGCCCGCCGCTGCCCGCCGCTGCCCGCCGCGTCCCCGGGGCTCGCTATTTTCTTTGTTGCCGTCTTGTTTACTAATGCGCATGCGCGGGCGGCCGCACATGCGCATTTTCTCGTGTGAAATGCGCATGCGCGGCCGCCCGCGCATGCGCATTAGTAAACAAGACGGCAGCAAAGAAGATAGCGAGCCCCGGGGACGCGGCGGGCAGCGGCGGGCAAGGTAAGTGCCTTTTAATTAATTTAAACGTTTAATTTAAAGTATTTAGGGAGGGCGGAGGGAGGCGGGTGGCGGCCAGCTACGCTCCGTCTGCGGAGCGTGCGTAGTGCCGCCTGGCTACGCCCGCTACGCAAAATGCGGAGTAGGCGGCACTACGCACACTCCGTGCACGGAGCGTAGCTGGCCGCCCACCCCTAATTATAAGTATTTCTTGCTCGATTGTGCCTCTGATTGTGCCCCAGTCTCGCCCACTTTTGCTTTGTAACTGTTGTAGCCATTTTGTTGTTGTTGTGCTTCCTAGCCAGTAGCTCCACCCCGCTCCTGCCTGCCAGCTGACCCTCCCTCGCTCCTCCTCCTCCACTATTCATATATGACAGATGCATTTGCGCACAGCGTTCACGCGCAGCGATCGCGCCCCATGCGCGCCAAAGGTGCGCAAAAGGTAAGCCCATCTATGCCCGTCTGCGCCTGGACCGCGCCCAGCGCCAGACCCCCTGCTCCCTCTCCACCCGCATAACGTACGACGCCGATACCTTACTGGCCCTCAACCCCGGACGCCCACCACAATGCTGTAAAGCTACCCCAGGACACACCCAGGGACCATTCGCATGCCACTCGTGCAAGTTTACCTGCATCAAGACCCTCACCAAACCCACTTCCTCCGAACACACCTCCGACTCTAACCACCTGAAGTGCATCCTGCTGAACACCCGCTCGATCCACAGATACGCCACCAAACTCTGGGACCTACTCGACACTACATCACCGGACGTCGCCTTCCATACAGAAACATGGATGAATGCCTCATCAGCTCCCGACATCGCCATAGCCATCCCGGACAATTACAAGATCATACGAAAAGACCGCCTCATCCAAACAGGAGGAGGCATCGCCATCTTCCATAAGAACACCATCCGAATCACTACCAGCTCCGATGTCAACCTTGCGGCCGCCGAACACCTTCACTTCCAAATCCACACCGACCCCAGGACCACACTTAGAGGCACCCTCATCTACAGACCACCAGGAACCCGCACAAAATTCAACGAAGATATCACTGACTTCATCAGCCCACGTGCCCTCTCTTCCGAAAACGACATCCTACTGGGAGACCTCAACTTCCATCTGGAAAAGAAAAAGGACAGCAACACCACCACCCTTCTGGACAACCTGGCCAATCTCGGACTCAAACAACTTGTTAACACCCCCACTCACCTAGCCGGACACACGCTTGACCCTATCTTCACCTCCAGCAATCACATCTCCTTCGATCACACCACAACTCTCCACTGGACGGACCACAGCTGCGTCCACTTCAGCTACAAAAAGACCTCGACCCACATCCCCCCACAACCTATTCCTCGAAGAAACTGGAACAAAATCACCACGACCAACTCTTCACATCTCTTAACCAAAACCCTCCTGCCATATCATCGGACCCAAACCAAGCTGCCACCAAACTCACACAATGGATCACCCGCAGCGCTGACGAATTAGCACCCTTGAAAAACTACCAGATCAAACACGGTAGCAAAAATGCCCCCTGGTTCAACGATGACCTTAAGAAATCCAAAAAGTTATGCCGTACCCTCGAGAAAATCTGGAGAAAAAACCCAACCACTGACAACCTGACCACCTTCAAAGACGCCACCCGCAAACACCACCAATTGATCCGATCCTCCAAGAAATCCGCATTCAAGGATCGACTCGACGACAACGCCCACAACAGCAAGGAACTATTCAACATCGTCAAAGAATTTACCAACCCCACCGCCGGCTCCAACGACATCACTCCCTTCCAAGACCTCTTCGATTCTTTATCCTCTTTCTTCCACAACAAAATCGTCGACATACACAACAGCTTCAATAACCAGACCGACCAACAAACCACTTCACCCACCTCTGAACCAAAACAGCACTCTCACAATCTTTACGCCTGGAACACAATCACTACAGAAGACACCATCCGCCTGATGAACTCCATCCATTCAGGCTCACCAACCGACCCATGTCCCCACCACATCTTCAACAAAGCAGACTCCATCATCGCCCCCTATCTCCGCGATGTCATCAACTGCTCCCTCAACTCCGCAACCTTCCCGGGAAGCGGGAAACATGCCAAACTCAGCGCCCTCCTGAAGAAACCCACAGCAGACCCCTCGGAACTTAAGAACTACCGCCCCATCTCACTCCTCCCTTTCCCGGCCAAAGTCATTGAAAAAGCCGTCAATAATCAGCTCGCCACCTTACTCGAATCCAACAAATCACTCGACCCATCACAATCCGGCTTCCGAGCCAAACACAGCACCGAAACCGCACTTATCGCAGCTACAGACGACATCCGAACACTACTGGACAACGGAGAAACTGTTGCCCTCATCTTACTTGACCTCTCAGCAGCCTTCGACACAGTCTGTCATAGCACCCTCATACAACGCCTCAGCAACGTCAGAATACAAGGAAAAGCTTTGGACTGGGTCATCTCGTTCCTCGCAGGAAGAACCCAGAGAGTCCGCCTCCCCCCATTCAAGTCAGAGGCCACCGAAGTCATCTGCGGCGTACCACAAGGATCATCACTCAGTCCCACTCTCTTCAACGTATACATGAACCCCCTCGCTTCCATCGCGCGACAACACATCCTCAACATCATCTCCTACGCAGACGACACCCAGCTGATACTCTCCCTCACCAAAGACCCTAACACCGCCAAAACCAATCTACACGAAGGAATGAAAGAAGTAGCTGAGTGGATGAAGAACAGCCGTTTAAAACTAAACTCGGACAAAACGGAAGTCCTCATCTTAGGATCATCCCCCTCTGCCTGGGACGACTCATGGTGGCCTCCAGCCCTGGGAACCGCACCCATACCTACTGATCACGCACGTAACCTGGGCTTCATCCTGGACTCCTCCCTCTCGATGACCAGACAAGTGAACGCCGTCTCATCCTCATGCTTCAACATCCTACGCATGCTCAAAAAAATATTCCGTTGGATCCCCACCGGAACAAGAAAGACAGTCACCCACGCACTGGTCACTAGCCGACTGGACTATGGAAATACCCTTTACACCGGAACCACAGCCAAACTACAGAAAAAACTCCAACACATCCAAAACGCTTCAGCCAGACTCATACTGGACATCCCCCGTCATACCCACATTTCCGGTCACCTGAAAGTCCTCCATTGGCTACCCGTAAACAAGAGAATCACATTCCGTCTCCTCACCCACGCACAAAAAGCCCTCTATGACCTAGGACCAGAATGCCTCAACAAACAACTATCCTTCTACACACCCACCCGCCAACTACGATCATTCAATCAAGCCCTCGCCGCAATTCCGCGCATCCATAGATCCACCATGGGAGGAAGATCCTTCTCCTACTTAGCAGCCAAGACTTGGAATTCTCTCCCCACTCACCTCCGTTCCACACAGAACCACTTCTCTTTTAGAAAACAGCTGAAAACCTGGCTCTTCGATAAGTAATGCACCGTTCATCCCCTCAAGCGCCTTGAGACCCTCTGGGTGAGTAGTGCGCTATACAAATTACTGAACTTGAACTTGTTTTCTTGTGAAATAATTGGAATATTTAGGTCATTCCATCACCTCTGAACGTATTAAGCCAAAGAAAAAGTTAATTGATGCCATTATTAACGCTCTCGATTCAGAAAAGGGGGTGGTGATGAACAGAGTGTCTGAATTGAGCAGACCACTCTTACCCAGTCCAAAGATCAGGGCTTGATCCATCACCGTTATTTATCTCACTGCCCCATCCCAGCTCAGAACCTGGCTATATGCAAATCAGTCTGTCCCTGGCCCAGTGCATCATGGGAACAGGGCAGACTAAACTACCAAGCCAATTCTTCACCAGAAAGGAAACAAGCTACCGGGGACCGGTTTCTGGCATTTCAGCCGTCTTCGGCCCGGCTTGCTTGAATCCTGATGGAGCAGTGAGAAAGGGACTCATGTCTGAGTATACCCTGCCACACCTATAGTGGCCAAAATCGATTCAGAAAAGGGGGTGGTGATGAACAGAGTGTCTGAATTGAGCAGACCACTCTTACCCAGTCCAAAGATCAGGGCTTGATCCATCACCGTTATTTATCTCACTGCCCCATCCCAGCTCAGAACCTGGCTATATGCAAATCAGTCTGTCCCTGGCCCAGTGCATCATGGGAACAGGGCAGACTAAACTACCAAGCCAATTCTTCACCAGAAAGGAAACAAGCTACCGGGGACCGGTTTCTGGCATTTCAGCCGTCTTCGGCCCGGCTTGCTTGAATCCTGATGGAGCAGTGAGAAAGGGACTCATGTCTGAGTATACCCTGCCACACCTATAGTGGCCAAAATCGATTCAGAAAAGGGGGTGGTGATGAACAGAGTGTCTGAATTGAGCAGACCACTCTTACCCAGTCCAAAGATCAGGGCTTGATCCATCACCGTTATTTATCTCACTGCCCCATCCCAGCTCAGAACCTGGCTATATGCAAATCAGTCTGTCCCTGGCCCAGTGCATCATGGGAACAGGGCAGACTAAACTACCAAGCCAATTCTTCACCAGAAAGGAAACAAGCTACCGGGGACCGGTTTCTGGCATTTCAGCCGTCTTCGGCCCGGCTTGCTTGAATCCTGATGGAGCAGTGAGAAAGGGACTCATGTCTGAGTATACCCTGCCACACCTATAGTGGCCAAAATCGATTCAGAAAAGGGGGTGGTGATGAACAGAGTGTCTGAATTGAGCAGACCACTCTTACCCAGTCCAAAGATCAGGGCTTGATCCATCACCGTTATTTATCTCACTGCCCCATCCCAGCTCAGAACCTGGCTATATGCAAATCAGTCTGTCCCTGGCCCAGTGCATCATGGGAACAGGGCAGACTAAACTACCAAGCCAATTCTTCACCAGAAAGGAAACAAGCTACCGGGGACCGGTTTCTGGCATTTCAGCCGTCTTCGGCCCGGCTTGCTTGAATCCTGATGGAGCAGTGAGAAAGGGACTCATGTCTGAGTATACCCTGCCACACCTATAGTGGCCAAAATCGATTCAGAAAAGGGGGTGGTGATGAACAGAGTGTCTGAATTGAGCAGACCACTCTTACCCAGTCCAAAGATCAGGGCTTGATCCATCACCGTTATTTATCTCACTGCCCCATCCCAGCTCAGAACCTGGCTATATGCAAATCAGTCTGTCCCTGGCCAAGTGCATCATGGGAACAGGGCAGACTAAACTACCAAGCCAATTCTTCACCAGAAAGGAAACAAGCTACCGGGGACCGGTTTCTGGCATTTCAGCCGTCTTCGGCCCGGCTCATTGCACCATCAGGATTCAAGCAAACCGGGCCGAAGACGGCTGTAATGCCAGAAACCGGTCCCCGGGAGCTTGTTTCCTTCCCAGTGTAAGAATTGGCTTTTGTAGTTTGGTTTGCCCTGTTCCCATCATGCACTGGGACAGGAACAGACTAATTTGCATACAGCCAGGTTCTGAAACTGGGATGGTGCAGTGAGCTAAAAAACGGTGTTGGATCTAGCCCTGATCTCTTGACTGGGTGAGAGCTTTCTGCTTAATTCAGAGACTCTGTCCCTCACCACCCCTTGTTGTAAATATTTTTGTCCACCCTAAGCGTGGAAGGGTATTCTCAGATGTGAGACCCTTGCTCATTGCACCATCAGGATTCAAGCAAACCGGGCCGAAGACGGCTGTAATGCCAGAAACCGGTCCCCGGGAGCTTGTTTCCTTCCCAGTGTAAGAATTGGCTTTTGTAGTTTGGTTTGCCCTGTTCCCATCATGCACTGGGACAGGAACAGACTAATTTGCATACAGCCAGGTTCTGAAACTGGGATGGTGCAGTGAGCTAAAAAACGGTGTTGGATCTAGCCCTGATCTCTTGACTGGGTGAGAGCTTTCTGCTTAATTCAGAGACTCTGTCCCTCACCACCCCTTGTTGTAAATATTATTAACGCTCTAGCACCTGTGGATAAAGATTCTCTGAGGTCTTTTTTGGGACTCATTGAATACTATGCATGAGTTGTGCATGGTTATGCCTTATGTGTTGAGCCTCTTAGACGTTTCGGTTTAACCCGTAAAAGTGAAAAGTTTATTTGGAAACAATGTCATGAAGATGCTTTTATTAACAATAAGGACATGATTAAAATGCTCTTGCTTTACAACCATTTACATGTGGTTTAAAATGTACTGTCACTGTGGATGCAAGTTCTGTCGGACTAGGAGCTGTTCTTACTCAGTCACGTAAAGGGAAATAATGTACTATTGCATTCATTTCAAGAACTTTGAGTAAAGCTGAGTCTAATTACAGTACTATAGAAAGGGAAGCCCGTGCTGTTGAAAAATTCAAGAGTTGTCTATGAGGTAATGCTTTTGATCTGTTAACCGATCACAAAACCTAAACTATTTGATGAGTGGCAATGGCACAGGTATGGCATCATCTAGGTTGGTTAGGCTCACATCGAGATTGCAAGAGTACAACTTTGAGATGAAAAATATATCTGGTGGGGCTAATTTTTGAGCAGATTGTTTGTCTTGTTTACAACTTAAAGATACTTTAGACATCTCTGAGCATGTTGATGACAAATGTGTTGTCTCAGCCATTGATGCTTCAGAATGCACTCTTGGAGTTATTTCTGAGAAGGATTGGATTCAAAATGATGAAACTGATGAAGTCCTCGACAAGGTTATCAAGTACATTATCAATGGTTGGCCACCAGTTAGAAATTTTGAAAAATGTTTAGTTTCTTATCAAACAAGTTTCTTATGAATTAAGTATTGAGAACAATTTAATCAATTCAATAATCTTTATTTCGTTGCAATTGCACCATAAAAGATATACAAAATACATAATATATATACAAAATACATAATATACATGGCCACATTATCATCAACAAGTGTACAAGAATGTACAATTCAAAAAGTGCTAGTGCATGACCAAATACTATCCCTAGCCTTCACAGCTAAATCACGGGAATGGGCTTAAGACACACATCAATAAATATATTTAAAAAGAAGTTTAAAATATTTACACAGTTAAAAAGCATTAAATTGATTTATAACAGCCAGACGCTTAAAATGGCAGTGACAGTTTTTGTCTAATGAATTTTACTGCCAAAAGGAATCTACTGATACCAAACACTATTACTTGACTAGTGTCCTTAATTAATATTCTTCCAGCTTCCTTATACGTAGTTATTCCAATATTACGGCGCAGTGGCACTATCCATTTTCTTCTAGTTTCTACATAGCTTGGACAGAAAAACAAAATATGAAAAATGTCTTCTCTTACATTATTTGTGCATAAGGTACATTTATCATTACTGGTTTTCCCCCATTTTGACTCGGTTTCCCGGGTTCTTAATATACCGTACCTATACTTTAAGTACAAGGTTTTCGCTAATGGTGGCTGAATCTCATCAAGAAACATTTCAAACTGGGCTACATTTTTCACCAATAAGAATTTTTCGGTTATGGGGCCATGTGCTCCAACATATACAGCATCATGGCTCACAAAGGCCCAAAAAGAGAGTTTGACTATTTTCTTTGAGGACACAGTCAGTGATTCTGGCTGGCTCCAAAAATGGGATAAACCCAATTTTGTTAACCAGCTTTTAACATGTTTAAACCAAAGAATCTTATTACTCGTGTCTAGTTCCAAAACTTCAACCAATCCATTTTTATATTCAGTTAGCTCTGGGGTGATCCACAACCTGACCCATAACAATAGTGGTCTTAATATTGCATGTAGGTCGGTGCGTCGTATGTTCATATCAAGGAGTAGGGGTAATTGTGGAGTGTTACTAGGAACCTTTAATAATCCCCTTAAAAACGTATTCTCCATGATTTCAAATGTCTTTCTACACACGGGTCCCCAAAGTTCTTCCCCATACAGAACCGCTGACTGGACCTTGCATTTAAAGAGTTCTAACGCTGGGGTAACTGCTTTGTTTGCACAGTTGTTATGCCTTTTCAGTATTGGTAGACAATTTTGTTTGAACACCATTTTAGATTTTTCTAATTGGGGTCTCCAACTTAAGGATGAATCTAATAATACCCCCAAGTAAGTAAAACTTAGTTCGTAATCAAGTTTTTCTCCATTCAATGTTAAGTTTTTCCTGAAACTTTTATGAGGGTTAAGTGCCATATATTTAGTCTTTTTTACATTAATTTCTAACCCTTTTGTGATACAATACTGCTGGAACCTATCTAATAAGATCTGTAGGCCCCGAGGGGTTTGAGAAATGAGAATCGTGTCATCCGCGAAGAGGAGGGACGGAACTCGTTCCCCCCCCAGGCGAGGAGAGTCATTGTCACAATTCTCCATATAAACTGCAATATCGTTGACATAAAGGGAGAAGAGTGTAGGTGCCAACACGCACCCTTGGCGTACTCCCCTCTTAATAGGGATTTCATCTGTAAGTTCACCATTAGGGCCCCATCTTACCCTGGCGTAGTTATTCTGGTGTAACCTAGTCACTAATTTCAATAGTTCATCTGGGAACCCCTGCTTTTTCAATGATTTCCACAATAAGTCGTGGGGGATAAGGTCAAATGCTGCTCGTAGATCTACAAAGGTAACATATAAATTACCTCTGCGGATGATGACATATTTCCAATACAAGCAGCATAGCCTTAGTACCTGGTCGATGGTCCCAGTCTTTTCCCTAAACCCTGCTTGATACTTGGATAAAATCAAGTTTTCCTCCAACCACGTATTTACGCGGTTTTGGATATGTCTGGCATAAATTTTCTGCGTTATGTCTAAAAGACTAATGGGGCGATAGTTCACTGGATCCCCTCTATCCCCCTTTTTAAAAATGGTGATAATTTCAGCCCCATCCCATGTATCAGGGATTCGGTCACCCACTGCGATGACATTAAACAAATGGTTTAAATAAGGTGCCCAGATCTCCATATTGTGTTTATAAAGATCACCAGGGATTTTATCCAGACCCGGGGCCTTCCCTTGCTTCACAGAAGCAATTGCTGTTTCGGTCTCTTGTATGTCAAAGATTACCAATGAGTTTTCAACATCCTCTATCGGGGTTACTATTTCGTTTGGGTTTACCGTAGGCTTTTCCTCTGTGATTTGGGCTGCATATAATGATGTAAAATGATCAACCCATGTAGCTTCATTTAGGAAAACCTCCCTTGAGCCTTTATCTGGCTTATTCCCTTTGGCTACTAACTCCCAGAACTGCCTGTGATCTTTAGCTTTTGCAGCTGATAACATGCTAGACCATAGATCCTCGTCCCAGGATGATTTTGCGGTGGCTATTGTTTTATTGTAAATTTTCCTTTTTACTTTTTTTTTTTTATTTTTTTTATTTTTGGTGCAAAACAGAGATAGCATCGACATCATCATCAGCCACATATTCATATACATTTGTAGGGCTTTTTGAACTAAATAGTAGACGTAATAGGATAAAAGGTGAACAGCCCTCTTGGGTCCTGGCGTGCATCCAGCCATCTTGGTGACATGATGAAAAGGAATATACATGTATCGTAAAAATACAGTATGCATTTTTGTTTTTTGTTGTCTACTTTTGTCTGTGTTCTGCCTGTAAAAAAAAAAACTCAAACAGTAAAAAGAGCACACATAGTTCGGCATGTATATGAGGTAGTTTCATCAGCATCTCGCATCATAGTCCACCTACAAGGGAGCAATCAGTTGTACCTAAGCCCCCTGCCCTTTTCACCCCCTCCCATACCACCTACTTAGAGTAGGTCCCGCCCGTAACCGTGTATCTCCCTCAACAATCATTCACACACCCAATCAGAGTTCCTCATCACTCTCAGATCCCTCGAGATCGTCCTCTTCCAGTGGTTCACATATATCCCCCCTATATGAGTTCCAGGGCCTCCACACCCCATTCCATTTACGTGGATTATCCCTCAGTTTGTATACCGCCCTCTCAGTCAGCATAAGCATGTCCATGTTGCGGATCCACTGGGCTAGTGTGGGGAGATCAGCCGACCCCCACTTCTGAGCTATGTCCCGTTTCGCCGTCACCATCCCCACCGTCACCCAAGTTCTTGCATAAAAGGTGAGGTTGGTCGGCCCCCAGATATTCAGCAGGCACAGTCGTGAGTCTAGAGTGAAGGAGGTGTGTAGTGCTTGGGCCATGGTGCGTAATACCCGTTGCCAGTAACTCACAATCAGTGGACATTCCCAAACCGTGTGTATGAAAGAGCCTTCTGCTCCGCAGCCTCGAAGACAGTATGGATGATCAGCCCTGTGCAGTTTGTGTAGCATCGTGCGTGTGTAGTAAATCCTGTGTAGAATTTTTAACTGCACTAGGCGAAATTTGGAAGATATGCCTGCTTCACGTGGGGATGCCATGGCTGCGTTCCACTCGGTTTCGTCTAGAGCACCCACCTCCAGCATCCATTTGTCTTTCAGTTTCCCCAGTGGATCAGGCATATTGTTGACCAATTTGCGGTACGTCAGCGATGTCGCCCCTTCCTGCAAGTAGTCAGTAAGTAGTCGGTCCTCCAGAGGGGAGGACTCGGGCGGGGATGTGTCGGGCGGGATCGCCGCTTGTAGTGCATGTCTGACCTGAATGTATCTGTACAGCTCTGTGTCCCCCAGCTCATATTGTTCCTGCAGAGTTGCAAAGGAGATTACTCCTTCCCTCGTCCACATGTCCCCCACTGTGGAGATGCCGATGTTGTCCCACTGCGTGAAGCCCTTGGAGCGCCGCAGGTGGCCCAACGCCTTCGCGTCCCACAGAGGTGTGAGTTTTGTGACTAATCCATCCCATTTCAGCCTTGCCTGTGCCTTGTACCATATGCGAACTGTGTGTTTCGTAGGCCCAGTGAGTTTTGCCGCCACTCCACGGTGGTACAGTGGGGCCAGTAAACTGTTCGTACCCAGTTGTGCCCTGTCTGCCTTGAACGCTGGGTCCTCTTGCGGGGCGTGTATCCACTGATTAAGGATTTTTAGCTGAGCCGCCCAGTAGTACAGCTGTATGTTGGGTAGCGCAATGCCCCCGTCATACCACCCCCTGTTTAATTTTGCGTGGGAGATTCGGGCTGGTTGATTGCCCCATAGCAGGCCTGTGATCTGTGCCGTTATTTTCTGGAGGAAGCTATCCGGCACCAAATACGGAGCGTTTTCCAGGACGTACAGGAAACGTGGCAGAGCCATCATTTTAAAAAGCGCCGCCCGTCCTAGTAGCGTTAGGGGGAGTTCTTTCCAATGGCGTACATCACCACGGAGTCGGACTAAGGGGGGCTGTAAGTTCAGTCGTGCGAATTCCGCCTCGTCCCGGGTGACATGAATCCCCAGATATTTGAAGGACGTGCGTGCTAATTCTAATGGACAGGAGTCCGGGAGTGGCGGAAGTGGTCCCCTTAGCTAAAAAATTATGGACTTAGCCCAATTAATGGTGTAGCCCGAGATTCGCCCATGTGCCGTACAGAGAGCCAGGAGGTTAGGGAGGCTCTCCCCCAGGTCTGTAAGATAAATCAGCATGTCGTCCGCGTAGAGGGACACTCTGTCCTCCCATAGCGGGGTCCAATGAATTCCTTTCAGGAGTTGTGTGGTGCGAATCGTAACCGCCAGCGGTTCTAAAACCAAAGCGAAGAGAAGGGGTGAAAGCGGGCACCCCTGTCGCGTGCCTCGGCCTAAGGAAATGGTTCTTGAAATGTGGCCATTGGCCACCACTTTGGCTACGGGGTCCCTGTACAGCATGCGTATCCATGAAATGAACACCGGGCCAAAACCCATATGTGCGAGCACTGCAAAAAGATAGTTCCACTCCACCATGTCGAACGCCATCTTGGCGTCCAATGAAAGGATCGCGGACGGTTCCCGTAGCAGTGGGACTCGCGCCACCACTCCATGCACCCTGCGGAGATTTAAAGCAGTGCTACGATGTGGCATGAAGCCGGATTGGTCCGGGTGGATCAAGTGGGATAAACACAGCAGGAGCCTGCTCGCCAACACCTTAGCGATAATTTTGGCCTCCGGGTTCAACAGGGAAATGGGTCTATAAGATGAGCATTCGCTGGGGGGCTTACCAGGTTTCGGTATTGCTACGATAGTTGCCATCCGTTGATCCGGCGGCAGCGTACCCTTCACTCTAGATTCCTCGTACATGTTAAGTAGGGGTGTGCTCAGGGACTCTGTCATAATTTTAAGCCATTCTATGGGGATCCCGTTGGGGCCCATGGCCTTACCCGGATGAAGGGCGCCGATAGCCAACTGAATCTCCTCCACCGTCAGGGGTGCATCTATGTCTTTTGACACCTCTGCCGTCAACTCCGGTAGGGGAACGTGCTCAAGGGCAATCCGGACCTCACCTTCTCTCACCACCGTCTCTGGGGTGTACACCTCGGTAAAATAGTCCGCGAGGACTTCCACTATCTCGTCGGGCGGGTGTGGTTGTTGCCATGTGGGTCAGTGAGTTGTAGGATGTTCTTTCCTCCCCCCTGCCTCTTGTCCAACCATGCCAACAGTTTACTGGCCTTGTCCCCGATGTCATATACCCTATGCTGCGTTGCCGCAATGTCCGACACCGTGATCCTTCGCATGTGATCAGTGAGGCGACGCTGATGGACTTGGAGATCATGGAGAGTGTCATCCGAGGGATTTGCCATATGGGCTGTGTTGGCCCTCTCGAGGCCCAATTCTATGTCCAAGGCCTCTTGTCTGTGTGCCTTTTTATGATTCGCAATTACGGCTATGGCCTGACCCCTGAACACTGTCTTGTACGCTTCCCATAACGTAGAGGGGGAGTCCACCGAGGACCGGTTTTCCTCGAAGTAGAGCCGCGTTGCCTTCTTCAGGTCTTTATTGATCTGGGGAACTTTAAGATAGCCAGGGAAGATCAGAAATAACCTGTGTCGTTTCGTGGCCGTGGTGGTAATCGTCAAAGTGAGTGGTGAGTGATCTGAGATACCCTGTGGCTGTATACTTGTCTCGGCTACTGTAAGATGTCCGTTAATCAAAGCGAAAAAATAATCTATTCTAGAGAGGCTGTTGTGTGTGGCCGAGTAGTACGTGTATTGCTGCTGGTTAGGGTGTAGAGTACGCCATATGTCTACCAACCCCTGCGCATTCAGAAATGTCTGGAGCCTGTTGGGCCCTTCTATGTGTGTGCGCGGGGGGAAACGGTCTAAAGTGGTCGTGAGTGCCATGTTAAAATCCCCACCTATGAGCAGGTCTCCATCAGGGAGGGTCAGCAGGAATTTGCCAAGATCCGGCAAAGCCTCGGAGTGTAGGGCTGGTGGTATGTAGACAGACACTACGTTTAAAAGTTTCCCCTCCCACTGGCCATGAACTGCCGCAAATCGGCCATGGGCATCGGCTGCTATAGATTTTACAATACATTTGGACGATTTCTTCTGCAGGATACCCGTGCCACGGGACCCCGAAGTGAACTCAGCGTGCACTATCATGTGATAGCCTCTCCTATCTAGGGCCTTCATGGCCGCCCCCATCAAGTGCGTCTCCTGTAGGAGAATGAGAGCCGGCCCCCGTCTCCTTATCCCCTGCAGCACCAGCCCCCACTTAATCTTATCCCCTATACCTCTGAAGTTCCAGGACATGACAAGCAGTGGGTTCGTAGTGGTGTGACTATCCGTTGCAGCCATATGAAAAACAGTGATTCGCCATGAAGCCCCCTCGCCGATGGCGAGGTGGCGAATAGAGGCAGGTGTAGGGCAGGCGTGACTGTATCTCACCGTCCAATCCTGCCGTGCCCCGAGTAGACCAGATGCTCTCAGTTATGTAAGACATGCCTAGAAACATACGTGTGCTTAGAACATGAACCTGTAGGACCAAAAAGTCCCGTAGTGCAAACTTACCCAACTCCCGTTCCCCCCCCCTCCCTGCCCCCCTGCTGCACGGACTCAAAACTGCCCGCCCCCCCAACTGAGCAGAGTGCATACCCCATCCCCCAAACAGTGTACTTGCGCGTTGGGGTGAGGGACTCTCCGCAGCCGGCAGTCTCTCATTCACACCCTCGGAGGCCCTTCACCCAGTGTCCAATGGCGGGAAGCGCGTTTGCAGCATTAAAGTCTCATTGCAAAAACAAATATGAAAGTTGTCCAAATGGTCATTGTTCCTTGAAATCTTCCCTGCCGCCTTCTGCTCCCAAAGAGTCACTGTTGTCCGGTCCCCCTCCCGAATCCTGGGAGTCCTGGCGTTGGCCTCCAGTTCGATCTTTCTTGGAGCGATTCGTCCGTCTGTGGTTCTGACCCGGTCTCCATCCCTCGAGCCATTCCTGTATGTTTTCAGGGTTGTCGAAGAACCACGTTTTGTTCTCCGCCACCACTCGCAGTCTCGCAGGGAAGAGCATTGAATATGGCAGTTCTCTGGACCTCAGTTCTTTTTTCACCTCAAAGAACGTACGCCGCCGACGGGCGACTTCCGCTGTGTAATCGGGGAAAATGGCAACGGTGGCGTTTTGGATCTTGAGAGGAGGGGAGGTTCTGGCTGCCTGCAGGACTGCGTCCCGGTCACGGAAATTAAACAAGCGTGCCACTATGGGTCGTGGGGCTGCCCCCGGTTTCGGTTGGCCTCCCGGGACTCGATGGGCCCTTTCTACCGAAAACAAGTTGGACAGTCCCTTCGGCTTTAGTTCATTCGTTATCAGGCTCTCTACGAAGAGATCCATAGCTTTCATGCCTTCTGATTCCGGCACCCCTATAATGCGGATGTTGTTTCGCCTAGAACGCCCATCTTGCTCATCCAGCTTCTCCCGGAGCATTCTATTGTCCTGCGCCATCTTCCCCATTTCTCGTTGAAGTTCTGAAACGTCCTCTACAAGAGATTTTGTGACCACCTCCATGCTCTTAACTTTCTCCGACATTTTGTGGAGGTCCGCTCTAAGTAGGGTGACATCCGTGGAGATTCCGCCAACGGTCGTTTGCAGCTGGGCCAGTGCGAGCATGACGTCGTCTAGTGTCGCCTTTTTCCCTCCTGGAGATCGGCCGCCTTGCCACCCTGTTCCTTCCCTGCTGGGGAAACGGTAGGTTTGTCGGAGGTAAATCGGTCAATACGGGTCTGTGTGACGCCGCCCTTAGGGCCTTTCCCCGCCATGCCGCTGAGTGTCGTGCTCCTCGTGCCCCTACGCTCCAGGATGTGAGGAGCGGTGTGGACCCCCTGTCCAGTCCGATTTAGCGAAGACTAACATGTTCACTTATCAAATTCCATATTCCACTATACTAATTCACCACTAATCCTTTATGGGTTCCAGAGTAGTGCACTACTCACCAATAAAGGGTTTCAACACCCCATCAGGGTTACCAGCGCTATATAAATGCAAACCTTTTTCCCTTTTCTATCCCTCCCCAACCCTTCTCCATCCAAATAACTAACTAACATGTCCACCACTCAAATTACTTTCATGTTTCGCCATACTAATTCAACAGTAATCCTTATGGGTTCCAGAGTAGCGTACTACTCGCCAATAAAGCACTTCGAAACCCCATCAAGGGGTAGCAAGCGCTATATAAATACAAACCTCTTTCCCTCTCCTTTCCTGCAACCTAGCCTTCTCTATCCAAATAAATGAATAACATATCCAACACTCAAATTACTTCATATTTCACTATACTAATTTTCAACACTAATCCTCTATGGGTTCCGGAGTAGCATCCTACTCACCAGAAAAGCGCTTCAACACCCATCAGGGGTAACAGGTGCTACATGATGCAAACCTTTATCCCCTTTTATCCCTCCGCTATCCTTCTCACTCCAAATAACTGACTAATATACACCACTCAAATTACTTTCATATTTCACCATACTAATTCTGCACTAATCCTTTATGGGTTTCCAGAGTAGCATGCTTCAACACCCCATTGGGGGTAACAAGCGCTATATAAATACAAACCTGATTTTTCCTCTTCTATCTTTCTGCTATCCTTCTGCATCCAAATAACTGACTAACCTTTCCACCACTTAAAATGTAGTTGCATGTTTCACTATTTCTCTCTGGACATTCAAGGATAGTGGGTGACCGGACTTTGTCCCTCTCGCCTTTTCTTTTATTGCTCTCTCCCCATCCGCTGTACTGCATATTTATCTCCCATGCTGTATTTTTTTCTGTGGTTTGCTTCTTTACTGCCGGCCTACTATGTAATGTAATGTCCTTCTACTATTTACTGTGTGTATGTAAAGCGCTTTGATACTTACAGGTCAAGCTAGCACTATATAAAACTTTTAAAAACAAAACATTTTTAAAAAACACTAATCTTCTATGCGTACTGGAGTGGCATGCTACTTGCCGAAAAAGCGCTTCGACATCTCGTCAGGGGTAGTAAGCGCTATATAAATGCAATTACAAAACAATACAATACAATATACCTCTTTATTCTGACTGTAGAGGGCTGCTCTTCTATATACCTCCTTAGTCTGACTATGGACCACTGCTCTTCCATATACCTCTTTATTCTGACTGTGGATGACTGCTCTTCCATATGCCTCTTTATTCTGACTGGGATGGCTGCTCCTCCATATACCTCTTTATTCTTGCAGAAGGCTGCTCTTCCATATACCTCTTATTCTGACTGTGATTGCTGCTCTTCCATATACCTCTTTATTCTGACTAACTGACCTAATAACATGGTTCTCTTTGACAGATACCAAAGACGTGTTCCTGGGTGACCTCAATATCCACTGGAACGACCCAAAAGACTCCACTCTCCTGAACCTATCCAACCTTCTGGAAATACATAACCTCAAACAACTCTGCAATAAGCCAACTCACAGCAAAGGTGCAACACTGGATGCGATCATTGCCAACAACGTACTGATCTCTCTGAGAGCGATTTCTCCCATTGACTTGTCCGACCACCACCTCATTCTGTTCAGGATTGACACACCTGTCAGCCTCCAACCTATTTGTGATGTCAAACCTAAACTCTTGACCAGAAACATCAAAAAGTCCCTTTGTCCGTCTTGAATCCATGATTCATCGCCATCTTCATATCCATCCCTCATCATGGACGGCTGATGACCTCACTAACACTTTAACTAAAAAATTACAGAGGTTTTAGACCAAGTAGCTCCACTCAAACTCAAACAACAGAGGCGAAACAAATCGAAACCCTGGTTTAACGTGGAGCTGAACGATGAACGGCGTCAACTCAGACAAACGGATAGGGCTTGGAGGCTTAACCCCTCGACCTTTCACCTAATGCAACTTAGATCTGCTCTGCAGGCATACAAAAAAACAAATTTTCAGTGAAAAGGTGTCCTTTTTCCGCAGCCAACTAGATCTGCCGAAAAACAGACCGAGATAACTCTTCAGCATTGTCAAAAGCCAAACTAACGGCACTCCCTCTCAAGATATAGAAACCACAAATGAGCGATGTAAAGAAATTGCCACCTTCTTCACTAATAAAGTCTCTAAAATTGATCAATCCTTCATAATAACCGCAAACACTCCTTCCCTCATAACCTGTCCCCCTTCTACTTCCCTTGCCCACGCAGATAGAGTTCTGAATAAGGGCAATCAGACCGGCCTCCAGCTAAAAAACAATGCGCACTGGTCCAACTTTGAGCTAATGGCGGAAAACGAGGTCCTCAAGATAATTTCTAATCTAAAACCTTCCTCCCACGCCATGGACCCCCACCCTTCCACAATTATAAAAGAACTCAACCACACCATTTCTCCTTTCTGGACAAAAATCATCAACG
Organism: Lissotriton vulgaris; assembly: GCF_964263255.1. Taxonomy (NCBI): domain Eukaryota; kingdom Metazoa; phylum Chordata; class Amphibia; order Caudata; family Salamandridae; genus Lissotriton; species Lissotriton vulgaris. The sequence continues at coordinate 409,156,799 of NC_141695.1, forward strand.
CCTCTCTCACCTCAGGCTGTGTCCCAGACTCCCTTCAACTAGGACAAATCACGCCCATTCTCAAAAAACCAGGGGCCGAACCTAATGATCTTAACAACCTCAGACCTATCTCCAACCTCCCATTCCTTCCAAAAACATTGGAGTTATGCGTTCTCCACCAACTCAATAAACACATTGATGAGTTCAACCTCCTCGACGCCTTTCAATCAGGATTCAGGAAAGGCTGCAGCATGGAAACAGCCATACTCAACGTATCGGACGACATTCGCAAGGCCTTAGATGATGGTGATGCCTGCCTACTCATCCTTATTGACCTATCTGCGGCATTCGACGCTGTAAATCATCCAGCTCTTCTGGAGACCTTGTCGAAGCGCTCTTGCATAAATGGTACTGTACTAAAATGGTTCATCTCTTTCCTCCAACATCACTCGCAACAAATTAAAAACGAACTCATGTCTCTCGAAGCCAACAAAAGTCACATTTGTGGTACCACAAGGCTCGATCCTCACCCCGTCCCTCTTGAATCTCTTCATGGAGCCCCTCACAATCATCTTGAAAAAAGCAGGAGTGAGTTACCACCTTTACGCGGATGACAACCAAATCTATTTCAAAATCAAGTCTCCCGATGACATCCAACACCTCAATACCACTCTAACTGAGATCCAAACTTGGTTCAACGTTAACCACTTAAAGCTCAACCCAGATAAAACGGAGCTGATCCTATTCTCTCCAAAAAGCAACCATCGTCCTATCCAAGAGTGGCTCAAGAATCTGGTTGCCCTCAACTGCCCCCTCGTTCTATCCGACTCAGTTAAGTCTCTAGGCATCACCCTTGACAAGAACCTATCAATGGAGGCCCACATGGAAAACTCAGCAAAAAGTGCACTTTTCTCTCTAAAACACCTCAAACCTTTTCTTCCCCATGATGACCTCAAGACAGTAGTCCAATCCCTAGTTCTCTCTAAAATCGACCACAGGAATGCCATCTTATCAGGGACTCCAAAAGCTCACCTAGCCCCTCTAAGGGCAGTGCTGAACATGGCCGCTTGACTCGTATCTGGAGTAAAAAGATTTGAACACATCACTCCAGCTCTCAACACCCTCAACTGGCTTCCCATGGAAGGGAGGTGTATTTACAAGCTGGCCTTCATCACATACAAACCCTTCACTCTCAGGCCCCCGACTACCTGAACAACAAACTGGTAAGAGCAGGTCAAGCCAGAACACTGAGAAGCTCCAACTCACTCCTTCTCATTCCGCCAAAAATGAAAAAAAAACTCCCAATACTGATCGTTTTCTGGCAACGCTCCCAGTATATTGAACGCTCTCCCTGGCGTCCTCAGATGCAACCCCTCCTTCTCCTGTTTCAAAAGGGACCTCAAACTCCATCTCCTTAACAAATACTTTCCTGAACAACGTCAAGTAACCTAGACCTCAATATTCCGAGTTGACTCCCATTCTAGGATTGTTTGTAACGGACTATGCTAATCACCTTGTTTTCTTTTTTTCTTTCCCCTCCATTGCACAGTTATTTATTGTTCATGCTGTATTCTTTATCCGTGGTTTGCTTACTTACTGTCAGCCTTCTATGTAAAGTAAGGCCCTTCTGTTTTTCACAGTGTGTATGTGAAGCGCTCTGATACGTACGGGTCTAGCTAGCGCTATATAAAACTTTTAAAATAAAAAATAAAAAAATAAACTGTGGACGGCTGCTCTTCCATATACCTCTTTATTCTGACAGTGGATGGCTGCTCTTCCCTATACCTCTCTAGTGCGACCTTCGACTGGTGTTTTTCCTAACACTTCTTCCTACTGACAGTGACCTGGTACTCTTGTGATGCTCTTCCATATACCCCCTTATAATTTCAATGGAGTGGTGCTAATCCACGTACCTCTCTTCAACATACCCCGATATTGATTGTGAATAATATTCTTTAATGTAACTGCCCCAAGTGAATGAGGGCTGGCGCTCTCTCTTCACTCCAGCAGTGACCCCGGTGACCCCGCTCCCCCTCTTCCCGCGCCTCTCCAGCTGGGACGCGGTGCCCTGTCAGAGATGGATTGCTGAAGCTTATCCCCACCCTGTGCTCTCGGCAGACCCCCGAGCCCCTCCCCTCGGCCCTGCGCCCGGCGGCCTCCCCAGGCCCATTTCACATCCCCGCAAGCAGCCTCACCTCCCTGCGAGAGAGCAGCATTAATAACCCTTTAATTAGAGTAGATCAAAGACATACCAAGCCAGGCACAAGAGCTGGGGGCGGGGGAGGAAAAGATTATGGGGGGGCCAAAGGAAGGTACAAGGAGAGGCAGAACAGCATGCGGGGCCCAGGTGGCGCCCTCGGATGGTAAATATGGATGTGTCTGAGCGCATATGGAAATATGAGCCGACCAAAGGTCACGCGCTTTGTAAAGGTCACCAGAACCCCCTGGGAGTACTGAGCTATAATGCATGTTTTTTCCGTTGTGTATTTTTTACATTATAAGATGCGCTCTTTGTGGGACACTGACGTTTCTGTTTTTAACGATGGGAAACAACAGATCGCTTTATGCTTCACGAGGAATGTGAGGATGTTCCTCGCGTGAGGTAAAGGTTTTCAGTGCTTTGGTAAACGTTCAACACATTTTTGTCGCGCAGTATAAACCGATTCACGCCCTCACAGACATTTATTTGCTGCGTTATTAAAGTGCAATGCTACCTACGTCATCGCATGCATGGATATCCTTTAATGGATAAAGGCGAGCATCCATGTCTAAGATCGTGGCATTTATTTATTTTTGAATTTTTATACAGCGCAGACATTGCCCAAAGGTGCTAGAGTGCTTTACATTGAACAAGGTTCGTTTACATAAGATATCAAATTACAAAACATAACATAGGGACAATTATCCGAGGCACTATGCACATTCGAGCAGTAGCAGGTCATTGATTAAGGTGTTAAAAATGCGAGTCATAATAACAAAGGACATAGATTCAAATTTTCGAAGAGGAATGTACATTTAAGAGGTAACAGCTTGTCTATTGATGCCCAAATCCAGATACAGAAGGAATGCAGTCAGTTTCATGGTCGAGATACAGAAGGAATGCAGTCAGTCTCATGGTAAGGGTCAGTGTTGAGGCCATGTCCTAAGGTTTAAGAGTGAAGGGGAATCCTTAGCTCAAATGTCTTTGAAGGAGGAGGTCTTTCAGCTCTGATCGGATGAGAACGGTGGAAGTGGTGGTACGCAGTGGCGGCTGGCGCGGGAAAGCACGCGGAGGCTGGCTTGGTCGGTGGGAGAGGGGAAGTCTACAGACGACGGGATAGGTAACATTTTATAAATAAATAAAACCTATTCTGTCATCTGTTGACTTCCCCACAGCCTCTCTCAAATATCTGTTTTGTAAAGTGATCTTATGTTACAGAGAAATGTGAGGTTGGTGGTTATTATTTCTATTTCTTCTCCAGAGTTCTCAGGGCTCTTCCTTCCTCATATAAGAATTTGTTAAACCAGGGTGCCAATGGCTTAGCTCTTTTCCCTTTGCTCTGGGGTGGAGTAACCTCCTCAAGCCGATTTCAAAGGCAGACAAATCAATGTGCAGATGACTTATTGATATCGGTGTCTGGGCTGACGGGTGGTAGAATGTTCTGTGCATTGTCTGTGAGGATGCTGACATTGATTTATTTAGTGTTGGAAACCAGGTTATCGCTCATTTCGATTGGCCCATGTTCGAGAAGTACCAGAGTCGCAGAAAGAAAGGTATAGGAAAATGATCAGACAAATCCACTGAAATGGGCCTAGTGTGAAATCTAGTGTGGCTAATTGTGTATGTATTGGTTATGCCAGAAACTGAGTCATCTAACTATCAACAAGTCAATGTAATAGTCAGAGAGATCAATCTCAACTCTCCCAACCTGGCAAAATACTTTCATTACTCCAAATGAAACTGACCATAGTTTTCGTGCCTGGCTGTATTAGTTAACAATCATTGTCTGCTTACAAAGGCTACAAAACCTGACAGTCAGAATGTGGCTTAAGCATCATTAACAGGACAATGGTAAGCCCGTCCTGAAAGTCCTATATTGAAAAAAGTCATAAAACAGCACTAAATCTTCTTGTCCACAAAGCCTTCTGGAAGAAAGAGCACAAGACCTACAGAAAACAACTGTATACTACACTCTGGCCGGCGGCCTCTGCTCCTCAGTTGCAACAGTTGTTCAAGTGAAACGAAATATAGAGGAAAATCACTGTGTGTGCTGGGCCCAAGACTGTGGAATGACATTGGAATCTCATTGAGATCCAAATGGAAATCCATGCACTTCAGGAATATCCTGTTCCAACTCTCATTCAAATGTTGCATGACCAAGAACTATGATTGCAGAGCAGGTCATAGGGGCACCTTCCCTGCCAGAGTAGACACGTTTCCCTCCTTCTCATATTCTCATTAACTGTATTGTGTTTGCCACTTATTGAGCTCTGATGTATCTGGAGAAATTACGTGCAGTCCGCTATAAAACTCCTAACTTAAATAAAATACATTGCGTAATAGCGCTCTAAATAATAGACGTTTGATAGAGGTCTACAAGGTGCCATGCGGTCACTTTGGAATGTTTTAATTTGTTGTTGTGAGGAGTGTGAGAAAGGTAGCCCACACCAATATTCTTCAGATGGACCCCTGAATGAAAGAAAAGTTCAGTCGTAGTTGAACCTTGGCAAATGTTTTTTTTAATGTATTTATTTCGTGTTTTATGGAGGGCAAACGTGACCCGTTAGAGTATCAGAGTGCTTTACAGGGATAACAAGTTGTATACAAAATTCAGAATAGGAGATATAATAAGCTATTACATGGGTTGGGATAGACAAATGTGTATACACTAGGGGGAATAACAAGTCATTTACAATATTCGGAACAGGCGATCATGAGTAAACTTTGCAGAGATAACCAGTTATTTACAGAAGTATGAATGGGCAAAAAGGGTACCCTAGAGGAAGATAGGACAAGTGACAGTGAAACACGAAAGAAGCACAATGATGAGCAAACAACCATGATACCCAAACACAGGGTTAAAGCACAGATATCAAGACCAGTTAACACAGGTGAAGTTCAAGTATGGAGCAAAAAGATAATCGCTAGTCCGCTGAGCTGTGTGTGCACTGAGAGCGATTATGGGAGGAATTTGCCCATTAGGAAAGCTTTATCTTCTTTTTTGAAACTTATCAAAGAGGGTATTCTTCTGATGTTATGCAGCAACGAGTTCCAGATTCTTGGTGCGGCCCAAGAGAAGGCTCGGTTGTATGTTTTTTTCTTTCGGAAGAGGGGTGGTTTTAGCACGAAGTCTCTGGCAGGCCGGGAGTTCCTGACTCTTCCAGACACCACAATTTTCTGGTCAAGATATGCAGGGGAATTCGAGTGTTACGCTTTGTGGGTGATACAGGCCAATTTGAGTTGGATTCTGGCTTCAAAAGGAAGCCAGTTCAGCTCCTTCAGGTGCAGTGAGATATGGTAAAAAATTTTTGAGCCTGTTAAGAGTCTAGCAGCTCTGTTAGGGTAAGCTTTTAGAGGGGGGTTAGAGATTTTGGGTAGGCCAGAAAGGATTGAGCATCGGTTTTCGATACTAGAGATAACTAATGCATGTACTGCCATTTTTAGGTCCAATATATCACAGAATGGTTTTAGTTTTCTCAAGTAGCTCAGGTAAAATCTGGAATTTTTGGCTGAAGAGTTGATGTGGGCTTGTATATTCAGGTTGCTGTCCAGGGTGATTCCAAGTGATTTGGCAGAGTCCACTATGGTCGGTGTGCAGTTCAGCGTTGTGATCGTTTTGGTCCATTCCAGTATGTCAGTCGTACTTTTAGGAGGGTAAATCAGAAAGGACTCCGTTTTTTGCTCATTTAGTTTGAGCTGGTTGCTGGTAAGTCATTGTACAGTCAGCTTTACGGCCTCATTCATAGACTTCATCTCCTCTAGGAATGAGATTTTGATGTAGATCTGAGTGCCATCAGCATACATGGGGAAAGAGATGTTGGCAATACGTAGTATTTTAGCTAACGGTTGATGGTAGAGGTTGAAGAGAGTTTTGGAGGGATTGGAACCTTGGGGGACACCGATTGTCTCGAAGAAGGAGAGGATAGATTACGGTTGACTAAGAATCTAAACCATTCGAGAACAGTTCACCCAACTCCCATCCTATTTTCAACTCGTCCTAGAAGTTTCTTGTGGTTGGCTGTGTCAAATGCTGATGACAGGTCCAACAGAATTAAGAGACACATTTTGCCTTGGTCAAGAGTTTGAAGCGAGTCATCTACAATATGGAGAATAGTGGTTTCAGTGCTGTGAGCTGGTCTGAAACCAGATTGGCATTCATCTAGCAGGTTGAATTTGGCAACATGTAGGCTCAGTTGATGTCGCACACATTTCTCAAGTACTTTCCCTATAAGAGGAACCTTAAATGGCTTTTGCAGGACCATAACTTTCTCCAAGGCACATAAGGCTGACGTTTGTGCTAGCAAACACTATTCACACTTACCATATAGTTCACATAAGCACAATAGCACTTCCCGTAACACATACGGCACACCACTCTACAACAGCACAAATCAAGAGAGCACTCTAAACATGCACCCATTAGCACCCAATTATGCAATTAATTGGCTACTAAATAATTCAATAGCACCTGCTACCATCAGCTGCTTATCATACTTATCAAATTCTAGGTAAATGAGTAACCGTACCAACTGAGGAATTGTGTAAATAAATTGCTTCAGTAATCCACTGTAATCCACCAAGAAGCTACTAATCATTAGAATGAACATAATCACCATACTGACAACACATCTCTGCAGAACTGAATCAGAATCTGGTCTGTGATGAAAACATGTGGAATTTCTTTCCCCAGACTACTGGAAGGGGATGTGATGCTATGATAATGTCAGACTGTGCACTCTGCATATGCTACTTCTCTGGTCAGGTTTTTCCTGAAGTACATGTAGTTTGGCTCTACACATAAGCCTGGGTTCTATGCATTCCACAGCCCCTAGCTCTGGACTCCCAGGGATCTGCCGCTGGATTGTATTATCTATTTGAGTTTTATTTGGGTGATCAGGTGTGCATTTGCTGAACAAGAGAACTTATTAGATGCCATATTTATAAAAAAAAAATCATGCAACACAGCAGGCCACCTTGCTGCAGTGCGTGAAAGGGCAGAAATACACTGTATTTACCATTATACGGCACATTTCTGTCCTTTCCTAATGCTGGTGCACTTTTGGCTGCCTAGCACCAACGCAGGCACCCTTACATCATGTTGCAAGGATGCCTGCATTGCAGACAGGATTGTTTTTGTGTAGGAAGGGAGATCTTCCGGCACAAAAACAATCCCCTGAGGCATGTTCACCTTTCTAAGTGTGTTGCAGAATACAGAACACTTAGAAGGAGGACACAACAAGGAGACATAAAGGTATTTCTCATTGCACCTGTGATGGGGAGGCATACAAACCTGATGCATTCCCAATATTCCAATGTTGGTAAATCTGGGAATGTGTCAGAATCCATGGGTGGGTGCATGGGAACACCCACACGCCACTCGCGGCACTCCTCTCTGCCACAAAGTAATGCGAGGCAGCAGTTTGCCTGTGTGAGAAGTTGGCCCGATATGCAGCGTTCGCTATTCTAGCGACCGCTATGTATCGTTCCAAACGACCCTTATGGTGATTGGTTGTAAGTCAACCTTAGACCAGCTATCCTAGTAGCGTGGATACGAGCAGTCTTCGGGCTAAACTCTAGAGGGCGTGTTAAGCCAGCTGTTATACCATCACATACCCCTTGAACCCCAAGTGAAAGGACACCACACAAGTGTTATGAAAATAAACAGAATATTTATTAAGAATCACAACAGCCCTGGACTCTTTATGAGGACAGGGTACTAAGCACAAACCAAAACTCTTAGGAAAATACTTCAAGTGCACAATTAAAACAAGTGTCCGAGGACACGGAAAGTTTAGTGGTCTCGGGCGGACCCGATAAGGCAAGTCGGAAGCGAGGGACTCGGGACCCTAGAGTAAGGAGGCTATGCAGGCACCGAAATGCCGAAGTTACCTAGCCACGAGGGCTGCGGCTGCACAAGTCTTACAGGCGTCGGGGTCTTCGCTGACGAGCCAGGAGCCGGAAGAAAAGGAGTTGCTGGCCGGCGACCAGTGCTGAATAGTTCGTAGAGATCCAAGCCTGGATCAGAGATCGTTGATACCTGAAAGCAGAGGGGACCAAGTTCGTACTACTAGCCAGTAGTCAGAGGGTACCAGGAAGGCACCGGTTGGCCGTCACCTCGACTAGGTGAGTGGGCGACGCTAGGCTCGGCAGTCTCACGGACCAGGAGGCGTTGTCGGCGACCAGGATGGAGGTGCGAGCTGTCCCACGAAGGTTGATGCTGTCGGCGTCGCTGGGCCCAGGATTAGGGCAACAAGCCTTGGCAGATTTCAGGGCCACGTGGTGGGCCTAAAATGGCGTCTTGAGTGGACCAGGAGGGTCCGGGGTGCTTCTCTCAAAGATGGAAGCAAAGGCCAGTCTGGAGCAACCAGACCAGCAGCGTTGGTTGTCGGATGTCGTCAAAGAAGGGCACAAGCCAGCGGCTAGTGACCAGACAACGTACTGAGCGGCGAGCAGAAGGGCCCCACGCAGATCGTGGAGATGCTGGGAGACTGCACTTCGGTGCTGGAGCAGCTCAGGGTCGGGGCTTCTCGGACCCCGGAGCACTCACCAGAGAATTACTTCGATGGTCGTGCTGTTTAAGAAAGCGTGCAGGTTTTGATGATGGCCGGTCCCTCGAGGTCTCGTCGCACCCACAGATCACAGCTGAGCTGATGACGTGGGTAGAGGTCAGAGGTGCCAGGGAAGCCGGTTCTCGTCGAGCTGGGCCGTCGGATTCCTGAGGAAGGACTTGCAGCAAACCGCAGAGTTCTTAGATGGTGCCTGCGGATGCAGGGTGACTACTCCTTAGTCACAAGGGAGAAATCTTGAGAAGAGTCTCGAATGTCCTTTCGTAGAAAGTAGTTCTTGATTCAAAGATGATCTAATTTGGAAGGGTCCCCGCTCCGGCCTTTATCCTAAAGAAAGGGGTGGGTACATGACTAGGTCCTGCCCTAAGGGTGGGACCAGGAAGGGGGGTAGTTACACCCCTCTCCCCTGCTGGACTTTCCCCAGGTCAGGGGCTGGCGCCCCTGGAACTGGTTCTGACCGGCAGATGCGTAGTGAGCACCGGGGTGCCACTCCGCAGTCACCTTCTCGCAAAGCCCTACCTACCCAGAATACACAAACCCTGTCTGGGACGGTGCGAACACCGCCCTTGACAGGAAACCCTTTGTCCAAGCTCTCCTCGCTGGAAGGACTCCCAGCAGCAGGAGGTCAGACTCGTGTCTGTGGTGGCAGCATCCATTTTGTGGAGCTGAGGCTTTAGTTAACTTTAACCGGGGTTCACAGTTACGTACATGTCGTGTCCCTCTAGAAGGGCGGAATGCTAACCTCGTCGCCAGAATTGGTGAGGGGGCAGTATCCCGATTCGTATGACACCTTACTCGACATGTCTTGATAACGCGATACCGAAGTTACCGATATGGTACGCGTTATCATGGAACAGCCATTGGGTCTTGGTTCCGCAAGCTGCAACCGGGCTCGGCTCGGGCCAGAACCCAATTCACACGATTCCAAGCACTCTGCCTTCAGGATTGTCAAGGCCTGCCATAGGAGTGACTGATAGGAACCCGGGTGTCCATTGTGAGGTTAGATATAGGGATACTATACCTAAAGCAACGAGCGTGTACGCTACGTTGCCCCAGCTGTCGTGCAGCCAGTTGTGTCAGATTTAGATGGCCATCCAGGGGTGGCATAATACATGCTTCAGCCCCTGGTAGGCCCTGGGTTCACCGATGCCCTGAGTTACAGGGTCTGACAGGGTGGCCCAGTTCCAATTGGAAATGTACCTAAGGTACATGGAATCCATTTTAGAGAGAGAGCAGTGGGCCTGGGGTCCTGATTGGCAGGGCCCCAGGTCAACTAAGTCGGAAAACCAGCAAAACACCAGGGAAAAAGTCGGGGGTAACCATAGTCAGGTATCTACCTTCCTACAGCCTGGTCCTGCATTGCTCTAGATTTCAGGGCTGTGCACTGCGGCCTTGTGTGGCTTCATGAATTTAATTTAGGTTTTTTGTTGCCCTTGCATGGCGTAAGGGTGATGCAAAACCTTGATAAATGTGCCCTTAGGTGTGTAGTGGCTATTTTCTGTAATAGTCTATGTTCTAGTCGGCTGTGTGTGAAATGCAAGGGGCTTTCATCTTGATCTTGCTTCCACCGCTAGCCAAAGGAGCATTTTGATGGCTCTTTTATCCGATCATGCTTCCACAGGTTTAGGCATATTCTGGCTGTCTTGCTTTGAAGCCTCTGTAGTCAGCCATTGGCTTTCTCTGGCAGCCCAGTATCAATTGTGCTGTGGAAGGGTAAGAGTGCAATCACCTGCGCTCTTGTCAGCTGAACTCTGAGGGATTTTGGAGGAGCTGGGAACGATTTCCAGCACCAGTAAAAGCTGCACATTGATGCCAATGACCACCACACTGACCTGAACAAAGGAGAGTAATGATTCAGTTCGGATTTCTATGCTCCCTATTCCCTGTGGGAGTTGGAGCTTCTAAGTCAATGGTAGGGCAAAGAGTTGGATTCAGCTCCTCTACTCAGTAGGGTCTCATGCTTAGGTCCAGCCTTACGTATGAAGCTTCATTCATCCAAATGAAGACGATAGTCCTGAAATATACTAATATTGACATGCTTGCTTGGACAGCATCCCGCCTTGAAGCAGATTTAGGTGCTGTCCCTATTTGTTTTGTTGGTTTTATCTGGTATCACATAAGAGTCTGAGCAATGTGTGCATATAGATGTTGAAAAACAGGCAGGGCGGGTATGTCACATGGGACACACTGCAATGTAAACAAACAAACAGATACTGTTTGAGAGTGTCGCACTGTTCACATGCCCCCGTAGGGTGCAAATGTTAAACACTCCGTAATACTGTTACACATTTACAGTCTACAAAATGATAACCAGAATTTTTTTTCAAATTCAATATCCATACAACAGTATGTTATATCCACAAAAACGAAAATTCAGTTCCTTGAAGACGTCAGAAGATCTAAACCTGGAAATCGGGATGCCCGATTTCCAGGATTAGATAATTTTTGTTTTGTTAGTTTCAATTACAGTATTCCCCTGACGAAGGTATTTCTATACCGAAATGCATCGGGATTGACTGAATATGATGCTGTGACGAACATATGTACATGATGTAATGTGCAAAGAAAAAAATCAAGAAAGAAAATTGTCATTAAAATATAACGTCTTAAAGGAACTGAATTTTCGTTTTTGTGGATATAACATACTGTTGTATGGATATTGAATTTGAAAGAAAAATTCTGGTTATCATTTTGTAGACTGTAAATGTGTAACAGTATTACGGAGTGTTTAACATTTGCACCCTACGGGGGCATGTGAACAGTGCGCCACTCTCAAACAGTATCTGTTTGTTTGTTTGTTTAGTTTGTCACTGACCTGAGCCAGTCAGTTTGAGTGGCAAGCACCGCTTTTTTTACTAAGATTAAGTAGAAAGCCTGTAAAATTAATATAAGGTTTAAATTGGTGTGCAGAGGGTCACATTCTCTTGTGTGATTTAGAACACACTGCAATGTAACATGCCTTATGATTAAATTGAACCAGTTCAAACATGATGGCTATAGGTGGAAAGGAAGGGCGAGAATCTAATGTAGCGTGGATCTGGACACCCCTACTCATACCATCATGCAAAGTGTCACAGGCTGTCCATTGGCTAAGGGGAAGGGGCATTGTTACACCCACCCGTCCAACCCCTCCCATCCACTTTAGTAGCTAGAGTGTAATTAATTTTATTTTTATGCGCCTCTTCTGTCTGCAACTCATCAGACAAAAGCTGATAAATACTGCTATAAAGTAGCAAGTAGGAGTAAAGAAAACAAAAGATGGATAAATAGAAGAGGGAAACATGGAATGAATATTGATTGGAAGGAAGAGTGAAAGAATGGATGTATAGGTGCTTGATGAATGAGTGGGTGAACAGATGAATGAATAAAAAGGTAGATGGCCATTTGAAAGGATGCCAGACATAGTAAAGGCATCGATAGATGGATGCATGGGTGAGTGAATTGATAGGTGGATAAACCCGTGAAAGGATGGCAGAGTAAATGAATGGATGGATTGGTGGATGGACAAGTGAAAGTATGGCAGAGTAAAGAGATGGATGGATGGTTGAATGGGTGAAAAGATGTGTGAAAGGATAGCAGAACAGATGGACAAATGGATGGATGGTTGATAGAGTGGATAAATGGGTGGATGAAATAGTGAATAGATGAACATTTGGGTGGTAGAGAGGGTGGGTGGATGGCAGAGTGTATGGATGGATGGCAGAGTGGATGGATAGATGTGTGGATGAATGAACGGCAGGGTGGATGAATCTAGGGGTCGTTGAATGGCTGAGTGGATTGATGGGTGGAATAGGAAAGACTGAATGATGGATGAAAGAATTAATGATGACAGAATGTGAAGGTGGAACAGTGTTTATCAAGGGATGGCTGGAAGGCTGAAAGGATGAATGGATAGATGCTTGGATGGAAGCAACAAGTGAACTCAGCTAAGGAGGGTTGGGCTCACTTGCTTCACTTGCTTAGTGCCATCTTAGGTTTAGTTCAAAGTGGGGAATGTTTTAATTTTTTACTACTCCCTTGCTGAGGTGATTGAGAACAAAGGTCCAATTTTTGTCCAAAGAACACAAAAGTGTCTTGCAGATATTAGCCAGGTTGGACTTAGAACTCCTCAAAGGCATCAGCTTGTATTAGTGTTCAATACAATACAAACAGTGTGAAAGTGTGAAGTCGCAAAGCTTGACAATGCACAACTCCACACAGTTTTTAAAATATACTTACTAATGAAAAATATCGTAGCTATCGTCACAGAAAGTTTCAATTCTATTAAAGACTCGGAGGTGAGGATTATGCCTTCGCTCTTCACTTTTATTTAACAGCAAACAATTTTAAAACAACAAGACTACATTTCCCATGAACCCTTGGGTAACTTGCAGTAAAAGAAACGTGTCCAAACAGGAACAGTCCTGAGGCCTCCAATCAGGGCCACTCCAGCTCCAACTTAGTCTGTCCTCACTGACCCTTCACCCTCTCTCTTCATGTGAAGTCAGCCGTTGAATCCCTTTCATACGTCCTGCTTATTCACATCTGATCCTATGAGGACAAAGGTATATCATCACTCAATGAACAGGCATCCGCCAAGCCTGTAAACAAAAATCAGTGACATATATTTTCACAAGAAATGACAACGAAATCAATATTCTCACAAGTCTAGAATCAAACTGAGTTACTTACTCCAGTACGGGGTTGGTAATCGCATCCATAAGCCCTCCGATCCCATAATAGAATTTAAACTTTCCGTTACGATAACTAGGACATTTTCATTCTATGTCAGGACTGGAGGTGAGGATTATGCTAGTTTAAAGCTTGCTCGCCACAAGGTGAGCCCTGTCCAGCACTGGCTTGAAGTAGAACCTTTTAAAGGTAGAGTCCGAAGACCAATTCGCCGCATTGTGGATATCCTCTAACCAGGCACCCAAGCCAAATGCTTTCGAGGCCATTGCTCCTCGAGCTGAGTGAGCTTCAAAGTCCTTCAGACTTATCCCTGCCACTTGAATAACTCACCTAACCCATCTGACTAGGGTGGGAGAGGACACCGCCTTAAATAGTTTGCATAATGCAATAAGGAGTTGACCCTCTCTTGGCAGACGGAACTCCTCTGTCATTTCTTCATATGCTTTCAAGCAGCGAACCACACACAATTTAGGGGAATCTGGGAATTACGGATATGAGATTATCCTTGTGTGACACTTAGTCCTTCTATGCAGAGTAAAAGTCACTCCATGTGGAGTAAAAATCCTGCCTGTGCCATCCAGAGCTCTCACATCAGACACACGTCACCAGGAAATGAGACAGAGCAGCATAGCCAGCTTAGCAGACAGCTCCTTCTGTGGCAGTAATTGGTTAGGTTGCTCAGATAAGAACAAGTTAAGGACCTGATTCACATCCCATAGGGCTAAATACCGAGGTTCCGAAGGCAGTGATAGTCTGATGCCCCGGAGAAGCCTGCACACTAGGGGATGCTCCCCAACTGCTGCCTTATTAAGCGGCAGGTGGCCCGCAAAAATGGCTGAACGAAAGGTGTTTATTGACCAGAAAGTCAAACCACTAGAGGGTAGGTGGGCCAGAAAATTCAGGATGTGTACCACATCTGCATCCAAGGGATTGAGACTCTGTCGCACACACCAGTGGGACCATCTGTCCCATGTGGACCTGTATCGTTTGACTGTACTCTCTGCCCAAGCCTTAGACATGAAATCTTCTGCCTTTTCCGAAAGGCCCAGGACCTCCCACGCCATGAGCCACAAGGAGTTCCCCATAATCAGTAGGTGGGGAACTTGATCGGGGCTCAGAAGGAGATTTGGAACGTGGGGGAGTAGGATTGGAGAATTCCAAGAAAGTTCCAGAAGAACCAGAAACCAGACTTGAGATCTCCAAAAGGGGGTGATGATTACCATCTCCGCTTGCTGCCTCCTGATCTGAGCCGTCACTCTTGTGATCATTGCAAAGGGGGGAATGGCGTACCCCTTCTCCTGACTCCAGTCCTGGAGGAAGGCGTCCATGGCCACTGCCAATGGGTATGGTCTCCAGCTGTAGAACGGTGGGAGTTGGTGATCGAGTCTCGGGGCAAAAAGGTCCACCGAAAAGGGACCCTAAATGTCGTTCAACCTCCGAAAAACCTCTGGGTCCAGCATCCAGAGGCTCGAATCCCTGAATTTGCGGGATTGAAAATCCGCCACCAGGTTTTCCCAACTGGGGAGATACTCCACCGTGACTGACACCTGATGATCCAGGCAGTACTGCCAAAAACCGGCAGCTAAGTCGGAGAGGGCTTTGGGTCTTGTGTCCCCTAAATGGTTTATATAGCAAACAGCAGATTAGTTGTCCATTTTCAGCCGGACGGATGACTGGATGGAATCTCTCGTCCAACAGTGGATGGCGAAGGAGCCTGCTAGGTGTTCCAAGCTGTTCTCCTGGCAACCACAACCCTCCTGTAGAAAATTCGCTGCACCTGGCTCCCCAGCCTATTGTGCTGGCGTTGGACTCTATCATTAAATCAGGCGCAGACCCGAAGATTTCCCAGCCGTTCCAGGCTTCCTTGTGCTGTAACTACCATTGGATCTCCTCCTGGGCTTCCTTGGAAAGAATCACCTTGTGGGAGTAAAGACACCCTCTGCAGAGAAACATCACTTTGAGGCGTTGTAGGGCTCGGTAGTGGAGGGGCCCCGGGAAGATGGTCTGGATGGCAGCGAAAAGCAGACCTACTGTTCGGGCCACATCCCTAAGTGACACCTGATTCTTGGCAAGGGACCGTCTCAGTTCCTGTAGAATCATTGAGACCTTCCTGAACGATAGGATGAGAGTAGAGGAGTGGAGTCTATTACAAAGCCAAGCAACGTAAGATATTGGAAGGGTGTGAGAATCGACTTCGATTAGTTGACTATGAACCCCACGCTCTGGAGAAGATCCACCACCATCCGAAGATGACACAGAAGTTGTAGAGGACACGCGTCCATCAGGAGCAGTTCATCCAGGTACACAATCATTCGTACGCCCTGAGCTTTCAAACACTCCTCCACTGGCTTGAGGACCTTGGTGAAGCACTAAGGGGTCGAGGATAAGCCGAAAGAGAGAGCTGCAAACTTGTACTTCTGCCTATGCCATATAAACTGGAGGAACCGTCGGTGGGGTGGAAAAAACAGAATAACCATGGAGGCGTCTTATAGATCCAGCCACAGCAACCACTCTGAAGGACGCAAGACATCTCTGAGGTGATGAATTCCTTCCATCTTGAAGTGGCGGTAGACCAGCCACATGTTGAACTCAGTGAGATTCATCACAGGTCGTTTGCCCCATCTGTTTTGTCCACCAAATATATGTTGCTGACGAATCCCCTGGGATGAGGGGTGGAGGGAACGATCACCCCTTTGGCCAGGAGGGATGCGACCTCAGCATCTACTAAGGAGGCTTCCTGTTGGGAGAACTGGATGGGACGGGGTCTGCTCTGTCTCCCACGCAATCTATGTGAAAACCTTGATCGTTTGTAATACCCATGAATCCCCTGTGATGGATGTCCAGGTCTGGAAAAATGTCCCCAGGCTCCCCCCTACCTTTAAACGGGAAGAAGGGAGAACACTCACCAGGATTTGTTGAGATTGTAGCTCCTCAATATCCTCAGCCCTTGCCTCGTTGGTCTCTTGCAGGGTAGAAATTGCCAAACCGGAACTGGTCTTGATACTGACCCAGTTTGGAGCCTTGCCCTCTTGGGTGTTGGTTGGAAGGGCCCCTACCTCGACTGGCACCTCAGAAATCCCGGGGAAATACCTTCTTAATGGAGGACTGTGCTTTGTCAAGGGAGGTAAAGGTGTTGACAAATTTACAGAGCTCCTTGACAAAATGTTCCCCAAAGAGTCCTTTTTGCGCCACTGCCCCCGCTTCTGAATCAGCGAGATCCCCAAGCTGGGTCTACCTTGATAAGCAGGGAGTGACAACGCTCTGTGGAAAGGGCACAGTTAGCGTTGCCCAGAAACACAATGGCCATTTGTGCCCACCCCAAAAAGGACTCTGGGGAGATCAGGGAGCCGAAAGTCTTGGCCTCCTCAGCCATGTCCAAGATCTTCATGAGGGGCCCTAAAACATCCAGGAGCTTGTCCTGGCACGCTCACCAGGACCTATCAATTCCTTTTGTAGGATCTCTCATAAAGTTCTGTAAAAAGATGGCCATGCAGGTATCAATTTCTGGAATGAGGGTGACTTTACCCTCCAGGGAAGGTCTAGGGCATTTTGCCCGGAGGCAGTTACGGGCCTCTTTTTCTAAAGGCTTCCGAATGCACATTGCCACATAACTGGCAACCTTGTCAGCTGGGGCTCAATCAGATGTGCGGGGGTGGATGATCTCAACAGGATCAAACATGTCAGAGGTGTCCTAAGGATGGGAAGGGAGCTAAGGGTTGGAAGATCCGAGCTCAGTGTCAGCGTCCCCTGCGTTGTCGGTGGGCAGAGCGTCTTGTGGAGTTGACAAATCGTCCCCAGCAGGTGGCAAATTCGGTTGAGATCCACCCCATGTTGTGTGCGCTCTTGGCGGAGAGGGGAAACAGGATTTGATGCGAGGGGAATCCCTGGGGGCATAGACTGAAGGACGGGGGCCATAGGGAGAGTAGACAGTCGTGCTAGCGCCTGGTCTATCTTTTGTGATAACCTCTCTGCTAGGGGCGACATGGCTTGCCCACCGTTCTAAAGATTGAAGCATCTACTGCTTCACAGAAGTCATTTTCCCAAGGGAGGTCTGCCAGGGTGTTTTCCCCTCCCTGGAGTCTTCCTTAGAGTCCATTTCCATATTCCTGGACAATAATGAGGGTAGATGAGTCTTATCAATGGGGTCTGGGGAACAGACCTGGCTGCCTTATCCTGAAAGGCTTTACCTTATAGGGCTGGGTGACAGCCTAATCTGGGGTGCGAGGTTCTCGCTGATTTTAAGGTGCCAGGCCTTGGACACAATAATACCTGATGAAAGTCTGTTTTATAATGGTAAACCGGCCTGGGTATGTGCCCAACAGGCGTCAGGCGCCTGATAATACAGACCCACAGTGGGCGTAAACGTGCATCAATACTTGCTCTGCTGCCTGAAATAACCAGTGCCTGAGGCAGCTTAGCGTAATTATCAAGGATTAGCCATTATTTAGCAGTATGCTGCACGTTAGCAGTATGCTGCACGATCAATACACCTCAGAGGCGTCCTCCTCAGGCCGGGTGCTCACAGGGACTACGGCGCACCGTTCAATCCCCTCAGGATTTGAATGAGCGCACCATGTCCCGCTGCTTCACATGTCCCCTGGTGGCGGGAGGTCTGCAAGTGCACCAGGGAAGAGCTGCATAGTAGCGGAAACGCTCTCGCGACTTAGACGTAAAGGACGCAAGCACTTTTTTCAGCGTCCTGACTCTAGTTGGTGAAACCACGGTAAGACAAAAGGCCGAAGCAGCACAGCGGCAATAAAGCCAATACTGACTAAAGGAAGGGCAATTTGACATCGCTGCATTAGCACACACAGAGCTACTGTGCGAAATATGAACAACAACAGCAAATCTGCCATGATAAAGACAATATAATGACTACAACAATAGCAATTCTACCATGATAAAGTCAACATAGTGACTAAATGAAAGGCAATTTGACAAAGCCGCATTAGCACGTGAAGGGCTACGCGCAAGATATTTACAACAATAGCATTAGTATCATAAGCAATTAGAAAACAAAAGAGCACAATCAGCAAGGCAAGATTCGCACAGAGTAGGAAAGGCACTTATCTAGGCTGGGAAGAGAGAGGATGAAGGGCGAGTGAGAACAGACAATGTTGGAGCTGGAGTGTCCCTGATTGGAGGCCTCAGGACTGTTCCTGATTGAACAATTTTCTTTTACTACACTTTTCTTTTACTACAAGTTTCCCAAGGGTTCATGGGAAATGTAGTCTTGTTGTTTTAAAATTGGCTGCTGTTAAATAAAATTGAAGAGAGAAGGCATAATCCTCGCCTCCAGTCCTGACATAGAATTGTGACTCTGACAACGTTTTTAAAAAAAACAATAAGGCAACAAAAAGCAACTTATAGCAGTAGCCGCTTACCTTCTTAAGGCAGTGCCTTCAGGGTGCCTGGATCCTGGATCCTAACTTCTGGGAACAAAGATGATGCAGCCAAGAAGCTGCCATTGTACTGCCCACTGTAAGTCATAGCTGGGATGCCAGTCCTCAGCCCCTATACTGGCCTGCTCTCTATTCGGCCTAGAGTCCAGGGGACTGTCGGTGAAAAGGGTAGGACACCTTAGTTAAGCAGTGATGAGTAATTGTGGAAATATTCTAGTGCCTCTGTATTTCCATAAGAGGGAGGGTGCCAACACCAGCTGCGACCCGTGGCAGATGGTCAGATCATATATCCACCTAGAAGTTTCTAAATCCAGAGGGGCATAGGAGGGGCACCAGAGACAGACAACAGAGCTTACGAAGAAAGTGCTGCAGTTCATTCCATGCCCGCCCAACTCATTGGGGGGAATTTGGGCAGTCATGTGAGATTCATGAGTATTCGTGTGTACTTCACCAGGGCATGGGCCTTTCTAGTTTTGGTGGGGTTGTTGCCACTTTAATGTATGTGCTACATTTTATCTGGCATCTTTGGTTGGGGCTTCATGCCCAGTCTGCCTCAGCTGTTGTGGGGTATCTCTCTGTTTTTTTGTCCTGCTATGACCATGCACTGGGAATAAATGAGATATCTGATCACACTGCCTTGGTGTTGCAGATCCCTGATTGGCCATTTCTCAGCACCCTCTTCAAATTGCAGTTGTGTGTGTGTTTTCAGCAGTTGGCTCCACCAATTCCCTTCAATTTTCCCACCATCTTAATGTTACCTGCTGGATGTGTCTTAACACTGTGGGATCGACACAGATGTTTCTACATAAAGTGCAAACACAAAAAAACCAATGTGTGACTTGGCTGTGTCTAACGGTCCAAGGACTACCTGTTGAGTGTCAAGGTCATCCTATTTTGAAGCAAGCCTTTTGTAACATTATGCTTTTTACATGTTTTTGTATAGTACATGCTAATGCAATATTTGTTTTATTAATGATCTGGTGCACTGTTTACCGCAGGGGTAGATTTGTCGTTTGGACTCGGGATCCATGGACATATGCCTGTTGATGTATAGTAGTCTACTAAGTAAAGTGAGGTGGAAGGACTGCAGGGATTTCCATGCAGAGGAGGTTCATGTGGGAGTAAGCCTTGCAACCCGCAGCCCAAATTCGTGAAGTTGGTGTATGTTTGAAATATCTCTGCTGGCTGTAGGGGTGTGGATCTTTTGTATTATCCACTAAGCTTGGGATCTCACTGAAACACAAACAGCAATGGCAGGTTATAATATTTCCTATGTGTTGGTGAGCGTCTATGCTGCTGATGAACAGGCAGTGTATTGTCTGTTTTCTTCAGTTTAATCTTGAGCTGGTGAATTAGTAGTAGTATAGACAACAGTTGGTCCTTGACATAATTATGACATATGAAGTATTTCTAACATTCGATTGAATTATTCTTCTTTAAGAAAAGACTCAATCTATGTCGTTAAATCAATAGGTAATACTAGCCCATATATACACAATATCTTACAGTAAGAGGATTTAAACCACCCTTTATATGTTTGGGTCGAAACGTCGACGACATCCCCATTTTTTACAAGCATAATCCAGGGCAGGCTCGTTCTCATTGTACATAAATAATTCACACTATGTTCTTCTGATCATCCTGATCATTCACTTGAGCACACTCTTTACTCTTTCTCTGTGCACGTTTTTCTTTGAATACAGAACATATCTCATGTTTTATTGCTATTGTAAATATATGTATAAAGATGTGTTGAATTTCGAAATTTTGGTATATTGTACATTAAACAGATTGACCTGATTGGATTGGATTTTTCTCAGTTCTGAAGGTTTTTGGCACTTACTGTAAGATATTGTGTATATATGGGCTAGTATTACCTATTGATTTAACGACATAAATTCAGTCTTTTCTTAAAGAAGAAGAATTCAATCGAATGTTAGAAATACTTCATATGTCATAATTATGTCAAGGACCAACTGTTGTCTATACTATTGAATACCCGGGTCCTTTGACTGTACTGGGTCAACCCCTGTTTTTGTAACAAGGTGAATTAGTAGTGGCCTAATCTTCTATTTAGATCTGGGATTATATGTCTAGCTCTGATAGGGCACTTATATCCTTCCTGGGTTCTGGATAGTATTCAGCTTGGCAACATCTGTTCCTGTACCCCCATTCCCTTGTGTTTTCCAAAGGCCAAGCTCTAATAATCACAACCCAGTTACAGAGTTTTTGATTTGATGTAGTTTGTCTTTTAGATCCTCTCTTGTATCTTTCAATTTTCTTCCTCGTGATCCTACTAACACCACTTTTATTTCCAAGTGGTGTCTTAAAATGGTCCAAACTGTGAAGCTTCCCATGTCTGATATTAGAAACAAAATCATGGCAGTAGTTAGAGCGTGATATTGAAGTTTTAGAATCAACACTACTTGAGTAGAAGAGATTAGCTCATCTGTTTGGATAGAACATAGTTTAGAAATTACACAGAGTAATGTTGGTGAGACTTTAGCGCTCTAGATACCAAGTTCCTCTGGAAGCTGGGCGGTGCCATCACAAAAACACGAGAGACTGCAGAGTCCCACTCACACTCCCCACATACATAAAACTGCAAAACTAGTCTAACTACAACTACTAACAAACATATCTTGGCATAGGAAACATCCTGCCAGGCAGAGGTGCTGAGACCTCTGGCCTTTGGAAAACTACTGACACTTTGCCGCTCTTCATCTCACTTATCTCGAACACGAATGTCCAGGGTTGTTGTAATTTTTAAGTCTGTTGACCTGCAAAGTCGAATTTTCCCCACATCTTCCCCCACATGGAGAATCTAGTCGGAAATCTACCCAAGAACGAAGAGCAATGAACTGGAGGGCAGTAGATTAGTGCAACAATAAATTAATATTTTGGATTGATTGTGAATGGGGCAAACTAAATACTCAATGGATGGCAATAGGATGATGAGAAGATTCTTTTGGTTAATTAAGCAATATTGTCAAGAGCTACCCTGATCCCACTCGTTGACTGTCCTTTGTCATGGATGATATTTAAGTGTGCTGTATGGAGGTTTTTGAATATGGGCGACCTTCAATGATCAAATTATTTTAAATTCATGTTTGTTAGCCCAACTACATGGCAGCTGATTTCTGTTAGGATTTTGCACAGTGATAGAAGGCCTCATTGCCACTGAAGTGTTGCATCCAGCCAACTGAAGAGCTGGATGTTGGCTGTAACGTTGCCAGTGCTGAATTTGGTTCACAGTCGTTGCCTGAGAAGGCTTGAGGGGGGTTGCTGAATCACTTTCCTCTTAGAAGGTGCATATCTGAGGGTTGCAAAGAGTTGACTTAGAGAGGGCCCAAGATCGTGCGATTGTGTTGTCAACTTTGGTAACATGGGCAATGGACAGAGGCCGAGTGATTGTCATGATTGTAATGCGTCTTGGTTGGCAGAATAAAGTCTTTTGATGGTGTTTTGACAGATTTGACTGCTGTAGCTGTCCTTAGGTTGCCGTTTGTAAGTGTGCAAAGATTTATTCAAGGCTAGCAGATTTCTTTCCTATTCACTTCCATAAAATCATTTTAGGTCTGGCTATCAAAAGCTTCACCTGAATACAAAAACTCATGTCTTCAATTCTCCTTAGAAAACAATGAGAAGAAGTACAGAGAGAGAGTGGTCTTTTGGTCAGTCCCTCTGGCTTTCATATGTTTTTCTAATGTTTGACATTATTTGGAAGGGTTGCATGGTAGTTTGTGGATGGTTACATTGTTACATTTGTGTTCTCATCATGTTTTAGGGATGGAGAAGCAAGTGGTATTTTGTTAGAAGAGAGCCAGGATGTGAACTTTGATATATTTACTTTGCTGACACAATGTAATTTTAATTACATGATTATGGTGCATTTGTTTAGATAGTGCTTGTTTTTTGGAAGCACTCACCTGCCATGAGGACACAGAGCTCTTCACTCAACACCTTGCACGTTCATTTGTTGGCCTCTGCTTTCAGGATAATAAGATGATAGTTTTGCAGCTTTTTCTGTCCACAAAGTAAATGTGTACACACACACACAGGATTTATTAAAAGTACAAATCTACTGGTATTTTGTCAAAAGTATCTACTATGCAATATTATGAAGTGTATACCTTTTATATTTACCACTTATGTAGGTGCTAGACACTGAGGGCCTGATTTAATTATTGGCAATGGCTACAGGGTATCTTTACCACCAAGAATGTGGCCCACCTGCTGAATTTAGATGCGGGTGAACCTTGGTTTAATCGTGGTAGAGACTAATTACGACCCCAAAGCCAATGGGGGTGGACCACCAGGTGTCGTTCCATGCTGCCAGGGTGGTTCCGAGGATGAGGACTTCTGTCTTCTCCGAGATGAGCTTCAGGCAGCTGTTTCTCATCCAGGATGCGGCGTCTTGACTTCCTTCCTGCAAACTGAGTCTGGTAGTGATGGGGTCCTTGGTGAGGCAGAGGATGAGTTGGGTGTCATCGGCGTAGGACACTTTGTTAAGGCTGTGTTGTCTGACAATGGCGGCTAGGGGGGCCATGTAGATGTTGAAGAGGGTAGGGCTGAGCGATGATCCCTGGGGACCTACGCAGTTGATTTTCGTGGGTTCGAAGAGGAATGGTGGCAGTCTGATTCACTGGCTTCTGCCAGTGAGGAACAAGCAGATTCAGTCGAGGGCGGTTCCTTGTATGCCAGCGGCGTGTAGTCTGGTGACGAGTGTGCGGTGGGAGAGTTGTTGAATGCTGCTGATAGGTCGAGCAGGATTAGGGCTGCGGTGTGGCCTTGGTCGAGGAGGGTGCAGATGTCTTCCATGGCAGCGAGTAGGGCGGTCACGGTGCGGTGGTTGCTCCAGAATCCGGATTGAGAGGGGTCGAGGATGGCGTTGTCTTTGAGGAACCTGATTAGTTGTGTGTTGAATGTTTTTTCAGTGACTTTTGCCACAAAGGGGAGGAGCGAGATGGGCCGGTAGTTCTTGAGGTCCGTGGGATCTGCTGACGGTTTCTTGAGTAGGGGCCTGACTTCTGCCCGTTTCCAGTTGTCGGTGAAGGCGCCAGTCATGAAGGCGGTGTTGATGGAGCAACTTGACTCTAGTGCGATAACGGCAGAGGCTTTGAGATAGATGTGAGGTGGGCAGGGGTCGGTGGGAGCCCCTAAGTGGATGCCCTTCATTGTTGAGGTGGTCACTTCGGTTGTGACCTGGGTCCAGGAGGAGATGGTGGGCTGTCTGGTGCTTTCGGGGGGGCGCGGTGGTTGCTCAGTCAGGGGTCTGGTCATTGAAGTTGTCATAGAGGTTTTTGATCTTCAGGTGGAAGTAGGATCCGAGCTTGTCGCAGAGGTCCTGGAAAGAGGTGATGCCCGTGGCTTAACTGGGGGGCTTGGTGAATTCCTGGATGACAGTGAAGAGTTCCTTGGAGTTGCTCCACAAAAAAGGGCTCCACAAAACTCTCATAACACAATTGCTGGCATTTTGATATAGAAGATGTGACCTAACGCCATTACCTGCTACCTTCGGAACTGTGTGGGGAGGTTTAAACCGCAGCCTTGGTGCTAGACTCACCATTGTGTGGTTCTGTGAATATCATTTAATCCTAAAAATTTGAAATGTAATCTGCATAAAATTTATTTTTGTAATTCCCATTTGATATACATGATTTTATAGATTGTCTCCTAGCCCTTCATATAAGGTACAGTGCTCTGTTGCTTCATAGCTAGGCTTGCAGTCTATAAAATACCAATATATAGATGCAACATAATGGGGCGGAACCATAGGCATCTGATTGCATGCATAGATAGGTAGGATGTTATTATAAATTATTGCATCAACCTCAAGATTTCCAATCAGTCTGAATGGGCAGATCTTATAGTTAGGTAAATATTGGGATAGTAGGAAGACATAAAACCACACAAAAATTTATATTTTATTATTTTGTATCTTACTTATTTCCATAGTACCATACTATTGCTACTAGATGGAGGTCTCGGGTTACAAAGAAGCAAACAGTGACAGAGAGGTAACAGAGGTAACAATTGAACAAACATAGTTGTAGTAGCATAATGAGTATGGCTGTTTCTGATAGGAAAGGGAAGAGTAGCAGTGAGCTCAAGAGGGGAAAAGGTTTAGTGAGTTCAGGGAGATTGGTGGGAAAGATTAACCGAGGGTAGAGAATGAAGGTGAAATCATGGACCAAGGCAGGGGAGGGAAGGGGAAGTAAGTTCAAGAAAGGAAAACTTTATGGAAGTTGTAGGGGCTGGTTGGTTTCGTATTCAAGTGGTTTTGAATAGAAAGATTTTCATTCTTTTTTTTATTGTTTTTAAATGTGAGGAGGCCTGCTTAGCATTGTATTGCCATTGCATAAGTCATACATCTGAACCTGTGAATCTCCAGGGAGAGTGAAGTTAGGTGCCCATTGGAAAAGGTTCCTAATGAAATCGATAGAGTTAAACATATTTTGTGGGTGAGGGTAATTAGAAGGGTGATTGATTGCTTGACTGAATGGGTGTAGAAGAATACATTCATACCCAACGTACAATCACAGGCTCCTTCTTGCGCCCCTCCTACAAACCAATGTCAGTAACAATAAAGCCATATACTGTCCATCTGGTCAAAATGTTTCCTTTCCTACTCATGTCAGCGACATTATCACTTCGATATCTGGAAACTGCTCCATCAGAATCATCAGTAAAAACCCGCTCACCTCAAACTGAAAAGAAATATGCTTTATTTACAACATTTCCAAATTGGCATCAATTCCAGCAACATTCATCTACTTCAGAAACTTATTACTGAAGCATCTACCTACCCATGTCAGTTGATATTAATTAAGATGCAAAAACTGAATTAATTATAAGGTACGAAGCCCACCCTTTCGTATGAGAAAACGCCAGAGGGTATATGCACAAGAAGTTGTGATAACTACCCCATGAGTAGCGTAACACAACTTTCAACATCGCAGCCCATTGCAGGAAAATAACCCTGTGTCAACGTGGAATTCATAACGTGGCGGTAGCATGCGATAGACACCAGATAACGTGGCAAATGTCCGCGTGAAAATCAACGCCACGCCGCTTAAATGCGATATGTGAACGCAAAAAATCATGCGATGAGGCCAAATGCAGTACAAAAAGTTGCGATAATCAGCCACAGGCTGGCGGAAAAATGCACCATGAAAACCTTAGGAAATACACCAAAAACAAGCCAAATCACGTTGCAACAAGGATGCACCCTGACCCAACGCAGAGGCCAACTCTAACCCCACAACCCTCAAAGACTACCAGCAAGGAACAACGGGGTCGGGAAGGCCAAGGAGAAGAGGGAGAGGAAGACGGGGTGCAGACCGCAGGCAAACAAGACCAATGTCACGGAGGTGAAAGAACACTAGCAGCAACTGACATACTATCAGACCACCTGGATTGCAGTCCGAGTGCCGAGAAGGCCAATCCAGGAGGTCAATAGGCGCCGTAATGACGTGACCACCTAAACCAGGGACCAACCCGCTGCCAACAGGAAGGCTTTAACAGAAAGGGGTAACCCTGTGTCCCTCAGAACCTGGGTATATGTGATTAAACAAAAAATGGTTCTGTCGGGTGGCTTAGCGAATTACTTTAAGTAAAGGTTATGTTAGCTCTTAAGATATTGACAAGAATGATAATCAATTACATTCAATTACACCTCTCTGAGAACAGATTTAGTTCAAGGTTTTTATGTATGAAAAAGTCACAATTGTAATACACTGGAATTTCTTCATTCCATTTCCAATTCAATAACTGTTAAAAACATGTGAAGAGTGACTGTCGGTGAACAAATTTTGTTCACCGACAGTCACTCTTCACATGTTTTTAACAGTTATTGAATTGGAAATGGAATGAAGAAATTCCAGTGTATTACAATTGTGACTTTTTCATACATAAAAACCTTGAACTAAATCTGTTCTCAGAGAGGTGTAATTGAATGTAATTGATTATCATTCTTGTCAATATCTTAAGAGCTACCATAGCCTTTACTTAAAGTAATTCGCTAAGCCACCCGACAGAACCATTTTTTGTTTAGCCAACAGGAAGGCAGCAACAGCGACAGGAGGTGGCAGTCCTGCGCCCCCGGAGGAGACGGAGGAAACCCAGGTCACAGTTATCAGTGTGGAGATGGTGCAAGGAGTAGGGAGTATGGACAAAGAGCAAGAGGACCTGACACAACATCAACAGCGAGTGCAACGAACAGGGAATGGGGGACGGGGGGAGATGGGCACAATGGCATATATGCACAATGAGGCATAGCACACTGCACACCCACAAACACCCAGGATCATGTCCCAGATCCCCTTGGCACACTGCAGCACACACACATAGCATGAACAGCACACCCACATTGACGACAATGTGGAACTATGCGCATAGCCGACACTGCAGAACAGAGTCCACGACTGGCTCTGCACATGCCCACAAACATGTCCACTACATCTAACAGTGCCGGAAACAGGAAAATGGAAATGTACCCATAAGACTTCACATCTGTAATGTAGTCCAAATGTCCACTGTCCCGCAGAAGATTCCAGCACCCCCAAACAGTCACAATGTACATTGCCATGCAGTCAGCATGCAATGCAGCACAATGCGCCAACACATATGTCAACACAAATTCCGCACGCACCTGCCCTTCACATCACAGAGGTGCACACAACACCTCCAGCAGAGCAAGAACACAACACATCAGTGATGCCGGAAAGGCCCACCACACCGTCTACACAGACACACTACAACAGCCCATGGACATATCATACAACCACCCACCAGGACCCGGACTGCCAAGCAACTCAGTGGGGAACACCGAGCCTGTAATAGACCACACAGCAGGAAGCACCCGCTAGCACAGCTGGCTCACGACACTTCACCCACGCACACATGGCACCCCAATGGCATGTGTCAGCATGCCAAAAGGAGGTGGTCCAACAGGTGTGGTTGGGGCCGAACCCATGGATTGCGAACCAGGACACATACGTAGGGGTCTATCACCCTTCAGGGCCCACCCACACCCCACAAGGAGACCCACACCGCCATAGAGACACATGTAGATGCACATTCACAGCACAGTACCATGCCCAGGGGCGAACAAATAGCAGTCACACACGACGGCCCTGGCCAATCCCCTCATGATTTAAGTGGGTGACAACAAAGCTACATGTCCAAGCCCCAACCCGCTGCCTCCGGTGACATGTCTGCATCCGAGGTACACAGCACAATGTAAAGTCGTAGGGCCCAGGGCCCACATGCATACTACAAGACCACAGGGACACACGGAGAGATCATGTTGAACTGACTACGGACATATGGGTCTGGCCCCTTTATTGGCAGGGCCACATGTACAGTGACGCCCGTGCTGGATGCGTGTTGGGTGAATGTAAGTCATCCCGCTTGGAATGTCTGATGTTAGCAACCACTTGAACATTGGACAGCAGTGCAACGGAAACAGAAAACACATGCAATACAGTCAACTGCTGAGCAACATGGGGTGAGCCAGATAAAGTCCAGAGGACAGCCAACATGCAAACAGAGGTGTCCGTGAGTTGCAGTACACTGGGCTATAGACACTAGAGATGAGCGCCCTCATGCGCAGAAAAAGTCTTGGATTGTGTCTCTTCAAGACATTCCTGATGCAGATGCAGTGGGGTGTGTCAGACCTGCATCATTTTCACCATGAACGTCTTAGGGCACCCACACTGTTTGACGTGACATACCTGCGCAACTGCTCGACAGCACAAAACACAATCAGCAATGGACAATGGGCTGCAGTGCACTGAGTCACTGGCACCTGGAGTACTGAGCAGGGAATCAGGCCGATGATGGCATCCACGACAGGCCTGAGCAACCCCATAGTCTGTCAGGGCCACCGCTTCAACTCTGGCAGATGGCATTTGGAGGTAGTCCTTGTGGTGGTGGTGTGTGCCTCCTCCAGTGATGCGTCGTCCATGCCGGTCTGGACTCGCTTTGGTGTCTGAGCCCTGGTGGGATGCATTTGGGCCAGGAGGCTGCGTACAGCGCAAAGCCACAGAGTCATGGCATTGATGACCCCAAGGCCTACGCCTCAGGGGCCAGCCTATGTCTCCGGAGAAGGGGTCCCATACAGAACCAGCACAGAATTAGAGGCCCTGGATGCACTGCGGCCGGCACAGGCACCCAGCCACGGGACAGTGACTTGCGATGCAGTCAGATGGGCCATGCGATTTAAGCGGGTAACCATCATTGGCCGAGGTGTATGTTTTGAAGTGTTTCGGGGGACAGTGGAAGGTGTCCTCCAGGGCAAGACGCCGAAAGGGTTGATTTTATCCGGAAACAGCAAATGGAGAAGTGGAATGCGACAGCCCGTTGCCACCACCAATTCTATATCAGCTACATGGGGATGAACACTGCCCCCTAGTCCATAGGCTCTGATGCCACCACTGCTCGACCAGAGAGTGTCCATGACTGTTGGAGAACAGACTTAGTGGCATCGGGGCTGAGTGGGGATGCAGACTGCGATGATGCCGGTACACTGATATGGACTTCGCCATTGCTGAATCATGACTCTGTGACCTACTGGACCGCAGTGTAGGCTGGAAGCAGTGGTCAGCAGTGGTCAGCAGTGGCCCACAGCCACGTGTCACTGGCTCGCGATCCACAGCGCAAGTGACACCACAGCAGTTGTCATAGTGTACGAACACCTCGTAACGATGATCCATTTTCTCTCCGCCGAGATGCAAGGCGTCAACCTCTTACGCCTTTCCTTGCGTGCAATGATATGTAATCTGCCTTTGCATACTCGATGTTCCGTTCCGAATATGTGACCTACTCGAGCGCAGCCTAAGCCGAGTAGGCCGGAGGCAGCGGCAGCACAGACCGTTCACCGAGTGTCGCCGGCATAGGTTGGTGGCCCCTATCAGCCTGCGTAGTTCAGGTTCAGTGGCACCACGTATTCGGTCACCTCTGTGACTGTGACCCTGCTTTCGTCTGGACTGAGAAGCATCTTCCCTTTTACTCCTCTTTGTGCAACCACTGGTGTGGACTCTGCCATTCGTGATTTGCGACTAGGTGTTGGATGTGAGACCTGCTGGTCTGCAGGGAAGTCCTGGTTCCTCATCCACGTGTCGACGGCTGGCGTAGGACAGGGTTTGTGGCATCACTATCGCTGGCTGGCGTTGGACAGGGTTTGTGGCAGCACGTGTCGCTGGCTGGTGTTGGACAGGGTTTGTGGCAGCACGCGTCACCTGCTGGCTTCGGACAGTGTTTGTGGGAGCATGTTTCGCCGGTTGGCATTGGACAGGGTTTGTGGCAGCACGTGTCACCGGCTGGCTTTGGACAGGGTTTGTGGGAGCATGTTTTGCCGGTTGGCATTGGACAGGGTTTGTGGCAGCATGTTTCGCCGGCTGGCGTTGGACGGGGTTTGTGGCAGAATGGTTCGCCGGCTGGCGTTGGACAGGGTTTGTGGCAGCATGTGTTGCGAGATGAGCCTATGGAACTGAGCCTCATGGATTGAAGGGGGTCTGGTGCTGTGGCCGCTGTCCCGGATTTGGGATCACTGCCATTCAGGAGCCAGGACACAGTCTCACATATGGGACCCACAGGGCCGCAGAGGTCGCCGGTAGAATATGTCAACGAGGAAGGAGTAATGTGGGCCAGCGTCGGGGGGACAGCGGTGGTCTGAAAGACTGGTCGGGTCGCGGGCCTCGGGCTTGGATCTCACACAGGCACATGGTGGGCCCTCCATGACACATGCTGATGTCGGATGCGGATTAGTGTGGCCTGGCTGCGTAGGGTCGGGCCTGATGGGTTTGTGGTCCAGCAGGCCGGGGTATGTCTGGCTCACAGGATCTCAGGCAACTCCGCTAACGAGGACGGCGTCAGCCTCGTGGTGGGGAGGGAGGCGCTGCCCTGGCAGAGACTTTGGGCTTTCCGGAAGAGGACAACGCCCAGGGTTTTTATTCACACACCTACACTGGCCTGGCGTACGCCGGCCCATCCCACTCTGCTCACGCTCACGGGGGCGTAACAGGGAACATTTCCGCAAGGACCCCACTGGCTGGGGTAACATGATTGCGTCCACTGTTCACTATACTCCATTCCTTAGAGGTGTATGTCGCCATGGATATGGGTGTGTTCTGCATACTGCGGTCTGTTCAGCACTTTGCCGCCACTCTTGGCATTGTGTACTTTCCCAATCATGGTTTTACTGCATCCTTCACACATGCCTGGTTGCCTCCTCTCGCCACATTTGTCTTTTATGTGGCTGAGGTGCTATGCCATTGATTGGTCATGTTAAAGGCTTGCCCAGGTTACCATTGTGAGTTGTTTTATCGTGTCTGGTGGGTGGGCATGTTGTTGTGCATGTTGGTTGTGGACTTGTGACGTGTTCTTTGCCAGAGTCGTATATTGCATGGTTATGGAGTTGAGGTGAGTGTGGTGTTAACTGTGAACTTGCCAAGGGGCTGCGCATTTCCCATGGTGCCATCCTGGGATGGCTGGTTGCTGTTGGATTGTAGGAGAGTGAAGGGATCATGCACACTCACTGTGTATTTGGAGGCGACATTAGTGTAGGTCCTACGGTGTTCTGATGTTGCCTGCACATTGATGTGTGACGTGTGCTTCCAGTTGCACTGGTTGTGTGCTCTGTCACCAGGGGGCACAGGTGGGACATGTGTGCAGTGGACTGCCCCCAACACGTGCGTGCATCCGGATGTGGTGTACGGTCCTTGCTTGGTCTCCAGCGGTTCCTGTGCATTTTGTTGGCCGTACGGGGACTGGGGTGCCAGGGTGATGGTGATGTCCAGGACGGGTGTGGGGGTCTTGGATGTGGCTGGCTGTGAGAATCCGCTGACTCTGGCAGTTGCTGGTTGGGGTGTGCCGGGGGCCAACAGGTGCTTCACAGCCAGCAGCTTGATGTGGGGTGGGTGTTAGTTATCCGCTGTGTTGGTGCAGTTGGCCTGTTGGGCGATGACAACCAGGATACGTAGGATGTTTGTTCCTTTCAGCCTGTAGTGAACAGTGACATTGTCAGATGTTGTGCCTGTGAGACAGGCCGCTGTTTTTGTCTATGCTGCTTCTGTGGTGGTCTGGGGGGGTGCTGGGTGGGAGTTGTGTCCCGCTTGGGTGTCCGTGCTGCATGTTCAATTGCTCCATGGCATCTGTTGCCCGTCCGATGACGCCCTGGGCAGGGCTCCCTATTGTGGTGCAGGCTGCTGTCTGACTTTACACCAGGCCAGAGCAGGAGTAAAATTCCTACTGCTAACGCGCCTTATCGTGTGTTTTGTGTTCTCATCGACGATCTGCCTGGTCGTTGTGAATGTTGAGGTGTGGTGTTGTCGCAGGTTTTGGCATGGGAACACCTACTCTGCATCTCATTAGCGATAGTTGCGGGGGCCATCTGTGGCGATGTTTTTTGCAGCTGCTATCGCTGGAAAACTGGTGCTGTAGGCTGTTATCAGCTGCTTGTGAATGGTGGGGTAAATTTATCACGACTTTGGCTGCGATAAAGTGCCATTAATTCGACGATTGCTCCTTGTGAATGTACCCCTTAGTCTATAAAGCAACAGACAGTGTACCTGTAGTTGGTGGCCCGAAGCCTCTCTTTCTCAGAGCAGAGACAGAGTAAGAGACTGTAAGAAGCCCTCTAGTGGCAGAGATGATAAATGGCTATAAGGGGATTTCAGGCAATCCTTTAGAGGAATGCTCAGCCTCTTGCAAAGCTCTCTAAACTCTCATGTTCACGCTATGTAATGCTGCAAAAATAAAATAACATAAAATAAAGTAAAATAAAATAAATAATAACATGTGATTGTGAGACAGTCGTGTAGGCAGTTTTATAAAACAAAAGGGAGGTGATGAAAATTATAGCACTCACAAGTTATCGGGGCGATTATATTGTCAGGACATTCCAAATGGCTTTTGGACCTAATCGGTCTGTAAGGTGTGACCTCCTATTTCTCTGAGCACAACTGCAGAACATGGAACACCATAGGCATGGAACAAACATTACATGAATATTATATTCAATTACTTATATTGTTACAAAAGTGACTGGGTATAACAATGCAAATAAATATAAAAAGTCCTTAAACAAGCACAAGTGGTTCGTAAGACTTAAGCATTGAATTCATTACTAACCAAGTCACTCTTACTTATTTTATTATAATGTGACCTGATAGCATCATGAGATCTATGCACAGTTGTGTTAGGAGTTTTGTGAAGGGTAGGATATTGTGATCTGTAGAGTAAGATGGGCGGGACGCAACAATGTCTTAAGTGAAGTACGTTGTGTTGTGCGAGATATGATAGTTTGCTGAACCATGTGGTTTGTCAGTATGTATTAAAGAAGTATTGGGTACTTCATCACAATGCACTCTCTGTGATGTTCTGGAATGCAGAGTTGTCAACACCTCTATCACATCTGCCATATTCCTGAATGAATGGAAACTTGCAGATATGCACGCCCTCCTCAAAAAGCCCACAGCCAACCCAAATCATCTGAGCAACTTCCAACCCATCTCCCTGCTTCCCTATCCAGCCAAAATGATGGTATGCAATCTTTCTTTTCCTTTGTGTATGTAAAGCGCTCTGATACCCACGGGTCAAGCTAGCCCTATAGAAAACGTTATAAATAAATAAATAAACAAACAAATAAATAAATAAAATGCCATCAATAACCAACTCACAACCCACCCTGCACTTCACCATCTTCTAGACAACATTCAGTCAGAACTCAGAAAGTACCACAGCAACGAAACTGCACTCATTGCAGCTACAGATGACATTTGAATCATCTTGGACCGAGACAAAACAGCGGCACTCATCCTGCTCAACCTCTCTGCGACCTTCAACCGTGTCTCCCATAAGACCCTCAATACAAGACTCCACGAGATTGGCAAACAAGGATCCGCTCTCAAATTGAGTTCCTTCCTTACAGGAAAACCCAAATGCCACCCTTCACATCAGAGACCAATAAACTGATATGCAAAGTTCCACAGGGATTGTCCTTCAGCTCCACCCTTTCCAACATATACATGACGCCGCTCGCCAACATCATCCAATCAAAAGACATCACCATTATCTGATACGCTGAATACACCCAACTCATCCTCTCCCTGATGGACAAAACAACCACTGCCAGAACCAACTTCACCAATTTCATGACCGGGGTAGCAGACTGGAGGCAAACAAAATCCTTGAAGCTCAACTCCAACAAAGCAGAAGTAAGGTCTTTGTCAACAAGACTGTAGAAATCAATAAAGTCTGGTAGACTGCTCTTGTAGTTGTAGTTTATTCTTCAAGTTACATCTTGGTAAATTCCAATGTAAGTCTTAATATAAGCCCCACCAGGAGCAGCCTCCTGGCTGCTCAGCCCATCTTCTCCAACAGCTCCACCTTCAAGTACAAACATCCATAACATTCCAAATGACATCATATAGCTAGAGCATCAGGCAGAGAACCAGGGCCAGGTAGATGCATTACATAAGAAGCAGATTACTACACAGACCTCGCCATGAGATCCACCTGGGGGGGGGGCCATAGGAGCTAAGACTAACACCCACAGACCATGCAAGAAATCTAGGGATCATCCTAGATGACAAGCTCAACATGATTGCTCAAGTCAACTCAGTATGCACCTCCTGCTTCCACATCATAGGCATGCTGCGAAAAATCTTCAAATGGCTGCCTGAGAATACCAGATGGACCTTCATGTAAGCACTCATCACCAGCAAGCTGGATTATGGAAACACTCTCTATGCTGAAATCTCCAAACAACAGACTCCAGACCATCCATAACACTGTTGTAAGACTCATACTTGACCTCCCACGAAACACACCCACATCACAGCCCAAATCAGGAAGCTTCACTGACTCCCCATTTACAAGCACAGCCAATTCAAACTTTTCACACAGACATACAAAGCCTTACGCAAAACACAATCAGAATACCTAAACAGCTGCATACACTTTCAGCAACCCACCAGACAGCTATGCTCTGCCTCACTCTCACTCACACACATTCCTGCATCCACAAAAGAAAAACTGGAGGTCACTTGTCCTCCTACATTATAGCTAAGACATAGACTGACCTTCCTCACCACATCAGAGCCTACTCTGCACTTCTTGAGTTCCACAAGAAGTTGAAGTCCTGGCTCTTCATATAAGCACCTTGGGGACCACCAACCTGCACATCTGCCCAAGTGCTTGGACACCTACTCTGGAGATTAGTGCACTATACAAATCAATATAACAAACCATAACATGGCTGGTATGTAGGAGTGCAGTGTAGGCGCTGTGTTATGTGCCATATGCCCAATTGTGTAAAGTGTGATTGCCTGGCTATTTTAGTTGAGTTATTTATAGTATCTGTATTTTTTTTTTTTTACGTAGTGATGTTTTGGCATCACTAAGGTAAACCCTTATAGAGGTATTAGAGGGTGGGGCTTGAACAGGAAGTTACAGTACACATCATTTTCTACCTACAAAGAATGAGTACATTTTATCAATGGGCATCAGGCCGTGGGACATTTTGATGTAAGCATGGTACACTGATGCTCTTATTATAAACATAAATGTTAGCCCTATGTGATTCCATGATGTCTCAGGAAGGTCTTAGGGGAGTGGACTTAGGGGCAGGAATGGGAGCCTGTCTACCCAACTACCTCCATTGTTTACCAACCCTTACACTGTACACCATCACCTATACCACCACCTAGATTTTACACCATGGTGACACTCTGTAGATAGCTTCACATATACTATACACATTACCAAATGCAACATGACCACCTACAACTGTATTAAACTTAATTCTCCTAAGTGGATACCATGCCTACATCACTATGCCCCTACATACAATATACAGTCGAAGCTATGGATTCAACACCCAACACTACCATTCAGGTACTATATCATTGTCAGCAGCACTAGAAAGATTTTCACCCTACACCACCACCTATACCACTAACACCACATAAAACACTGGATATACTCATCTTCTCCACCTATACACCTTATACCTCTGCCTATGCCACACAATACATAAAAATTACACCACATCAACACACTTTCCTACATCCCCTACACCAACATGAACCCTATGCTATCCCATTTGTACCCTACACGATTTCTAACTTCTACTGCCTACAGCCAAAGTCATATGTTGCTCCTTTCCTATCACAACCACATGCCAATTGATTTCTGGCTTCAAAGAACGGTACCTCTCATCCCAATACCTTCTCTGCCTGCCCATCTCTCAATGCATTTTGCGTCCTACTCTTCACTTCCCCAGCCACTATATCATCACCTTACACCATCACCTTGTGTACCCTTTCCCAACACACGCACATTGCAGCCTCAGCCAGACTTTCCTGCCTTTCTCTGTATAAACCTCACTTTAGACCCACATGGCAGATATACCCAAATAAGTGCCTACACACTCACCTCAAACTACACCCACATACTATCTTTACAACAAACCACAACCTTCTCATTTAGAACGAGCACCTACACACCAGTCCCACCCCACACCACCCCTAAGTCCATGCACTACCTGTATAATATACATATCCTACCACATACATCACTGTGTACACCCAACGGCGCCACATTACCCAGTCTTTAATAATATTCTGTGAAATAAGTTTTATTTTTCTTATGTCTTGATTTGTATTATGTGATGATTGATCTAACACGACCAGCTGATCAGGGCTGCAGAGCTGGGTGTACTATAGGTGCCGTACCTACCACTCCTTCAATTTCTGCCATGCTAAATTTATCTGACCTGGATTTGTGAATGAGAAATATGAGCCAATCATCGTTCAACACAATATGGCCGCCCAGCCAGGGCATGCACTGAAGCCTGGGTCAGGGTGGACACATGACATGAGATGCTACTACTGGGGCCTCCATTAAGAGGGATAATGCATTTTGGAATAAAAATAAATGGAGTGGCTTGGACAATACGAGCACCCTGGAAAGAGAATCCTTTAAAGAGAAAAATGCTGTACTGCTATGCGACTTGACTTGAACAGCCCCAATGTGCAATACATGGATGTCGATTCAGCAAAATGCAGGGGCTGCGGAAGTGACATCACACATCCTTTAAACCCAAATGACATGACCGACATGACCCGCTGTCCCACCTCTACACTCTGCTTCCGATTTGTTGCAGACACGTTAAGGAGAGAACAAGGAGTTGAAATGTGAGAAAAGTATATAGGGTTCTTACCTCCCTCACTACATTCTTATCCTGCCATTGATTTCTGGCCCCAGGGCCAGAGGTAGCAAGAGTAATGCCAGGGGTGCCAAAGGGCAAGCCATGGGTGACAGATACTGCCTCTGGCTACCCCAAATGACATCCATGAGTAATACTGTTATTTTAGCTTTCAGTCCCAGATGCTGTGTGCACCAGACCTTTATTTTCCTTAGATCTTCTATCTAGACCACTGCTATTTCCTGGAATCTGGCAAGATATTTACTTTGTTCTTTTTAACCCATCCTTTGAGCTCTCCCTGCCCCTTTAACAGTTTCTCTTCCAGCACTTCCAAATAACCTTGCACTACTATTGCATGAGCTGCGCCTGCCCTTTGCGTATACTGCGTTTGTCAGTACTGATCACATTGCATGTGTGAGTAGTAGCTACACTGCTGCAGCTGTACATATTATGTGTGTGAGGCAAAATGGCCGGCACAGGTAAGAGCTGTAGGGAGGGAGGCGGGGTGGGGTTGGGGGGAGTCGACATGCTAAGGGATAGGTAAAATTAAACAAAAAATAAATAAAACCAATTACCTTACGCTCGCCGCATGACCTCGGCGATCTGAAGGTAAGTGGTTTCATTTATTTTTTTATTTCATTTGACCTATCCCGTTGTCTGTCAACACCCCTCACCCCACTGCTCTTACCTGTGCCGGCCACACGTGAAAACTTGTACTGCTGCTTCCTGTCCTAGTTGTTCTATATGAATAGGCCATATGCATTGCTGCTGTCTGTATGGACAAGCGCTTAGAGACCAATCGGTGATAACGCGCTATACAAATGTAATAAATAAATAAATACAAGCTCCTTAGAGGAGAGGTTTGCAATGTACTGCTTGTGCTGTGCATTTTATTTGTGTGAAGAAAATGTGCGCTTTTTCTGCCTGTGCTGGGCCTATTCTGTGCTGGGCTGTCTGTATCAGGGACACTTGAATAATCCTTTTCAGTACATAAAAGCTGTGACTGTTTACTTCATCAATGCACAGCACATCTTGCACAGGCCTGGGTGAAATTTAAATTATGCCAGTGTATTTCTTTAAATTATGCCATTGCGTCCCTTTGTGTTATATGTGCTTTTCGCAGTAAATATTTACAGCGAGCGCACAGGAACAACGGAGCATGAGCAGCTGTTGTTTGTGGTACATTTGCTGGGCGCTTTTGTTTAAAGCGAAATGTGTACTTGTTCCAAAAATTGACGCAAGGACACATTTCACACCATAGCGCAAAATGGCGGGTTTTAATTTCACATAATTACAATTTATTGCAATTTTGCCTCATTTCTTTAATTATTATGCAAAAGCAATGATGGACATTTTGCACACCCTTGGCATTGTATCTCGTGAAATACCTGTAACCCAGTATTTATTCTTCTGAATCTTGTGCTACCATAAAATCAAGGGTAAAACAGCACCAAAATATTGCTTCCATGATATCATGGAACTATAATTTTGAGGGTAAAATATTGAAGACAAAATATTGACAAAGTGAGAATATATAGCTCGATATAGGTTTATTTACTTAACTCCACTTATAAATAATATCTTCAAGGTATGTAG
Organism: Lissotriton vulgaris; assembly: GCF_964263255.1. Classification (NCBI taxonomy): domain Eukaryota; kingdom Metazoa; phylum Chordata; class Amphibia; order Caudata; family Salamandridae; genus Lissotriton; species Lissotriton vulgaris. The sequence continues at coordinate 409,195,427 of NC_141695.1, forward strand.
AGTTAGGAAAAGTACCTTTATCCTTTTTATATGCACATAATGCCTTGATGTTTTGGTCCTTCATATTTTGCTCAGGTGGCAGCATGACATTCTGGAAACCAACCTGCTGTCCACCAGCAGCCCACTGGCCAGTAGGAAAACTAGCATAGGAAAACAAGCATTGGCAAACAGCTAGAGCGGTTGACTTCAAAGCTAGGGAACCAGGTTCATGTCTCAGCAGGGACACTTAACATCTTGTGATGCTCAGCAAATCACTTCATCTCCCTGCAGGGATAAATATGTGCCGGTGTTTCTGGTGTTCCACAACGGCACTTAATTGTCAACACCAGCGCTTGCGACAGCGTACCACAAGGTGGTGCTGTTTGTCTCATCTAGAGAGGACCACAGCAACAGTTAAATATTTATTCAATATAAATTAATCATGACTGTTGCCTAATTACTACCTAAGCCCTTCTTATAGATTTGGGTGGTTAAAATATTTCGAATTGTCACACTTGAAGGAGTGTGATGGTTAGAAGTGGTGTTGTTACTATCATTGGCAACATGGCAGGGGCAATGTGAGGTGCAAGCTGCAGTGGCCTCCTGATGAGAGCCCTGGCACTTATTCTTTCACGTATTTAGCACTGTCTCCCCGTGCCTACCAAAAAGGAATGTGTCTGTCTATAACATAACTGGTGTTCATGTAAAGATCTCTGATACACTTCTCACTGCAACACAAACATGAAATCCATTTTAGATCAAGTAGCCCCCTTAAAACAAAAAAACCCAGGAACATCCCATCCAGATCTTGGTTCAACACGAACATTAACAATAAAAAAAGACAACTAAGAGCTTCAGAAAGACTATGGAGGAGCAACCCCTCCTCAAGCCTACTCGAACAACTCGAAGCAGCCTGAGGGAAATACAAAAAACACATCAGCAGCAAAAAATCCACCTTCTTCTGCGCCGCCCTGGACAACGCAAAAAACAGGCCCAACAAACTGTTCAAAATCATCAAACAACAGACCTCCAAACCTCCGGAATCCTCCCTACAGACCTCCAAAGACCTGTGCGAAAACTTCGCCAACTTCTTCGAAGGAAAAATCACCAAGATTGAGCTCTCACTGGACATCAACATCAACCTTGTCTGCAAAAACCTGCCTCCAGTGACAGTAGATAGCTCGCCCAAGCACCCCACAAAAACCTGGAAGTCCTTCAACCCCATCCCGGAAACCGAGATCCTCATACTGATCTCCACCTCCAAACCAGCCTCTCACGTCCTTGACCCAATTCCCACAAAACTGACCAAAAAACTGAGTCTCTCCATAGCCCCGTTCTGGTGCAAGATCATTAACAGCTCCCTGAGAACGGGCATCATGCCTGAATGCCTCAAAGTTGGCCAAGTCACGCCACTACTAAAAAAAACAGGCCTTGGCTCCAAGGAACTGAATAACTTAAGACCAGTCTCCAATCTCCCCTCTTATCCAAAATCCTGGAAAAATGTGTCCTCCAACAACTGACTCAGCACATGGATAACATCAACCTTCTTGACCTCCACCAATCGGGTTTCAGAAAAGGTTACAGCACTGAGACCGCGATCCTTAACATCACAAACGACATCCACAAATCCCTCAATACCGACCAATGCTGCCTCCTCATTCTCCTAGACCTATCTGCAGCCTTTGACACGGTTGATCACCAACTGCTCATCAAGGCGCTACAAGGAGGGTAGGAGCTGATGAGGTGGTCCTACGCTGGTTTTCCTTCTTACACAGCCACTCACAAAGGATTAAAAAAAACTTTACCTCTGACCTACACCCTGTCAATAGGGGCGTCCCCCAAGGTTCAGTGCTCTCACCTCAACTGTTCAACATATACATGGAACCCCTCACCACCCTACTCAAAAAGGCTAACATCCCCTTCCACCTCTATGCAGATGACACCCAAATCGATCTTGAAACCACCTCGATTGATGACATTCACTAACTAAATGTCACTCTAAAAGAAATCCAACATTGGCTGTCGCTTAACCACTTAAAACTCAACCAAGACAAAACCGAAATACTCCCCATCTCCAACAAAGAGGAGAACCCTCATATTTCAGAATGGCTAAAAGCTTTGGATGCTCTTAACGGCAATCACACTCTGACCCACTCCGTTAAATCATTAGGAATTACCCTAGACTCAAAACTCGACATGGCCAATCACTATGGGCGTCCGCAAATTTTTTCCAGGGGGAGCTAACCTGGCAAATGAAGGGCCATGGCTAATGTTAATCAATAGGGGCGGGGCTAAAATGGCAGACAATCAGGATCGGGTAATGCCCAGGCCAAGCTGAGAAAAACAAGCATTGGCATAGCCAATAAGTCTCGCCTTTGGGACCTTATAAGTATTTAGTTATGCAGAATGTCCCAAAGGTGAGACCTATGGGCTATGCCAATGCTTTTTGTTATATCTGGGCCTGTTGAGAGGCTAAGGGGCTGGGTCTCGATGTCAGGTTGGGAGCACAGCAATGACCTACTCAATTTGAATGCGTAGGTAATACAACCGGAGGCGTGAAATGAAAGGTTCAGTACCAGGAATAACAGGAAGGTAGAAAGTTAAGCTGGATAGAAAGGTAGTCAAAGTCAAAAGCAAGCTTTATTCGATTACTTAAAATCATAAAAGCAACAGGACAATACATATTTAAAAAATTTGACATGTCACATAGTTCATATAGTTAAAATCATTAATAAGTCAAACCCGGTAGCAGTATCTAGTGCATTCAAGTAGTTAAAAAGTTGGTACAAAAACAATTCAATCACAATGTAATGTAAAAGAGAGTAATTAACTTAAAAACATTAACAGAATCTGCAGTATAGTGAGGTCACCCTTCCAAGTACCTCGGGGATAGCTTCCTGGCCTTCATACCCATGGCTGCGACCAGAAAGCTAGCAACCCCGAAGACTATCCTAGTGCTACCTAGCAGCTGTAAGTAAAGTAGGGCTGGGCGTACTTGTACAAAACCTGCTTCCCTTAAAATAGGGGCCAAAAACTGCTTTCTGCTCTTCTTGAAATGATCACAAAACATTACAAAATGCATGAGGGACTGCTCTGAAAAGTTATCGCAGCTGCATGGGATTAACTCGTCTGAGACCCCCCATACGGGGAAGTCACCTAAGGAGTACTGTATAATGTTGAACCTAAATCTAATAAGCAAGTGTCGATGGTATGGGCGGCTTACAATTTTTAGATAAGGTTCAATTGAGGGCGTAGTCAGGAGGAGGAAGTTGGCTCTGGCTCTATGTTTAGTCAGTTCCTCACTCTCCCGTGTTTGAGTTGCCCTCCTCAAAAAGTTATCCTTAATCCATTTCACGTCCCCCCTACAAATTGTGTTTGGGTGGCTGTAAAGGTTGGGCCTGCCAAGACTTCCCAGCGCGCCTTTTACATAAGCCAGCCACGGAATCTTTGAAGCGTTATCCAGAGCCATGCAGTCCCTAAGAATGGTGTGGTTAAGTGTAATGTCATTGTTCAGCCAGGTTTTGGCCCAACATACCAATGGTGCCAGAAGAAGCTGGTCAATGATGTAGCCTAAACCTAACTCAGAGTGTAGTGATAAAACTGGTGTGGATTGTGGAACACCTAGTAGAGATCTAAGAAACTGGTTTTCCACGATCTGCAAATCGCCAGTTGAGGAGTAGCCCCACAGCGGTGTACCGTAAGTGGCTATGGATAGGCATTTAGTTTTGTAGACTTTCAGTAATGCCTCCATTGGTCGTGAGCCAAGTCGCTTTGCGAAACTCAACAAAGCTGAGGTTGATCTAGATACAGCTAGTGATTTCGCAGACACCTGTGGTTTCCACAAACCCTTCTCCTCAAAAATCACACCCAGGTAGGTAAAGACTTGCACCCTTGAAACCCCCTCTCCACAGCAGGTAAAGGATTTTAGCTTTTTCGGCCTTTGCCAGGATAGAAAGGTAAGGAGGGGTAGAGGCAGGCATGGTGGTGAGGGGAGAAACAGATGCATGCTCGGAGAGCACTGCGAGGGAGGGAGGGAGGCGAAATGGGAAGAGGCACTGAAAGGTGTGTCGGGTAAAGACCGTAGTGAGGGAAACAGAAGGGTAGCGAGGGGTGAAGGGTAGACAAAGAAGTGAGGTGTAGAAGAAAAAGATTCAGGAGCAGAGACAGGTAAATCAAAGATGGAGAGGGGAGAATAACGCAGTCGTAGAACGTGAGAGGGCTAGGTAGAGAGAGGGTGAGGTTGTGTCAGAGATAGGTAGAGACAGCTGAGGAAGAGGGAATAATCAAGACTGAGGTAGACAGGTGAGGTAGAGGGGTGCGTTGATATAAAGGAAGTGCAGAGATGTGTCAGAGAGATGTTACTGAAGAGGAAAAGAAGTAGAGGTATTGAGAAAGGAATAAGGTAGTAAAAGAAGTAAAGGGGTGAACAGAGGTAGAATGAGTGGAAGGGGAGAGAACACGTAGAAGATGAATGGCAGGGTAAAGGCAGCGATCCTGCAGTGAGTGTGAGGAGTGTGATACAAAGGGTTATGTGGCAGTGAGCGAGAGGTGTGGGGTACAGAGGGATATAAGGCAGTGAGCGAGAGGTGTGGGGTACAGAGGGATTTTAGGCAGTGAGCGTGGGGAGTGGGGTACAGAGGGATATAAGGCAGTAAGCGAGAGGTGTGGGGGTACAGAGGGATATAAGGCAGTGAGGGAGAGGTGTGGGGTACGGAGGGATATAAGGAAGTGAGCGAGAGGTGTGGGATACCGAGGAATTTTAGGCAGTGAGCGCAGGGAGTGGGGTACAGAGGGATATAAGGCAGTGAAACACAGGGTCAGGACGTCCTGCCAGACATGATAGGGAGCATACTGGCAAATAGATATGTTATTGACACAAGACTGTGTACGTTTTAGTGGGGTCTGAAATCCGGGCTATGCTGCAACCTCAATTTTTGACTTGGGAGGATAATGCATCGATCCCTCCCCCCCAGAACTTCATTGAGAAGACCCCTTGCTCTCAGGCTACACAGTGTTAAAAGGAGGTCTTATTGTCCAGACCACGTTTGCCACTTCCCCTTAGGATGCAGCCTGCACTTTCACCTTTGGCTGATTAAGGAAAGGACTGCACAAACTAGAATGCCATTGAGCACTGAAGAACCGGGATAACCCACTTACTGGGCCTCGGCGGCGGGGGAACCACCCAAGTCTTCCATACCTTCCGTCTGCTGGGGGAACACAGATTTATTTCAATAGCCTGGGCTATGGAACAGAGTCCCAAGGTAGTCAGAGACAGAGGAGGCTGCTACTTCACTCTGTAGCTTACAAGCCTTTTATACATTTTTTATCCCACTCTTTTGGTTGTTAGTCCATTGTTCAATCAGGGTAGTGTTTGCAGTTGATAACCAGATCCAGACGATGTTTGTAGTTGGCGACCTGGTCAAGGCTTGGTACACAGATCATTGTTCACTCGGCTTGATCAAAGCCGGTCTTTCAAGTCATTGTTTAATCACCCTGATCAGGGCCCAACAGTCAGACCATTGTCCAGATAAACTGATCATGGTGTCAAGGATGTTTACCAGGCTGGGAGCAGGAGAAGGAAAACAAGCTTCTTTACACAGGGCGTGGGTGTCTCATGGCTTTCTGATGAATTGCAAAGAACAGGGGTTGGGTGTGCGACAGTTCCTGGGCAGAAATGCAAGCTGCAAGATGGTTTTTGTCGTGTCAGTTTACATTTTCCTCAGGCATCAGCAGAAATGACCAGGTGGGTCGTGTGGAAGTGTTTGACACGAGATGGCAATGAAAAAACAATGGAGTACCGGTACAACTAATGCTGATCAGAAAAACACTTTTCCTCAGACCCTCCTCTTGCCATTGAGTGGCAAATACTTTAAGAAATGTTAATGTTCATACGACCATCTGTTTCTTGCTGGAGCATCTTCATCATATTCGTGTTGTGAATGTTAGAGAGTGGAGGCTTGATGGTCTGGACACACATTGTAAAGAACACTGGCAGGCACTGAAAGCACAAACAGCAGGAGACCAGAACGGCTACTCCCAAGGTAAGGAAGATGAGGACCCCCCAACCCCACTGGGAAAGAAGACCCCAGATCCAGCTTGTGAGGGACCAGTTGTCTTCATCCAGATGAATTTCAGAAGAAAGATGATGCAGACGTTGGATGGCATCGTACACTGTAGGTGCGTTGTCTGGGATGTACACGCAGCAGCTGGAGCCGATCAATTTACACACACCACCACGATCAGCAAGGATGACGTTGAGGACCATGCGGTTTTGGAGCGTTATAAGGCGGTCCGCCTGTAGCTCTGCAGTGATGTTGGAGAGGGCACTAGCTGTTACTGTGATGGTGGCCTCAAGGACCCTGGTCAGTCCTCGTACAGCTTGGCTGTTTGCCATGGGGCCCCAGAATGGAAGGAAACCTTTAAAGAAGTCCCCAGCTTCCTGGTCCGCTGTATCCTCGGCGGATATGATGCCCCTACGTGAGCGGGGCAGGGCACCCTTCATTGACAGGTGGTAGTCTCCATGGGTGGAATATGTTGGTGGAAGGAGGAAGGCCAGATAGCAGGTACCAGACCAGTTACGGGGGGAGCCAAGTGTAGGCGGCAGTGCCACAGATAAAATAGGTGTTGGGGGATGCCACCAGCTTCGGAGGAGATGTAGAGTTTAAGGCTTTAGTGATATCACACGTAATGGTACCAACTTTCTTAGTCCCTATGCCATGGATCCAGACACGGCCTTGCACATTTATGACATTCAGAGTGTTTCATTTATCAAGCAGTATCCTTCTGGTGCGGAATCTAGAATATATTCATTGAGTGGTTGAGTTGAATACTAACATCTCACCAAGTTCATCTGGTGGTCGTAGCAATGTGGAAGAGCTGGTCGGGCAAAAAGGAGCATTGCCATTGCCAGATCTGTTCCACCAGAAGTCATCGCGAAATGTCCCAAGGACAGAATTGGCAGTACCATTAACAGTGTAGGCCTCCTGCATCAACATCCACCATGCAAGACAAGACCCAGAGATGCAAAAATGGGTAAGGAAAGAATGGGACAGGGTGTATCATGGAATGCGGCATCACTCCACACACCCAGCAGTTGGAGGTGTTCATGATCAGCTGGTGATGATGCAACATTTGGATGAAGGTGTTGTTGAATAATTCTGCACGGCAGGGTAATTTGTGGGCTGGTAGCGTGTAATATTGGTGCTCTGCAAGAGTCGGTGTAGGGGTTGGTGAGGTAACAGGATGGTAGATTAGTAACCGCCAACCAAGGATAGACAGGGTGAGGGAGACAAACAGCGTCACCACGGTGGCCATGAAGCATTTAATATGTCGGAGACTGACATCTAGTTTCTGGATTCGGGCGTTTTGGCCATTGTGCTAAGCAAGGGACCTCTAGTGGCTGTCTGTGATTGGTGGTTGCTTCACTGGGCGCAGGTGCCAAGGAGCCCTATAGCATACCTTAGTCTGACACACCAGCACTAATCTCATCTGGGAAGATCACAGCCCTACAGCCTATAGGCACTTGGGGAAGTCAAGGGCAAGCCTTCCCTCAGGGGCGCAAGTTATATCAGTCGGAAGTAGGAACAGTATGGTCGGGAAACAAGTGTTCTTGGTATTGAGTAGAGTTAAGGGAGGGTTCTTCCACCCTACCTTTCAGTATGCTGTCACTCTCTGCTTCCGTAGATGTAGAATGCAATCTGGCATCGCTGACCGGGCAAACGTCGGGACTGTTTCTGTTTCTATGTCTCCTCGTCCTTCCCTTACCCACTAATCATATGGGAGGGGCAGAGGCACACGTCTGCAATGCCACGCATGCACCCAATTCTTCCGACCTTCTAATTTCACGGCGGTGCGGGTGGCCAGCAACACCTGACCGGGCTGTGTCCAGCGGGGCTCGAGGCTCTTGGTCCATTGAAGATTTCTTATTAGGACATATTCTCCAGGTTGGATAACGTGTCCTGGGCCCTCGCTTTTCTCAGGTATGGCCTCGTGCACCTGGTGATAACGAGTACGAAAGGTATTAGTTAGACTGTACAGATAATCAGTTAATACTGGGTATTCAACATCAGACAGTTTCTTAGGCCGTGGGAAACCCCATATATTGGCAGGCCTCCCAAACACGATCTCGTGGGGGGATAGCCCTATCCTGGTGTGAGCCGCTGTTCTTGTCGACAGTAGGGCTAAGAGCATCAACCCAAGTGTCACCTGTCTCGGCTACTATTTTGTCCATTTTTGTTTTTAGGATGCCATTGTACACCTCCACTAGACCTGCTGACTGGGGGTGGTTAGCTGCATGAAATTTTTGTTTTATACCCAATGCTGTACAGACATATTCCATAATTTGGGCCTTAAAGTGGGTCCCGTTGTCACTCCAGACCAAGTGGGGCAAACCGAATCGTGGGAGGTATTCTTTTAATAGCACTTTGGCGGTAGTGATAGTGGTGCAGTCTTTGACGGAGTAGGCCTCCACCCATCGGCTGAAGGTGCAGACCACCACCAGGATATATTTTAGATTGTTACATCTGTCCATCTGGATGTAATCCATTTGGAGGACTTCAAAAGGGAAGGTAGGAGGAGAGAATCCTCCTTTAGGAGTAACTGTGCCTTTTCCTGGGTTATACATATGCTGGTATCTTAGAGTTGTACCATGCAGGTTCCAACAGTTTACATATCCCTTTTGCACTAATCTGAGCAGGACCATGGGCTATCGTAACTACTGGTGGCACGTGACTGTCTGGTAACATCCATTGTCTTTCCATAGTCGTACGGACCCAACAACCACCAATTCCCTCCTTTGCTAATTGCTCCTTCCACACCCTTAGTTCCTCAGGAGTAGTATGGGACTGAAAATCAATCCCACTCTGTACTGCGTTTTCAACCATGTCCTCATCTGCCACCCACCTAGCGGAACCTCCTACATACATTCCTTCCCTTTGTCTAAGAGCTGTTTGTCTGACCGTCTGGTCAGCCAGGGCATTGCCTTTCCCAACATCATCTGTCACTTTTTTATGGGCCTTACATTTTATAATGGCCACCTTTCTGGGGAGTGTCAGGGAGTCTAACAGTCGGTGAATTAGGGGGCCATGTTGATATTTGGTCCCATGGAAAGTAAGGAAATTCCTTTCTTTCCGCAACCTCCCGAACTTGTTGGCCACCCCAAAGGCATACTGACTGTCAGTATAGATATTTACTGTTATTCCCGTGATTATCTCACAGGCTCTAGTGAGGGCCACTAATTCTGCTGCCTTAGCAGAGCACTGTGGAATCTGAGCTGTTCCTACTACTTGCCCTAATATTGTGAGGGCGTAGGCGGCTGAGGTGTTACCATCTGGCCCTCTGAGACATGATCCGTCCACATACAGTGTACCTTCTGGTTCTGCTATCGGGGTATACTGTAAGTCAACCCGGCCCTTCGTCTCCTCCTCTGTCCTCAATATACAGTCATGTGGGTCTACGCGGGCATCCTGAGTATCCAGTAGGAGTAATGTGGCGGGATTTAGTGCAGTGCATCTTTTGATGTTAATGTGGCTGGCAAAGAGTGTCAGTTCATATCCTGTAAGTTGTGCGCTAGTGAGGTACTGTGTACTGGTGTTATTAAGGAGGGTATCTACAGAATGGGGGACCATCAGAGTCAGGGGGGAGTTCATGACAATTCCCACACTCCGACGGACCATGAGGGCGACCGCAGCTTTCGCCCGTAGGCATCCTGGAAGAGCCCTTGCAACAGGATCTAAGGTGGCTGAAAAATAGGCACATGGCCATTGGTGACCTCCAAACATCTGGGTCAGGACAGTGCATGCACAGCCGTCTGTCTCATGTACAAAAAGAAAAAATTGTTTGCTATAGTCAGGAGTGCCAAGGACTGGAGCAGTACACAGTGCCCTCTTCAAAACATGGAAGGCCTGCGTATGCTCTGTAGTCCATGGAAAGGAACTGTCTGAAATGTCTTTAGTGGTGCGGGCAAGAAGAGGTTTGACCATGGCCGAAAAATTGGAAATCCACTGTCTACAGTATGAAGTTAGGCCTATGAAGGCTCGCACCTGCTTTTGTGTTCGTGGGGCCGTCATAGCATTGATAATGGCTACACGATCAGCAGTGAGCTGCCTTCCCTCCTTCAAGAGGAGATGACCTAAGTAGGTCACCTTCTCTTGACAAAACTGAAGCTTTTTCAAAGAGACTTTGTGGGTATGGAGGGCAAGGTGGCGTAACAGACAGAGAGTAGCTTCTTCACATGTTGGGGCAGAATTTGCAGCAATGAGGAGGTCATCTACATATTGTAATAGTGTGGAATTATCAGGGAGTTCCAAGGAATCTAGTTGACTTTTTAGGGCTTGACTATAGATACTGGGGCTCTTGGTGAAACCTTGAGGGGCGCGGCAGAATCTAAAGCTCCGCCGACCAAGGGAGAAACCAAAGAATTGTCTGCTGTCAGGATGTATGGGAATGCTGAAAAAAGAATTCTTCAGGTCTATGACAGAAAAGTGTGTGACATCAGAAGGGACCATTGTTAAGAGGGCTGTAATGTCGGGGACAACAGGGGATTGGGAGATTGTTATTTTGTTATGGGCTCTTAGGTCAATCACGAATCTGTATATTTTAGGGGAAAGAGCATCTCCATTGGACCGGAATAATGGGACTGTTACAGATATTGCCACGTGTCTCCTCCACTACGCCCTTGTCCATCAATTCAGATATTATTGTTAAAAGGGCTACTTCTCCTTCCGCGGGCAGTCGATACTGCCGGAGGCGGGGGAGAAGTGCACCTGGCTGGATGCGTACCACATGAGGGGGTATGTTGAGACACCCCACATCAGTGTCTGATGATGCCCAGAGGAGGAAGGTAATGACTGCAACTCTGGTGGGAGGCGACCGGACAGATACATGTAGGAAGCTGCGGTGGGGGATATTGTTAGGGATACACCTTGGGGACTACATGATATGGTCGCTTACAGAGCTTTCAGTAAATCCATGCCTAACAAGTTTTCACTGCAACCTGTAGTAAGGACCAAGAGAGCGTCAACATGTGCAGGGCCAATATCGAGAGGAAGGGATTCAGAGACAGGGCTCGTCACAGGTGTTCCTGCAAAACCCACGGACACATTCATATTGCCAGAAAGGGGTGCCTCCGGGACTGACAGATGTGCAATAGAAGACCTGGTGGCCCCAGTATCCAAAAGAAAATTCTTATCGTTCCCCACAACTGACATTTGAACATACAGGCCCCTTTGATCCACTGGAATTTGAACGCTGGTAATACCCCTTTCCTGGCTGTCCTATGCTTGGTAGGATCCTGTCTCATCAACTTCGTCATAATCATCATTGTAATAAGTGCGTGTTGCTTCGTACCCATTAAACCTATTGGCAGGGCGTGGCCTGAGGGGAGCATCATCCCTGGGCCTACCTTCTTTTTTCTGTGGATGGGGCGGGCCATGGTCCCTAGTCAGCCTCGCTTCCCTAGGAGCGCGAGGCCGAGTCTTCCCTGTTCTTATGTTTTCAGCTAACAAGGGACACTCATCTATCTAATGGCCGTACCCCTTACAATAAGCACACTGATCTGTTCAGAGGGCTCCCGTACGTGGAGGGCTGGAGGGGGTAGACTCGCGAGCCCTCGGAAGGGGTTGGAGTTGAGGTCTAAAATTCATAAGTTCCTGTTTCTTTTCTTGGGCCTTCTGCTTTCTAGCTCTCTGCTATATCTATTTCCTCCAAAATCAGATAGATTCAAACATAGACGGGCGCGTTTTTCTTTTCATTAATTGATCCTCTAAGTTGGCGAGAACGTAAAGGAGCCATAAAGTGGCCACTGTAATTCCGCGCTACTTTGTTTAGTATACTTTACCCAGAATGAGGAAAACATTATGGCAGAAGGTGAGGTACTGGGTTTCTCGGAACCGATATTATTACAATAATCCAGCGGTGTCAGGGCAACACCCAAAGACCCCGGATTCCCCTGTCTTGGCAAACAGAGACACGGGATACCTCTCGATGACGTCAAAGACCAAAGTTTATTGGTTGCAACCAGGGACAGAGGTCTACGAAGTACACACGGGTAGTTCGACAGAGACTGCACCACACAAATGAACAAAACTCGGTCTTTTATGCCGAAAATTATGCTTCTGGCAACATCACAATTTGCATTCGGTGCATACAAAACTAACCAATGAACAAGTAGCATTTCAAAAAAGTATTGAATCACAACATTCAAAGTTAATCCCACTTTCCGTTGTCCAGCCCACCAAAACGATCGCACACATGCTAGTTTCCTGTTCGATCAGGCCGGACAAACCCACCATAAAACCTTCAACTCAGATCGATGAACATGTCGTAAAGGAAAGGCAGAAACAGATGGAAAGGAGATAGAGGAGTGGGAACGGTGGGCCATAAAATCGGACCACGTCCTGTTCTTTGATCTTTATCAGTGCAGCTGCTGGACAAGGAACTGGCTCAGCAGGATTCGCCCCAGGCGAGGAGTCAGTTCGGCCAGGTCAACCAAGAGTCAGCTAAGGCGTACGTGTCAAGGACTCGTTCGGCCACAATCATAGGGCCTATGTTAGGGCAACCATACAAGATGGCTGCCACATACAGGATGGAACCCGAGGGTTCAAACTCAATCCTAAAATGCAGAGTGTTCTCCTATATCGACTCATACGAAAACACTCAGACACGTTACCCTTGTCATTTGCGGTCTGCTGACACCAAAATCGTCCATTTCCGACGGTCTTCATGAATCGGGTTTCAGAACTATCGAACCCAATTCGGAATCACGGAACCACAGACCCTCCTTTTGCCCTATCATAGGCAATAAACCCAGAACCATTTTAATCTGAATCCGGATCTATATTCATCAGGTCATCGATATGCTGCTGTAGCATCATCTTATTACTATGCATCTCTCTCCGGACAGGTTTCCGTACGCACATAGTAGCACAAAGGCCACAAATAGCCGGAGCGCACTGTACACAGAGACAAAACATAAACAGAATCGCTAGAACCACACCAATGACCATCAGAATCTTCCAACCCCAAGTGGATATCAATCCCCATAACCATCCCATCAAAGACCAATCTCCTTTGTCCAGATGGACAGAATCGGAGATCTTGTGCAATTTAGAAATGGCTTGGAAGACTGACGGAGCGTTGTCTGGAAAAAAAACGCAGCAGCTCGATTGAATCAATCTACAAACTCCCCCTCGATCTGCCAGAATAACATCTAGGGCAACTCTATTCTGGAGTGTCATAAGTCTATCCGACTAGAGCTCAGCAGTCAAGTTACCAAGGGCTCCAGCAGTCTCAACTATGGTGGACTCAACCACCCTCGTAAGCTGACAAATATTCCTACTGTTAGCCATGGGTACCCAGAACGGCAGAAAATCCTTAAAGAAATCACCCAATTCTTGTCCTGCAGTGTCTTCTTGGCTAAAGACACCTCTAGCAATTCTCATTTTATGGTAATCTGCCGCAGCTGTAAAAGTGGGGGGTAACAGAAAGGAAACAAAACATGTGCCTGAAAAGTCATGGGGCAACCATGTATATGCTTTGTCATAGCAAACAAAGTAAGTACCCTTAGAAGCTAAGAACGCTGGGGAAGACTGAGACGGAAACACATAAGTTTCAGCGCAAACGCTCTTCCCTAACTGAGCTTTCGGATTCTTACAGTTGCCCTGCAAACAATAGTAGCCCTTATGGGGCACTATCCAGATCGGTAGAGGACTTTTCGCACGCTGGTTGATACTCAGACTCACTCCATATCCAGTAACGTTCCAACCACTATATGGTTGCCTCTCGTCTTTCGGAATAGTCTCTACTGCATTAGTCCCTTTAATCATGTCGACTATGCCTCTAGCTATAGGACTATTCTTTGGATTATCCCTCGGTGAACGTAAGGGGTCAACACTGTGGGCATATATGAACATGGTTCTATAAGCTCGGATCGAACCATTCAAACTAAAAGGCAAGACCAAATAAGGAATTCCTTTATCAGTTGTATGAGGCATCAAACCACAAATCCAGCAGTTCGTTGTATTGATCACTAACTGATACTGGTGCAAAAGCTGTATGAAAGAATTATTAGAGAATTCCTTATGTCTGACTACCTCATATTCGGGCAAAGGGTGGAAAGAATGAGAGGAAATAGTAGGTGAAGGTGTAGGTTGCACAGTGGAATTAAACGTCATTTTAAAAACAAATGCTACATAACCAACTATGAAAATTACGAAACTCAGTAATGAAAGTATGCATGTTATCAAAAAACATTTCTTCGACATTATTTTGCAAATGCGTTTTCTAAAAGTCAGTGTCTGCACAGGTCTCTCCAACTCAAAGAAATCCATCCTAAACTAAGGGTGCTGCCCACGGTGGTTGGTTGATTCTGCTTGAGAGTGCCTCTGCTGCACCCAGGAAGACTGCCTCGGACCAACAGAACCCAAGACCTAGCGTCTCAGGCTTACACTCCCAAGACTGGTAGCAACCGCGACCCTAGCAGCAAGAACCGGATGGCAGCTCAGAAAAACAAAAATACGTAGAACCTTGGTGGAGAGTTAACCTGCAAACAGTAAAAAAAATCAACTTTATTATTCTTTTATTTGTCCTTAATTCTTGATCTCAAATTGTATCTGTCTCTTCCAGGTAACTCTTGGTCAGAAAACAAAAGATGAGGCTCGGTAGTGTCCAACCGCTCTGCAGGAGGTATTGATGCTTGCAAAAGACGATCACTCTCCAGTTCTAAATTAGTCCCAATCAAACGAGCATCACTGAACGTAACAAATTTCGGGACTGTCTCAGTTTCAGAATCTGCAAGACCATCTTGAACCCACTTGTCATACGGCAAAGGTAAGGGTGCTTTCTTCGTATGGGATCCGTGAATCCAGTGACGCTTCCCACGTACTCGCACCGCAGATCTCGTCGACAAGAGGACCTGGTAGGGTCCAATCCAGCGGGGCTGATTATTCTTCGTTCTCTGAAAGTTCCTGACATAGATCCAAGAGCCGGGTTCTATCGCGTGGCCTGGATCTTCTGTAGCTTGTGGCAAGGAGTTATATACCTGTTGGCGTAAAACACTCATTTTAGTTGTCAATTCACGCAAGTAATCAAGCAAAACAGGGTATTCGAGGTCACTAAACCTCGTCGGTCTTGGTACGCCCCAAATATTCGCCGGGCGACCAAACACGACCTCATACGGACTCAAACCCATTCGCGAATGCACAGTCATTCGGGTGGAGAAAAGTGCTAACGGCAAAGCATCTGGACATTGTAAACCAGTGCTCTCTTGAATTTTGGCTAATTTAAGTTTCAGAGTGCCATTATAGCACTCGACTAAACCAGCTGATTGGGGATGATTTGCAGCTTGGAATTTCTGTTTAATCCCAAGACCGTCACACACTCTCTTCATCACTTGACCAACAAACTCACTTCCGTTATCACTCCAAATGATTCTCGGCAATCCAAACCTGGGGAAGAATTCTTTTATCAAAGCTTTGGCAGTAGACAAAGCAGTGTTGTCCTTAAGGGGGTAAGCTTCTACCCATCTAGAAAAAGAGCAAACAACCACTAACACATACTTTAAGTTGTTGCATCTTTCCATATGGATAAAATCTAGCTGCAAAGCCTCAAACGGATACGTAGGAGGAGCAAAATGACCAGCTGGTGTTGGAGTTCCCTTACCAGGATTATGCATCAAACACACCATACAGTTCTTGACCAAATTCTCTGCACATCTGGGTATTCCCACATTCTGCCAAACCGGAGCCAACAACTTGCAGATCCCCTTCACACTAATGTGTGCCAATCCATGTGCCATTGTAACAACTGGAAGCACATACGCATTTGGCAACAACCATCTTTGATGTTCGGACAAATCAGTCCAACAACCATTCGAATCCAACCTACCCTTACTCTCTCTCCATTCATCCAACTCTTTCTCCGAAGCCTCACTCTGGATAATCTTCACACTCTCAATCGTGTCTTCGCACATGCCCTTCTCTGGAACCCATCTCGCTGGACCCACAACATACATTCGACTTGTTACATTCCTAGCAGTTTCTTTCGCAACCTCATCCGCAAACGCATTACCACGACCAACATCATCCGTGATCTTTCTATGGGCACTGCATTTTACGATCGCTATTTGCAAAGGTAACGTAAGAGATTCAAGAAGTTCATTCACCAGCTGCCCATGCTGGATCTTCGTCCCATGGGATGTCAAAAATCCATGTTCACGCCACAATCGTCCAAAGCTATGAGCCACTCCAAATGCATACTGACTATCAGTATACACATTCACTCTTTTCCCTTTCGCCAACACACATGCTCTCGTAAGTGCAATCAATTCCGCCGCTTGAGCAGAATTGTGCGGGATACGTGCAGCTTCGACAACTGTATGTAAAGTCGTCACGGCATATGCTGCAGTGGTATCGCCATTCGGTAATTTAAAACACGAGCCGTCAACCCACAAAGCATCATTACAATCAGGAAGAGGAGTATCCCTCACGTCTATCCTCCCTTTCGTCTCTTCTTCAGTTCTCAAGAAACAATTGTGTTGCTCTTCGCTATCATCGTCTGTCTCAAGCGAAATCGGCAACAACGTAGCCGGATTTAGGGTATTGCACCTCTTGATGTGCACATGGCTCGCTAACAATGTAAGCTCATACCCTGACAACCGAGCATTAGTCAAGTGCTGTGTCTTCGTCCGATTCAACAAGGTATCCACTGCATGTGGAACCATAACCACTAGCGTATTGTCCATAACTAAACCAGCAGACTGTCGAATCGAAACAGCGCTGCTGCAGTTGCTCTCAGGCAACTTGGCAATGCTCTAGCTACAGGATCTAATGTTGACGAAAAGTACGCACATGGGCGTTGCTTCCCGCCGAATTGTTGGGTCAAAACCGATAATGCACATCCTTCTCTTTCATGCACATACAATGTGAAAGGCTTGCTGTAGTCGGGAGTACCCAACACAGGAGCCGAACACAACGCATTACGTAGTTCAGAAAAACTCTTTTGGCATTCCTCAGTCCAAGTAATCGGATTTGGAGTATCCTTAACCGTAAGAGCTATCAAAGGTTTCGCTAGAAGGGAAAAATTTGGGATCCACTGTCTACAGTACGACGTAATACCCAAAAACGCACGTACTTCTCTCTGTGTCGTAGGGACACTCATTCTCGCAATAGTCTGGATTCTTTCTGGGGTCAGTTTCCTTCCCTCCTTCGATAAGAGGTGACCTAGGTAGGTAATTTCTTGGCGACAAAATTGCAGTTTTGAAAGAGAAACTTTGTGATGGCAATCAGATAAGTGAGACAACAAGGACACAGTGGCATCCTTACATATGTCTTCAGTATCGGCAGCGACCAACAAATCGTCAACATACTGAATAAGGGCTACACCTTCAGGTAAGGCCAACAAGTCAAGTTGTGTCTTCAGAGCTTGACTGTAAATAGGTGGACTCTCACAATAGCCTTGAGGAGCGCGCTTAAAGCGGAAACTTCGTCCTCCTAAAGAGAATTCAAATGTATCTCTACTCTCTATGGCAATCGGAATGCTGAAGAAAGCATTCTTCAAATCAACCACCGAAAACCAAGTAGCAGAAGCTGGAATCAATGTCAATAATGCAGTAATGTCGGGTACAACAGGGAATTGCGGAACAACAATCTTGTTCACCTTACGAAGGTCGATAACAAACCTATATACAGGAGGCTGTGAAGAATCAGTTCTCTTTAGAACAGGCAAAACCGGACTATTGCACACATTACCTCGAGTCTCTTCAATAACATCCTTGTCAATCAGATCATAAATGTTCGCTAAAAGCGCTCGTTCACCATCACTCGAAATACGATATTGCGGAATGCGTGGTAACTGAGCATTCGTTTTCAACGTCACAACGTATGGAGGAATGTCTAACAGGCCCACATCATTTGGACCCGTAGCCCATAATGAATCTGGTAGCGAAGACAATTCAGGTGGTAGACAATCTTTCGAAACATGTATCGGAGAAATCACATTCTCATCCAAAGTGAGATGTACTCCTGACGGAGAACAATACAAAGTCGCATACAATCTCATCAACAAGTCAAGGCCTAGTAAGTTCTCATTACAACCTGTAGTCAAAAGAAGGGGTGCTTCAAACCTACGAGGACCAACAGAAAGAGGCAATGGAACGGAAATCGGATTCATAACGGGGGCGCCAGAAAAACCTATAGAAACAGACAAAGGTGCGCCAGGGAGTTTAGAATGCATAATAGAACTCTTCGTAGCACCAGTGTCTAGCAGAAAAGGCTCTGACACACCTGATGCAATCACTTCCACGTAAGGTCCACTCTGATCTACCGGAACTGAAACAACTCCCTCTCTTTGTCCATGGCTGTCCTAACAATCATTACCTTGTTCTCCATCGCCCTCAACATAGTAATCATCTACGTAGTACTGTGTAGACCTACCAGAAGAATTCTGCTGTTGGTCAAAACTGTTCATTGAAGTCTGCGGAGGAAAAGGGCGCGCGTTCTGTCCGCGACCTCTACCTCTAGGCACTTGTTGAGCACCTCTACCTCTAACACCAAGAGCATTATTAGCACGTTGCAACAAAACCGGACAATTGTTCTTATAATGGCCTTCTTCTCTACAATATGCACACTGATTAGGCCCATACTGAACACGCTGTTGTTGAGGAGTCTCGTCTCTTTGCGAGTTCCTCGAATACTGTTGAGGCTGCTGATAGTCACGCTGATTATTAACACGTGGTGGATAAGCTTGTTGTAGAAGAACTTTAGTCTTCAATTCCTTAGTCTTCTTATCCGCTCTCTCTAACTCATCCTTACGCCTATTCTCGTAGTACTGAGCCGTAGCAAGAATTTGCGCCGAAGTAGACACAGGCCAAGCACTCTCGGAATCTTTCAACTTAGTACACAACTCAGGAAGAAGATTGTGCACGAATTTATCAACGAACAATCTCTGGCCACCTTCAGTAGCCATATCCTGACCACTATGATCAACAAAAGTTTCCTCGAAATGCGAGAAAAAGTCTGAAACAGACTCTTCTTTCTTCCGCTTACAAGCTGACAATTTGTCCCAATTAACACGGACTTCAGGCATTAAAGTCTTCATGAAAGTGATAATCCTACCAGGAAGTTCAGTAATAACATCTTCAGGCTTAGCACCTCCAACTTGTCTGTCATTCGCTGCAACAAGATTCACCCACGAATCGCCCAATTCATTATCATGATCTGTATGTCGAATGACATTCCAGATGGGCTGTGAAACAACATTCCCAAACAGCATATCTATATCCGCCAAATTCATGACACACGAACTCACAGTTTGCGCAAGTTCTTTATAATATCCTGCCGGATTCTTCCGCGGATCTGGTAAAGTCTGCTTAAGCGCTAGAACTTCTGCGCGCTTCCATGGTACATGAACCCACACACGCTGAAAGTGTGCTTGAACCGGTGGCTTAGCAGCAGCATCTACAATTCTCCATACCGGAGGAACTTCTCTAATCGGATATTGACGCGCATGTCTTCTAACTGACGAATCTGGCTCAAACAGCCGTTCAGTAGGAACATCGCTACGGAGCAACAATAACGACGATACCGCTTTCTCAACATCGGGTAGACTCACAATCGTTCCTTTGGCAAACTCCGAACGCAATCGAGACAATTCTACAGGAACTCTACCCAATTCGTACATCCATTGTTCATGGAGGAACGCACACATAAGCTCAAAAACATAACGCTGCTTTGGCGCTTCCCATTGTCGGAAAACATCCATAATACCTTCTAGGTCATACTGGGACCTATACATCACCCATCTACGTGCCATATGGTCCAAAACCACTCGCTCATCTGTATCAGGCAATTGGCTACGCGACTGTCTACGCTCACTCACAGGAGTCCCAAAATAGGAGTTAGAAAATTAGAAAAGGAAGCGGTCATCCGCTGTCTAGGAGAAGGAACAGTCGGAAGGACAAGGGGAGACGAAACAGTAGTAGTAGTAGAATCCATAGTCAGGACAGGTATAGAAACAGTAGTAACAGGAAGAGGCAAAGTTGGCAACCCTTGAGAAGGCTGCGCATTAGGAACAACAACCAACGAAGAAGCTGGCTGTGGAGGAATAACAGGAGGCAGAACAACAGGAGCTTGCGCGGCCACAACAGGTTGTGGTGGCGCCGTAGCATTCTGCACATAAGGTGGCGGTGAATTTAGCAAATGCGACATCAAAGGGTCTTTCACCAGATCCTTTTCGTCTTTCTGCTCTTTAGCCAGCAAGACTGGGTAGCATCTGTCTACCGCTAACTTACTCACTCTAAGCATCTGCTCACTGTCTTTCTCTTCTTCATTATCTCTGTATGCAACGGCGGCTTGTACCATTGACATACCCTTTTTATTCTTTTTCGCTAACTTAATTTCTTTCTGTTTGGCTTCAATGCGCCATATGCGGAAAGAGTCAAACATTGCCGGCCGGGCTTTCTTCTTGAACAATTTCACTTCAAGGTTATCTAGGACTTCTGACTCAAAACTACCATAACGAGGCTACTGAAAGACACCGTCACTCTTTGTGTATTTTACCCAAATCTCATTATAGCTAATAGGGCCTACTCCATGCTTCACGTACAACTCGTATGTAGGAGTTCCGATCGGAGGAACCGGACACGAATCCTCTAACCGGGAATCCCTCAAAGTACCACAACTAAACAAATTCCTAAGACTGCTAAAACCAGGCATCTTGCTCACTAGTCTAGCTTCAAACAACAAGGGTAATCTAAAATCGATAAGCTCGTGAATACACAAATCCCTTGGCTTTGGGGCCTGCAGGTACCAAATCAAAGCTATCCACTAAAGGATACAGACCAAACTCAGAACTAGGAGACGCTCCCTTTTATACTTAACTGAATTGTCGATGGCGTCACCAGAAGACCCGTCAATCGTCTCGCTCTACAAACGTCTAAGGCTCCAAAACAGGGCGACAGTCAGGGCAGCAGTCCTTCGTAGCCGTCGGGATGCGGGAAACCTCGCAGCAAAGACCTTCGGAACCACGCCGACATACAGGGGTCGCTGAAGTGGCTGGCCAACCTCTGGAATTTTCACACGAAGCTCCTCACGAACCTCTGGCTTGGACCGGTACCGCTGAAGTCGCCCTACGTTGGGCGCCAAATGAGGTACTGGGTTTTCTCGGAACAGATATTATTACAATAACCCAGCGGTGTCAGGGTAACACCCAAAGACCCCGGATTCCCCTGTCTTGGCAAACAGAGACACGGGATACTTCTCGATGACGTCAAAGACCAAAGTTTATTGGTTGCAACCAGGGACAGAGGTCTACGAAGTACACACGGGTAGTTCGACAGAGACTGCACCACACAAATGAACAAAACTCGGTCTTTTATGCCGAAAATTACGCTTCTGGCAACATCACAATTTGCATTCGGTGCATACAAAAATAACCAATGAACAAGTAGCATTTCAAAAAAGTATCGAATCACGACAGTCAAAGTTAATCCCACTTTCCGTTGTCCAGCCCACCAAAACGATCGCACACATGCTAGTTTCCTGTTCGATCAGGCCGGACAAACCCACCATAAAACCTTCAACTCAGATCGATGAACATGTCGTAAAGGAAAGGCAGAAACAGATGGAAAGGAGATAGAGGAGTGGGAACGGTGGGCCATAAAATCGGACCACGTCCTGTTCTTTGATCTTTATCAGTGCAGCTGCTGGACAAGGAACTGGCTCAGCAGGATTCGCCCCAGGCGAGGAGTCAGTTCGGCCAGGTCAACCAAAAGTCAGCTAAGGCGTACGTGTCAAGGACTCGTTCGGCCACAATCATAGGGCCTATGTTAGGGCAACCATACAAGATGGCTGCCACATACAGGATGGAACCCGAGGGTTCAAACTCAATCCTAAAATCTAGAGTGTTCTCCTATATCGACTCATACGAAAACACTCAGACACGTTACACTCGTCATTTGCGGTCTGCTGACACCAAAATCGTCCATTTCCGACGGTCTTCATGAATCGGGTTTCAGAACTATCGAACCCAATTCGGAATCACGGAACCACAGAGGGCCATGTTTAACATACATCGTATGGCATGGGGTCCCTTCAGGCCACCTCCAGCTGGGAGTCCTGCGTACACATACAACAACATAATTTCTTGAACTTACTACTGACTGGCAAGCTTAAAAACAGATAACAGACACCAGCGGGTTTCTAAAACTCACCTCGCTTGCTTGGCTTTTGCAAAAGTCAATAACAGCAGAATCATACAAAACAGACACCATCGGGCTTTTAAAACCTTACCTCGCTTGCTTGGCTTTGGCAAAAGTCAATAACAACTTCGCTTTTGCGAAAGTCAATAACAGAATCATACAGACTTGGTGCATGATCAGTCCACCCTTACCTTACAGGGGTAGTTCTCTTCTGCAGACGTAGAGCTGTGTCCTGTTCCAGAAATTATTTGCTAGGGGACTCCAGCGAGAACGCGGTCATATGGCCCAGACCGGGTGTGGAGAAACAGCGGGCGAGTCGTTCGGTCTACTGGAATACAAGAATCCCTCGGGTAGGGCACCTCTATCGGAGTCTCTCCGTGCACCTTCTCACATCCACCGGGCCTGACCTTCGTGCTTGTGGAGTCCCTGTTCAGGCACCATTTGAAGAACCCGCATAACCCACTTACAGGGTCTCGGCGGCGGGGGAACCGCCCAAGTCTTCCATACCTTCCATACTTAGTAAAAGGAGACACAGGAGCCTTTGTCTGCAGGAGGAACCCAGATTTATTTCAATAGCCCGGGCTATGGAACAGAGTCCAAAGCTAGTCAGAGACCAGACAGAGGAGGCTGCTACTTCACTCTGTAGGTTACAAGCCTTTTATACATTTTTCATCCCAGTCTTTTGGTTGTTAGTCCATTGATCTATCAGGGCAGTGTTTGCAGTTGATAACCAGATCCAGACGATGTTTGTATTTGGTGACCTGGTCAGGGCTTGGTACACAGATCATTGTTCACTCGGTTTGATCAAAGCTGGTCTTTCAAGTCATTGTTTAATCACCCTGATCGGGGCCCAACAGTCAGACCATTGTCCAGATAACCTGATTAAGCATGGGCGGAAAATCCGTTACGCTCGCGGATTTTGCGGATTTTCGGTAAATTCGCAATCCGCGAACGCTCGCGAATTTACCGAAAATCCGCAAATTCGCACGCAGCGGATTTTTTTTTCTTGGTGATACAATTTTGCGGCGTGCGGTGTAAGTTCGCAATTGCGAACATGTAGGTGCGGCGGGCAGCAACAATCTCGCACTCGCGAAATTACAAAAATTGCAATTCTGCACAAGAAATCTACTAGCAAGCAGCATAGACCTTCTGAAAATGATGATTTTTATCAGAATAACTCCTCAGGTTGACATTTGCCTGCACTTTTTTGGATTTGAGGCCTTTTGATTTTCTTTGGATAACTTTTGGATTAGAAATCAACTTTCTCATATTAGCTTGCTTGGGGCATTACAGTTGCTGTAATGCTGTTCTGCAGAAAAACGAGTTTTGCAAAAGTGAAAGCAGGTTCAAAAGTTCAAACTCATCATTAGTAACCGTTCCCTGTAGTGCTTCCTGACAAGGGCCCCTCCAGAGTTCAGTTGCTAGTTGCAACAATTGTATGACCCTGCTCTGACCCTCACAGCAGGCTCATAGAAAAGCTACAAGTAGGCCACAAACGTCCTGGAAAAAAAAATTGCAGTGCAACAGAAAGCAAATTACAGATAAGGAAGCAGGTGCCAGACTGGAATTTTAAAACAGTGACACATTAATAAATCAACCCCAAATTAATTCATGTCAGTTGAAGCAGGCAGGTGTGCTTGCTTTTCCCCCCCATAATCTACAGTGATGATGAACCAGAGGGTGGCATTGATGTACCAGAGGGTGGCATGGGTGAAACAGAGCCTGTTCTGTTTCATGGCCTTAGGGAGAAAACCCTGATCATGGCACACACAACACTGCTCTGTGTCTGCTGGTCTCAGCAGCACACACCAAACCAGCTGAGCTGCCTCATTGGTTCAGGGTGGGCTGTTTGCTTTTGCAGCTCAAACTGCCCATTGTCATGTATGTGATAATCAGCCAGAGACAGAATGACAATGGGCGGGAGGTGCTGTGAGGAGGCGTGCAAGGCGCTCCATCAGTAGAGCTGAGGCCTCTGGCAGGGAACACCTCTGCTCCCTGCAGGGCCCAGAAATACAACAAAAGGCGTCTGTAAAAGCATTGGTGTCTGCAGGTGGGGGCAAGGAGGGGTGCTCCAGGAGGGGGCAAGCACCCCTCCGTGCCCCCCCTGTGGACGCCCATGCCAATCACATCAAGAGCTCTGCAAAGACTGCCTTCATCAACCTGAAGTTACTTAACAAAGTAAAACCATTTATCCCAACCAACGACCTCAAACAAGCCACCCAATCACTGGTGCTATCCAGACTCGACTATGGGAATGTCACCTTCACTGGTACAACAAAATTGCACCTAGCCCCCCTCAAAACTACTCTCAATGCAGCAGCTAGAATGGTCACTGGAATCAGGAAATACAATCACATCTCACCAGCACTCAGAGAACTAAAATGGCGCCCAATCGAACTGCGTGCTAGATCCAGAACTGCCTGCCTCACACATATAGCCCTGCACACAGGAAAACCTGAGTATTTGGCTGCCAAACTCAAGAGGGCTGGTCAGACAAGGAACCTCAGGAGCTCCAGTACCCTACTACTCATCCACATGAAAACACGCAAACAAAAATCTGCTGCTCGGTCATTTGCCGGAAACGCACCCGAAATCTGGAACGCCATTCCAGTCGGTATTAGGACTATCCCGTCCTTTACAAAATTCAAAACACAACTGAAAGTGATTTTCCTCAACCGCTCCCTCCCGAATGGATAGCCACCATCAAAACGCTATTCCCTGCTCATCGTCTCTTCCTAACATTGTAGCTCTAAGACTTTCCTCCTCCCTGCTATTTGACCCCCAACTGCTCCCTTCCCCCCCCTTAATTGGTTCAACCCCAAGACAACGTGCACTCTATGAGGTTATCTCAGGACTCACAGACTACCTCAATGCTGCTCAACACACTTGAATTTCCAAACCTATTATGTAGAATCCTGCTTTATCGTATCAACCCCAAGACAACGTGGACTCTATGAGGTTATCTCAGGACTCAAATTCAAATTCAAATTCAAAACAAGCTTTATTCGATTTTCAAATCAAAATCATAAAAGCAAATAATATAACTTCAAATGCATATCCACTTATTTTGCAATGTACACAATTACACGATATACACAATTTCGTAGTAAAAGTCAGATAAAAAAGCCTAGTCAAGACTGCTTAGATTAAAACTATCCGGCTAAAATACATAAATTCATGTGATTTATAAGAAACCCGTTTTTCCAATCCATCGGTTAAAAATCATTAATACATTCACAAACATCAGTATATAACTAGGACATCACATAGTGTTCCGGAACTTGATCACAAACTTTAAAAAGTTAGATACTGTGTTGATGACATGGTAATCTTCTAGCTGTTGCAATTTAACAAAGGCTGCACTACAGGTCCGGATCCCCCAGGCCCTGAGTACGGGTAGCAAAAAAGCCCTTCGAGGTGCCCAGTAAAATTTGCAAAACAACACACAGTGTATATTTGATTGATATGAGGTGTCATCACAGGGACATATTAGGTTTTCCATGGACCAATTATTGCATTGGGGAAAAGTAATTAGGCGATAAATGGTGCCCAGCCTAAAGCGAGTCAACAACATACACAGATAAGGGCTAGAAACAGTGATAAGATAGTGTTGTAGCCCCTCATGATAGGTGATTTGCTGATATCTAAGCACTGTATTTTTCCTCTTTTCGCAAATCCACCTAATATTTACTAGGTGGTTAAGGGCCTTCTTTTTCAATATGCCACTTGGTACACCCTCCATACTGGTTGGCCAGTCAAAGAATTCAGGGTGCCCTATCTCGTTAAGCATGTTTTTTACGTAGGATAGCAATTTAATATTGGCCACTCCATCTAGGGAGAGACAGTCAGTAATTAGGTCTCTGTTTAGCGAGGTCTCCCTGGTAAACCAAACCT
Source organism: Lissotriton vulgaris (assembly GCF_964263255.1). NCBI lineage: Eukaryota > Metazoa > Chordata > Amphibia > Caudata > Salamandridae > Lissotriton > Lissotriton vulgaris. The sequence goes on from NC_141695.1 coordinate 409,221,492, forward strand.
TGTGCCACAACAGTATGGGGTAGATCCTTATGATATCTGCGATATATGGGAGTCCTGTTTCTATGTGTGACATATAGGTGGATGTAGATTTAGGAACACCCAATAGATGACATATAAACTAGTTTTCACAGCGTTGAATGATCTGGGCATTTTCGATCCCCCATAGGCCGGCACCATAGGTGGCTGTAGATGCACATTTCGCCTTATAAATGTGTATCAATTCTTTTGCTGGTTTCTCCCCTAACTTGGCGGAGAAATTACTCAATGCGCCTATGGTCCGTGTGAAGGCTAATTGCCTAGTATTCACAGCTGCATGCCAACTTCCCCTCCTATCAAAAGCTACCCCTAGGTAGGAAAACCTGTCAGTTGTTTCAATTTTCCTGCCATCGAGATAAATTGAGCAGTACACCCTCTTTAACCCTTGCCCGCAAGACATTGTATAGGTTTTTGATGTATTAACTTTTAAACCCCTATCCCTCATAAAGCTGGTAAATTTGACCACGGCCCTCTGTAAACATAACTTAGTTATTATTGCCGCATCATCGGCATATATTAATATTGGTATAGGGGTCCCACTTATGGTGGGATAGTCGTATTGCAAGTCGCTAAGGTTTTGTCCGATGGAATTGACATAAAGGGTAAATAGTAGGGGTGCTAGAATGCACCCCTGTCTAACCCCCCCTGAATTGGAAATCTTTCTGAACACTCCCCCATCCGTCCAAACCTCACCCTAGCTCCTGCACCCCTATAAAGTTCTTTGATAAAGGAAAGAATTCGACCGTCAATGCCCATATCACAGAGTGTTGCCCATAGTAACTCATGTTCTACACAATCAAAAGCGGAGCTTAGATCGACGAAAGTAATAACAAGTTTTCCGCTCTTTGCCTGGGTGTATTTAGAAATAAATAGGGCCAAATTTAGACACTGTTCTACAGTCCCCTTGCCTGATCTGAAGCCATACTGCAAGTTTGAAATGACCTGGTTTTCCTCTGCCCAAGTTTGAATCCAATTTTAAATTATCCAGCCAGCCACCTTCATAAGCGCGTCCAGAAGCGAGATTGGCCGGTAGCAGATGGGGTCGTTTCTATACCCTTTTTAGGTCTCGTGACCTATCAATGCGCATGCGCATTGATAGAGAAGCGAGACTATAGGGCTTTAAACAAACTTTAACTAACTGGGCGATTTGGTGCTGTGCCCGTGGCTTTTAGGTCAATGCGCAAGCGCAGTGACCTAAAATGCGCGTGCACATCACCAAATCGCCGTCTGTTCCCTCAGCCGCACTCCAGGCCCCTGCTGCTTTCACACCCTCTCCCCGCTCCGCCCCCTCCCCTGCCCGCCGTGTCGCATTTCTCCTCCCCCCTCCCCTTCTCTGCCTTCCCTCCGTCTTGTTTTTTTTTTACCCGCTCCGCCCCCTCCCCTGCCCGCCGTGTCGCATTTCTCCTCCCCCCCCCTTCTCAGACTGTGATCTTGGCCCGATGCCGGCTACGGCTCATTTTTTTTTTTTGACTGAGTTGCTGGCTTCACCTCTTCACATCTGACAAACTAGCAAAGGCTATTGAACCACTGCGCCTCACTCCCTTCTCACTTTACTTCCATCTAGCAACCTCCAATCTCTATTATCGATTGATGACTACCAAAAGTTTCTGTGGAGATATGCTGGTTAAATCTGATTTTGTAAGAGGACTTGTATACCCTGTGTGCTGCCTAAGAACAAACCATATTTGAAACCTTTTCAGCTCAAATTATCTGTTATTTCTCGGAGGAAGTAGCCCCGTCTTCTATTTTCTCTTACTGTGCAGTAAAAGTCCTTGATCTGTATGACTCGTACCACCGGCCGTTTCCTCAGCTGATGTAGAAGGCACGTGTTCATTTCCTACATATCTCACTTCTGACACTTCTATTTATTAGGCAATCTTAAGGTCTGGAAATTTGCTTTTCGACATCCTATGTCTGTCTGAGTTTGAATGGGGGAGGTTTTTTTTCTCTCCACCAGCTCCCGTGAAACCTCTTTCCTAATCTCTAGTTTTCCATTTGCATCGTGGACCGGTCTGTTGAAACTGGCGTGTGCGGAAGCTGTTTCTTCCAATGTTACATTTAAGTTGTTAATCACACCGATATCAATTTCTGTCTCGTGATGATGCAATGATTTTATAATGTCAGTAACGCACCATGGGTCTAGAAAAGAGGCAGTACCCTGCTACTGTAGTGTCTGCTGACTCTGCATAATATTGAGTCCTCTTCAGAATGCTGTGCCCGCCTAACAAGCACTTGCAAACTCAATAGGTTTTGGTTTGATGTGCAGCACTAACACACGAGAGTGAAATATAGTTGGGGAAACCTGCCGGTGCAGATAGAGGGACCGCAGTTGTAAATGGGCTTTGATTAAATAAATGCATCCGTTTATTGTGATTTTTCAAATATTACATCCATTCTCTACTGGTGTGCAACCTTTATCTGTAGTACCCTTGCACGGTGCAAGCCAGCTGTTGACTGTAAGCCAGAAAAACCCCAGGGCTATCAGAAAATGGAGGCTCTGTGGCTGCCTTGAGAGAATGTACGTTCATCGACCATTGTGGGTTATTTTAGCCGTTTATTGTGATGTCCTTTCATGGGGACAATACTAATAGGTTTGTAGTTTTATTTTGCGGAAAGTAAGCATCAGTGTGTGTGAGATCTGTCAGATGGCAAAATGCTGTCATCCACTGTTAATACAACCGTTTTTTAAAAAATGTTTCGTTATCTAAGACCGATGTTACTAAAATAATATGTATAACATATATTGCATAATACACCTTTTGTCTCTATGCACTACTGCGCAGTAGTGCATGGGGCAGTGGGTCAGCTCACTCCAGATATTGGCTGCCCGCCGTGTCGCATTTCTCCCCCCCCCCCCACCCCCTTCTCAGACTGTGATCTTGGCCCGATGCCGGCTACGGCTCATTTTTTTTTTTTTACTGAGTTGCTGGCTTCACCTCTTTACATCTGACAAACTAGCAAAGGCCATTGAACCACTGCACCTCACTCCCTTCTCACTTTACTTCCATTTAGCAACCTCCAATCTCTATTATCGATTGATGACTACCAAAAGTTTCTGTGGAGATATGCTGGTTAAATCTGATTTTGTAAGAGGACTTGTATACCCTGTGTGCTGCCTAAGAACCAACCATATTTGAAACCTTTTCAGCTCAAATTATCTGTTATTTCTCGGAGGAAGTAGCCCCGTCTTCTATTTTCTCTTACTGCGCAGTAAAAGTCCTTGATTTGTATGACTCGTACCGCCGGCCGTTTCCTCAGCTGATGTAGAAGGCACGTGTTAATTTCCTACATATCTCAGTTCTGACACTTCTATTTATTAGGCAATCTTAAGGTCTGGAAATTTGCTTTTCGACATCCTATGTCTGTCTGAGTTTGAATGGGGGAGGTTTTTTTTCTCTCCACCAGCTCCCGTGAAACCTCTTTCCTAATCTCTAGTTTTCCATTTGCATCGTGGACCGGTCTGTTGAAACTGGCGTGTGCGGAAGCTGTTTCTTCCAATGTTACATTTAAGTTGTTAATCACACCGATATCAATTTCTGTCTCGTGATGATGCAATGATTTTATAATGTCAGTAACGCACCATGGGTCTAGAAAAGAGGCAGTACCCTGCTACTGTAGTGTCTGCTGACTCTGCATAATATTGAGTCCTCTTCAGAATGCTGTGCCCGCCTAACAAGCACTTTCAAACTCAATAGGTTTTGGTTTGATGTGCAGCACTAACACACGAGAGTGAAATATAGTTGGGGAAACCTGCCGGTGCAGATAGAGGGACCGCAGTTGTAAATGGGCTTTGATTAAATAAATGCATCCGTTTATTGTGATTTTTCAAATATTACATCCATTCTCTACTGGTGTGCAACCTTTATCTGTAGTACCCTTGCACGGTGCAAGCCAGCTGTTGACTGTAAGCCAGAAAAACCCCAGGACTATCAGAAAATGGAGGCTCTGTGGCTGCCTTGAGAGAATGTACGTTCATCGACCATTGTGGGTTATTTTATCCGTTTATTGTGATGTCCTTTTATGGGGACATTACTAATAGGTTTGTAGTTTTATTTTGCGGAAAGTAAGCATCAGTGTGTGTGAGATCTGTCAGATGGCAAAATGCTGTCATCCACTGTTAATACAACCGTTTTTAAAAAAATGTTTCGTTATCTAAGACCGATGTTACTAAAATAATATGTATAACATATATTGCATAATACACCTTTTGTCTCTATGCACTACTGCGCAGTAGTGCATGGGGCAGTGGGTCAGCTCACTCCAGATATTGGCTAACTGTGAGTGACTGCACTCTGCTTTTTCACAAAGAACACACCCGCACATAAAGTAGCACTCGTCAGTTCCAGAGATTACTGTGGCAAAGTCTGCTTTTTTGCCCCCCCCGTCCCTCCCCCCTACACACAAAAAAAAACTTTTTAGGTCTCGCCTCTCAATGCGCATTAAGCGGAGCGAGACTATAGGGGCTTAAACAGAGGTTTAACTAAACTGGCGATTTGATCCGCCCCACAAGCTTCCCTCAGCGTGCGCTCTGCCTCAGCCGCACTCCTCCCACACCTTTGAAGTGAAGCTTAGCTTCACTTCAAAGGCCCCTGCTGCTTCACACTATTCACGGCCGCCAGGCCGTGTCTCTCCCTCATCGCCGCTCTCCCCGCTCCGCCCCTGCTGTGGCCGTGTCGCATTTCTCCCCCCCCCCCTCCCCACACCAATGCCCTCCGTCTTGCTGTGATAAACTACCCAAACTCTAAAACTCATTCAAGTGAATTGCATTTAACTGGGCGAATACACCTTGGTCGTAGCAGCGGGAAATAGATCGTTTTCACTAAAATAAGTGCCACCAGAGATCTTAGCTGCCCTCGCTCTTCTATTTCCCACAGTGTGCCTCTCCTCTCTTTCTACTTCTCATCCCTGATATATCCCCCACCCTCACCCCCTCACTCACCCTCACTCACCCTCACTCACCCTCACTCACCCTCACTCACTCACCCTCACTCACCCTCACTCACTCACCCTCACTCACCCTCACTCACCCTCACTCACCCTCAGTGCTACAACACATAGGTGTCACATTTGCGAAAGATAAAACTATTGGCATTGTAAAGAACAAAGCTATTAATTTCGCTATTTTCAAAAAAAACACATAAATAAAAAATGTGTCCTTTACAATACCAATAGCTCAAACTTTCCTAATGCGAGACCTATTGCATTGCTGTGCTTCTCTCCCCTGCTGCGCTTCTCTCCCCTGCTGCACTCTCCTGCTCTCTAGAGATGTGGCCTAACGACCAGAGCTGCCATTTAAGTCACGTAAATACAAAACATGTTGCATTCCAAATGCTATAGGTGTCACATTCGCTAAAGTTATAACTATTGGCATTGTAAATGACAAAGCTATCAATTTAGCTATTTTAAAAAACAAAATATAAATAAAATATTTGTCATTTACAAGACCAATAACTCCAACTTTTCTAATTCGAGACCTATTGCATTTCCAATGCTTGTTTAAAAATAAGGACGACTATGGCATCAGGCCAGGTGGATATGAACCCGTGTTTGTTTGACATATTTAAAACATTCGTTAGCATGGGTGCCCAGAGGTCTAACTCTGCCTTATAGACATCAATCGGTACGGCGTCTGGGCCGAGTGCCTTGCCAGCTGCGCTGTCTTTAATTGCTGTAAAGACCTCCTGATAGCTAAAGGTTATATCTAATGGGAATGGACTGTGGTAGTTAGAATCCTGAAGACTGATCGCCCTATCGCTGTGGACATTCATATTATCATCAGGGATGGCTCTGTCATAAAATTGTTTGAAATGAGTACCCCAGTGGCCCCAGTTATCGACATATCTATGAAATCAACCTCTTTATTTTGCAAGTATGGGGCGTTAACCACTTTCCAGAATGCCGTATTATCTCTTCTTTGTGAGGCCTCACATAAGGCCGCCCAGGTTTCTTTCTTCAATGCGGCTTTCCTGGACTTAATTGTCCTTTTATATATCTTTCTTGCTTGCCGAATAAGCTCGGAGTTTCTAGGCGTTGTCTGCAAGGCCTTTTTGAGGGTGGTTAATGCTTTGGTGCATTTACTATCAAACCACCTGTAAGCTCTATTTATCTCAGCCCGATAGTCTCTAAACAATAAAGTTTTAATGGCTGTTTGTATTTTAGAGAAAGAAGCCATTACTTTTAGTGGGTCCTCATCTTGTTTCAGACAGACAGACATATCACCGAAAGATGACGTGACTAGTTTTTCCAGGAAGCCAAGAGGCTCGACCTTGTCCCATTTAATTATATAGCCATTTTCTTTTGCCAGGTTAATCTTTGGAATGTAAGAGTAGTTTTCCTCTACCATCTGTGTGTGCCCTCTAATTTTTAAGGTAAAGGTTATGGGGTAATGGTCGCTGAACAGGGCATGTCCTGTTTCCCAGGTATCTATTAGCCCAGTGTGAGCTGTAGAAATGAATGTAAAATCAATTATGGAGTTTCTCCCTCTCCCATTAAAGGTTGGCTGGAACGGGATATTCGGGCTACATAACTCGTTGACAAAGGACAAATTAAGATATAACAAGATGTTATTAAGGATACTCCCAGGTTTTGTATGAACGAAGTCGGTGGGACTGTTTTCCCTGTACTCAGCCAGGCCGCAAATGCCCGTAGAGGAGTAAGGGCAGACAGTACAGTTGAAGTCCCCAACCCAAATCAGGACCTTCTCTCCTACTGACTGGTCCTTTAGGTTATTAAACAATGCAAGAGATTATTAATTATGGTCTCTATTTTATTAGGTGGGACATTATTATAAAGATTTACTAAAATCACATCATTTAAGTGGTCCCATCTAAACAACAATATCTGATAGAACTCCATAGTCAGAAACCTGAGAACCTTAATGCCCCCTGTCGTGGAGACATAGGTACACATACCTTCTTTATTGCGTCCCTGTACGCTAGCCAATGCTGGTGTATGAAAAGTTTGGAACCCAACTACATGGAATGCCTCAATAGTCCATGTTTCCTGTAAGCAGACTATGCTATGCTCAATGACAATATCTAACCAGGGTTGTTGCGACACTTTGGTTGACAGGCCAGCTACATTCCAAGAGAGGAGGCTGGGGGTAGGCGCCATCCTCTTGGCGCGTTTGTTCACTGCGGTGGTACATCCTTTAGCTCCCTTAGGTAAGAGAGGGTCTTTGGACACCAGGGAGTCCAGTGAGAGTTGGGATTCCGGGGTTATATCAACCCCTGGGGTCACTTTCTGTTGTTTTCTAACTACTGCTTCCTTCATCCCCTGAATTTCATCATTTAAGTCATTTGAATACCCTTCCCGGCCTGGAGATGCTTCCCTCTGTGTCTTATTTGATGCTGTGATTGGCAAGATAATTTGAATCAATGGATATTCTACCAAGAGATTCCTCCGCTGTCAATCTTGATCGTCCAGCCCTGAAAAGACATTATAGCAATTTGTTAAAGGAATTTGCCAGTGTGGGCATTGGGAAGTTTGCTGTATTCTTCCTCCCCAATAGGGAAAAGGCTTGTCTATGAACCTAGGTGTGCAGTGGATGGATCTCTGTTGAGTTATAGTCATGGGGAGAGGGGCGTTGGCAATGTGTTTAAAATTATTCGAAAAGTCGCGGGGCCACCAGGAGTCAACAACGATTGAGGGTAGAAGTAACTCAGATTTTGGGTAGATATTCCTCTGCCTCCACGCTCCACGAACCAGTCAGTGATATGTGATACCACCCTCTGGTCTCTAAAGTTAACAATAATTACGTCCCCGTTTATATCTTCAGGTCTCTGTCCTACCCAGGATAATCTTCTCACATGCGCTATTTCTCCGTCTAAGTTGGGGGGAAGTGGCCTGTTGTTTCTAAACCAGTGGACTGTTCTGTTCTTAAGTTCAGCATACCCTTCCCTCTTTCCTTCTGTGAGTTCTGGGACCCTCGTGAGTACAATGATGTATGGAGCCGCCTCTGGTGGCAGATCTATATGTCGTTGTGTACTCATTGTGACCTTTCCCAATGAATGAACCTTTCCGATGATTGTATCTTTGGGGGATGGATGTGATTTACAGGCATTACCTGCTATGCCTCTACCCCTAGTCTCCTTGGGCCCTGTTTCCCCAGTTACTAATTTCCCCGCAGGTGGTATTACTTTCCTGGTCCCTATCACTACCGACTCCGCCACCTTACTGGACAGTTTGGTGCAAGATAAAGTGTCCCCAATGTTAACATTGCTATTGCTATTGGGCCTCTGCCCGTCACTCGTGTTGTTCTGTTTATGAGCTGCTAGGTCTTTTAAAAGTTTAGAGTTTAAAGTGGTTACTTCCACTATATAACTTAATTGGTGACCTAGGGCCAGATGTAGGAGGCCATTTACCGACCGGTAATGGCCGATTTCAGCCGTTACCGACCGGTAAATGGGTATTTGTGATGTAGGGGCCCTATTTTACCGATTTGGTAAATTTACCGAATCGGTAAAATACTGAATCCGTATTTTTACCGATTCTGTAACTTTCTGATGTAGGTGGGACTCTTCTGAGTCCCAAAGGCCTTACAGATTCGGTATTTTACCACCCAATCCAATTGGGTGGTAAAATACCGAATCCAGGTGTGCATGCACATGTGTGCATGTACACCTATGCCATGTGACAGACAGACATGCCCCTAGGGCTTGTCTGTGTGCCACATGGAACACATGCCTGTATTTGGGGTGCTAGAGAGTGTCAAAGTGACACCCCCTGCACCCTTGCAGGATTCTGTATTTACCAAATCGGTAAATACCGATTCGGTAATGCCCATTGATTCCTATGGGCTTCAAGGCCCATAGGAATCAATGGGCATTACCGAATTGGTATTTACCGATTCGGTAAATACCAATTTTTACAGATTCGGTAATTCAATTACTGAATTTACCTAAATCTCCCTCCTTCAATTTTACTGATTCATAAATACTGAATCGGTAAAATTCGGTATTTATGAGTCGGTAAAATATACTTAACTACATCTGGCCCCTAGTCTTTTCACCCTCTCTGTCAGCGGAAGGATTAGGGATCTAACTAGGTGTTCGATATTTTCCAAAGTACACTGTTTATAGGCCGTTTCAGGGAAGTGTGGTTTAGACAGATTCTCATTTCCCTGTAGATTTTTCTCCCCTAGAGTCAGGTTTTTCTTTTTTCCTATTGTGTTCTGTTCAGTAGGTGGACTTAAAGTTGTTCTAGATGCGTTTGTTCGCCTGCCTCGATGCAAATTTCCCCCTCTCTTCGTCTTAAGTGATATTTCTTGCACTAATGTTTTCGGGGGGGCTTAACACTTATTGTTCACGGGGGTAGGGTTAGGCAACTGTAGCAGTGAGGGCTCTTCCAAGGAGAGGTCCAAGGAGGGGTCTAGGTTAACGGCGTCATGATGTACACTCCTGTTTGATTCTTGTAGTGGTGATTGTTCTTGAAGTAGTAGTGGGATACTGATATCCATAACAGAAGTGTGCTCCTTACTTTGTGTACTATGTTTGGAAGGAGTCAGAATTAGTCTTATTGAACCCAGAGAAGATCGTTTGTTATGTTGTAATTCTAGGGACAGGCGGCTCTCGGCAACCGAGATTTTGTGATCAAGTGTCAAGACTGCCTTAGTTAAGTATGCGTCCAATGTCCCTCTGACACTCACGGGATTGAAGATGAGCAAAAAAGTTGGGCACGGCGCACAGCTTTCGGTGAATGTGAAAGTTCACTGGAAAGGTGGACAAGATAATCAATTTAAGGTGCTCCGTACAGGTGACGCAACTGTTCAGATACGTCCAAAAGGGTTGAGGGGTTGAGTGCGCTACTGGGATGTAAGCGCATCCCTGTGGTGGGCACACTTGTATGGTACTGTGTGTTGCTACACGACACAGTGAATTCCAACAATATTCAAATAAAGTTCCAAAGTTTGAAAGTTTTCAAAATTTAATTAGCATTTTCCATAGGTGTATCTCATATTTCCTTCATATGAGTCGATTAGCAATCAATTTTAACATCCTCAAGAATGAGAGAAGCTCCAATGCATTTCGGACAAGATATCCTTTTTCAAGGAGCACCAAATCAATGTAATTAAAGTTCATAGGTCTGGTATAGGCAAAGATAGGGGGATCCTTGAACAGCTCCCCGAAGTCTGGTTCGGATGAGAGGATGCGCCAATGTTTCAAAACGATCCTTTTGTAATTGTCGCTGGAGGTGGAGTACCTCGAAACTAGTACCATTCTCTCATTGCCAGTTTTAGATTTGCTCTGTAGAGCTTCAGTTCGAGGAATTGCTGAGGTTCGATCAATGGCTTCCTATAATGTCAAGCTCCTTTATGTCAAGCTCTCACAGCTGAGCGTTGCGATCGTAATAGTCCCAGCACGATACTACCCGCCTTTTTTTCGCCCCCAGCGTCACTCTTGGGTGAATCTTTCTTTATTTATTTTCTATTTTTTCTGTCAAGGGTGCATGAGGTTATTTCACGAACCCATGTATTTTACTGTTGTTTACATGCTGTGATTCAGATGGTTTAAGTGTTTACATTGATTTGGTTTCCTGTATATCCTTTGTTGCAGTGCTCCTTGAAAAAGGACATCTTGTCCGAAATGCATTGGAGCTTCTCTCATTCTTGAGGATGTTAAAATTGATTGCTAATCGACTCATATGAAGGAAATATGAGATACACCTATGGAAAATGCTAATTAAATTTTGAAAACTTTCAAACTTTGGAACTTTATTTGAATATTGTTGGAATTCACTGTGTCGTGTAGCAACACACAGTACCATACAAGTGTGCCCACCACAGGGATGCGCTTACATCCCAGTAGCGCACTCAACCCCTCAACCTCTGACACTCACCCCAGCCTGGGGTTTACTGGTCTTACTAGCTTTAGAGGTCATTTTCAACAAAGTGGTAGTTGCATATGCCACCAAATGTTAAATAACAAGCAGGTCAGGAAATGATAATAGTATTGTTACTGTAGCGATTGTACCCCTGTCACCTAAATACCTTAATTAGAAGACAATATAACAAACAAAAGCAAGCACTTACTGTCCCATTATCACGAATATAAATATGAGGTCCAAGGGGGGTGGCTCAGCCCAGCCTTGTCCAGCCTTGGACGGGCTTAGACAGGCCCGCCCTTGGCCCCGGCTTCGCCTGCGCGCGTCCCGCGAGTCGCGGGTATTAGCCTGGCTAAATAGTGGGAGGTAGAGTGGAGGCGGTAGGCGGGAAGAGGACCAGCTGCGCCCGATATCGCGCTCTGCCTTCTGGTCCTCGCAGTCCCGGTGCCTCCCGATGGAGTGGTTTCCTCAGCCCTGGTCCCGGAATTGATGGGGGGACAGAGTCTTTCCCTTTATCAGCCCAGGTCAGCAATTTAATAGGAAGAACATCCAAAGTAATCCATGTCACGGCAATGTCAAAAGTTAGGAAGGAAGGGCTCGGCACTTCAAAGCGGCTACGAGCGGCGCCCGGGAAGCGGGGGCCACGCCACGAGTAGGCGGGAAGAGGACCAGCTGCGCCCGATATCGGGCACTGCCTTCTGGTCTTCCCAGTCCCGGTGCCTCCCGATGGAGTTGTTTCCTCAGCCCCGGTCCCGAAATTGATGGGGGGACAGAGTCATTCCCTTTATCAGTCCAGGTCATCAATTTAATAGGAAGAACACCCAAGGTAATTCAGTCACGGCAATGTCAATAGTTAGGAAGGAAGGGCTCGGCACTTCAAAGCGGCTACGATCTGTATTCTGTTTGAAGAGAGGTTTGGAAATACCATTTGGTCCGTGTGCATAATCAGATGATGAATACTCAATGATCTTCGTTATGTCTGAGGGCAAGTAGTGCAGTGCAGCACAAACAATGCCTCTGTCCCAATCTTCCGTGGGTGGATCTGAGCAGGTGGACTAATCAAGCTTCCTGCAAAATACGTCTCCAAGTAGCCTACGCCTGGAGATACCGCGCGGGACACCTGAAAAAACCCTGCGTTCCACCACGTCCGACTCAGCCTTCTCAACACCGCAGCGACTCACGTACTACCTTAATGCTGCTCAGCACACTTTGACTGCCAGACTTATATGTAGAATTCTGCTTATTGTATGAATCTTGCTCAAAAACTGTTGTGAAGCGCTCAGATACCCTCAGGTCAGGCTAGCGCTATATAAAACTCCTTAATAAAATAAAAATAAAATAGATCTTGTTTATTAGACATATATGGCCTGATAAACAAAGATAAACATACACTTTTCTGCATGTTTACGATTGTTTGGTAGCACAAATCTATTTTACCTGTAGAATCTTTATGACTGTAGAGTCTAAAAGGTTAGGACTATCCTATCTTTTCATGTGTGGAAACTCCCCAGTCATAAAGATACTTTTAATAAAATACATGTGTGAATTGCAAATAGATTGTAAACTTACAAATAAGTGTAAGTTTATCTTTGTAATTCAGGCTCATAGACTTTGGCAATTATTTTTAGCCATGCTGTACAGCAGTTCGACTGTTCTGCTAAAAATACATTTTTAATAAGCGCTATGACTCAGCTGTCTCATCATTTTGTAGGCATGCACCAACACAGATGTGCACACCTACAGAATGAGACATGCATTGTTTTCTTTTTATTTACGAACCTGAGATAGATTAGTAAATAAAAAGTTGCATGAAATTTGCCTATTTGATTTAGTGTAACTACACTTTTTAATATAACGCTAATGTTCTTTTTATAACAACATAAACAGGAAGTGAGTTGGATGGAGAGCGGCAGGGGGTGAGACAACACAGAGGAAATGAGGGTGTGGAGAAGTGGACAAGCGAGAGAAAACAATGGGAGAAAGCACTCGGACAACTGAGGGTGAGGGATGGGGAAGAACATGGACAACCGAGAGTGGGAGGGCTGTGATGGGGAAGAACATAGACAACTGAGGGTGGATGGGCAAGGATGGGGACGTACAAACACAATGGAGGGTATTGGATGGGGATAGGGAAGCACATAGACAATGGAGGCTGGGTGAGTGGATATAGAGGAGCACACGACCCCAGAAGGGGACAGTGGGGAAACAAGAACAGCAACAGATAGTGGGTCAGTGGAGAGAAAGCAAGAATGGCAACAGAGGAGAAACACACAAGCGAGCAAGAACAGAAAGTAAACAAGGGAGACATGTGGATAACACATCCACTCTCTAAGAGTGCTTAACCACAAAAAAAGGAAGCAGTGGCAAAAAAGAGAGCAGTGGAAGAACACAAGTAATGGTTCCATGCTCCAGGAAACACCAGAAGAAGAAAGAATACCCACAAAAGCTGAGAAATAAGGAATAATGGGTCCATGTTCTAGTAAGCTGATGAATAAGAAACAATAAAATAAATGTGACAATAAAGTCAGCCAATGGTAAGCAATGGGCAGGCTCTAAGCACACCATATAACAATACGTCCCACAACAGACATTCATGCACTAAAAAGGTGGTTTCCAATATGCCAGTAACTTTTAAAGGCCAAAGGAGCTGCAGAGCTGGAGACCTTTTTTGAACAGGTGACAGATCGTTAGAACAACTACCTATTTCCTAATAGGGCTATTAGCTCTTTCCGAAACTGGTCATATAATAATGGTCCATCTTAGATCCAGGAGGGGTCAGGCTACATTTAACATATTTCCATGCTTTCATTCACGGCTAGCATGACTCGCAAGTGGGGGTAGGGCAAGAGAGTCTCGCCGGGATGTGGGGTAGTTTGGGGGGGTAAATATATATATTTTTTTAATAATAATTAAACTTACCTTCCCGCCGCCGGCCAGGTACAGCGTCTTCTCTGCTCTCCAGGAACAGGAAGCAGAAGCAGGCAGCAAGGCTCCCTCCCTCCCCTAAGCCAATCACAACGCTGTAAGCAGCGTTGTGAGTGGTCGGGACACCATCCAGCCAGTGGCTTATGGGGAGGCCATTGTCTCTATGTAGGCTGCAATCACTGGCGTAACGAAACTTGAGAGGGCCTCCCTGCAAGGCACGAGGAGGCGCCCACCTCCGGGCTCAATCAGGAGCTCTGCAGCCAGAGTGCTGTGCTGAGGGGGCCCCCTGGGGGTTGGGGGTGCCCCGCACCGCAGGGGCTGTGGGGGCCTGTGTTACACCCCTGGTTGCAATGCAGCCTACATGGAGAAAAGGCAGAGTGGGCAGGCACACCACTCCTCCCTTGCCCTGCTATAAGAGCAGACCGCCCACCCGCCTACCAGCAACCAAACATAAAATGATAATAATAGAAAGTTATTACCATTTTATGTTTCTGCTTCTCGCACTTTGAGAAGCAGAAGGAGGATGCTCCTCCGCCCCCAGTGGAGGAGCCACCCCTGCTTTTATTAATACCTGGGTGTCGAACTCACTCCCAAGGGCACCTCACCCATCAAATTCTACACCATCTACCATCCTCTTGGAGAGCGCACCGTTTTCCCCGAAGAACTAACAGACCTAAGAACACAGTTCTACATGACAGACACCAAAGACGTGTTCCTGGGTGACCTCAATATCCACTGGAACGACCCAGAAGATTCCACTGTCCAGAACCTATCCAACCTACTTGAAATATATAACCTCAAACAACTCTGCAATAAACCAACTCACATCAAAGGTTCAACACTGGAGGCGATAATTACCAACAATGAACTGGTCTCTCTGAGAGCGATTTCTCCCATTGACTGGTCCGACCACCACCTCATTCTATTCAAGATTGACGCACTTGTCTGCCATCGACCTATTCGTGATGACAAACCTAAACACTTGACCAGAAACATCAAAGAAGTCCCTTTATCCGAACTTGAATCCAAGATTCATGCCCATCTTCAACTCCAACCCTCATCATGAAAGGGCTGATGACCTCACTACACACTTTAACTCAAAAATGACAGAGTTTTAGACCAAGTAGCTCCACTCAAACTCAAACAACTGAGGCGAACCAAATCTAAACCCTGGTTTAACGTAGATCTGAATGATGAAAGGCGTCAACTCAGACTAACGGAATGGTCTTGGAGACTAAACCCCTCGATCTTACACCTAAGGCAACTTAGATCTGCTCAGCAGGCATACAAAAAACACATTTTCAGTGACAATGCATCTTTCTTCCGCAGCCAACTAGATCTGGCGAAAAACAGACCGAGAGAACTTTTCAATATTGTCTAAAGCCAAACAAACTGCACTCCCTCTCAAGAAATCGAAGCCACCAATGAGCGATGCGAAGAAATTGCCACCTTCTTCACGAATAAATCTCTCAAATTGATCAATCCTTCATACAAACTGCTAACCCTCCTACCCTCTTAACCTGCCCCCCTTTAACCACTCTTGACCATTATGAAAGAGTTCTTAACAAGGACAATCAGACCAGCCTCCAGCTAAAAAATAATTCGCATTGGTCCGACTTTGAGCTAATGTCGGAAAACTAGGTCTTCAGTATAATTTATAATCTAAAACCTTCCTCCCACACTATGGACCCACTCCCATCCACAATTATAAAAGAACTCAACCACACCATTTCCCCTTACTGGATAAAAATCATCAACACCTCTCTCACCTCAGGCTGTGTCAAAGACTCCCTTCAACTAGGACAAATCACACCCATTCTCAAGAAACCAGGGTCGACCCTAATGAGCTTAACACCCTCAGACCTATATCTAACCTCCCATTCCTTGCAAAAACATTTGAGAAATGGGTTCTCCAGCAGCTCAACAAACACATTGATGAGTTCAACCTCCTCAACACCT
The DNA here is from genome assembly GCF_964263255.1 of Lissotriton vulgaris. Lineage (NCBI taxonomy): Eukaryota > Metazoa > Chordata > Amphibia > Caudata > Salamandridae > Lissotriton > Lissotriton vulgaris. The sequence continues at coordinate 409,237,233 of NC_141695.1, forward strand.
TTCAATCAGGATTCAGGAAAGGCTGTAGCGCGGAAACAGCTATGCTCAACGTCTCTAACGGCATTCAAAAGGCTTTAGATGAAGGTGATGCCTGCCTACTCATCCTTATTGACCTATCTGCGGCATTCAACACAGTAAATCATCCAACTCTTCTGAAGACCCTGTCAAAGCGCCCCGGCATCAATGGCACAGTACTAAAATGGTTCACCTCCTCCCTTCAACACCGCTCGCAACAAATTAAAATCAACTCCTGTCTCTCGAAACCAACAAAAGTCACACTTGGGGTCCCACAAGGCTTGATCCTCTCCCCGTTCCTCTTCAATCTCTTCATGGAGCCCCTCACAATCATCTTGAGAAAAGCTGGAGTGAATTACCACCTTCACTCGGATGACACCCAAATCTATTTCAAAATCAAGTCTCCCAGCAACATCCAACACCTCAATGCCACTCTAACCGATATCCATACCTGGTTCAACGTTAACCACTTAAAGCTCAACCCAGATAAAACTGAACTAATCCTATTCTCTCCAAAAAGCAACCATCGTCCAATCCAAGAGTGGCTCAGTAATCTGGTTGCCCTAAACTGACCTCTCGTCCAATCCGACTTAGTTAACTCTCTAGGTATCACCCTTGACAAGAACTTATAAATGGAAGCCCACATCAAAAACTCTGCAAAAAGTGCTCTTTTCTCTCTAAAACACCTCAAGAAATTTAAACCTTTTCTTCCCCATGATGACCTCAAGACAGTAGTTCAATCCCTAGTTCTCTCTAAAATCGACCACAGGAACGCCATCTTAACAGGGACTCCAAAAGCTCACCTAGCCCTTTAAGGGCAATGATGAACATGGCTGCTTGACTCGTATCTGGAGTAAAAAGATTTGAACACATCACTCCAGCTCTCAACACCCTCAACAGGCTTCCCATGGAAGGGAGGTGTATTTACAAGCTGGCCTTCATCACACACAAAACCCTTCACTCTCAGGCCCCCAACTACTTGAACAACAAACTGATAAGAGCAGGTCAATCCAGAACACTGAGAAGCTCCAACTCACTCATTCTTATTCCTTTGAAACTGAAAAAGAAAACCACACAATACTGATCGTTTTCTGGCTACGCTCCCAGGATGTGGAACGCTCTCCCTAGACTCCTCAGATGCAACCCCTCCTTCTCCTGTTTCAAAAGGGACCTGAAACTCCATCTCCTTAACAAATACTTTCCTGAGGAACGTCAACTAACCTAGACTTCAATATCCGAGTTGACTCCCCTCTCTCTTGTCATTCAAGGATAGTTGCTGACCCGACTATGTTAATAACCCTTTTCTTTTTATTGTTATCTCCCCCTACGATCCACTGTTTATTTATTTTTCATACTGTATGTTTTTCATCTCTGGTTTGCTTCCTTACTGCCGGCCTATTATCTAATGTAATTTCGTTCTGTTTTTTTACATTGTGTATGTAAAGCGCTCTGATACCTACGAGTCAAGCTAGCGCTATATGAAGCTTTTTAAATAAATAAATAGAGTATGCTGCTACACCTCTAATGTACTTTCGAATTCCTCATATGCATCATGTTCATATGTCCATTATAGCTCTAGCGAGTGTAAACAAACATTTGCAATGCAATAGGTCTCGCATTAATTAAGTTTGAGTTAATGGCATTGGTAAATATTGCAACACCAATTGCAACAAAAGCCTATAAAAAATGTGTATTTATTTTTGTAGCAATGGTGGCATGCTGCGCTTTAGATTAATATTTTCAAAAGTAAAGTGCGCCATACTGCGATTGCTACAATAGTTAATTGTGGATGCGTTAACAATTGATTTGTGCACTGATGGCTGGTGGTGTGTGTGCCTGTAGAAATTGTGCACTGATGGCTGGTGGTGTGTGTGCCTGGTGGAAGTGTGCACTGCCAGCTGGTGGTGTGTGTGCCTGGTGGAAGCGTGCACTGTTGTATGGTGTTGTGTGTGCCTGGTGGAAGCTTGCAATGAGGGCTGGTGGTGTGTGTCTGGTGGAAGTGTGCACTGCCAGCTGATGGTGTGTGTGCCTGGTAAAAGCGTGCACTGATGCTGGTGGTGTGTGCCTGCTTAAAGCGTGAACTGACGTCTGGTGGTGTGTGTGTGCCTGGTGAAAGCGTGCACTGACATTTGGTGGTGTGTGCCTGGTGGAGGGGTGCATTTACGGCTGGTAGAATTTCTGCCCTGTGAAAGCGTGCACTGACGGCTGGTGGTGTTTGTGCCCGACAAAAACGTGCACTGATGACTGATGGTGTCTGTGCCTGCTGAAAGTGTGCACTGACGGCCGGTGGTGTGTATGCCTGGTGAAAAGCATGCACTGGCGGCTGGTGGTGTGTGTGTGCCTGTTGAAAGCGTGCACTGGCGGCTGGTGGTCTGTACCTGGTGAAACCATGCACTGACAGCTGATGGTGTGTGTGCCTGGTGAAAGCATGCATTGTCTGCCGGTGGTGCGTGTATGCTGGTGAAAGTGTGCACTGACAGCTGGTGCTGTGTGCCTGGTGGTAGAGTGCACTGACGACTGGTGGTGTTTGTGTCCGGTGAAAGTGTGCACTGACAGCTGGTGGTGTTTGGGTGCGGTGAAAGCGTGCACTGACGACTGATGGTGTGTGTGCCTGGTGAAAGTGTGCACTGATGGCGGTGGTGTTTGTGCCTGGTGAAAGTGTGCAATGATGGTTGGTGGTGTTTGTGTCCGGTAAAAGCGTGCACTGATGACCAATGGTGTGTGTGCCTGGTGAAAGTGTGCATTTACGGCAGGTCATGTGTATGCTTGGTGGAAGCGTGCACTGACATCTGGTGGTGTGTGTGCGTGGAGATCTCTGCCCTTAATTGGCAAAGAAATGCAGGTTCATACTTTGGCATTTCCTCTCATTAACTAAAATGATGAAATAAACACAAAAATTTGAAATAAGGATTATTTCATGGATTATTATTGTTGATGATTTTACCTGAAGAGAACCAAGTGGTTCAAGTGAAAGTGTGCAGAACATTACCACCTAGACAACGGGATTGCCCGGTGTCTCACCATTTTTCATATACTTACAAAGTGTTTTCAGACTAAAACACTGGGGTAATGTTGCACAACAACGAATGGATTAAATTGAAGAGAATACTAAAAACCTGAGTGCTGGATGGACTCTATTAAAATTTATTCACAGTTATAGTCTACCCTCCATCTAAGCACCGCAAAGATGAATCTAGAAGAGATAGCACAGATTACAACTAACAAGGCTGAAACCCTAGCATATACTGCAGAAGAAGCAGAAGGAATTTACAGTCTGATCAAGGAAACTAGAGCCTTCAGCCCACAACCAAGCACAGTGAATCAACTATTAAAACAACTGGAATATGCAAGCAAACGTGAAATAAATCAAAGACTGCACGCGACAACTTTAATACATTACCACAGGCACCAACGAATCCCTAGGGGCTTAAGAATAGCGCTTAAACCTATGTTGTGCAGGAACAATAAGGCTTTCCTTACAAAATGGTATCAAATCTTGAATAAATGCAGTTTGGATCTCATTTTGCTGATTGTGGAAGAGTTGTCAAAAGAACTAAGAATAATCGAAGAAGAACTGGCCAATGTAAAAACGGAGTTGAACCAATTTGAAGATTTATCAGCCACACTGGAAGAGGTCAACAAAAAACTGGAAAGATATGCAAAAGAAATTGAAGAGAGAAAGATTAAAAAATACCGGAGAGACACAATAGATTATAAACTTGAAGAAGTATACAGTTGGGCAGAAGTTTACAACCAAAGGAAGTGGCAACAACCGCAAACTAACGTCAATTCATCACAAGAAAGCGTGGTATCTGATTCGGATACAGCACAGAACAGGAGACCCATACAAAAAGATAGACGTAAAGATCAACAAAATAAAGCTCCTTTTTTAGATATCAGCCCGGCAGCAAACAATGCTCCATCAACAAGCATAACAACAACAGAGCCCCCAAAACAAGGAGGGGAAAAGGAAAAAGAAAAAATACAAGTGAAAGAAACAGTAGCAGAGAGAGAATTGAGATCAAAAAAAACGAAACCGACTTAGTCATCAACATATCTGATAAACAACTAACGGAAGCACAAACTAAGGTATTGAATAAGGGTCTTACGTTTGTTCCAAGATATAAATCTAATGCCCAAGAAACGGAAATATCAATTTACAAATTTCTACGGAACCTAAGATTAAAGAACTTCTTCAACAATCTACCACCGAGTGAAAGACCAGAGATGGAGTTGAAGGAATTTAGACCAAAAAGCACATTCTGTGCTCCCACCTCACAAAAAACCATTGATGCATATGAAAGGATTATAACATCTGAAATTCAAAAAATCAACTATTCCAGTGGCACTACCAGTAACTTCTCTAGAAAAGAATGGCAAGTCTTACAAACTTTGAGAGACGCCAACGACATTACTATAATAAAGGCGGATAAAGGGGGAGCGATAGTGGTAATGAATACTACCTACTACAAAGAGAGTGTACAGGCCCATCTTCAAGATGAAAATATTTACCATAGGTTGGAACAAGATCCGACTGAAACTTTTGGAATGACACTCAAAATAATTCTAGACAAAGCCTTAGAGATGAAGTGGATCACTTTGAAAACATACCAATTTTTACACATCAAATATCCTAGGAGACCTCAATTTTACATGCTCCCGAAGATACATAAGGATCCCAAGAGACCTCCTTTCAGACCTATAGTTTCAGCTTGTGGATCATTATCAGAACCACTGGGTCAATACCTGGACTGGTTCCTACACCCTTTAGTTCAAAAATGGAGCACACACATAAAGGACACCACCGCATTTCTCAACATGTTATCCACAATAAACATTCCAACCGATGAAGAAATATGGTTATGTTCTATTGACGTGACAGCGCTGTACACTTCAATCCCACACAGTGTGGGAATTGAAGCCATGGAATGGTGTTTACTGAACAATGAAGTGAGTGGAGGAGAAAAAACACTGTTGTTGGAATTGTTACAATTTGCTCTATTACATAGTTATTTTAACTGGGAAGGCAACTTCTATGAACAGTGCAGTGGGACCTCCATGGGTTTTGCGGGGGCGCCGTCCTACGCAAATACCTTTATGGCAAAATTTGAGCATGACCATATAATTCAAAACACAAATTGGACAACTGGATTAATGGTATTCAAAAGATACATTGACGACATCTTCCTCATATGGAAGGGCAAGAAGGAAGAACTAACCAACAACATTCAAAGATTGAATAGAGTTCATGATCGTATCAAATTCACTCATCAAATGGATCAGAAAGAATTGGCTTTTCTAGACGTAAAAATTCATCTTGAACAGAATAAGATAAGAACTAGTGTGCACACTAAAGAAACGGATAGAAACAGTGGTCTACACTATGAAAGCTTCCATCATTTTTCTTTGAAGAAACATCTTCCAACATCTCAATTTATTCGCCAAAAAAGGATTACCTCTGATCCTCAAGATCTACTCTCCACCATCGACAAACAGATCCTAAAGTACCAACAACGAGGTTATCCCATACCTTTATTGGAAGAATCAAAAATCAAAGTCTTGAAGATGAAGAGAGAGTCTTTACTTGTTACCAAAGAGAGAGGCGAAACAAAAAAGACAGTATGTGTTCTAAAACATTCTATACAATCAGTAAAAATAGCCAACATCATGAGAAAACATTGGGCACTGATAGCACGAGAACCAGATCTTGAACCACTTTTTGCCGACCGGATAACGTTTGCATATAACAGGTCCAAGAACTTGAAAGAACTGTTAAAGAAGAAAAATAAACCAAATGAAACCAATCATAAAGGTATGCAGAGATGCGAAAATTGCATCCATTGTAACAACGTGATCGTAGGACAAATGTTCACACATCCAATGACTGGCAAGAAGGTGACTCTGTTACATTCAGGAACCTGTGACACCAAAAATGTTATCTATGGAATTAAGTGTCCATGTGGAAAATTGTATATAGGTCAAACTGAACGAAAAATAAAAGTAAGAATAACAGAGCACAAGAGTAACATCCGCTTAAAAAACTTGAAATCTACATTGGCTGCACATTGGTTGGAAGCAGGACATAATGTGGCACAATTACGCTTCACCATACTGGAAGTTATCAAACATCATCCTGAGAAAGATTCTCATAAACTAAGATTGAGATCTGAATACTTTTGGATAAAGAAGATGGGCAGCTTACAACCGAACGGACTGAATGACAGGATAGAATTATCCTGCTTTTTATAAATAGACTTTGGGAAGCCGATAATATTTCCTTGCATGACGCTAATAGTGTCAATTCCCCTACCCAAAATGGCCGACACCATTTTCTTTAGCTACTGTTCATTTTTGTATATATGCGCTATTGAATTTGTGTTCCACATGAGGCAGTGTCTCAGAGTAACAGACTTTGTGTAATCACAATTATTAATAATATGCAGCCTGTTTTATATCGACAATGTAGATACATTGAGTTACGCATTTAAATTCATTTATGCTTTAATTAGGTATTCCTTTATATTCCTTTATATCAATTTACCGACATTTAAGTGTGTTTTGAAAAATTAGATGAGGACTGTACTTCAGTCCGTCGTCGCGAACACGTGATCGCATGCTGAGCCAATTAGAGCGCGCGTAGCTTTAAATAGCTTCACATTGAAAGTCAGGGAGCAGCGGATTGGTGGACATCGCGTAAACGAGGGACGTTTACATTTCCTAGTAAGTGAAGCGCTATGGAGGTGTAGGGCGTTTTTTGGGCTCAACAAGTTTTGTTAAACATTATTCTTGTTAGACTAGGTTAAGTTAGGCTTGCATGGAGCGTGTATTTAGAATTCCGTGTTTGTTACGTTTTTAGCGCTAATTTTTTAAAAATGGACATCTTTGCTCATATACTTTTGGCAACAGGATGAACACTGTTAGCTTGGCTATTTAGGGATTGTTATGTGACTACATGCCATGATTTTTTGATGCTTGTTTGCAAAAAATAACAGAGTAGATATAAATGCATCTGAATGTAAATGTATATACTAAGACGGTTATGAGGCTGATTGCATTTTTCTTGATTTTTCTAATAGAGACCCCCGAGGAAGGGTCACCATAGACCCGAAATGCATTGGGTAAATGGGAGATGTTAATATGAGATGTCCTGGAAATAAAAGGATTCACATTAACTAAAATGATGAAATAAACACGAAAATTTGAAATAAGGATTATTTCATGGATTATTATTGTTGATGATTTTACCTGAAGAGAACCAAGTGGTTCAAGTGAAAGTGTGCAGAAAATTACCACCTAGACAACGGGATTGCCCGGTGTCTCACCATTTTTCATATACTTACAAAGTGTTTTCAGACTAAAACACTGGGGTAATGTTGCACAACAACGAATGGATTAAATTGAAGAGAATACTAAAAACCTGAGTGCTGGATGGACTCTATTAAAATTTACTCTCAATAAAGACACCACATATTTCCTAGATGTTGTGTAGCCTGTACTTTGAAGGAAGTTAAGGAAATGACCTTAGGTACCTTCCCAAAATCCTCACTTTCATTAGTTAGTGTTGAGTGGTGTGGCTCACTGGTTAGAGGCGGCAGACGTGGAAGCAGAGGTCAGCCCGGGACCAGGGTTCGATTCCAGGCGCGGATGCCATGGTCAGCGGACTCGATAATTCTTGCCTCGGTGCCTACACTAACCATGGGTCCCACTCAGCAACTCTGGGCAATAGCTTGCTTAATCTCTACTAACGGCCCCATCAGCGCCGGGGATGCTTGTCTTCACCTTGGAGATGCCCAGAAGGGACCACCTCACAGGGAAAGCCAGGATGGGTTCCCCAGCGGTATACAGCGCCTGGACGCCCCTTTGCTGGGGCAGCTGTGCGCTTTACAAGTATACGACATTTAACATTTAACATTTTTCCCACAAGAAGCCACAGCGGACACTGGAGAGAAAGTGGCACAGACCAGCATTTGAAAGTGATCAGCGAAAGTCCGGCAGGGTTATTATCTAGAAGGGAAGCTTGACTTGTCGTCAACAACTTGGCCATATTCCACCACAAATTAGAGACTGTGCATGCTCCGGGAGAAGAGGGGGATGAAGTTATAAAGTTGCCTTCAATAGGCAGGCTCTATTCTTCATCTAGCAACCATAATTTGTATTATCATTAAAATTTTCGAAAGGACGTGATTAACCCGAACCACAAGTTTACCAGTGGTGTTCTTGGGACTACTTACTTTGTGCACAGTCTGATGATGGTGAGCATTATTGCAAAAAAATATTTTTCTTAGGGTGCTTGAAAAGGCAAGTAGGGGTTTAGAGATGCAGCAGTCTGTACTTTTTTAGTGTGCCAAATTGTCCGATAAAACAAAACTGTGCCCACATTTAAAATCATTGGCATTGTCGTGCTACCGTGTGCAGAAGCAGCTATTTCAATTGTAATGAGAAGAAAGGTTCCTCCTTTAACTCCGAATGCTATCAGTAAGTACTGCTGCATGCCATGAAAAGCGGCATGGAGAGACAATCCACAGCCATCAGACTATGAATCTTTCCTCTTTTAAAAATCTACCAAATAGATGGAGACCGATGGTGTTCTCTCTATATTTGTGTACCAACCAATAAAACACTTTAATTAGGTGCATTTTAGGAAGGAAACCAAGGTACGTTTGAAAATTGTGATTTGGTTGTGCAATCTGTAAATATTACATTCATGAGCCACTAGAAAAACAAGTTGCAAAACTCATTCCTCTTGTTGGTTTCGTGACTGCCCTCTTGTGTATATTCACAGAAATCATAACGTAAAAATCAACAAATAAGACGCTATCTCTCCAATTTTACCTTCAGTCAACAGGCAGCAACAAGTCATAGCGTGCACATCCTCATTGGCGTCTAGCATCGGAACCATATAGGAGAAGCTATTTATATGAAAGTAGAGTCATAGACATGGAAAATGGCAAGTCAAATGACTATACCAATATCCCACAAGTTCCGTGGGTAGGCGGGTATGTAGACACAAACGATGGCCAACTGAGTCTCGAGGTAGGTGCATTTTAGGAAGGAAACCCAGGTAAGTTTGAAAATTGTGATTTGATTGTGCAATCTGTAAATATTACATTCATGAGCCACTAGAAAAACAAGGTGCAAAACCCATTCCTCTTGTTGGTATTGTGACTGTCCTCTTGTCTCTTAGCATACTTCGCTTATCCGCTGAAAGTACAGATGCCATTAAGCATGCTGGAGTGTGACTGCACAGATTGTGCGTCAGCGGTATATTGTAGCGGGCGTGAAAGCAAAAGTGAAAGCAATCAAAGCTAAAGACTTGGGGCCGAGTGGTGCTAATGAAAGACAGATGGCTGGCCTGCGTGTGTGCACGCGCGCGTGAACATAAGCTTGCTGCCAGCCTGCAGCACTTTGAAAACTCACCTAATAAAGTCTCTCCGAGCAGCGCATGCGCGCTGACTCCGCGAGACCGAAAAAGTATATTTGGAAGTAGGGGAAGATAGAGTTGTAATGAGGGGCTTTAAAATGGACTGGCATTAATCGCGTTTTGGTATAATTGTCAGGAGAGCGAAGGCGTCCAGCGACTGTAATAGAGGCCTTATCTGTTCTCACTTTTGGACACTGTCGATCTGTCTTGTTATTGGGTCCAGACCAAAGAGTAGGCGCCTTCTGACCCCTGCTTACGGGAGTACCTCCACGGAGTAGGGCTTGGTGTGAGAGGGTGGGGCAGTGAGACAGCCTTCAGAGGATACGGAGCGGGGGGGTTAAGGGGGCATAATTGTGCGCACAATTGCCAAATGGGCTGGCGCTGGGCTTGGCACCTTCACTCCTTCCTAATGTTTCTGTCACGCTGTGACTTGTAGGTTTGCAAATTCGTGTTGACTGAATCTCCAAGACGCGCTGGAGGTGTCAGATTTTACACGAGCCCTTGCGGCAGCTTTGCAAAGGAATCCCTGACGCCCGGCCCCTGCTGCCAGGGTATCATCTCGCAGCGGCGTGCATGAAAGGAAACCGAAGCCCGCGGCCTGATAATCTACCTGTTCAAGGTGAAACAGAGGGAATGCTAGAACTGGGAGTAGGCATGTTTAAATTCCATCGAAACAGAAGAACTCACCTGCCTACCTTGCTTGGCCTCTCTTTAAAAATGCTTGGCTATCTAGTGTACCCCAGCCAGCTTTCCACCACTGACTAGGCTGAGAAGTTATCACGGACGCCCAGCCCTTGGTCGCACATTTCCCATCCCAAAATGCACTGATTCAAGATGCCAAAAGTTTCAGGGGACTCTGACACCTGGCCAGATGGCAGGGGAAGAGGCGGGGCAGCGCATTCCCTCCCCCTGGTTCCCAGCCTGTAAGGTGGGGTGCGCAGGCCATTTGCATTGCTGATTAGTGTGTTTGATCTCAAATGAGTTGCCAAGACAAAGGGCACATTCAGAGCTGTGGTGCGGGGTGTCAGATGTTATATACACCCATTCCAGGACAAAGATCTTTCAGCATGCTGTGTGAAAAGGATTAACGCGCACACGCATGCACGCACCACGTACACAAGCTGTCTGTCACACACATGCGTACGCACACATGGCTGCAAGTGTCTTTTGATATGGGTACATACACATACGCTGTTTTAGGGTGATATTTTAAAGATATACGATGCACCAGTGATGTTTTGAGCCACGGGCAAAGTGGGCTCTAGCCTAAGACCCCAACCTTTCAGGCCCTCCACCCCCCACACCCCCCACACAGAGTCATCTCTGTTCTACAGAGTCTTGCCCTCAGGGCCTTAAATAATTCTTAAACCGATTGTTTTAAATGCCTTTTTTGATGTGGGTGATGTGTGAGAGTCTTTTACAGACATTTTGCAGAGGAATATCTTGTTTGTTTCATGCAACAGTGTCTTTTAGATCATAACAGGACATCACATATGAGAAATGGGAGGGTGCCACAGGGCTTATTTGCTGTAATTTTAATGAGCTGCTGCTGTGTTGCAATATTGAAACACATACCACTGTCCCTGAATAATAGATGTAAACACACTTAGAATTGAAAATGTGTGCCTGTGCACTCAACACAACCAAAAAGGCATGAAAGAGATGACATTTGATCATAAATTCAAAGCTAATCTGACCCTCAATAGGCTATAATATCTATAAAGCTTTTCAAATGTATTTTTCCGAGACAGTGTAAGATTTTAAAGGGGATTTCTGAAATCAAAGCAATGGTGTCCTTGAGCATGTGTCTTGCCGCCTTTTACCCTTACCCTAAAATAGCAAATAATTGATGGAATATGGTGGCATAAATGACAAGCTCTTCTCTTGCATGTGTTCGTAGGCTCTGACTTTAAACAGCAGAAACCTCTCTTTAGATTAACGGGACTAACAGGTTCAGGCATCACAGAGCATAGTTAGCACTGCAGTGATAGTGTTTACAATGTCAGGCCTCTCAGTGTAGAGATACACTAGGGGCCCCAATCACAAAGGGCCTCTGCACTAGTGGCTGGACCTCCATACTCCAGGATGGACTAGGAACTCAAACAAGCCCTGGCAATTCAGTTGGACCGGAGGGGGACGGGGGTTGCTTCTGAGAACTACTGCTGCAAAACCAGCCCCCAATAACAAGAAGCATTTGCAATGCAATAGGTCTCGCATTAGGAAAGTTTGAGCAATTGGTGTTGTAAAATGACACATTTTTTATTTATGTGTTGGTTTTGAAAATAGCGAAATTAATAGCTTTGTCATTTACAATGCCAATAGTTTTAACTTTAGCATTTGTAATGCAATATATGTTGTATTTACGTGACTTAGATGTATTGATATTACAAATAACAATGGCTTTACATTTTTTATAATTAATACTTAAATAAAAGCTATTGTAATTTATAATGGCAATAGGTTAAACTTTTGTAATCAACGGCGGGGGGTAGCCAGGCCAGTGGGGCGGCATTGGCAGCATGGGCACCACTTTCGGCTACAGATAGTGCGCTCAGCGAGATTAGCAAGCAGGTGGCTCTCTTGGGAAAAATTCAGGACAAGAGCATTAGCGCTCCCCTTCAGGCGGCGGGTCAAGCGGCCCCTGCTCAACCAGTGACAACGTGACCGCAACAGGTAAGGCGGTAGGGAGCTCATGCAAGGACTTAGATGGTGGGTCTAAAGCAGTTGGGGGCCAGGATACAGTGTTATCTAAGCCTAGTAAAATGGCAACGCATGTTCTCCTTGACTCAAAAGAGAAAATTTGGAAGGGAGAATTCGTGGATATATTCTCTTTAATCAGGCCAAAGAGAAGGGAGGTTGAATTTAAAGAGAAAGAGGGGAAGGAAGGTTCTTTCAAGGACAGGAGACCAAGGGTGGAAGAATCTGTAACTAATTGGTTCTTCGGTTTTCATGTTTTTACAACTGTGATGTTAGAAAAGAAGCCGGACCTGGCAATACCTTTGGTGTACTATGCAAACAAGATTCTGAAGGCCCACACATCGTATGGTGGCATGGCATGGTTAGAATATGATAGGGGATCTAGACGTTTTAAAATTGCTCTTTCTATCGCCAGCCATACCGGCGAGTACTCCTGCTCTGGTAAGAGCCAGTATATCCCTTGTTTGGCTAGACATGCTGTCTGGAATGTTTTGAAGTTGGTGAGGTTGAGTCCCCCTAGGGGTTTGCTTAGCTTTAATTTCTGTAGGCTTATCCTGGGTTTCTTGTCTCTCCATAGGAATTTCTTTGTCATGATATCCAACTTTTTATGGAAGTCCTCCGTGGTTATGAGTGGAAGCATACTAAGCAGATAGTTAACCATAGGGGTTAGCATCATTTTTATGGTCTCTACCCTGCCCCACCAGCTGACAAACTTTGGTGACCATGAGTCTAGTTTCTCTTTTAGTTTGTCTAATATTATTTTCTCGTTGTAGTCGAGTGTTGATTTGAGGTCCCTGCCGAAGTAGATGCCAAGATATTTCAGAAAGCTTTTCTGCCAGGTCAGCCCTGAGTTACCCAGTACCGTCCTTGTTGTGTACACATTAAGTGGTTTGCATTCAGATTTGTCCCTGTTGAGTTTGTAGCCCGATACCTGAGCGTATTCATCAATGGTTGACATTAGGGCTGCTATCGAGGTCCCCGGGTCCCCTGTGGTGATGAGTATATCATCCGCATATGCAGCTTGTTTGACCGTGTTGCCCATGAAGGGGATTCCTTTTATCTCAGTCTTATCCTGATCATGGTCAGCAGTGGTTCCAGGGAAAGTAGGAAGAGTGCAGGGGAGAGTGGGTAGCCTTGTCTGGTACCTCTTCCCAAATTAAGGGGGTCGGAGGTGCCTCCATTCCCTACCACTCGGGCCTTCGGTCCGTTAGAGAGCGCCATCACCATTCTTCTATACTTTTCCCCTAGCCCGAATTTTTGCATACACTGGTCAAGAAAGGGACATGACACTCCATCAAACGCCTTTTCTGCGTCGAGTGCGATCATGACTGCTGGTTTTGTGTTGTTAGAGGTATGGTGTATTAGGTGACATAGGAGTCTCGTGTAGTCCTGTGACTTCCTATTTTTGAGAAACCCCACCTGTGAGTTGTGGATTAGGTTTGGGAGCCTCACGTTCAGTCTTGCTGCTAGGATCTTTGCATAGATCTTGCAGTCTACCTTAATTAGGGAGATGGGTCGGTAGTTTTGCGCATGTTGTGGGTCTTTGCCCTCTTTTGGGATGACTATTATGTTGGCTTCCGCCATCGAGTTTGTCATTTTCCCTTGTTTAATACAGTGTGTGAAGACCTCTCTCATTGTGTGCTTGATTAGGTGGAGGAAATGCTTATAAAACTCTGCAGTGTAACCATCTGGCCAGGTGCTTTGTTGTTCTTAAGGGCTGCTACTGCTATCTCTATTTCTGCCCCGGTTATGTCTTGCTCTAGAGTTATTCTTTGTGCTTCCGTTAGTTTAGGTAGATTTAGTTTATCTAGGAGGCTAGCCCCTCCATCGGTTTTAAGGTCTTTGTCCTCCGTGTAGAGGCCCTCATAGAAGTTTTTAAAGATTCCCTTGTTCGATGTTTGGGAGGACTTATTTGTGTCTGTTATTGCAGCAATAGTGTGTTGCCTCTGTTTGCTCTTTAGGTATGAGGCTAGTGCTTTCCCCGCTTTGTTCGCTGCGCAATGGTTTATTGCCTTATACTTGTTTATCCACATACCTACCCTTTCGCTTAAGATTTTGTTGAGTTCGTATTTCTTCTTAGTTAGGTCTGTGAGGGTGTTCTTGTCTGCTAGGTTGGTGCTGTGGCACATTTCTAGCTCCTTAATCTTCGCCCCAAGCTCTAGAATTTTTTTATTTCTGTAATTGTTCATTCTAGCTTTGATGCTAAGTATTTTACCTCTGACTGTGGCCTTCATGGCGTTCCAGAGTGTGCCCTTGTCTGTGTTAGGGTTGTCGTTGAACTCTAGGTATTCTTTTATGGCCTCTTCTATCTCTGCTACGTTAGTCAGGTTTTTAAGGATGTCGCTGTTGAATCTCCATCTGCGACTTGTGTGTTCATTGTGTTGACCATTAAGTGTTAGGCTGATGTGAGAATGGTCTGATATAGTTCTTGGGTAAATCTCTGTGTGTTCTATAAGGTGTGTGTGTGGGGCTGAGATAAGGATGTAGTAGATTCTGCTATATGAATTTTGTGGGTGATATTAGAAGGTGTAATCCCTAGCGTCTGGGTGTTGGAGTCTCCAGGGGTCCCTAAGTTGGAGGTTGGTGCAGAGATTCTTGAGGGTGTTCGGCCCCTGGGAGCGGTGGCTGGCTCTTTGCAGGTGTCTGTCTATGGCGTGGTCTAAAACTTGGTTGAGATCTCCAGCTACAATCAGTAGGTCATCATGGGGAAGCTTACTCAGCTTGTTCTCCACTTCCCTCCAGAAGGCTGTGTCCTCTGTGTTGGGCCGGTAAATGTTGGCGATGTGTGTCATCCCCTCCCCTCGTTTGAGGCTGGTAATTAGTATTCTACCTTCCTCATCTGCGTAACATTCATGCAGTGTCAACCTGGCTTTCTTGTTTATTAGTGTGATTACTCCTCTCTTTTTCTGCACTGCTGGTGAGCAGAGGATGAGGCCTATCCAGTTCGCCTTCAGCCGCTGTGCATCCTCTGCTGATAGTTTAGTTTCTTGGAGTACGCACACATCGGTCTTTAGTTTTGTCAGATAGTCTATCGTTTTCTTTCTCTTGACCGGGTGGTTGAGCCCTTTGACGTTGAATGAGACTACTTTGAGATTAGTGAGTAGTTGTGTATGTTTTGCCTGTGTCATGTCTTAGTTTGATGTCTCCCCTTGCTGAGAAGGTCTTGTGTGCGGCTAGCCCTCCTGCCCGTGGACCCAGATCACCTTTCATTGTTGCCTCCCAATGTTTCATGTTACGCTGTCCAGATATAGAATTCTACAGCTTCCTAAGAATAAGGGCAGCCATCACAAGAGCAAACCTAAACAAAGACCCCCCCTCAATCCTCCAATACATGGCGAACTTAAACAAAATCGGCCACCAGACATCGCACCTATACAAACTGTTGATCCCAAAGACAACACGACTAAATGCCAAAACAATAGAGAACTGGGAAGCCCACCAAGGTAGGCAGTTCAGTGAGAAGGAAAAGATCCGCCTCTGGACATTGCAGCCAAAAACAAAGTCACCCCAATCCTAGCACAGACCAAATACTGGCTCCTCCACAGATCCTACTGGACGCCAGACCGCCTGGCGACCGTCGGGATCCGGAATAGCGATCTGTGTTGGAACTGCCATAAGAAAAATGGAGACTTAGCGCACCTTATCCTGTATTGCCTTAAGGTCAAGACGTTCTGGCGGAAAGTACGGGAGTTCATACATAGCGTAACTGGGTACTCGCCACAACCAGACTTCCCGGGTGTAGCCACCACCTTCATGGCCCCAGAAATGGAGTTGAAAAACAATAGCCAACTGATCAACCTCCTGCTCACAGCGGCTGTTAAGACTATCCTTGCCAACTGGAAAGACAGGGTAAGGCGTCCTTCAAAAGCTGGTTTAACGGGGTCACTTTCCTTATAGGCGCAGACAACATAACACAAAAACAATCACCAAAATGCAGCACAAAGGGCGAAATGTGGCACTCCTTGGACAAGTTCCTAGGCTCGCACAAACCGCCTTAGGCAGCCCACATGACTCAGTTTCCCACCACCTACCACCGCCCACCAGAAACCCGTGAACGCTTCCTGCCAATTAAAGCGCCGTCACTACTGTCTTACTGTCCTCTTTTCTCTTTCTTTCTCTGCTCTCCCACTTTCGCTTTCCTCTCACGAGGGTGATACATAGGCCCCTCAAGGCTGCAAACGCCATGGATCGTAAATGACTACTCAATGTGTAAATGCCGAACCATATATAATGTACGCAATTGTAACCCCAACGGCGTTATAACCTGACCAGTCTTGCCTACCCAACGTGTTAACGCCTAACCATATATAATGTACGCCAATTGTAACCCCAACGGCGTTATAACATGACCAGTATTGCCTTCTTTCTTTCTGTACTTTTTCTAATAAAATCATTTGAAATAAAAAAAAGAATATGATAGGGATTTCAGATGGGCGAAGGTTGAGGACCCTGACATGGGGTGGATCAGACAGAAGTTAATGTGTGACTAGAAAGCGTAAACAACAAGATACAACACGTGAAGAAGCCCTTTCGGACTTCTCAGGGTGGGCCAGGGGAGAAGAAAGGGACTTGCTGGGCACTTAACAGAAAAACGTGTACTTGGCCTACTGGCCAATGTAAGTTCAAGCACGCCTGTGCATTCTGCGGTCACCCCTCTCACCCAGAGTTTAAGTGTGTTAAAAAGTAAAAAGAGAGAGGTAAGGAGCACAAGCCTCCACAACAATAGTTTGCCCACACCAGTGGATGTTGTGAGACTGATTTTTTGGCTGAATCAGTGTCTGGATAGGATGGCAGCCAAGACCTTGTTTCAAGGGTTTTCCATGGGCTTTCGCATTCCATCACAGGAGGTACCCCCTGTTGATCGTTGCAATAATCTGTGTTCAGAGTGCATGCACCCCACAGTAGTGTCACAAAACGTTGAGAAGGAACAGCTCTGGGTCGGGTGGCTGGCCCTTTCTCTGCTCCCCTGTTGCCGGGTTATGTTTGTTCACCACTGGGAGTGGTTCCTCAGAAGGAGCCAGGCCAGTACAGAATGATTCATAAGTTGGCGGCGCTAAGCGGAGCATCAATGAATGATGCCATAGATCCATCCTTGTGCTCTGTGACTTATTCTTCCTTTGACATGGCACTGAAGAAGCTTCACAACTCTAGGACGGAATGCCTTCATGGCAAAAACGGACACTGAGTCCGCTTTCCGGCTCTTGACTATTCACCCTGACGATTACCACTTGCTAGGCTTCCAGTTTAATCACCAGTTCTTCTATGACAGGTGTGTGCCAATGGGTTGTGTAGTGTCATGCAGATACTTTGTGATGTTTAGTTCTATGCTGCAGGGGCTGTTTACCTTCAAGACAGAGTGCAGGGACGTGGTGCATCATTTGGATGATTTTATGGTCATGGGCCTGTAACCTCAGGGGAATGTGCTTAGGCGTTAGGACAAATAGTTGCCATGTTGGAAGAATTCAGAGTACCATTGGTGCCAGGGAAAACTGTAGGTCCTGCAACGTGCATGTCTTTTTTGGGAATTTAGAAAGACACGATGGCAGGGGAATGCCGTTTACCAATGGAAAAAGTGCTGGCCTTCTCCCAAGCAGTTGATTCAGCATTGGCAGGAGCTAAAGTAACCTTACATCAACTACAGGTGTTAGTGGGTCAGCTGAACTTCGCCCTTCGAATTATCCCAATGGGGCGCTCCTTCTCAAGGTCAATAGCACAGGCGATGGTGGGCTTGACTCAAAAGCACAATTGTGTGCGCTTGCAGTCGGAGGTGAGGGAGGACTTGAGAGTGTGGCACCGTTTTTTGAGCGATTTTAATGGTAAGGTAGTATGGCCCATTTCCAGTGCTGAATTATTCTTGCTCACAGACTCAGCTGGTAGTATAGGTTTTGGAGCAATTTTGGGATCACGCTGGTGCAGGGGGATTGGCTGACTGCGTAGCATGAGAGCGGGTTGACTAGGAATATAGCCTATTTGGAATTGTTCCTTATCATAGTAGCAGTGACTGTTTGGGCGGAGTCCTTTGAGAACAAATCTGTGGTGTTCTGGTCAGACAACATGGAAGTAGTGGAAGCGATCAATAGGCAAGGGGCTACGTGTAAACATGTAGTGAGGTTATTGAAACACTTAGTGTTAGTTTGCTTGAGTCTGAACCTATTATTCAAAGCGGCACATATTCCAGGTGTAGAGAATCAGGCTGCTGACGCTTTGTATCGCTCCAAGTTTCAGGATTTCCGGAGGTATCACCCACTGGCAGAAGATCAGATGACAGTGTTCCCGGCATCGGATGTATGTCAGTACAACGCGATCTTTTAGATCGCGGTACTTGACAAAGCGGGCATTACAATGCAAGTCGTTACACGGACTTGCGTTGGAGGGCGCGGATTTTGGAATATTATAATTTCATATTCCAACACCAGTTCACGTAACAGTAGGGAAGGTGTTGGAATATAAAATTGCAACATTCCTTGTCCAACAGCGCCATCCAGCGCAAGTCGTAGTAACGACTTGCGTTGTAATGGCATCGTTGTAAAGGCACTGCGGTGTAAACACCGCGTTGTAAACGATGTTTACCCCAGCATCTCTGTGGAAGATTGGAGCCCCGCTTTAGCAGGGCTGGTAGGTGCCTCACTGAGTGAATGAGCTAGAAGAACTAACCAACAGCATTTCAAGTAATACAGGATGTTTGTGCAACACACACGGATAGTGGGCCTTTATTCTGCAGGAGCGATATGCAGTTTCTTACAAGCATTGAAGGATCAGGGCAGGCCTGTCTCCTATGCTAGGGCGCATGTGACCGCGGTAGGATTCTTCGCCAAGCTAGCAGGTGAACGAGCCCAAGCACAGCATTTTTATTCCAGAAAGCTCTATCAGGATGGGCCAGTTTAGAAGGGGTCAGAAGGGATTGCAGGAGGCCTCTAGATGTGAAGACGCTGGGCGACATTCTTGGGTCACTGCACACGGTATGCTGCTCATCATATGAGAGCATCCTATTTGGGGCCACTTTTTCTCTGGCCTTTTATGGGGCCTTTCGGTTAGGGGAATTGGTAGGGTCCTCCAAGTCCGATCAGCTAGGAGGTCTACAACTTCATGACACCAAACTAGTCCAGGGTAGATTTGTAGTGACCCTTAGGAAGTCAAAAACAGACCCATTGTGGAAGGGGACCACGATTCGACTTAGTCCTGCTCCTGGGATAATAATCTGCCCAGTAGCTCTGATGGGGTCATACTTGGCGATCTGCCCCGTAGGTTTGGGGCAGGCCCTGTTCATACATGAGCAGGGGGATTGCATGTCCCAATATCAATTCAAGTTAGTCTTTGGGCGGGCTTTGGCAAAACTGGGTTGGAGTTCATCACACTATTCGTCACACTCTTTTAGAATTGGGGCGGCAACTTTAGCGGAAGGCGCTGGCTTGCCAGAAGAGACAGTGAAGAGGGTGGAGCGCTGGTCATCAGAGTGTTTTAAGCATTAAGTGCGGCCCGAATTACTGTAAAAGGATACACAGATTTGTGGACATGCCTATTCCTAACTTTTCCATTTCTTTTCCGTCAATTTGTATGCCCGCGAAGGTGGTATGGGTGTTGGGGCACTCGTTTGTACGGCGTGCCACGGACCGGTTAAACAGCAGCGAGTGTCAAAACCACTGGGTCTGAAAGGGATGACGTTCCTATGGCGAGGCGTCGGGGGCTTGCGAATTCGGCAGCTGCGGCAGCTCGTGAGGAGACTAGGGCATAAAAGGAACAGCAGTCCCCAGACTTAATAATTCTACATTTGAGAGGCAATGACATGGTAGATCATGGATGCCTGTCGGTCAGGGAAGCCATATTGATGGAGTTTGCATGGCTGGGGCGGGCCTTCCCCCGGGCACGGATAGCCTGGTCATGCATGATACCACGCCGGACATGGGGCGCTGGAGTAAGATCACGAGCCTTGAATGTATCAGTAAGACGACTCAATGGGGAATTGGCCAAGTTGTGCTCAGTGCAGGGCCGCTTGTGTCATATATACGGCACCATATGATCACAGGGGCTGTAATGTTTCACCAGGATGGTGTACATTTATCAGACATTGGAACAGACATTTGGATAAAAGGAATATGGGCTTTTGTGCAGAACTTGTTTTGTGGTGGGGAGGGTGAAGTACCTGTGGGCATTGGTCACCCTAGTGGCGGATAAGAGGTCACAGAACATTGACCCATTGACTTGCAGGGTTAACAGGAGTCCTCCTTAGGTACTCCCTAGGCCAGCACTAAGGGGAGAGATGGTAAGCTCTCCGCAGGGAGAATGGGGTCACCGGCTGGGGAGGCAAGGGCGCCAGGTCACGAACTAGGGCAGGGGCAGCGGCTCCTTGGTATTCCCTACGAGCCTCCTTGGCAGCCTGGTGGTAGAGGGGTGGGTCCTGAAAATGGAGGACAAGGCCCAGAGGGCTGGGGCCCACCGCTCAAGGATGCAGGTGGGTTGCGCCTTGCATTGTTCTCAGATTAGGAGATGCGAACCAGAGGGCCCCTTGGTGCTGGAGCAAATTACATTTCCATAACTGATGTTTATGATATTTAATGATAAATGTCGATATTAAAAGTGAAATAGTAATATCATAAATGTATAATATGTAAATGTTTTTTGTCATGGTTATGATTGTTGATAAAATTAAACATGGCCAATTTATACCCACTTTCTGGAAGTAGTAGTATTGATTGCGGGACTGATCACTTGGGGGCAGGGCGTGGGATGATCCTGGGGGGTCCGGGTACTAGGAGATTAGGAGATCTGAATTTCCACCTTGATGAACTCATCAACACCACCAGCATCCTCGACAGCATCAATAATATCGTACTCACCCAACTCATCTTCGACCCCTCCCACATTGTAGTACACATGCTGGACCCTATCTTCACCTCCCGCAACAGGGTAAAATACAGCCATGTCAACCAACTCACCTAGATGGACCACTCCAGCATACATTTCAACATCTCCAGCTCCCGCACCTCCACAGTTGAGCCACACAACGCCCCCCACCGCAGTTGGAGCAAAGTATCAGAGAATCAATGGGCTGACTCCCTCAGCACATCATGCCCCAACACTTTGTCAAACCTGGACCAAGCTGCCAATTACTTCAACTCCTGGGTCACCAACTATGCTGACATCATCGCTCCTGTCAAGAAAAGCAGACACAGGAGATACGCCAATCAGGCAAGATGGTACATCAAGGAACTGAGTACAGCAAAGAGCTCTTCAACATTGTCAGAGAGTCCGCCAACTCCGCAGCCACAGAAAACAGCATCACCCCCTCCCAAGAAGTATGTCACAGACTCAATTACTTTTTCCACAACAAGATCACCACCATCTGTAAGAGCTTTAAGCTTACAGCTCTTACAGATGGTGGTGATGTTGTTGTGGAGCAAAGTAATGTCAAACAACTCACCTAGATGGACCACTCCAGCATACATTTCAACAGTGTGAAGGTCCCTGTTGGATTTGTGGAGTGTGTGAAGGTGAAGCAAGCCTGAGGGCTTGCTTCACCTTCACACACTCACCAAATCCAACAGGGAACACCGACTAACCTCATGGGACCGGCTCACCTCTCAGCACACCACCACCATCATGAACTTCGTTCACTCAGGAGCCGCCACGAGTCCTACCCACACCACAGTTTCAATATCTGAAACTGCAGGATCAACAGCGACCTCGCCACCCTCTTCAACTCCTCACTAGCCATGGCCATCTTTCCTGAAGAGTGGAAACATGCAGAAGTCAAACCACTGCTCAAGAAGCAATCTGCCGACCAGAGCAAACTCAAGAACTACCCCCCCATGTCCTGTCTCCCCTTCCCCGCGAAAGTCCTGGCAAAAGCCATCAACTGACAACTCATGAAATACCTGGAGCATATCCTTCTACCAAGATACCTCCCAATCCTTATTCTGCACCAATCACAGCACCAAGACTACTGTGATTGCGGTCAACGATGACATCATAGCCCTCTTCGACCGTGGAAAAACAACAACTTTGATCCTCCTTGACTTATCAGCAGCCTTCAACACTGTATCTCATCACCCTCTGATCAGAAGACTGCATCACTTCGATATCCAAGGTAGTGCCCTCAAATGGATCACCTCCTTCCCCACCAGAAGATCGCAGGAGGTCCACCTACCTACAGTCGCAGGAGGTCCGCGTACCTACAGTCACAAGGACATCATCCACAGTGTACCTCAAAGATCCTCTCTCAGTCCCACCCGCTTCAATATGTGCATGACCCCTTTAGCTAGCATCGTCAGATCCCAGAGACTAGATATTATATCTTACACAGATGACACTCAGCTCATGCTCTCACTCTCAAACCAACTTCTATAGATGCATGAAGAGCATTGCCAACTGGACAACTGCCTGAAGCTCAATACAGACACAGCAGAAGCGCTGATTTCCGGCAACAAAACTATCCCTTGGAATGACTCCTAGTGGCCCTCGAAACAAGGACCAGCACCCAAACTGACGGACCACAACAGAAACCTCTGCATAATCCTGGGCAACAAACTGATCATAAAGTCCCAGATCAAGGCAGTCTCCTCTGCCTGCTTTCTCACACTGCACATGTTACGAAAAGTCTTCAAATGGGTCCTCCTGAATACCAGATGTACAGTCACTCAGGCCTGATCACTAGCTGATTAGACTACAACAACTCACTCTGCGCTGGGATCACCACACACTTTCTGTATGGACTCAAGACCATACAGAACTCTTTTGCCAGAATATTTGACCTTCCCTAGATGGACCCACATCAATCCCTCACCTCAGAAAACTCCACTGGTTCCCTATACAGAAGAAATGCCAATTCAACCTGATGATCCACAAATAATAAATACTGAACAATAAAGCTTCAAGTGAGTCATGATGCATCTGCCTTCCCTCAATAATGATAATAAATTGCATATTATACACTGATAAATGGCTTTTTTTAGAGCCCTCATGACTAGATAGTTGTTTCCCTTTCTAAAATAACTGTTACATACCATCTATGAGGCAATAAAAAATGTCTTACCAAGGCTTCACCTCTTGTGAGACATGGCCCCTCTCCATGTTCAGTAATGGGGGATATATATTATATTACACTCAGTGCGTCTGTGTACTCATCAATATGCCTTTTGATAGGTCTCCCTTTTATAATGAGATGTCCATCTCCATCCTCAAGTGCTTTAAAGAGAGTAGAGCTACTGCACGCTTCCTCTTTCTTTCCACACCCCCAAGGCACTATCCACAACAATGTTGTCACTTTCAGGGCATTACTAGGGGTTTTGCCTTCCGACAGCGTCAAGGCCCACCATCCCAACAATAGGCACCTGAGACCTTTTGGGGTCTGGGTAGAGGATCTGTAAGAAAGTATCCATACCAGTAGGGGTAACAAAGTTCCCATTGTTTAACCCCTACAGCAGCAGCCCCCAAGCTGCTTTACTTTATCCTCAGAGGCACATGATCACCCTGTTGCAGACAGCCCCATCTTCCTTCCCAACCCAGAGCTGACAGTGGTGACAGAAATATCACTATGGAGCTGGGAGGTCATCTGGCAGGGCTGGAGATCAGATGACTCTAGTCTCTGGAAGAGACGTTCCTCCACATCAATCTGTTGCAGTTGTTGGCCATTCATTTGGTGTTGAAAGCCCTCCTGCCATCCATCAATGGGATGCTTGTTCAGGTCCTCATGGACAACACCACCATGAGGACCTGAGTGCAAGGGTGCCTGCACTGGTGCATGGCAGCCCACTGTGCGGTGCTGGCGCTAGGGAAAAGGACAGGAATGCACCATATCACATAGATACGGCGCCTTCCTGCCTCCTGCCCTGTGGCGCTGTCCTACGCCAAAACCTCATAAATCAGGCCCTAAATCTTTTGTGATGCTACCCAGGCATACCTTATTTTGGTCCTTACTTTCAGTATGTGTTCTCCTTTTGAAACATTGCACTACAATTCCCTATATCTCCTTACTCTGAAGATGGTCTTCCTCACTGCGATAACCTCAGTTCGTCGTGTGAGTGAGCTTCAATCTCTATTTTATTTATTTATTTATAAAGTTTTCTATAGCGCTAGCTAAACCGGTGGGTATCAGAGCGCTTTACATACACAAAGGAAAAGAAAGATTGCATAACAACGCAAGGCATGCGGATGCATAAAGACAACACTTATGAGTCCAGTGAGGGGAGAGAGACGCAGGAGGATGACACAGTTAGATAACCACCATCTTTGAAAGTGAAAGTGAGGTGGGAGTCCATTAGGTTATTGATGTCTAGGATGGTTGACTTGGTCGGTAAAGTATTTGTTGAGGAGAAGCAGTTTCAGGTCCTTTTTGAAGCAAGATAAGGAGGGGTTACATCTGAGGTCGATCAGGAGTGCGTTCCACATCCTGGGTATGATGCCAGAGAAGGACTGGCACTGGGTCGTTTTCTTTTCCAGTTTCGGAGGGATGAGAAGAAGTGAGTTTGTGTTTCTCATAGTTCTGGATTTGCCTGCTTTTACTAGTTTGCTGTTTAGGTAGTTTGGAGATTGTGTGTGAAGGGCCTTGTGTGTGATGCAGGCCAGTTTGTAAATACATCTACCTTCCATCAATCCAGGTGGACTATAGAAGTAAGTGCCTAAGTGGTGGAGGTTATTCTTGACTTATGGACAGGGGCACTATTAGAATATGGATGGCGGTGTTACCTGGCAAGCGGAAGGCCTTGACATGCTTCTAAGACACCATCATTTGCTGTGGGGACTCGAACTGCCCTAGCTCAATCATACCCTCCCCATATCTTGGGGAGAGGATGTAGCCTTACGGCTAGAGCGGTTGACCTCGAAGCTGGGGAGCTGGGCAAATCACTTAATCTCCCTGTGCCTAATAAAAATGAATGTGTCCTCATGTAACGAAACTGGTGCTCATGTAAAGAGCTCTGATACCTGATGTCTCGGTCTAGTTCACGCTATATAAAACACTACAAATAAATTAAACCTGCCCTTTGAAAACAAAAACCTTTTTGAGGCTGGTGCTGCCACACCCCCTTAATGAACAGGGGAGAGACTGCAGATGGCAGGAAGCGCCGCCACCGCCGAGAGTCACAAAGGGGGCACAGAACACTTACCCTGACCACACCGACACCGCCAAGAGTCACCGGAACACCTGACTCCGCGCCGCCGCTCCGGGGGACCACAACTCCCGGCAGGCCTCGCGGCGGCGCATTCTGAGCGACACGAAAGGCGCCAGTGAGCGCCAAAGGACCGGATAAAGCCGGCAGCACCCCGGCAGAGCGGGGGAGAGACTGCAGATAGCAGGAAGCGCCGCCACCGCCGAGAGTCACAAAGGGGGCACAGAACACTTACCCTGACCACGCCGACACCGCCAAGAGTCACCGGAACACCTGACTCCGCGCCGCCGCTCCGGGGGACCACAACTCCCGGCAGGCCTCGCGGCGGCGCGTTCTGAGCGACGCGAAAGGCGCCAGTGAGCGCCAAAGGACCGGATAAAGCCGGCAGCACCCCGGCAGAGCGGGGGAGAGACTGCAGATAGCAGGAAGCGCCGCCACCGCCGAGAGTCACAAAGGGGGCACAGAACACTTACCCTGACCACGCCGACACCGCCAAGAGTCACCGGAACACCTGACTCCGCGCCGCCGCTCCGGGGGACCACAACTCCCGGCAGGCCTCGTGGCGGCGCGTTCTGAGCGACGCGAAAGGCGCCAGTGAGCGCCAAAGGACCGGATAAAGCCGGCAGCACCCTGGCAGAGCGGGGGAGAGACTGCAGATAGCAGGAAGCGCCACCACCGCCGAGAGTCACAAAGGGGGCACAGAACACTTACCCTGACCACGCCGACACCGCCAAGAGTCACCGGAACACCTGACTCCGCGCCGCCGCTCCGGGGGACCACAACTCCCGGCAGGCCTCGCGGCGGCGCATTCTGAGCGACACGAAAGGCGCCAGTGAGCGCCAAAGGACCGGATAAAGCCGGCAGCACCCCGGCAGAGCGGGGGAGAGACTGCAGATAGCAGGAAGTGCCGCCACCGCCGAGAGTCACAAAGGGGGCACAGAACACTTACCCTGACCACGCCGACACCGCCAAGAGTCACCGGAACACCTGACTCCGCGCCGCCGCTCCGGGGGACCACAACTGCCGGCAGGCCTCGCGGCGGCGCGTTCTGAGCGACGCGAAAGGCGCCAGTGAGCGCCAAAGGACCGGATAAAGCCGGCAGCACCCCGGCAGAGCGGGGGAGAGACTGCAGATAGCAGGAAGCGCCGCCACCGCCGAGAGTCACAAAGGGGGCACAGAACACTTACCCTGACCACGCCGACACCGCCAAGAGTCACCGGAACACCTGACTCCGCGCCGCCGCTCCGGGGGACCACAACTCCCGGCAGGCCTCGTGGCGGCGCGTTCTGAGCGACGCGAAAGGCGCCAGTGAGCGCCAAAGGACCGGATAAAGCCGGCAGCACCCTGGCAGAGCGGGGGAGAGACTGCAGATAGCAGGAAGCGCCACCACCGCCGAGAGTCACAAAGGGGGCACAGAACACTTACCCTGACCACGCCGACACCGCCAAGAGTCACCGGAACACCTGACTCCGCGCCGCCGCTCCGGGGGACCACAACTCCCGGCAGGCCTCGCGGCGGCGCGTTCTGAGCGACGCGAAAGGCGCCAGTGAGCCCCAAAGGACCGGATAAAGCCGGCAGCACCTCCGCGTCGCGGGACGCGAGCGGGACGCCCGGGGCGAAGCCCGGGCAAAGGGCGGGCCCTCTACGGCCCTCATCGGCAGGAGGAGGCAGGGGCAGGGCCAGAAACCCTGCACGAGGCTCTCGAGGCATCCTACTGACCAAGTAAGACTGTTTTGTTGGTGATTCATAGTCCCCTGTTTGTTTGTGGAGTTCTGGCTCTTTGCTACAATCATCATTATGTCTAAAAAGGGATCTGCACCACCAGCTAACACAATGGAAAACTATTTGCTGCCAACAGTGAAAATAATTATTCTACAGAGGAGAGAATCCCTGGGATTGAGTCAGTCACCTGACCTACACTGTTTGTCCCCTTCTCTAACCCCCTCACCCGAGGACTCAGTGTCCCCGCAGACTATCTCTGATGCTTGTTTCAACTGTCCCACCATGCAGGAACCCGGCACCTTGAATGATAATGTGTTGTCTGGTACTGAGGCTCTTATTGTGGAGCTTGGAAATAAATCTGACAGTGATGTGGATCAGGAAATCCGTGCTGCCCCTACAGATGAAGATATTTCTATCACTGAACAAACTTCTCGGTTAGACTCTGGGAAAATTAAAAACCCGCCGAGACGGGGGGGATTAAGATCCGGGACCAGGAGGAAGAGGGCAAACACCCCAAAAGCAAATCATAAGGAAGTTGGAGGGGGAAGTGTTAAGCCTAATGTCAGTCATGATGAGGTCATGTTGGATAGAATTGCGGACCTAATAGATATGAAAATTAAATCCATTGTTAAGCCATTACTTTCTAAAATTGACAAATTACAATCTGAAGTTAAAAAGCTGGGAGGGCAGTTGGACAAATTAACAGAGGGTGTTGATAATGTCATGATGTTGGTGTCAAACCTGGGTAATAATAGTAGAGAAGTTGATGATCAAGAGGGGGAGAATACAGCTGTCGCATCAAATAATCCACCACCTCAGCTTCCTGACCCAAAAACTAGTGGTTCTAATACTAATAGAGGGCACGGTCCTTTAACGGTTGAGATACCCCCTGCACAAGCTCAGCCAACTGACCCTCTTCAATTTATAGTTGAAGCTTCCCCTGTCGTTTTAGTACTGGCAAATGTACCACCCTTAGAAGCCGGTACTGAAGAATCCCCCTCCTCCCTGTCTAATAAAGCCTTGCAGTGGCTTACAACTAACATGAGATTAGCTCCAGGGGGGGGACAACAGCTGGCTCAAGAGATAAAAACCGCTAAAAGGGTTCCATGGCTAGGTAATCGCCCTAAAAAATTCAAGGGGGATTGCGTGGCAGTAAGCTTCTCACATTCAGGTGTGTTACCTAACATTCTCATTAACTTACTCCCACCCCAACGCAGGCAGGGTTCTGTTGTACCTTTAACTTTGAAATTCTTTTATGGTGAGCAACAGAACGTTACCTACCCTAAAACACCAGCCTTTGGATGGGATTCTAATTCTGATTTAAACTATAGATGGGGCCGTGAACATCATCGCAATACTGTAAATCAATCAGCTCCCCCAGTTTATCAGAATCCTTGTGTTCAACCCCTCTTACTGTCTAATCGATTTGCACCCTTATCCTTTCTGGATCATAATGATTGACTTTTGTCAGAGCATTCCGGACAGACAGGGAATAGCGTGCCTGTTTTTAGCATGCTTACTTGGAACATAGCAGGTATTAAGACTAAAGCAGGTAATGCAACATGGCTAAACTTTATATCTAAGTATGAGATCATTGCTTTGCAGGAAACCTGGGAAACAAATAATAGTTTTTCTCTTGATGGCTACAGTTATTTTTGTATTCCTGCTGTGGCTAGCACAGCAGGAAGAGCGAAGGGAGGCCTGTTAAGCCTCTTTAAACTTGACATCAAAGGTAGCCTTAAGAAATGTGACTCAGGATCTGAGCAATGTCTTATTGTTGAATTGTCTCGTGTGGAATCTCCCAACATTTTGTTTATTAATTTTTATAATTCCAATGCTGCTGACTGTACAACACATAGTCTAGGTAGATTGGATGATTTTTTGTCAGTCTATAGCGAAGATGTTAATGCATTTGAAATCATCTTCTTAGGGGATTTTAATATACACCCTTGCTCACTTATGTGTGTTTGCGATGACACAGAATCCCCTCCTAATTGTGCATTGGTTCATCTTGAACATAATAAACAGGGGGGTTATTTAGAGAACTTCCTCGCAAGATGGAACTTATACGAATCTAGTTGTGGGGAGGGGGGGGGGTTAGGGCCCCTACTTTTAAGGGCTCAGACAATGGCTCTATTATCGATTACATTTTTATTTCTGCATGTTTTTTATTCAAAGTTTTAATGTATAGAACTGTGGTATCCGCCTTTAGTGATCATAATCCAGTTTCCATGGACTTATTAGCGTCCGAACTTTTAGGGCGAAATCATGGTCCTTGTTATGAAGAAAGAAAACTTAAAGTTAAGGACCAGGGACGGAGACTGAAATGGGATAGTATAATCCCAGAACCCTTTGTTCAAGAAGTCCTCTTAGAGGCTGAGGAGGAGGTCGGAGTGTGTTTATCTAATGACACTAATGATGGGGAAGTGATCCTTGCATTTAGTAGTATATGTAGCAAGATAAACGGCAGGCTCTCTGTGATTGGTAAACCCAAGTTGAAACCTCTTAAAAGATGGTTTGATCACAGATGCTCAAAAGCACATTCTGCATTGCTCAATGCCTTAAAAACCGTTCCAAAAGATCGTGACCTCATCAGTAACAGTAGAGCATTATATAAAAAGGCCATTGCAGAAAGGAAAAAACAGCTCAAAGATGAAGCCTGGACACAACTCACTGATCCAGCCACATTAAAAAATAGTGGAGAATTCTGGAGGATTGTCAACCAACCCCTACTCACAGGGGAGGATAACTCCCCCATGGAAACTAACATCCCTGATGAGGGTTGGATTAAACACTTCAGAGACATCTATTCAGACAACCATAACGCTGAAAACAGGGCACAGGATGCGAATATCATCCCAATAGGGAATCATTTGCACTTTGAAGTTGAGGAAGTATTATCTGCTATTGATTGTACTTTGAATAAAAAGGCACCGGGACCAGACGGTGTTCCTGCTGATGCCTTTAAATGCTTCCCTAACTTCTGGTCCAGATTGCTTTGCAGGGTCTTTAATGCTTTAAACCGTGACAATATTCCTAAGTCATGGAAAACATCAATAATTATTCCTGTTTTCAAAAAAGGAAATAGGCAGGATCCTGCATGCTATAGGCCAATTTCACTGATAGATTCCTCAGTTAAGATTCTAGGGAGAGTCATATTAGTGAAATTGAACGAATGGGCCACTGAAAACAACATCTTGAGTAATGTGCAATATGGGTTTAGACCCAAAAGAAGTACCCTGGATCAGTGTCTTAATCTTCACTTGCTGATCGAGAAATATACCAGGGCTAAGGATGGGTCCATGTACCTTGGGTTCATGGACCTCTCCTCTGCGTTTGATATGGTCAACAGAACTAAGCTCTGGCTAAAACTACTTGACATGGGCCTGGATAGATCCATAGTTAATTTATTAGCTGACCTCCACTCTGGCCTTACCGCTAAAATCAGAGTATCCACTGATGGAAGGTGCACAGATGTTTTTGCGTCTGAAAAGGGAGTCAGACAGGGTTGTATATTGGCACCACTGTTGTTCACGTTATATGTGAACGCCCTGGAGCCTGCCCTCAAGGGCGCCACAAGCGACATCCCACGTGCAGGGGAACAGGGAATACCAGTTCTCCTTTACGCGGACGACGCGGTTCTTCTTGCACGAACTGGGATAGGGCTTCAACGACTCCTGGATGCTTTTGAATCCTTTATGGGCTCACTTGACCTGAAAATAAATGTGAAAAAATCACAGGTTATGCTCATGGGCATGGCCTCAAGGAAATCTTTTCATAAAACCTTTTTCTGTGGGCAGGAAAAGCTTGCACGCGTCTCTTCTTTTCCCTACCTGGGGATCACCTTTGACGAGAAAGGTAGTTGGGGTCCTCACGTTAAAAGCAGAGCAGCCATGCTGGCCAGGACATCTGCTGCCCTCCATGGGTTTTCTAAAAAATTGGGGGGTAGGCCAATTGCAGCTGTCAGTAAAATATACAAAGCTAAATGCATTTCAGTTGCATCATATGGTGGCTCATTGTGGGGATATAGGGGAGTGGAACCCATACAGACAATGGAAAACAATTTTTTTAGATCTGTCTTGGGTGTCCCACAGTCAACCCCGTCCTATACCGTTCATATGGAATTGGGGGAAGGCTACATCTCAGATCTGATTAGAATAGCACCTTTAATCGCCTGGCTTAGGATGTGGCTTAATACAGAAATTCCCCTAAATCATATCATAATGAGGGACTGTTTGACCCTAGATAACGTACATAGGATTAGGTGGTTGATGTATATTAAAGATAGTTTTTCGAGGTTGGGGAGGCCTGAACTCTACTCTGTTATTGACTCTATAACATCCAAAGACATTGTTTACACCAAAGTGGCAATGAAGGAGCTCTTATCCCTGGAGAGGGAAGAGACTGAGCTGAAGAAACCCTGTGTCAGGGCTAGTTTACTATTGGCTATACCTAACGGTCCAGATAGTTACCTTAATGTGGTGACCCATCCCTACCACAGGTTCATTTTAACCCGTTTTCGATTTAATTTGATTCATTTTAACCTGGGTTTTTATCCTGTTTGGAGTACCCCTGAAAAGGCACCGCCCTGTTCCTGCGATCAATTCTCTGAGCAAAGTACTATGCACTTTATAATGTTCTGTAGTTATTACAATGAAGCTCGGAGATTGTTTCTTGTACCTATACTCAAGGAAGCAGGATTTATTTTAGTCAGACCTGCTCTTATTTATTTGCAAATGTTACAAACTCCCAGGATTATGTTTCATGTGGCTAGCTTCCTGGTGAGAGCTATAAGAAGCAGGAATATCAGACTTAAAAACGCGTCTACCTCTCTTTGTAGTATAGACCAGCACACTAGCTAGTCTGTTTGCTGGTGACCTTTGGGTCAGCATTTTTTAGAATGCACTGTAACAGGGTTAGTAGCTGCCCGTTCTAAATATTCTGTTGGGGACATCCTTAGTTTTGCACTTTAGCACCTTGCACTTTAGCACTTTGCACTTTGTATTAATTTTATAGTTATAACATGTAACATGATGCATGTTGGCTTTTTAACATGTTAATCCTAAATTGTTTTTAACTGTTCTTAATGTACTTGCTGTCTGTATTTTTGTGTATATATTTGCCATTGTCTTTGTATGATATTAAGTTATCGCAATAAAGTATTTTGACTGACTGACTCTCTGCAGTGGTTCCCAGCTCCTTTTCCCTGCCACTGTGTGATATCGGCTCCTCAACGGGTGACCGTGTAAAGAGAGCCGATATCATGATGATACACGGTGGCACCGTGTGAGCAGGTGTGTAGTAGCCTTAACAATGTTAAAGCACTGCAGAGTGGTTTTTATGTTGTCATTATGATAATACAATCTGTATTTCAGAGGTAAGCATGACATATTTTCCATGTTTCACAGTTCTCTGGTGACATGAGTTTTCTTTACACTGTATTTTATGCAATAATAGCACCAAAACATGTTAAAAAAAAATTACACACGCACACTTACGCATAAATTAGGGCATTCATGTCTGAGCCGGGGGCTTAGTTGGTGTTTAAAGCTACTCAGTTGAAATATGAGCTGACCCACTAAGGTGGCTTTTTGCTATTGACAATTGCAAATCTATCGGGTTATCCCGGAAGTAGACGCTCTCCAGGAGAGCGCGGATCTGGCTCTATCGAGGCAGGACAGACTGCTCGTAGTCAGGTGCGACATTTGGTGTCCGTGTCGGTGTATCATCGGCTCCCTCTTCTCTTTCATCCTTTCGGAACCCGGAGTCTTGTGAGTGGGTAAAAAAAAAAGTATCATCTGCCAGGCAGCCCCCCCTTCTCAATACACGCCCCCTGCAGTACCAGGGCCCAGCCGGGGACACCAGTGGCCCTCCTATCCTCCTGACTGATCCCAGGTCAATGGTGTCAGTAGCTGAAGAGGTGGCGTGATGGCGGCCGGCCTTTGTTGTGATTATGTAAACAAGGCCCATTCAGACCCAGGAACCGCTTTGATCACAGAAGAAAGAGCTGTGACCTCTTTCTTCCCACCTCCTCCTCTCCGCTCCCTCTTCGTTGATTACCAGCTGCAGCCTGCAGGGGGAGAAGCACCCCTCCCTGCTCTTACGCCCCTGCCTTCTACCCACCCCTGAGCCCGACCCCACTCCCATCTTAATCGTGTATAAATATATCGGAAACCCTGCTGGCCCTTTATTCAACTCAGTGTGATAATGCATTTGCTGCCGAAGTCTGTGTGCAGCAGACTTCAACTCGGAGGCACTGGACCCAAGAAGATCACGGTGCTGTTAAAATATTCATAACTATTCATCCAGCGGGCATCTGAAACGTGTTTATTTATTTGGCTTTGAGCAATGGGTCTTAATTTACTAAGTAAATGCTCCCACTGAAGGGATCTGTTTGCAAACAGTTGGTTCACACGCTATTTGTAGAAACGTGAATGTAGCCTCCAGATTTCAGTTTCGAGTCTTGACGAAAAGCACTTCGCCATTCATCATTCCGAGGCCGGTATAGGAGGACCGTTTACATAAATCAGCAACTCTTGTTGAGACATTGCAAGAGCGTGCCAGTGACGCGATACATGAATGATTTACTTATTTACACATGTCAGCAAATTAAGAAGAAGCTATGGTTTTTCGAGAGGGCCGACTGGACTCAAAAGGAGGCCAGTGTTTATGTGATCCATTGCAGGATTAGTTGGCATCCATTATCAGGAAGTCATTTAATTAACAAAGATGATTGTGTTTGTAATAGTTTTTTTTGGGGGGGGGTGGAAGGTGAGGGGGGTAGTTTTATATAGCGCGTACTCGACCGAAAGGTATCCGAGGGCTTTACATGAGCACCTTTTGGGTTACAGATATGTTATATTTAAACGTTGTATTTCATTCTCCATAGTGCCTCCTTGTCTGTGTTTGTATGGTGGCGTACACTGTTAATTAATCTGTGCGACTTGGTGAGTAGAAAATTGGAGTCCTTCTTCTATCATTCTATGTTGAGGGAATGGTCTGGTTTTTTGTTTTCCAAATCTGGTCACCTTATAATTGGGTTGGGTTCTCGTTTACCAAAAAGCACTGCCTTATGTAGGTAATCATTGAACTAAATAGGAATGTGTATAATCTCAGTGAAAAGGATTATCCATTGTGAGAATAAGAACTGAACTGCAGTCTGCCCGAGAATGCCATATGTAAAATAAGGAGCTTATCTCAGTCAGTAATGTTGGGGGGTGTGGGTCTGAGACTCCCCAACAAGCAACACGGTGAACCCAACAACAAAAGAAAGGGGCCGGCTGGTGCAGCGAGGCCTTAACACAAGGGGTTAAGGGCATTCTTTTGAAGTTATATGGAAAGGCCAGGACATTCTTGGTAATACAAATATATATATATATATATATATATATATGCAAGGAACCTTCTTCGAACAAAAGAAGAACAGAGACCCTTGGGGAAACGTTTGGAGGCTTTTATTGTCAACATATGGCGGATGCATTTCTGGCCGATATTTTGCCGTCTTCAGCGCCCAAGCCTCCACAGGTAAGTGTGCACCTTAGCCGAAGTCCCTCCTCTCTTTTAACTTGCTGTACCAAGTCTGCACCGCCCCCGGTGTTTCACCTCAGCACACCTGTGTAGCCTCCCTTGTGCTTTGGGAAACTACACATCCCAGAATCCCCCGTAGAGAGTCCCTGGCGGTTGTTGCTGGGGGGGTGGAAAGTTGTTACCAACCACTGTGCGTCCATGAGGGAGGATGGCAAAAGTGCGCCCTGGGACACACCAACATCGTGCTGATGCGATTCCTGGCTTCGATGTCCACAGCAAAACCTCCTCCGTCTCCCCATGCCGCCTCCGCCTCTGATTCCAGGAGTCAATGTGGCAGTGGCTGCAGAACAGTGTCCGCCGCCCAACACGGGGTCCGATTGACCTCGCTCCTGACATCTTACTTTCCCTTGGTCTCCGAGGCAGGCTTAGGACAGTCCAAACACCTTTGGAAAACGAAGAACTTAACAGTTCACGCCCGTGTAGTCCAAGCCCAGGATGTTGAGGCGGGGTCTCTGTAAACGCGCCACAGACAGACGCGTGGGTATGTGCAAGGAACCTTCTTCGAACAAAAGAAGAACAGAGACCCTTGGGGAAACGTAGGAGGCTTTTATTGTCAACATATGGCGGATGCATTTCTGGCCGATATTTTGCCGTCTTCAGCGCCCAAGCCTCCACAGGTAAGTGTGCACCTTAGCCGAAGTCCCTCCTCTCTTTTAACTTGCTGTACCAAGTCTGCACCGCCCCCGGTGTTTCACCTCAGCACACCTGTGTAGCCTCCCTTGTGCTTTGGGAAACTACACATCCCAGAATCCCCCGTAGAGAGTCCCTGGCGGTTGTTGCTGGGGGGGTGGAAAGTTGTTACCAACCACTGTGCGTCCATGAGGGAGGATGGCAAAAGTGCGCCCTGGGACACACCAACATCGTGCTGATGCGATTCCTGGCTTCGATGTCCACAGCAAAACCTCCTCCGTCTCCCCATGCCGCCTCCGCCTCTGATTCCAGGAGTCAATGTGGCAGTGGCTGCAGAACAGTGTCCGCCGCCCAACACGGGGTCCGATTGACCTCGCTCCTGACATCTTACTTTCCCTTGGTCTCCGAGGCAGGCTTAGGACAGTCCAAACACCTTTGGAAAACGAAGAACTTAACAGTTCACGCCCGTGTAGTCCAAGCCCAGGATGTTGAGGCGGGGTCTCTGTAAACGCGCCACAGACAGACGCGTGGGTATGTGCAAGGAACCTTCTTCGAACAAAAGAAGAACAGAGACCCTTGGGGAAACGTTTGGAGGCTTTTATTGTCAACATATGGCGGATGCATTTCTGGCCGATATTTTGCCGTCTTCAGCGCCCAAGCCTCCACAGGTAAGTGTGCACCTTAGCCGAAGTCCCTCCTCTCTTTTAACTTGCTGTACCAAGTCTGCACCGCCCCCGGTGTTTCACCTCAGCACACCTGTGTAGCCTCCCTTGTGCTTTGGGAAACTACACATCCCAGAATCCCCCGTAGAGAGTCCCTGGCGGTTGTTGCTGGGGGGGTGGAAAGTTGTTACCAACCACTGTGCGTCCATGAGGGAGGATGGCAAAAGTGCGCCCTGGGACACACCAACATCGTGCTGATGCGATTCCTGGCTTCGATGTCCACAGCAAAACCTCCTCCGTCTCCCCATGCCGCCTCCGCCTCTGATTCCAGGAGTCAATGTGGCAGTGGCTGCAGAACAGTGTCCGCCGCCCAACACGGGGTCCGATTGACCTCGCTCCTGACATCTTACTTTCCCTTGGTCTCCGAGGCAGGCTTAGGACAGTCCAAACACCTTTGGAAAACGAAGAACTTAACAGTTCACGCCCGTGTAGTCCAAGCCCAGGATGTTGAGGCGGGGTCTCTGTAAACGCGCCACAGACAGACGCGTGGGTATGTGCAAGGAACCTTCTTCGAACAAAAGAAGAACAGAGACCCTTGGGGAAACGTTTGGAGGCTTTTATTGTCAACATATGGCGGATGCATTTCTGGCCGATATTTTGCCGTCTTCAGCGCCCAAGCCTCCACAGGTAAGTGTGCACCTTAGCCGAAGTCCCTCCTCTCTTTTAACTTGCTGTACCAAGTCTGCACCGCCCCCGGTGTTTCACCTCAGCACA
Source organism: Lissotriton vulgaris (assembly GCF_964263255.1). Classification (NCBI taxonomy): domain Eukaryota; kingdom Metazoa; phylum Chordata; class Amphibia; order Caudata; family Salamandridae; genus Lissotriton; species Lissotriton vulgaris. The sequence continues at coordinate 409,273,844 of NC_141695.1, forward strand.
CCTGTGTAGCCTCCCTTGTGCTTTGGGAAACTACACATCCCAGAATCCCCCGTAGAGAGTCCCTGGCGGTTGTTGCTGGGGGGGTGGAAAGTTGTTACCAACCACTGTGCGTCCATGAGGGAGGATGGCAAAAGTGCGCCCTGGGACACACCAACATCGTGCTGATGCGATTCCTGGCTTCGATGTCCACAGCAAAACCTCCTCCGTCTCCCCATGCCGCCTCCGCCTCTGATTCCAGGAGTCAATGTGGCAGTGGCTGCAGAACAGTGTCCGCCGCCCAACACGGGGTCCGATTGACCTCGCTCCTGACATCTTACTTTCCCTTGGTCTCCGAGGCAGGCTTAGGACAGTCCAAACACCTTTGGAAAACGAAGAACTTAACAGTTCACGCCCGTGTAGTCCAAGCCCAGGATGTTGAGGCGGGGTCTCTGTAAACGCGCCACAGACAGACGCGTGGGTATGTGCAAGGAACCTTCTTCGAACAAAAGAAGAACAGAGACCCTTGGGGAAACGTTTGGAGGCTTTTATTGTCAACATATGGCGGATGCATTTCTGGCCGATATTTTGCCGTCTTCAGCGCCCAAGCCTCCACAGGTAAGTGTGCACCTTAGCCGAAGTCCCTCCTCTCTTTTAACTTGCTGTACCAAGTCTGCACCGCCCCCGGTGTTTCACCTCAGCACACCTGTGTAGCCTCCCTTGTGCTTTGGGAAACTACACATCCCAGAATCCCCCGTAGAGAGTCCCTGGCGGTTGTTGCTGGGGGGGTGGAAAGTTGTTACCAACCACTGTGCGTCCATGAGGGAGGATGGCAAAAGTGCGCCCTGGGACACACCAACATCGTGCTGATGCGATTCCTGGCTTCGATGTCCACAGCAAAACCTCCTCCGTCTCCCCATGCCGCCTCCGCCTCTGATTCCAGGAGTCAATGTGGCAGTGGCTGCAGAACAGTGTCCGCCGCCCAACACGGGGTCCGATTGACCTCGCTCCTGACATCTTACTTTCCCTTGGTCTCCGAGGCAGGCTTAGGACAGTCCAAACACCTATGGAAAACGAAGAACTTAACAGTTCACGCCCGTGTAGTCCAAGCCCAGGATGTTGAGGCGGGGTCTCTGTAAACGCGCCACAGACAGACGCGTGGGTATGTGCAAGGAACCTTCTTCGAACAAAAGATATATATATATATATATATATATATATATATATATATACGGCCACATGCCACAGCATAAGTTAACGCAGTTCTCAGGATTATCTTCAATTTGTTTAAAAAGTGCTGTATACTATGTCATGGGTGTACCAGCAGTTGGGTTTAAAGCGTATTGTTGTTGTAGGATGGTGTGTGAATATAGCTTGATCTGAATGCGCTGTTGAAGTAGCAAATGGCAAGGTACCTGGTGGGTTTGAAGCGGTTTTGTGTGTATGATAGTTCCAGGAATGATGTTTAAAGTTCCTGCATGTGTACTGCCCATGAAAACCTACATGGTGTTTGGGTATCCTGTGGCAGAGAGCTTTGCAGTCTCTATAGAAGGGCTCCCTAACATGAGAGTTACTTCTGATCAATGAAAATAGTCCAAAGCTATTAATGATTTTGATCATTGATACAGGAGTGACCACATCAAAAACGACCACAATAGTGCAGGATCATAGTAGGGACCACCCAGGTGTATATCACAAATTAAACTTTACCTACCTATATATGCTTTCTTTCACAATGTTGTGGTTGTCAATATTCTCAATACCTGGATATATTATGATAGTACATGACCACCTCAAAGCATAAGCTTTCGACACCGTCTGCCACCGCACACTACGCGCACGCCTCCACGCCGTAGGGATCCGAGACAAGGCTCCGGCTCCAACCCTTCAGCCTGGGATGACTCCTGGTGGCCGACGGCACTGGGGGCAGCCCCGACACCCGCTGACCACCCATGCAACCTGGGAATCATCCTCAACTCAACGCTCTCCATGACCAAGCAACAGGGCCGTTTCTAGGTGTTTTGCCGCCCTAGGCGAGAATTGAAAAATGCCGCCCCTCCCTTTTTCTATCATCACTCTCCCCCATCATCCAGGCTTGAGAAGGGCAACTTAGCCAGAGCGTTTCTTCGTGCTAAACAGAAGAACAGCCAGAAAACCCCATCACTAATAAGCAAAGATGAAGCCTGCTGCAAAATGGCTGGGCCTCAAAAGCTTTTTACTGGAACCATAAAAGCAAATAAAGCACTCTACGCACCCTATGTCATGGACGCAAACATATAATGGCGCACAGACAGCAGGTGGCATTCAGGGGTGGCCAGGACAAAGGCGGCTGGGGCACTGGCACAGGCCACATTTGGTCACCTTCTAGATCCAGCAACGCCAATGCGATTGCGAATCACCCACCTTAACATCTCTTCCCCTTAACATGCCTGGGGCAGTGCAAACTTATGCTTTCCCTGCCTGCTTGGGGAGAAGAAGAGGCCCTGGGGCCCGGGGCCTCTTCTTCTCAAGGTACGAGGGCTGGCTGTGGTGAAATGCTGTGGCGCTCTTGACACCAGGCCCATTCACGCACTGCAGACAGTACTGCACCACGCAGCTCAAGGTAAGGGGTCCTCTGCTCTTGTTTAAGGCACACTCTCTTCGTGCTTAATCCTTGACCCCCCCCCCCTCTCCCGTCCCGTGTCCTACTACTCCTCCAGCCTCGCTCACATGCAGGGGGATAGAGATTCCATCACCTCACCTCAGTCACAAGCCGGAGGCCTGGACTGTCATCTTATGATGTTTAGTGTGATTATCTCCCTGAAAATCCGAATCCATCATTCTTTATGTCACTAGATGTTATGATGGTGACTCCGAAAGTCACTGAATGTGCTGTGTGTGTGAAGCCTGTCCTGAAAGCTCTGTCCCTTGCAGTCCTTAAGCCGCAGAAGGCCATGTTTCTGTCATGAAGTCACTTAATGTCCCGTCACTGTGATTTATCAACTCACTGAATGTCCTGTCACTTTGATTTATCAAGTCACTGCTTTTCCTCAGGTCACTGAATCATCAGCACTCTTATTCCCCTTTCATGGGCGCCTCTTTTGCCCATTCCGGGCACATGCTTTTCGCCAGGTTACTAAACCCTTGTGATAGCCTGCCCAGGCCTGAGCCTGCCTAAACAGACCTGCCCTGCCCACGCCACCATCCAAACCTCACTCAGACACCCGTCACCGTCACCTCACCCTCACAGTGCTGCTGCTCAGCTTTCAGTGTTTTGTGCGTTGCGCCAGTCTAGCCGTCAACGTGACCGTGAGGACCAGCTCGGAGTCGGAGATAATGATTTTCACTCTCTCACAGGCCGCCGCCTCATTATTTCAACATTTGCAAATAGCAGATCTGAGTGAACAACATTATTACAACTTGTCGCCATGTTCAGGTGATGCGCCGCCGACATAAAAAGGAAAAGTAAAATACAGCAATTAAACTTCTGTGTGCTTTATCACCTCCACATAACCTCTAGCAGTGCTGATCCTGATCCTCTAATCGCTCCTGCGCTGAGAGGTCGCTCCACAGCCTGCTTGCAGCCTGCTTGCCGAGACCTGGTATCGTAGAGATTCTGCCTTCCACCCTAAAGCTGTTTATTGTTTCTCTGCCCTGAGCGCTGCTTCGCTTTACTTCCGCTGCTTTCTCGATCACTTTAAAGGCGATTACCCCCGGCGCTGTGCTCTGCCCTCCCCCGCTGCCATTTTGCTTGTTTTGTTGTTGTCCTCGTCCTCGTGAGCCCGCCCCGCCTCCCAGCTGAGCCGCCCTCGCCCCTCCCCCTTCCCACCATCCATATATGACAGTAGCCGATGCGTGCAGCGTCCACGCGCAGCGACCGCGCCCCATTCGCGCCGAAGGTGCGCCAAAGTTAAGCCCGTCTACGCCCGTCCGCGCCTGGACCGCGCCCAGAGCCAGACCCCCTGGTCCTCTTAATGCCCACCCCTCCCGCATTACTTACGATGCCTCCACCCTCCTAGCCCTTAACCCTGGCCGCTCCCCCATCTGCGTCCAAGCCGCTCCTGGACACACCCATGGACCCTTTTCCTGCTACTCCTGCAAGTTCGACGGCACCAAGAACAACTCCTCATCTACGAACACACAACAGATACCCGTTCCCAACCACCTACAATGCATCCTGCTCAACACCCGCTCGGTCCACAGACACGCCATTGACCTCTGGAATCTACTCGACACCATCTCTGCGGACGTCGCCTTCCTAACAGAAACATGGATGAATGCCTCTTCAGCCCCAGACATCACCATTGCCATCCCGGAAGGCTATAAGATCATTCGCAAGGACCGTACCGGCCACACAGGAGGAGGCATCGCTATCATCCATAAGAACTCCATCCGCATCTCAACCAGCTCAGACGTCAATCTCGCCAACTCTGAACACCTTCACTTCCAGATCCACATCGACCCCAAGACCACACTCAGAGGCACCCTCCTTTACAGGCCACCAGGACCCCGCGCACAATTTAGTGAAGACATCACGGACTTCATCACTCCACACGCGCTCCCCTCCGAGGACTACATCCTTTTGGGAGACCTCAACTTTCACCTTGAAAAGAACAACGACCGCAACACCACCACCCTTTTGGACAACCTCGCAAACCTCGGACTTAAACAACTTGTCACTACCCCCACCCATGTCGCAGGTCACACACTCGACCCTATCTTCACCTCCAGCAAACATGTTTCCTTCAGCCACACCACAGCTCTCCTTTGGACTGACCAAAGCTGCGTTCACTTCATCTACAACAAGCCCACATCCAACAACCACCCCCAACCCACTCTGCAAAGAAACTGGAACAAAATCACCATCAACCAGATCTCCTCATCGCTTCTTCAAAAGCCCCCCGCCCACTCCTCAAACCCAGACCAAGCAGCCACCAACCTCACCCAATGGTTATCCAACGCGCCGACATCCTAGCACCACTGAAAAAACGACAAATCAAACCAGGCAGCAAAAAGGCCTCCTGGTTCAACGATGACCTTAAGAAATCCAAGAAACTCTGTCGCTCCCTCGAGAAGGCCTGGAAAAAAGACCCAACCACCAGCACCAAGGACGCCTTCAAAAACGCCACCCGCATACACCACCAACTAATCCGAAATGCCAAGAAAGCAGCCTTCAAGGACCGTCTAGATAACAACGCCCACAACAGCAAGGAATTATTCAACATCGTCAAGGAATTTACCAACCCCTCAGCCAACTCCAATGACATCACCCCCTCTCAAGCCCTCTGCGACTCCTTAGCCTCATTCTTCCACAACAAAATTGCAGACATCCACAACAGCTTCGACAACCAACCCGGAGACCAACCCACCCAATCCCCTGCAGGACCCCCACCCCCCCTGAACATCCTCAATGACTGGAAGCCAATCTCCACTGAGGACACCATCCGTCTGATGAACTCTATCCACTCAGGATCCCCCACAGACCCTTGCCCTCACCACATCTTTAACAAAGCAGACTCCATTATTGCACCGCACCTCCGAGACGTCATCAACTGCTCCCTCAACTCCACAACCTTCCCGGAAAGCTGGAAACATGCCGAACTCAGCGCCCTCCTGAAGAAACCCACAGCTGACCCCACCGAACTCAAAAACTATCGCCCTATCTCACTCCTTCCATACCCGGCCAAAGTCATCGAGAAAGCTGTCAACAACCAGCTCGCCGCATTCCTCGAAACCAACAAATCCCTCGACTCCTCACAGTCCGGTTTCCGAGCCAAGCACAGCACCAAAACCGCCCTCATCGCAGCAACAGACGACATTCGAACTCTACTGGACAATGGAGACACAGTCGCCCTCATCCTCCTCGACCTCTCCGCAGCCTTCGACACAGTCTGCCATAGCACCCTTCTACAGCGCCTCAAAAACATCGGAATCCAAGGAAAAGCACTGGAATGGATCACCTCGTTCCTCTTCGGAAGAACCCAGAGAGTCCGCCTTCCACCATTCAAGTCAGAGGCCACTGAAGTCATCTGCGGCGTACCTCAAGGGTCCTCACTCAGTCCCACCCTCTTCAACGTTTACATGAGCCCCCTCGCGGCCATCGCACGCCAACATAACCTCAACAGCATCTCCTATGCCGACGACACTCAACTGATCCTATCACTCACCAGAGACCCTAACACGGCCAAAACCAACCTACACGAAGGAATGAAAGAAGTAGCCGAATGGATGAAGCACAGCCGTCTGAAACTGAACTCAGACAAAACAGAAGTCCTCATCTTAGGTACCTCCCCCTCCGCCTGGGACGACTCTTGGTGGCCAGGAGCCCTTGGAAAAGCACCCATCCCGACGGACCACGCACGGAACCTGGGCGTCATCCTGGATTCCTCACTCTCGATGAACAGACAAGTCAACGCCGTTTCTTCATCTTGCTTCAACATTCTTCGCATGCTCAAAAAAACATTTCGCTGGATCCCTACCGAAACTAGAAAAACAGTCACCCACGCTCTGGTCACGAGCCGACTGGACTACGGAAACACCCTCTACGCCGGCACCACCGCAAAACTCCAGAAAAAACTACAACGCACCCAGAACGCCTCAGCCAGGCTCATATTAGACATCCCGCGTAAAGAACACATCTCTGATCACCTGAAAAACCTCCACTGGCTCCCCGTCAATAAGAGGATCACCTTCCGGCTCCTAACCCACGCACACAAAGCACTCTACGAAATCGGACCCGAATGCCTCAACACACGACTATCCTTCTACACCCCCTCCCGCCAGCTACGATCCTCCAACCAAGCCCTTGCCACTGTACCTCGCATCAATAAAACCACCATGGGAGGCAGATCCTTCTCCTACCTAGCAGCTAAAACTTGGAACTCACTTACCACTCACCTTCGCCTTACTCAGAACCACCTAGCATTCAGAAAGCAACTCAAAACGTGGATATTCGACAAGTAACTCCCCACCCCTCTTCAAGCGCCTTGAGACCCTCTGGGTATGTAGCGCGCTATATAAATCTTTTGACTTGACTTGACTTGACATTAACGATGAACAATAAGCCTCCGTTATTCAGCGCCCAAATACCCTTTTGGCTGAACGTGCACTTTACAAATACCCGTGTTATGTTATTTCGATTCCAGAGCTCAAACCAGCTTTAGAAAATATTTTCTACTCAGGAACAAATATGCCAAATATTTAAGGAGCTTAAGCTGAAAATATATAAAAGCATCCCTCTTCCGTTTTTCGAACCCACGTCAGCACCCTAACCAGGCAGTAGCTAGGGGCTGCCAAACGTTTACTGTAATATGGACTGATTAACGATCAACAATAAGCATATTCAGTGCCCAAATACCCTTTTGGCCGAACGTGCACTCTACAAATACCCGTGTTATGTTATTTCCCTTCCAGCGCTCAAACCATCCCTCTTCCGTTTTTCGAATACATGTATTGTATGCAATGCATCCGATCCATTATCCGAAATATATATTTATATTTATTTTCGCAGCCAGCGGCCTTCACTGACTGTGCTGACTCACCGCCGGTGCACTGCTCAAGTCAGTCACGTACGTCCCCACGACCACCACGGCCGGGATGTGCTGATTGCAGGCTCGTCGTGGTGCTGGAGTCGGGAGTGGAGACAGTAAAAAAAGAGTGCCGGGAGACGGAGTCGGGACTGGACAACAAGACTGTGTGGCACTGGTAATTAACCCCTTGAGTGCTGCTGACGGCCAATGGTCGTCAGCAGCGCTACCTCCCCAGTGCTGCGCACCACCATTGAACGTCCATTCAGCACTAGTTCTAATGGACAGCGCAGCACTGGGGAGAAATGTTTACACGCAGCTAAGGTGTTAATTCACGGCCCTCACAGGGCACCAGAGCAGCGCGCCAGGCCAGCCGACACAGTCCGTCCCCCGCGCGCACCGAGAGAGATAGTGGCACCATGGCACTGGTGCGCGTCACCGTCACTAGGCTGCCCTCCCTGGCAGAAGCACTGCCCACGGATTGGCCACAAATGTTTCCCAGGGCCTTCATTGGTAGCACTATCCAGCGCTACAGGATTGACGGCCCTGGGGACCCACACCTACACTAGTGTGTGTGTCCCAACCGGCTCAACATGCTACTATTCTAGGGTGCACGCCGCCCCCGCCCCGCCACTATTCTAGGGTGTGCCGCGCTTGGCTCCAAACTGTGCAACATGATGTCACAAGCAATAATTAGCAAACAGCAGGTGCGCTTGCACAGTGCACTCCACTGCATGATTTCTTGTTGCCACATTGCCATTTGCCACAACACAATGCCGCCCTCACCATTTTGCCACCCTAGGCGGCCACCTAGTACTGCCTAATGGCAGAAACGGCACTGCCAAGCAAGTCAATGCCGTCTCCTCCCCCTGCTTCAACACCCTCTGCATGCTCCGCAAGATCTACAGGTGGATACAGACAGATACAAGAAGAACAGTCACTCAGACCCTCGTCAGCAGCAGACTCGACTAAGGAAACGCCCTTTACGCAGGAGCCCCGACCAAGCTCATCAAAGGACTGCAACTCATTCAAAACGCCTCTGGACAACTGACCCTCGACATACCACGACACAGCCACATCACCCCCCACCTGAGAAACCTGCACTGGCTCCCCGTCAACAAGAGGATATCCTCCAAGCTCCTCAACCACGCACACAAGGCACTCCACAAGACCTGCCCAGCCTACCTCAACAGACGACTTTCCTTCTACATCCCCAACCGCCAGCTCCGCTCCGCTGACCTCGCACTCGCCACCGTCCCTCGCATCCGAAGAACAACCACCGGCGGGAGATCCTTCTCCCACCTTGCCGCCAAGACCTGGAACACCCTCCAACTCAGCCTATGACAGACCCAAGAACTGCTGACTTTCAGGAGGCTACTCAAGACCTGGCTGTTTGACCAGTAGCGGCGCCCCCATCCCAGCGCCTTGAGACCCTCGCGGGTATGTAGTGCGCTCTACAAATGACTGATTGATTGATTGAATATAAAAAGCCTTCACATGACTCATGAAATAACAGCCACAGCAACAAGTGCACAAGGCACAAAAGAAATACTAACAGCTATAAATACAAGTTAAACAGTTGGCTACCTGAGCAAACAGCACACAAATCGAAGCAACAAAATAAAGTCCTAAAACAGCTATAAATACCCCAAACACACTAATTATCCTTCCAAGTGCAGCTTTAAATGGAAATATGTTTTGGATTTCATTCATTATTTTCAAACATCGGCATCCTACTCAATTCAATTTCAATTTGTAATCTTTATTCGATGCTTAAAAAGACACCATAAAAGCACATGTACATTATACACATATTAATAAAAACAATTTCTATTAAAAAGAGTATAAATGTTAATAAGCATTGGAAATGCAATAGGTCTCGCATTAGAAAAGTTGGAGCTATTGGTCTTGTAAATGACAAATATTTTATTTATTTGTTGGTTTTTAAAATAGCTAAATTGATAGCTTTGTCATTTACAACGCCAATAGTTATAACTTTCGCGAATGTGACACCTATAGCATTTGGAATGCAACATGTTTTGTATTTACGTGACATAGATGGCAGCTCTGGTCGTTAGGCCACATCTCTAGAGAGCAGGAGAGTGCAACAGGTGTGAGAGGGTGAGTGGGTGTGTGAGGGTGAGTGAGGGTGAGGGTGTGTGAGGGTGTGGGTGTGTGAGGGTGAGTGAGGGTGTTTGAGGGTGTGTGAGGGTGAGTGAGGGTGTGTGAGGTGGTGAGGGTGAGGGTGAGGGTTAGGGGGTGTGAGGGTGAGGGTGAGAGGGTGACAGAGTGTGTGTGAGGGTGAGGGGATGAGGGTAAGGGTGTGTGAGGGAGAGGGGGTGATGGTGAGAGGGTGCGAGGGTGAGGGTGGGTGAGGGTGTGTGAGGGTGAGGGGGTGTGAGGCTGAGTGAGGGTGAGAGGGTTGTGAGGGGTGTGAGGGTGAGTGAGGGTGTGTGAGGATGAGGGGGTGAGGATGTGAAGGCGCGTTTGGCAGTGTATGTTTTAACGCTCGGAATATCATAATTAAACGTACGTAGCGTCACCAGAACTCATTTTGTTTAAAAAAAAAAAAACAGAATAGGAGAAAAACACTGCTAGAAGCCTAGGTTTGGGGATTTGTAATTTAGGCAGCGTCTGACTGCGAGCCAACCTAAACGGATCCTCCAAACAGGTAGAGTTTTGGGGTAAACAAGCAAGTGTTTTTTGTGGGTACGCACCTGTATGTTATCCATGTACATTTGAATTGGGAAGGGAAGTGCAAAGCCAATAGCAAACAATAATTAAAAAAGAGTGTTGAGATTAAATCTCTGGAGAGCAACATGGTGAACAAGTGAAAACTAAATGCCAGTGGTGGCCACAGGGTGGCAGTGTTTAAATATAAAGACGGTCTCCGAGAGCGATTTCACGCCCCTATGATCTTGATGAAAGCGAGGTAATGAGGAAGAAATAACGGAGGACGCCAGGGTGAACAGCAAGAGGTAAGTGTTACTTGACTATGTGAGTGGCCCCAACACTTTAATCTTTAGAAGAAAACAAAATTGCTGGCAGAAGTATTTCACGGTGCTCTCGCAACACAGGCAGAGTGACAAATCATAGACGCGCTCGTGAGAAGATACAATATCTCTGGCGGTGGCACAGAGCGCAGGCTCTAAAGAACAATGCAGGAGAATGGCACGGGCAAATGTGCAGTAAAACGTAGCGCGAGCTCTAAGATGAGCTGTGAAGGGCTCGCGGTGTTAAACAATAATGGAGAGCGTAGCAGACGGCAGGCACGAGCACTAATGAAGCAGTTTGAGGCATACGCGCGAGCGCAACGGACAGCTTGCTGTAAATATAACAAGACGGAGGGAAGGCAGATAAGGGGAGGGGGGAGGAGAAATGCGACACGGCGGGCAGGGGAGGGGGCGAGGGGGGAGGAGAAATGCGACGTGCACAGGACGGAGGGAAGGCAGATAAGGGGAGGGGGGAGGAGAAATGCGACACGGCGGGCAGGGGAGGGGGCGAGGGGGGAGGAGAAATGCGACGTGCGGATGAGGGAACTGATGTGCACGCGCTTTTAAGCTCAATGCGCATGCGCATTGAGCTTAAAAGTCACGGGCACTGCAAGGAATCGCCACGATTCCTTGCAAGTTAGTTAAAGAGTGGTTAAGCCCCCATAGTCTCGCAAGCTCGATGCGCATGCGCATCGACAGGCGAGACCTAAAAATTAGCTAAAACTGTATTACAATTTAGACTGGTGGGGAAAGGAATTCATTTTTCGGGGATCTGCTAGTGTTAGAGTCCAATTTCTCTGGTATTTCTTAGCCGAAGTGCTACCCGAATAAAGTTTATAATACAAAATAGTGTGTGGGCATCTTCTGCTTCTTGTAGGAACTTCACAGCCAATTTTGCTTGTCTTAACTTTGATTCTTTGAGAATCCCCACTAAAAACTTGCGTCTTGGAACTGAGTAAAAGGAACACAATAAGTCGAAGTGAAGGGTATCCTGCGGAGACCTGTTGTCGCAGCCGCAGGTACCCTTCTCCGCCACGGTGTGAGTGAATCCAGGAGGAACCGCAAATAGGTGATGGAGCATGTTGAGTCTGAAACGAGTCATATGATAACGATCCTGGGCATTGTACATGACCCTCAGGTATGGTTCCATTCCCTGCTTCGCAGTGAGTTGACAGTAGGAAAAAACAGTAGGTTTATACCTTTATCTCTCTGTCCTGATCATCCGTAACCGTTCTGGAAAACGTTTTTTTACCATTGTTTTACTTTCAACAGTTAGGGCTTCTGGGGATGTGAAAAAGTTTATACAATCAATTTCTTCTAGAGAGTCCTTAACATACTTTAGCCAGGTGATGTTATGTCCTTTATCACGTTTGAGGCAGTCCTTAATGATTTGTCTAGTTAGAGCCGCCTCAGGGTTAATCCATATTTTGACCCAAGCCAATAGAGGTTTAACTTTAATGCGATCTTCTATAAATGGCTCTCCGACTTCCTCGTGAATGACATAGGCCGGGACACTCTGTGGCACTTTCAGGATTCTTCTCAGGAATTTATTTTCTTCTACCTGTATTTGCTGTATTTTGTTGTCAATAAAACCCCAAATTTCTGCACCATAGGTTACCTTCGCACAGCAAATTGATCTATACAAGTTTAGTATTTGTTCAGGAGACCACCTTCCTAGTCTTTGGCCGTACCCCATGATGGCTCCTGTTGAGGCCGCCAGTTTCGTTGCGTGTTTCTCCGCCAAAGGTTTAAAGTTAAGAAGGCTGTCGAACAGTACACCCAAATATGTAAAGGTTTTGACCTGGTCAATCTTATGTGATCCAATATGGTACATGAAATTCCCCTTTTTCATTGGCCCTGTTGATATGATATAGGATTTTTCCAGGTTTGTCGATAAATCCAGTTTATCCATAAACTCGACAAAACCGTCAATCAGCTTTTGTAGGCCTAGGGGGGTTCTAGCTAGCAGTACCGCGTCGTCGGCATAAAGTAATACCGACACTGCACAGTGGCCAATTTGGGGCGAATCCACCTTTAGTTTGAGGAGTTCTTTTTCCAAAGAGTTGATATAAATGGAGAAAAGGAAAGGCGCTAGGATACAGCCCTGCCTCACTCCGCTGGTGCAAGCAAAGGGGTCGGTCTTGTTTCCCTCTTGGTTATACCTCACGCTTGCCGATGTATTCCAGTGAAGAGATTGTAGGGTATTCACAAGGGGTTGATCCACTCCTAGCTCTATCAATAGTGACCAGAGTTTTCTTCTGTTTAAACGGTCAAAGGCCGCGGAAAGGTCCATGAACCCCATAAAAATGGACCCCTTGCCAGCGATGGTATATTTTGCTGCCAGAAGATACAGGTTCAGACATTGGTCTGTGGTGGATCTGCCCTCCCTGAAACCATATTGGATGTCTGAGAAAACCTGGTGCTCCATTGCCCATTCCTGCAGGCGGTGTAAAATGACTCGCCCCAGTACTTTCGCTGTCACATCGATGAGGGAGATGGGGCGATAGCATTGAGGGTCGTCACGGTTCCCCTTTTTATAAATCAGTACTATGGTTGCTGTTGACCAGGAACGAGGCAGTCCTGCCACCACTGCCTCATTCAGTACCCTTGTTAGTAACGGGGCCCATAGTTCGATTTTGCTTAGGAAGAGGTCCGGTGGTATTCCGTCCGGGCCGGGTGCTTTGTTTTTGCTAAGCCCTGTTATTCCCATTTCGACTTCTTTCAGGGAAAAGTCCAGTTTTCTGGGCTGCGTTAACCTTGGTTCCTCACCCTGTGTTGGATGTCCTGTGTGGCTATAAAGGCCCTGAAAATGATTCTGCCATTGTTCTGGTAGGATGGTGTTCGTTATTTTCGGTGCTCCTTGGTCCTGGAAGCATGGGGTGTTGATGATCTTCCAAAAACCTGATGTGTCTCGCCTTTCTGCGGCATCCCTTAAGTCCTCCCAGGCTTGAGTTTGTAGGCTCTTTTTGCGAGTGTTTAGAGCTTTTTTATATTCTGATCTATTCTGTGCTATTATAGATTTATCTCTTGGTTTGGCATGAAGGCTGAGTTTCAGTTTTTTATGCGCCTTGGTACAGAGGGAATCGAACCAGCGAGGGGTGGAGGACACTTTGCCAGATTTAGAGGTCGTCAAGAGATTATTTACGTGGCATGCAATTTCTTCAAATTCCCTAACCACTAAAGCTCCTTCCACTCTGGGGTCAAGGCATATGTTTATTGCCTTTAGACCCTCTGATATCAATTTTTTATAGAATTGATCCCCGTCAGTCCTGGCCCACTTGATTCTCCTTCCTTGATCCACTGCCTTTTCTATCACGTCCGTTCTCTTTGGACCTATTTTAAAATCAAACCCTTTAATGGTAAGTATCAGCGGGTTATGGTCACTAAAGATACTTGCATCAATTATGATTTTACTAATGTTTCTTTTTAGTGGGGGCGAGACTAAGATAAAATCTATATAAGACTGGCAACCTCTACCTCTAAATGTTGGGTTGAGGTCTCCGTTTTCACCCAGCTCAACAAGATCCAAGGTGTGGACCAAATTATACCTTTTAATTAGTCTCTCAAGGTCCCATCCCTCTTTTACATGAGCAAAATGCGGCCCTTTCACTATGGTGCAACCTGACCAGTCTTTGTTAAATGGTTTTAGTTTGTCACAGAGGTGACAGTTAAAATCCCCCAAAAGTATTAAACTTGGGGGGTTTGGTGTCTTGTTCGAAATAATCAGTTTTTCTAAACATAAGTCCAGCTCATTAACTGCTGCTCCTTTTGCCATTGTTCCAGTGGCATTGTACCAGTTGACCAAATAAAGGTTTAGTCTTTTAAAACGAAACCTTATTACTTGTAAATTGTGTGAGTCCCAGTTAAGATTTGCCCATGTACCCTGGATGTGTAAATTAACATATATTACTAATCCCCCGCTAGCTCTCCCTGATGATGCCTTTCTAGCCGGTACGAAAAAGCATTTGTATCCTTCTAGGCTATAGTCGTTTGGCTCAGCAGCCCAGGTTTCCTGCAGGCATATAATTTGAAATTTATTTATATAGTTAATCCATTCTTGGGATTCAAATTTGGCCGCTAATCCTGCTATATTCCAGGATACCATTCGTAAATTTTCGTGGTTGTCCACCCTGTGTTGTTCTGTCGTTCCGCTCCCTAGATACACTACCTGATCTACTTCTGTGGTTAATGTGTCAGTACGGGGTTGTGGACTGCTATTAATATCAAGTCTGCTTTGTTCGTTAATTATCCTATGCTCTCTGGGGGTTCTGTCGTATCGCATCTTCCCTTCCTAGTTTCTGCGGTCTGTTTGTTACTTCCCTCACTGTCTGCGGATCCTATGCTATTCACAGCCCCTATTCCCATTCCTATTATCGAGTGTCCTTCCTCCCTTGGTCTTATTGGTATGCCAGGGGGATATCCCCATACATGTCAATCGACCTCTTCGAGTGCACTAAACCTGTTACCGTGCGCATGCTGCATTAGAAAAGAATCATGATTTGGGGTCACATGAAATGGCATTTGCCACTGGACCGGTCTATATTGGGGTTTCATTTGATAGGTCCTATTTGTCGGGGGTCTGTTTCTCTGTGCAGGTCTTTGAGTTGCGTAGGGATAAAAGTAAGATAAATGTACAGGGTGGATTTGTGAGTGGGCACTACTGGGGGGTGCGTTGCAAATAAAGTTAACTGCTGCCATGTCTCTAAAATTCACTGTAATTATATCCCCTGCTATTGTTTTTATTCCACTACCAATCCACTCACCCCTTCTTACTGACAGAATTTCTCCGTAAAATGTTGGGGGGTAGTGGTCTGTGTATTTGTAACCACTGTGCACATTTGTTTTTTAACTCCACTTGTGTTTCCCTTTTGCCTTCTCTTAATGGGGGGACTCCTGTCAGCACTACTACAAAAGGCAAAGCTTCAGGAGGCAGGTTTATTGTCCTGAAGCGGGTTGATGTTTTTTTGTCCGTAGCCTTTACTGATGAGGTCGGAATTGTCTTGGGGTTGACTTTTTTGGTTTGATCGGTAGTTCCAGCTTTTGTTTGGGCGGTTCCTTGACATGTTTTATTTGTTTGGGGGGTTGTTTGGCTATTGGTCTTGCCAGTCTTCGATGTTGTGATATCATTTTGTGCATCTTTTAAGTTAATTTGTGGTGCCCTAGGGGGGTTGTTTGATGCTGGTTCCGTTGTAGGGGTAGCCTTATCTTTTGTTGGTTTTTTGGTTGGGCCCCCATGCTGTTTTACTGTTGTTGGTACTCCATCTTGAGCTGGTTGACCTTTGAGGCCAACACCTTTATTATTTAACAACGATGTTAGCCTGTCGATTTTGACCATAAGAGGTTTAATCAGCACGGTGATGGTATGTTCAAGGTCCGTTTTTAGATCAGCCACCATGTTGGTGATCCAGCAAGGTATTCTCGCTGTTGGAGGGTTTATAGGTGTCACCAGGTTGTGATTTGTGGTTTTACCTTGGCTTTTCTTTTTCCTGCCATTCAGATCTTCACTGGGCCCTTTATTTGCCATAGTGTTTGTTTTCCTCTTTTTTTTGTGTGCGGCTGTTTGCTCCCTCCTAGTTTCGGTGGGAGCCTGGGCACACGGGAGATCAACAAAGGAGGAAGGAGTGCTAGCCAGACTAATATCAGGGTCTTCTGCGGGGTCTAAAGTGACTACTGATAGGGTAATGGGTGCTTCCTGCGTGTCTTGGATGATGGTCACTGGTGGTAGAGACATCCTTCTCTCCGTATTTGCAATGGCATTAGATACCGCCCCTATTGTTTGTTTCAACATCTTATCGATGGCGGTTAGAGTTGGTAGTGGTTGCGGTGGGTCCGATTTCAATTTTGTACTTGATCTAAGTGTGGGCATCTTTGACTTTTTGACTGGCTTCCTCATAGTATGACAAAAGGGATATAATGTCAATAGCTTCAATAAGCCAGATGATGTAATACACAAACAATTACCTTGTTAGCGCGACGTCTTGGATGCCTTTAGAGGGGTTGCCCAGCCCAGCCTCTTCTGGCCGTAGAGGGCCCGCCCTTTGCCCCGGCTTAGCCACGGGCACTCCCGCGCGCTCCCGCGCGCTCCCGCGGAGCGTGTAATTGGTCCTTTTATTGTTGCTATCTAAGGCGACCGGGGGGCGTGGCTACCAAGGGGCGCAGACCAGATGACCCAGGTCAGGCAGGGACTCCTGGGAAATGGAGTCCCTGCAGCGCACCGCCCCTGATGTGATGTCTCCTCAGCCCCAGGCACAGGTCAGCTAGAGTCCAGATAGCGGCAGTCAGCAAGCCGCGCAGCAGCGCCCGCGAAGCGGGTGCTGCAAGTTGTTGACGCGGTGTTAGAGGGAAAACGGCAACAGCGTCCCAAGCAGGGTCTCCTCAGCAGCGTCCCAGGTAGGGTCTCCACAGCGTTTGTTTGGAATTAGTTTCCTACTCTCAAATTACACTATTTTCTATCAAATATACCATTTTCATTTTTAGTAAAACACTTCTAGAACATCTTGTGCTTTTCATACACTGTACGATTGATAAAGCGGGGCTTGCAAAATGACAAATCTCCATGTGGCTTTGTAAATATCGAGAAGACAGGTAACTATATTTCAAGTACTGCAAGTTGCCTCAGTGTGCAGTCTGGAGATGTATACTGCAACCTTCTTCAATGTGGATAGACCCTCTAAATTACACCCTGCGCTGGGCTATACTTCAGGGACCTATTTCCAGGGTCCTGGCGAGCTACTAGTAGCTCCCGAGCTACCAGTTGGAGACCTTTTCTCTATGTCCACAAATGCATAGATCACACACATCAGTCATTTGGCTATGCTCAAGACATTAGAAAACACAGAATATATAAAGTGACATTCATTGTCCTATTTTTGATTGTTCTGTATGGAAATCAAGGAAACCCAACATGGGCCAATCTGTTCGCCCGAGATGCCCGATTGCCCTGTCAAGTAGAGGCAAAACCTCTTTAAAATGGGTCTGTCAGGGTCAGACATGAGTTTCATGAGTGTGTCGGTCTGGTGGGATAACTGACTAGCCTTTCACTCCCCTGATGATAGCCAACACAACTCCGATATGATCCCAGGTGCTCACCATCCCTCGTTAAACTACCAACCTTCTCTGTCAACAAGCTTATATACCATGTTCACCAGGAGAGGCAGTACAGCAAAGGGCATTAAGCAAAGTTCTGACTTGCTACGGTTTTGAGAAAGCTGTGGATGAACCTGCCAAGGTGATACAACAACCTATATGAGAAAATAATTTATATTTCTTTGAAGACCACCTAATACACTTAATTGTGTACCTCCTTTGCCAGCTAAAAAGATATACCAAAATGAGATGTTGCAGAGTTTAAACTAGTCACAGTGCACAGAATCACTTATTTGTTTATTTAATTTTTTTTTATATAGCTCTAGCTTGACCCGTGGGTATCAGAGAGCTTTACATACACACAGGAGAAAAAAAAGAAAAGCTTTACATAGCAAGACCTAAGGAAGCAGAGAAGATATAAGTAAAACATAATTATTAGGTAAACAGTAAAGGGGAGGTAAAAAAACACACTCAAGAAAGCACCTCTCCTTTTAATGGTCGAGTGAGAGGGGAGTCTGCTAGCATATTGAAGTCTAGGTTAGTTGACGTTGGTGGTAAAGTATTTGTTGAGGAGATGGAATTTCAGTTCCCTTTTGAAGCAGGAGAAGGAGGGGTTGCATCTGAGGTCTCTAGTGAGTGCTTTCCACATTCTGGGTACGTTACCAGAGAAGGATCGTCTCTGAGTTGTTTTCTTTCTTATTTTCGGAGGGATGAGAAGTGAGTTGGAGCTTCTCAGAGTTCTGGATTTTCATGCTTTAACCAGTTTGCTGTTTAGGTAGTTAGGGAAAGGTGATTGAAGGGTTTTGTGTGTGATGCAGGCCAGTTTGTAAATACATCTCTCTTCCATGGGAGGCCACTGAAGGGAGTTGAGGGTTGGTGTGATGTGTTTGAATTTGTTTACACCAGTTATGAGTCGAGCTGCCATGTTAAGGACTCACCTTAGTGGGGCTAGTTGAGCTTTTGATGCCCCTGTTAGGATGGCGTTCTCATAGTCCAGTTTGGAAAGCAATAGGGATTGTACCATTGTCTTGAGATAATCCCAGGGAATGCAAGGTTTAATTTTCTTGAGGTGTTTTAGTGAGTAAAGCGCACATTTTGCAGAGTTTTTGATGTGGGTGTTCATTGATAAGTTCTTGTCCAGGGTAATGCCTCTTGACTTAACTGAGTCGGGTAGGACGAGGGGGCATTTTAGGGCATCAAGATTCTTGAGCCAGTTTTGAATTGGTCAGTGGTTACTTTTCGGGGAAACATTATTAATTCCGTTTTGTCCGGGTTTAGCTTTAGGTAGTTTGCGTTGAATCAAGTTTGGATCTTGGTTAGTGTGACATTGAGGTGTAGAATGTCGCTGTGTGATTTGATTTTGTAATATATTTGTGTGTCATCTGCAGATAGGTGGTAGTTAACTCCTGCTTGTTTCAGAATGATAGTGAGGGGTTCCATAAAGAGATTGAAGAGGGATGGTGAGAGGATCGAGCCTTGTGGGACCCCAAGTGTGACTTGTGTAGGTCTAGAGAGATATACAGGATAGGATTTTAACTTTTTGCGAACAGTGCTGACGGAAGGAAGTGAACCATTTTAGTACTATGCTGTTAATGCCAGAGCGCCTCTTTAAGTTCACAAGTAAATCTAGGTGATTTATAGTGTCGAATGCGGCTGATAGGTCGATGAGGATGAGGAGACAAGCTTCACCATCCTCTAAGGCTCTGTTTATATCATCGGAAATATTGAGCATTGCTGTTTCAGGGCTACCCCCTTTCCTGAAACCCAATTGAAAGGTGTTGAGGAGGTTGAACTCATCAATGTGTTTGTTGAGTTGTTGGAGAACGCACTTCTCCAGTTTTTTGACTAGGAACAGGAAGTTGGAGATAGGTCTGATGTTGTTGAGATCGTTAGGGTCTGCTCCTAGTTTCTTGAGTATTTATTGTGTGTTGTTTACTTCTAAGAGTCATTTGGATAGGTCATAACATTATTTCCTCTGATCTGGTGAGTAACAAGTGATGTGATCTGGCTGCAATGAAATCACTGGTCCTGAGATCACGTAACGTCATCAAAGTTGACATAGTATTATGCAATTCCAGCAAGGTGCTGAACTCAACAGATTTCCATTGTTCATGACGAGCTCAGCTCATGCCTCATGACGAGCTGAGCTCGTCATGAGCATGGAAGGGGTTCAATCAATCAATCAATCAAAGACATTTATAGAGCGCACTACCTACCCGTAGGGTCTCGAGGCACTTAGGGGGGGGGGGGGGTGCCGTTACTGCTCGAACAGCCAGGTCTTGAGCTTCTTCCTGAAGGCGAGGTGGTCTTGGGTCAGGCGCAGGTCGGCCGGGAGGGAGTTCCAGGTCTTGGCGGCCAGGTAGGAGAAGGACCTTCCTCCTGTTGTCGCTCTATGGATGCGTGGGACGGCGGCGAGGGTGTGGCTGGCTGATCGGAGGTGGCGTTTGGGAGCGTAGAAGTTGATTCGGTTGTTGAGGTAGCTCGGGCCTTGATCGTGTAGGGCTTTGTGTGCGTGGGTGAGGAGCCGGAAGGTGATTCTTTTGTTGACGGGGAGCCAGTGCAGGTCTCTCAGGTGTCCGGAGATGTGGCTGTTTCGTGGGATGTCGAGGATGAGTCTGGCTGAGGCGTTCTGGATCCGCTGGAGTCTCTTCTGGAGCTTGGCGGTGGTTCCGGCGTAGAGGGCGTTGCCGTAGTCCAGTCGGCTGGTGACGAGGGCCTGGGTGACGGTCTTCCTGGTCTCCGTGGGGATCCACCAGAAGATCTTCCGAAGCATGCGCAGGATGTTGAAGCACGACGAGGAGACGGCGTTGACTTGCCTGGTCATGGAGAGGGAGGAGTCCAGGATGAAGCCCAGGTTGCGTGTGTGGTTCATCGGTTTGGGTGCGGTGCCCAGGGCGGGGGGCCACCAGGAGTCGTCCCAGGCGGAGGGCGAGGAGCCCAGGATGAGGACCTCCGTCTTGTCTGAGTTCAGTTTCAGGCGGCTGGTCGTCATCCACTCGGCTACCTCTTTCATCCCTTCGTGCAGGTTGGCTCTGGCGGCGGCGGGGTCGTTGGTCAGGGAGAGGATCAGCTGGGTGTCGTCGGCGTAGGAGATTATGTTGAGGTTGTGTTGGCGTGCGA
Organism: Lissotriton vulgaris; assembly: GCF_964263255.1. Classification (NCBI taxonomy): domain Eukaryota; kingdom Metazoa; phylum Chordata; class Amphibia; order Caudata; family Salamandridae; genus Lissotriton; species Lissotriton vulgaris. The sequence goes on from NC_141695.1 coordinate 409,294,524, forward strand.
TGGCCGCGAGGGGGCTCATGTAGACGTTGAAGAGGGTAGGGCTCAGCGAGGATCCTTGAGGGACGCCGCAGATGACTTCGGTGGCCTCTGACTTGTACGGTGGTAGGCGGACTCTCTGCGTTCTTCCGTCGAGGAAGGAGACGATCCATTCCAGTGCCTTCTCCTGGATTCCGACGTTGCTGAGGCGCTGCACTAGGGTGCGGTGGCAGACCGTGTCGAAAGCTGCGGAGAGGTCTAGGAGGATGAGGGCCGCTGTTTCTCCGTTGTCCATCAGGGCTCGGATGTCGTCGGTGGCGGCGATGAGGGCGGTCTGGGTGCTGTGGTTGGCTCGGAAGCCGGACTGTGAGGGGTCGAGGGATCCGTTCGTCTCGAGGAAGGCGGCCAGCTGTTTGTTGACGGTCTTCTCGATGACTTTGGCTGGAAACGGGAGTAGCGAGATGGGGCGGTAATTCTTGAGTTCGGTGGGGTCTGCTGTGGGTTTCTTGAGTAGAGCGCTGAGTTCAGCGTGCTTCCAGCTCTCGGGGAAGGTGGCGGTGTCGAAGGAGGTGTTGATAATGTCCCGCAGGTGGGGTGCGATGATAGCGTCGGCTTTGTTGAAGAAGAATAATAAATAGAATTGAGCACCTTTTGTCATAGGATTTTGACAAGTATGTATAAACTGGTATTTACACCTCTAAAACATACCAACACATAATCTTTAACAGCATACCCAAACCAAATATGCATGATCGGATTCTCCTCAACTCCTTACCCACTGGCAATGGAGCAGTCATTTGGTGGGAAGACATAAGAGTCTGGTTAAGGGAGATAAAATATCAAGCATAGATGAGACAGGGCTGAGGCAAGAAGAAGAGAGATGACGAGTCAAAGACAAGAGCACCCATCCTCCCCACCCCCATGCAGAAGATGATAATGGGCCCCTCGATAGACACAAAGTGAGGTGATAAGGAGAGGAAGAGGTCCTCAAGCCAATCTATGACCCGGTTTCAAAATCACACCCTTGCCCACACTTCAACAGGATAAAATATCTCATAAGAATTGCATTGTATTGTAATTGTATTTATATAGCGCTTACTACCCCTGACAAGGTGTCGAAGTGCTTTGGACCATCGACCACCAGCTCACTTCTCAAACATAAAGGCAAGGACTGGCTAGACATGGGACCGGCTGACACTGAATGCCTTGCATCAAAAACAGGTGCTTCTGTCCCTACCTGCACAGAGAAGAGCAGAGGGAACCCGTCTACAAGGCAGAGCAGAACAGGCACAGAACCTGACCCACTGGCAGTAGAAACATTGCCATGTGTTGTTTCAATAATAACCTTTTCATACAGCACAAAACAAACCGGCTTTGTAGCACTTGATGAAGTGTTTATTACTACCCAACTGATCCAAATGTGTTAATCATAGAAACATGAAAGGCTGAGGAAAAACTTTCAAAGATCCAAACTAGTAGGCCCTGCTTCTTAGTTTACAGACAGCTACTTCCCAATTATGCATAACTCAAATGTATCTTACCAGGACTGTAACTTGTTACCCACAGGTAACACAAGGATCAGTGCAACAAAACATTTACCCAATGAGCTATCGTTCTTAGAATACAAGTCTTTAACACAACATTATAAGTGTTACTAGTCAGTAGGCAATTCAAAACTCTGAGTTATTTATAATTATTCATATCCATGAGTTATCAAGCACCAAAAATCCTCATTCTGTAGAGTATTTCAGAATGACTCTTCATAAAGCACTACTTCCAAAACCAGTTATTCAGATTGTGGTTTTTGAAAAAGTGTACATGCCTTGTGGTGAGAACATGCTCACCAATGCTCCCTTGAGATTATATGTCTGGCTGACAATATCACATAGGGCCCTTCATTTTCACCAGGTCAGAGCGCATGGGTGACACCAGGGAGGACCTGGCCTGGCAGTTCTTGTTGGACTATTCCGATTAGAGCAGGGTCCAGATCGATTTGCATATGGCTGGTGTCCAAACTGAAATGGCATTGTGTGTTTGGTGTATGCCCTGGGTGGCAAGGATATGCCCAGACATGGCTCCCTGTGCCACCGGAACCAAGCTACACCAGACTGAGGAGCCCTAATCAGGGTAAAACTGGTCTTGGGTTGCCTGTGCTCCAGTTCAGGGAGGACCTGTCCTGTCAGTGTAGGCTGGACTGTTCCTATTGGAACAGGGTCAAGACTGATATGCATATGGCTGGGTCCAAACTGAAATGGCATGGTGAGCAAAAGAATGATGTTTTGGGAAGCTTCCCTGAGTGAATGCCGGTCATACGATAAATTACAAGCATTCCTCTCATCACCTTTTGTGTGTTTGATCAACAACTTAGGTAAGCCATGTGCTTAGGGGATTGAAGGCGAAAGATTGTGACTGGTCCAGAGTACAACCAAAGGTCACTGATAGGTTCAACATCCGATTTCTGTAACACATGCAGAGACAGAAGATGAAAACTTATGCTTCTGCTGGGGACACAAGTGAAACAAATAACCTTCTTTCTTTTTGCAGTTTTATACAGCGTGAACTTGACCTGAGGGATTTGGAGCGCCTTACTTGAGCACCAGTTATATTACACAAGGACACATTAATTTCTGATAAGCAAGGGAAGATGAAGTGATTTGCCCAGCATCAAGGATGTTGAGCCGATGCAGAGAGTCAAACCTGTTTCCCCAGCTCCAAAGTCGGCAGGCTTGGCCGTTATGCCACATCCTCTTTCTGGAGAATTTCCTGACTCATGCACACCACACAAAGAGTGACATGCCCTGCAATCTCTTTCTTGCTGTAACTGGGGTCATCTTAGCAGTGGCAGTAGGTGACAAGCAAGGGCATGTGGCACACCGCAAATTTCTAAGTTAGACAGTGACGGACTACTCTGGAGCGTGCCTGCCTGTGCATTGTGTGGGACAAATGATAGACAAATGATAGAGTGTCTACAAAAGAGGTGTGACCAAAGAGGCATAGCTAAGAATCTATTCCAAGATGTGTGGCCTATGTAACTAAGATGTTAACATGTGAACTCAAATCCTGTGCTTCACACAGCAGGCCACCCGATCAATATTTGGGTGCCTCACTGCAAATTTCAACAACACATGCATATTTATAAAGTGCATGTTTACCCCTTGAGGCACATTGGCATTGCATTACAGGTATTTATTGTTAACCAAGCCTTTACCTGCTGAAGTCCAAAGTTGTGGATTGAGCCTGTCTGTCTCCTAGGAGATTCTGAACAGGAGCAAGCAGCTGCCCAGACCCCACCCCCAGGGCAGCAGACCATTGGCGATTCATCTACCAGGCAAGTCTGAGCCCTCCTCTCACACCTGCCCAGGCCTCTAAGGCCTTGCTGGGTGCACCCCAAATCATTCTCCTCCATCTTGTGAGTTGCAGCCTACATGTGGCCCAGATTGCAGTGAGCAGAGTCCAGGAAGTGGTAAGGAGACAGACTAGTGCTGTCTCTTCCCCAAAACAAAAGTTGTTTATAAAACGATTTTCATTTTCTGTGTTTACTGTCTATGCCTGTGGTTGTTACAGTTAAAAATTGTAGTTTTAGCCTGCCTGTAATTGCATATTTTATCACCTGTGTTGTGTTTTATATGTGTGGTTTTCCCTGCCCATGATTGCCTTCAGTTAGTGTGTTGAATTGTGGGATTTGCAGTCCAACCTCTGTAGTTTGTCCCTCTCATTCCTTGGTGACAAATCTGTTTTCCCTCCAAATTTGTCCTTTGCTCTGTGCTTAGGCCTGTGTGCTCAAACAGTGCACCCCCAGCCTCCATTTTGTGTTCACAAGCCAGTGAGGCCAGCCCTCCTGCCTCCCCCCTCCCCCCAGCAACAGGGATTTTCTACATCAGAGGGTGCTTCTGTGAGCTGTTGAAACTGTATTTCCTGGGGCCTGTGCACTTCGTTTTTTGGCCAGCAGGGGGAGTAAAGCTTTATTCAAACAGTATTGTTAGATTTCGAGTTAGTGAAGCCTTTACCTGCTGAAGTCCAAAGTTGTGGATTGAGCCTGTCTGTCTCCTAGGAGATTCTGAACAGGAGCAAGCAGCTTCCAACTCCCTGGCCAGCAAACCTTGTCTGAGGTTGCTGGGACCCTATATGGTGTGCTAGTAGTTGGCACACGTGTACACTGATTGGTGGTTGTATCTGGTGTTTCTATTGGGTTAGGGTTAATGTCCTCATTGGTTGGGTATTTGAGGGTTCTGATTGGTTTCTGGGTCTATGATTCAATCATTGCAGGGTTGAGACTAGGGCTAGGGCTAGGATTTCTATTGGAAGTAGGGACTAGGGCTTCCTATGTTATTGGTTGTTGGGAGTAGGGTGGGACTAGGGCTAGGGTAAGAGCTTTAATTGGAAGTAGTGATTAGGGCCTCTGGTGTGATTGGTTGTTGGACCAGTTGTCGGACTAAGAGTAGGGTAAGACTTTCTATTGGATGAAGGGACTAGGGCTACCTGTACCATTGGCTGCTTTGACTTGGGTTGGGACTACTGGTAGGGCTGTGGCCTTTATTGGACGTAGAGATCAGGGTTTTTGAACTGATTGGGTGCTTGGACTAGGGCTAAGATTGGCTGCAAGGTCCTGGTCTCCTATTGGTTCTAGATGCCAGGGCTAGTGTTGTGATTGGATAGTGTTAGGGTTAGGGTTCCCATTGGCTGAAGGGGTCACCTGATTACTAGGGCTACAAAAAAGGCCAGGCTTAGGGCGTTTCAGCCCGGGCGTCGAGGCTAAGGGCAAAGAGGGCAAGGGCAGTTGCCTGTTTGAGCCTGTTCGAGACTGGTCGGGGCTAGGGCCAGAAATGCTGCCCTTATTCTCATTGAACAATACCCAGCCCACACCATCAACAACCACAAACAGAGCAATACACTCACACCAAATATACACCACACACAACACTATGCACAGATTGATGTACCAGCCTGCACTACAAACCCAACCAAACCACATCTACACACCCTACTATCCCAACTACCACACATATCCACCATTACCCACAAACAGTACACAACTCTATCATCTACCACTAACCAATACACTCATCACTAGCACAACGCCAATCAACACCATAAATAACTACATCCCACTCAGACACACTCTCCCTGCTGTAATTACACCTAATAGTCCACCTTTTATCACTAACAAATATATGATTCTTCCATCAGTTGTCCAACAAACACCCTCCTCTCCTTTCTACCATAATAATACTAACACACAACACACACACTGCACACCACCACATTTTGTAACTCTTGAAACAAACCAGTCTAAGATAAACACTCTCACCTCTACTTCATTCCCTCCTACACACAACATACACTTTACAAATAAACACATCACCACCCCCTATACGTCACACCCTCCTCTCACAAACAATACTACACGACCAAATCAGGTGCATGAAACATATACATCAGCACCCCTTTTTACCACACCTCAAAAGCAAAACATATCACACACACCAGCACAACAAGATCTTCAGAGCGCAACACCTCATAATACTTACCATCACAAAATACATACATATACCCACCTTTCAAAGCACACAAAGGAACAAACTCCAATGCCAAGCTCTCACTCTTCCACCACACCTAACACAGATACAGCAATGCAGCACCTCTCTTCTAACCGCCTCTCATCCATTGGACAATTTAAAACATTACGACATGACCCACATGCTGCACCACCTCCCCTGACTCATACACCTTCCGCCTTCAACATACGCAAAAAATATAAGCAACATGCCACACCTCACAACTTTGCTTCCCCAAGTCTACGGCACAACAATGTTACACCACAAAAGCAACAGAGCACTCCAACTCATTCTCAAACACCATCTCCAACACATACACATGCAGACCCATCAAAATGCCTTCTTAGCATGCTGGATGAGGAACACGATACAGAACAGCTACACGATTGCTATCCTAATACAGCTAATACCAGCACTAAAAACACACCTGCTAAACACCCACACAATACTGATCACTCTTCTACAAAACAAAGTCCCACTATCACCAACGGCCACTATCTACACTGTCTACTAATAAATGCTCGATCCCTCTCTAAAAACAAGCATCACATCTACGACCTTCTCACCGATGCAAAACCAGACATACTATTCATAACCGAATCATGGTTGGGAGAGGATATGGCTCCAGTCCTGCATGAAGCCATTCCTCTAGGCTATCAAATAATCACCCAAAATCGTATAGCCAAAAAAGGAGGTGGTCTAGCTGTTGTATTCAGGCAAACAATACATATCACTAAAGTTGACAACATCTCCATAAAGAATTCTGAGGCTCTTCTAACAAGATGCAATTCTACACCGTCTTCCACCTGTAATTTCCTGCTCCTCTACAGACCTCCACCTAGCAAGGCAACATTCCCAGACGCACTTCTAGACACAGTTTCAAATCTGATAACAATACACTCCAACCTGTGCATTCTGGGTGACCTTAACATTTGGTTTGATAAAACCAATATGACCCATCCAAAAACAATAATCACTGGCCTAGACGCATTGAACCTACATCAGATTGTTCCCAATCCGACACACATTGCTGGACATATCCTAGATGTAATTTTTGCTAATACTGAACTAGTTACCTTTCAAGCGATAACTCCAGTCACATGGTCAGACCACCACTTGCTTGCTTTCCAACATAAAACAACACTAAGCGACTCAACTAAAACTACCTTACATCCATCCACCTATCGGCCGTGGAACAAACTCAATTTTGAAGACTTGGAAACACAACTAACATCCAGTATAAATCTGGAAACTATAAATTCTGTTCAGAATCTATATGAGTGGCTACATGAAGCTTTTGACATCCTGATACCACTCAAAACAACACAACATAACAAAAGGAAAAAAGCGCCTTGGAGAAACATAGAAATAAAAAACATAAAACAACAAATTAGAAAGCTGCAACGCACCTGGCTCTAAACAAATGCCAAACAAGACAAACTTCACCTACAAAAAATTAACAGATTATATAAGTCGGCTATCAAAAAAGCTAAGAAAAAGTACTATTCAGACAGAATTCAAAACGCTAAATGTGCAAATAAAGAATTCTATAAAATACTCAATGAATTTCGAAAACCAAATTGCCTAGAAGGAACTCATCTTGTTACTCAAGATTTCACAGACAAACTGGCAAATCATTACAAGGACAAAGCAGACACGCTGGACTCGTACTTACAACAGAAACAAAGCACCAGCACCAACCCTTGTACAAAACAACTATCCAAGAATGCTCTAATCAAGCCTCTCCGTTCCTTCCAACACATCTCACACGATAAATTTATGGAACTGGTCAAAGCAAGCAGGCCTGCCGGCAGCCCTTCTGACCCCTGTCCGCCACAAACTTTCAAGACAATTCTTTTAACAACCTCTGCTGCCATTCCAGTAAGAAGAATCATCAATGATTCCTTAACTACCGGAATATTTCCAGAAGAACTCAAAAAGTCATACATACGCCCTTTACTGAAGAAAACAAACTTGGACCCGCTGAACCCCGACAACTGCAGACCCATTACAAATGGACCTTTCCTGGGCAAACTGATAGAAAGAGCAGCGTTCGCCCAGATGTCACAATTTATTGAAGAAAATGACATACTTTCAGATTTCCAAACAGGATTCCGTCTGGGAAGAGGCACTGAATCTTCCCTCCTTGCCATCTGGGATGACCTAAAGAATACAGTTGACCGCAACGGGGTTGCTGCGCTACTCCTCTTGGACCTCTCAGCTGCCTTTGATACGGTTGACCATGACACTCTGAAACAAAGACTTTATGAAGCCGGCATAAAGGGAACTGCTCTAGACTGGATCACGTCCTACCTTCGAAACAGAACAAATGTCATCCACACCCCACCTTTCTCGTCCAAACCGTACTCCACAAAAGCAGGGGTCCCACAAGGTTCTATCATCTCACCTATGCTTTTCAACATCTACATGAAGTCTTTACCAGTACTGATCAATAAATTTCACCTCACGTGCTACAACTATGCAGATGACACGCGAATACTCCTTCAACTGGAATGCCCCAAAGACATTGGAAAATCACCAATTGTCAGCTGTCTCAGAGCCGTGGATCAGTGGATGACTTGGAGCCATCTCAAATTGAATGCTTCAAAAACTGAAATACTCACGTGTGGCGATTGGAAAAATTATAACCCGCTTGCCGCATGGCCTGATGAACTGGGATCACTGCCTAAAGTATCGAAGGAAGTAAGAAACCTCGGAATGACCATGGACTCCGAGCTGTCGATGAATGTCCAAGTAAATAAACTAGCAAGATCAAGCTTTTGCTACTATAAAAACGCTGAGACGAATTTTCCCTCATTTGGGATTTCCACACAAGGTCCAAGCTACCATCTCTCTTGTTCTATCCAAACTCGATTACGCCAATAGCCTCTACCACGGATCACCTTTAGCGACCATGAAAAGACTACAACGGATTCAGAACTCGGCTGCCAGACTACTCTTGCATATCAAACCACAAGGCCACATCTCCCCTGCCTTGAAAGCCCTGCATTGGTTACCGGTTGCCAGAAGATCCACGTTCAAGCTGCTTTGTATTACCCACAAAGCAATACATGGAATAGGACCACTCTTCATCAGGAATAAAATCACCAAACACATTCAACAAAGGAACCTGCGCTCTAAAGGAGCATCTCGCCTCAAAATCCCACCATACAAGAAAAAAACAATGGGTGGCATATCCTTCTCTGTTCAAGCAGCCAAATTATGGAACTCTTTACCCCCCAATATAAGATCCACCGACAACCAACTTGTCTTCAGAAAACTATTCAAGATCTGGCTCTTTCCCACATAAGCAACATACGGAAATAGAAATTTACAGCATATCCCTCTGTATATAAGCATTTGTTTTCACTATAGATATGTACCTATCTTTCAAATTGAATGCTTCAAAAACTGAAATACTCACGTGTGGCGATTGGAATAATTACAACCCGCTTGCCGCATGGCCTGATGAACTGGGATCACTGCCTAAAGTATCGAAGGAAGTAAGAAACCTCGGAATGACCATGGACTCCAAGCTGTCGATGAATGTCCAAGTAAATAAACTAGCAAGATCAAGCTTTGCTACTATAAAAACCCTGAGACGAATTTTCCCTCATTTGGGATTTCCACACAAGGTCCAAGCCAATAGCCTCTACCACGTATCACCTTTAGCGACCATGAAAAGACTACAACGGATTCAGAACTCGGCTGCCAGACTACTCCTGCATATCAAACCACAAGACCACATCTCCCCTGCCTTGAAAGCCCTGCATTGGTTACCGGTTACCCACAAAGCAATACATGGAATAGGACCACTCTTCATCAGGAATAAAATCACCAAACACATTCAACAAAGGATCTGCGCTCTAAAGGAGCATCTCGCGTCAAAATCCCACCATACAAGAAAAAAACAATGGGTGGCACATCCTTCTCTGTTCAAGCAGCCAAATTATGGAACTCTTTACCCCCCAACATAAGATCAACCGACAACCACCTTGTCTTCAGAAAACTACTCAAGATCTGGCTCTTCCCCACATAAGCACCATACGGAAATAGAAATCTACAGCATATCCCTCTGTATATAAGCATTTGTTTTCACTATAGATATGTACCTATCTTTGTGTATTACTTTATAAAACATGTAAAACAATTATGTTGTTAATAGAAGAAAACAATTATAATAATAATAATAATAATAATCATCATCAATAAATAAAAATCATTTTTGGTCTACATGTACATACTGCCATTGTACATCTATGCACCTTCCATGTACGTGGATCAGTGTGTCTGTACATTTCTCCTGAAAAAGCATATCCAATGCACTACCCTATCTTTCATCCTATGCCTCTATCAATATATTTAATCTAAATATACCTACTTTTTTATGTATCTATATACCTTTAATGTACTTATGGATCTATATACCTATCTCTTTCTTCTAATTTTAGCATTTCCAATGCACTAGCCTATTTCTCAGCCTATACCTCACTCAATATATCTTCTACCCCAACCTTTCTGACTCCTCTCAAACTTCTTTCTACTACTCCTTCTAATGCAATACCCTATCTCTCATCCTATAGATCTATCAACATATCCTCTACATCCACTCTCTCATTTATCCCAAACCCCACACCACTACTATGATCGCCAAAATAACCTTTTCTAGACTCTCTCCTGCTCTACCCCTCCTTGCATCATCTGACACCTCTTTTTACAAACTCTCCCCTCTGACTCCTTCCCTCCAAAACTCCTTTTTACTCATCCAAAAGCTTCTTCCTACTGCAAAAAAAAAAAATCCTTCACTCTTTTATCCCTCCACTATTCTTTTTCAATAAAAATTAACAGACTAACATGTTTCACTTCTCAAATTCCATATTCCATATTCAACTATACTAATATACTGCCCAAATAACTGAATAACATATCTACTACTCAAATTACTTCATATTTATACTATACTAATTTTCAACACTAACCCTTTATGGGTTCCGGAGTGGCGTGCTACTCGCCAGAAAAGCGCTTAAACGCCCATCAGGGGTAACAAGTGCTATATGAATGCAAATCTTTCTTCCCTTTTATCCATCCGCTATCCTTCTCACTCCAAGTAACAGACTAATATCCACCACTGAAATTACCTCATATTTCACCATATTAATTCACCACTAATCCTCTATAGGCTCCCTGAATAGCATGCGTCAACAAGCGAGCGATAAATAAATACAAACCTTTGTCCTACTCTATCCTTCTGCTATCATTCCAAATCCAAATAACTGATTAACCTATCCACCACTTAAAATGTACTTGCATGTTTAACTATACTAATTCAACACTAATTTCTCTGTGGGTCCCGGAGTAGCGTGCTACCCGCCGAAAAAGCGCTTTGACGCCTCGTCAGGGGTAGTAAGCGCTATATAAATGCAATTACAATACAATACAATACAATGGTACTCATTCGATCAATTTCAGAAGGATTTAAGGCAGAGTGGACCTGCCAGGATTTGAACCTGTGGCCATGAGGTCAAAAACAGGTTTCTGGAGCTGAAGCTTTAGTCCACTATGTTGCCAGAATGGATGAGTCTGAAACTAAGGTATGCAGAACTAGTAGATGTATTCGAAGTGTGTATGTCTCTCATGTTCTTCACTTCACACCACTTTCTTCTGCAGCCTCATCCTCTCTTATTGTCAGAACCCCTTTCAGAGGGCCACGCGGCACGCACGGGCTACTGAGCCCAACCGCGGTTGTTGAAGCCTTTTACTCCTGATGTTACTATGAATTCTGAGTAACTGGACCATGTCTCCTTTCTGCTCTTGACTCTCAGTGGTAGCTGAATTGCTCCCTAATAGGTCAAACTGAAGAGTTTCTGTTTGGTCCTTCAAGGACTAGTCAAAAGTGTCTAGTGTGCTATAGTCCTTTAGCAGCAAGCCACATGGGCCCAGCAGTCCCAGTTCTTGTCTTACCCACTCATGCAGCATTCTGATCCTGCTTGGAGAAGTCAGGCTGTTCGCGGCCCACGCGGCTTGCACCAAGGTGTGCAGGCACTCCCCCTTGAGCGGCGCTGCTGGCTTCTTCAGTTATCAGAGCAGATCCCAGCTCATGGAGCATCAGTAAATCAGCCATCCCCAATGTGTGTGTGTGGGGAGGGGGGGGGGTAATGTTCTTTAGCTCCCTACTAGAGCCCAGTAGAGTGTGTCATTGTCAGTGGCGTCCTCTGCAGTTTCAGGGGTCAGCCAAAGGTAAGTTCTCTAACTGTGCAGGCTCGATCCGCCAAATGCAGCCTCAGTCTTTTCCTTGGGCGATGGTCCAAACTTCTTGGCAATGTAGGCACCAGCAGCCCATCAAGGCATATGGGGTTGCTGAGGTACTTAGGACACCATGTGCAGACTCTTCCAGTGTGAATGCTTCCACCACAGTGGTTATGGGTCTGAACGCTCCTTCAGCTACACCTTTACAGGTGGCCCAACCTGGCATACGTGGTCACCGCAGCATGGCGATATAGGCTTAGCAAGACCAACACAGTGCTCAACACACTACTCAGTCCACAGCAGCCCTCTCTTAGCATACAGTGGTTGCCAAACCAACACTGCACAAGGGCAACAGCCTGATTGGTGCACAGCCATTCCCTCCCGCCTCCCTCACGGTCTCTTCTTGACAGAGATCCCCACTGAACTTTACTCCCTCCAATGCTCTCCTCCTCACAGGGCACACTGGTCTTGATAAGCAGCAGCCTCTGGCGCTCCAAGCTCCAGGGCCGGTGGTCTTGGTTGTCCTTAGTTATGTCTGTTAACAAGCAGGGAGGCCAGCAAGCCATTACCCCTATCCCTGGTGATAGGTAGAAGTCTTGCAGAGCTTCTCCTTCTCACACAGCCCGACTAGCTGCTTGGCAATTGACACATTTTGGGGTCTCAGCCTCCTCTTCTTATGGGCCTTTTCCAGATACCAAATGTGATTTAGGATCTGAGCCTTTGAAAATGTTATGCTGGAGGACTGCATCTTTTGAAATGTGTATTTCATTTCTTCTTCCTGAAAATATGCTTGTCACGTCATGCACCACTCTGAAGCTGATTAAACCACAAAACAATGCATGAGAATGACCAGATTTCACACATGGATGTCACTGTGTCAAACAAGTGGTGTTATGCTGTTCCTCTAGTGGTAGAGTTACAGAGTCAAGTAGAGGCTGGGTCCAGCTAATCCCACATAGGGTCTATAGTTGGAAATCCATTTGTTGGATTTTATTGTCCCCCCACACCCTTTCAGGTGTCATGCTTCATCATATGGGCTACTCCTTGTTGGGTCAGCGGTGCAATACCCAACGGGCTCACCTTAAAAAGGGGCACTTTATCTGAGATCCTTTATCCAACAGCCATATGGTGAAGTGTGGGTATGGGGCCAGAAACATGTAGATGTGCAGATGCGGTTTAAAAAGTAGGACTGGGAGTACCTGGCGTGGAATATTTTATTCTGGGGGTCTCCTGTCCTAATTAAAAACAGTGAACACAGCACTCATCCAAGTGTAATGTCTCGTGGTAGAGTGTCTGTGTGTTAGTCATCAGAGGCCGACATGTTTCTCGCGTATCGTAGATTTACTCGCGATTCTTCAGGACCAGGAAAACAGAAAGACTATCTACACTTTAAAATCTTTTGGTAACTCAGTTTTGCAAAAGAGGAAGACCAGTACAAATTATGACCCTGACCTTGAGATATTCAATCAGGGCTTGTAATGGACGTGTAACATCAGATATCCCCTCTAGATTTACTTTCAACAAACCAGGCCAGGCATCACGACTGGACTACATTTTTGTAGAAACACGTGTATGGCACAAGATTCTCGACTTTAAGGTGGTACCCAGAGGAGAAAGTGACCATAACGCACTGATCCTGGACTTCCAATACTCCAACATGCCCAAATCTCTTCCCACGGAGCCCGGATTAGACAACAGGGTGGTCCTCTCTAGTAACAGAAGGAGACTTAGATGGGACAAACTCGTTACACACCCAAAACTAGTGGCGGAGTTATATACCATGGTAATTCCAGCACTGGAAACGGCTGATACACTGAACTTCCAGCAGCCTACTCCCGAAGTACACTCTAGGTTTGGTAAACTTAATCAGGATCTAGTTAAAAATCTAGCACTGGTCTTAAATCCTCCAGGTTCCAAAGCGAGAAATACTGTTAATAAGCCCACTTGGTATAACAGAGCTTGTAAAGTTGCGAAATCGCAGCTCCTTGAGGCCCTGAAACATAACAATAATAGGTAACTCATAAAAGAAAGAAGATCAGCTTATAGGCAACTAATTCACCATGCAAAGTTGGAGTGGGGGAACGAGAATTGGGAAAAAGTTAACTTCCGCCCTAGCAACTAGAGATGCTAGGAAGTTTTGGCAGATTGTGACCACGGGCTCGGTTGACGACGCCCCAGGCATTCTACTTAATATCGCTCCAGGGGTTTGGGAAGTGCATTTTCATACCCTGAATTCTGGCGAGGATTCCACGGAGGACTCAGATCCACTAGGAGCACCACTAGGCTGTTTGGCCGATACGTCCACCTTTGACTTTACAGAGGGTGAAGTCAGGTCAGCTATAGCCAGACTCCCCAATGGTAAAGCCCCCGGGCTCGATGGCGTGCCTGGTGACCTTTTTAAACATGAGTCACGGATATGGGCACCCTATCTAAAGCTTATATTTAATGCAGTCCTGGGTGGCATGGCGGTACCTAGTACTTGGCTGGGAGCAGAGATAGTACCCATCTTCAAGAAGGGCTCACCTCTGCTCCCAGCCAACTACAGGCCAATTAGCCTTATTGATGTGTCCCAGAAACTCTTTTCGAGGCTAATATTAGACCGTCTTTTAGATTGGATGGAGGATTCTGACATCTTGAGTCCCTATCAAGCCGGATTTAGGAAGAAGGTATCGACTACAGACCAGATTTTTAGATTAAATATGCTCTTTTGGAAAACTGTGGAAATCGAGGGGGGCTCCTTATATACAGTCTTTGTCGACTTGCGAGCCTCCTTCAACTTAGTTCCATGTCGGAAATTGTGGTGTGTTCTATCGGAAATGGGCATATTAGTACGCCTTCATTCTGGAAACTATGCGCAGGTCAGATGCGGTAAGGAAGGCTTATTATCAGCAAGATTCCCCGTTGGCCGAGGGGTAAGACAGGGTTGCGTCTTGGTGCCTACCCTGTTTTGCCTCTACGTCAACGGGGTAATCGCGCATCTGAATGCGGTTCCCAATACCGACGCCCCAAAGCTTGCTGGTTCTAGGATCTCTGCGATTATGTTCGCGGATGATACCTTGTTACTTTCTAGGACCCCTATGGGCATCCAACGAGTCCTTGATGGTTTTGTGTCCTTTTGCAAGGATAGGGGTCTGGAAATCAATACCCTAAAAACGAAATATATGATCTTTAACCCCCCCTCAACAACACGCCCGAGTCCAGTGATAGACGGAGTCCGACTCGAAACAGTCAAGACATTCGTATATTTGGGTCTAACCCTGAACGAAAATATGACTTGGGTTCAACACCAAAGAAAATGTCAAGTGAAGTTAGCCCAAAAAGCGGGTAGTATTTTAAAGTTATACAACAAATCCATGGTTAAACCAATCGGCCCACCCCTGGAAATATATAAATTGCAGGCCCGAGGTGCGGTCACATACGGGGGTGAATTGTGGGGCTATAATTGTGTATCCGCGATTTCTGTCGCAGAGAACAATTTTCTAAGACAACTGGTATCACTTCCTCCTACAACACCATTGCTGCCACTTAGGATGGATCTGGGTCTTTGTCCAATAAGTGAGGAATTAGCCCTTAAATCTTTGATCTTTTGGAGGAGGCTATGGGCAACTCCCGAACTTAAGCACTACAGACAGGAGTTGCTAGAGGTGCTTAGCCTCCCTAATGCGCGGAATATCAGATGGCTTAAATATGTTAAAAAGGAACTTGACACTCTCGGTCTTTCCTTAATGTGGTGTGACCCGCAATGCGCTTGTTCTACTTTCCCGCGCAAGTACATTCTTAATCTATATCATCAGAAGACTCTTAGTACCGCTGTATCGAATACCACCGTGGGATCACTTTCTGGCTTGTTTTTAATGACAAAGGACTTTTTTAAATTTGAAAGTGCATTAGACAATGTTAGCCCAGTCCTGTTAAGGAAATTATTCCTTCAATGGAGACACGGCTCCCTACCGATTAGAGCATTCACGAGTAAATGGTGTGCACCTACACTGAAAAACTGCCCTGCTTGTACATCAGACCTCGAAAATGAATTACACATTTTGTTTTTTGTCCCGCCTACCACCTACCCCGAAAGAAGTGGATCGTCCCTTTGTAGAAGCTTGAGGATTTGCCGCTGCCACCAAGATTTTATAATATTTAAAACTTATCTCTCTCCCCTTATTGTTTTCGCAGTATCTAAATTTCTGGCAGCGATGTGGAACATAAGGAGGAAAGTGGAGAATACTAGGGGAACTGGTAATTCTTGATAACTGTGTTGATTTCCTGAAATGTCTCCCTTTTAAATAGTATTAGCTGTTAGGGATTTTATGGGATTATTCCTCCAGAACATGTATAATGACTATACTTTTATACTAATGACCGAATTTTCCATGATAACATATTATGTTTTAATTGTTTTAAATTTTTATGCTTACGTTTTACGTTGTACATTTCTGGTCAAATGTGAACTCTTTTATGACACTTATGTCGAAATAAAGATGACAATGAATGAATGAAAAGAGGAAGAGGTATCTTATTTTAAGTGAAATACCTGTGGTAGCCTGGATCTGCATATAGTGGGAAAAAGGAGATAACATTACTGGTATGTAAGGTGAAAAAACATTTGAAGACACAGCCTTTTTTTTTTTTTTACAAGAAGTCTTTATTCGATTAGTTCATCATAAAAGACATAAAATACAGTTTATACATATAAAAACATCTAAAACCAGCATTAAATCAATGACAAGCTAATCTGCTTCTTGTTGCATATTTACAAAATTTACAATAACATTCAAATACATACATACTACAGCAGAAATAAACTGGGCCTAACTGATAAACAATCACTTCTTTAAGTCCCCGATTGGTTGCTTTTAATAAACCTGATTCTAAGCAACCAGGCCCACCCCAAAAATTTAGCAACCCCCACAACAATTACAGGGGCCAGGTTGGTTTTTAAAATTCTGCTTGCTTCACCAGCCGATCTAGTACCAAGGCTTCTACATACCGGCCTTAGCCATTTGGCTCTAGGGGCAATATATAATGGACACACATACAAAAAATGATTCAAGCTTTCCCCTACTCCTTGGCACTTAGGACAGTGCCCAGACCTATCAGCTCCCCACTTTTTAGTAAAATCCCCAAGAGGAAGTGAACCACATCTAAATTGGTGGAATAGTTTGCGATCCATGGGCTTTGTTATAATGTCCCAATACCTTTCCAGCTTGGGCGTGTCCTTATAAACAATAAACAGACCAGTAAGACTACTAGAGCACATTTTCGAATGTCTATTGTGAGTCACCCAATCCCAATAGTGCTGCTTTAAATCCTTTTTAGATGGAAAGATGACTGTCTCGGGGCAGGACCACAGGTCTCCATACCCCAGAGCTATTAGGGTAGCCTTAAGGTCTCTGAACCAGCCTATATTAGTGGCACCATAGCAATTTTTAACCTCCAGACAGGCTTTTGCATAGTAGTGAAGTTCCGGCGTTGTCCAAAGACGACGCCAGAATGTCAGAGGGCGAAATCTTGCTAGGTCCTCCACCGGTTGGCACCCTAAATCATATAGAAGGGGAATCAGCGGTGATGACTGGGGCAGACCTGTTGCCATTCTTAAAAATGTATTTTGGGCATGTCTTAGTGGGTCCAGATTGCTACCACCCCAAAGTTCTGCCCCATATAGGACTGCAGGTAATACCTTGCCGCCATATATCTTAATAAGCGGAGAGATTGGCCTGGTGAAAGAGCCTTTATGCTCTTTAATCAGTGCCCCACCCAGCTGCAGGTGCTTCAAGGTCATAAGCTCAACCTGATGGGACCAACTTAAAGTCTCACTAAAGGTAACTCCCAAATAGGTGAAGTGCTTTGTCTGCTCCAAGGGGGTTTCCCCCATGGTAACCCTGGCATTAATTTGTTTGTGCCCTCTTAAAACCATAAATTTGGTTTTAGACACGTTCACCTCTAGCTCATGTTCGCTGCAGAAACACTCAAACCTTGACAGAGCTTTCTGCAAACCCTGTCTGGTCTGAGAGATCAAAAGAGTGTCATCAGCGAACATGAGCAAGGGGATTTTCATTCCAGCCAGACTTGAGGCATCCGTGGGATAATTATCGTAGTACTTAGTAACTCTATTTATATATAGAGAAAAAAGGGTGGGTGCCAGCACGCATCCTTGCCTGACACCTTTGGCCACTGAAAAACTCTCCGTCACCTCCCCCGGTTTACCCCAGCGCACAAAGGCATAGGTATGTGCATGTAGATTCACTATAAGACGTACTAAGGAGGGGGCATGCCCATATCTAGTAAGCATTTCCACAACCCGGCTCTCGGGACAAGGTCAAATGCTGACCTTAAGTCCACGAAGGCCGCGTATAGGTTGCCTTTGCCCAAAGTAACCGTCTTCCAATACAAAAGCATGAAACGGAATGCCTGATCTAGGGTACTCACGTGAGGTCTAAACCCAGCTTGAAGAGGAGTAAGAATATTATACTCCTCTAGCCATGCCTGAATCCTGGTGAGAACGAGACGGGTTATGATCTTCTGTACCGCGTCAATGAGACTGATCGGCCGGTAGTTGGATGGAACCGACCGATCACCCTTCTTAAAAATAGGCAAGATTTCTGCGCCTGCCCAGGATTCAGGTACCCTAGCACCCATGGCCAGTGCATTTACCAGCTGCACTAAGTATGGTACCCAAAGATCATGGTCCTGTTGGAATAAGTCCGCTGGTATACAGTCAGGACCAGGCGCTTTTCCCCTGTGGATAGCTTTCAAGACTAATTCGACTTCTCTAGCCGAGAACTCAAGTGAATCTAACGATAGTGGCCAACTGATGGTATCCTGCATATTGCTGCGGCATCTAAATTGTTCCTCAAAATGGCACACCCATTTCTGTTGCTCAACAGATGCCGAGCTTGGGCGATCATCCTGTGGCAAACCCCATTTGAGAAGGTGCCAAAACTGCTGTAGGTTCCTAGAGCCACAGGCCTCAGCTAATGATGTCCAACGTTCATCATCCCAAGCGGCCTTAGCAGAGCGTTTAATATCGTTAAAAGCCTTACTACTTGATTTAATTAGGGCTGGGTTCTTTAATTTTAAAGCTTTAAACAGATCCGCATGGGTCTGGCGACACTCGTCGTTGAACCAATTGGCGGTTTTCCTAACCTTCCTAATACCTTTGTTAGCAACATACTTAATAAACAATGACTTTAAAGACAAAAACAAACTAGAGTGGATGTCTGTAATGTTTGTATTGATCATTTCCTGGTTACCACACTTATCGATTTCAGCCAGTGAGTTGGAAACCAGGGCTCTGATCTTTTTATGTGCTTCCACATCCACAGAAACCTTTGGCCAACGAACCCTCCTCATATCATTAGTAAGTACGACAGCCTCCTGTACAGAGTTTAGCAAACGTTCAACCGGCCCTACAAAACTAAAATCCTTTAGTTCCGCTACCAGAGGTTCATGGTCACTTTCCGGACGTGTCTTAACTTCCATGTCCGATACTACAGGCCACAGTTTAATATCTACTAGGATGTAGTCAAATCGACTGCTATGTCTACCATTGGCGAATGTATGTTTACCCATCCTGTCTAAACTTGCTTGTCTATTAAGAGCACGTAACCCCCTTTTCAAACAAAGACCTTTAATAAATGTAGCTGCTTGAGACCACTTTTTGATCGGGGCTATGTCCAGCTGAGGAATCCCCCAAACCAGATCCTCTGCCTCTGTTAGTAAACCATCGTCTGAACTCAAAGGTTCAAAACAAGTGTTAAGGTCGCCCATAACAACCACATGACCAGCTTCTAGAGTAGCACTTAAGAAACCATCCAAACAGAGAAGGGTGGTTGATACTCTGCCACCCAGGGTACCTCTAGCATATATATTGATCAGCAGTATATCCATCCCACTTTTTGATTTGATACTAACTATCAATATATCTGGACAGTCAATAAAAACTTCCGTAACAGACACACCTTCAAATTGGCGAACCCAGATTGTTAAGCCACCCATAGCTCGACCTCTATGACTTCTGATGGCTGGTTTGTTAAAATTCAAGTAACCTGGAAGAAACACTGGTGAAGTTGCCCAGGTTTCTTGAAAAGACCATACATCACCTTGGCAAATAAAGTCAATCCAATCAGGAATACAAATACGTGATTCAATTCCTGCTATGTTCCAACATCCCAAAATGGTGCCCTTTGTACATACTCGGTTGCATGATTTAGTTATGTCTGTAGGGTGGGATTCGTTAGTCTGGGGGAAGGGTTCAACATGCACAGGAGCAACTTTATTTGTACCTTCCATAGCAATACACAGTGACCCAACCTGAGTGATTGGCACAAAGTTAACACTCTCAGTGGTGTTGTCCTCGGGAGACACTGATGTGGGTACCATAGCCGTTACATCTGACTCTCTTGTGTAGACCGTGCACCCTTTAACACAATGATCAAACTGCTCCTCAAAACCTTTGACAATACACAATGGATTGCCCATGGCATCTTCAACACCCATACAATCAGAGTTACACCCATTAACCCTTGATGGAAACGCTGGTCAATCAATAGACGCCAGCCCTGATAGAGGGTCATAGAGGTTCCTCAACGGGATGTTCCAATACTCATTGGGCTGTGAGAACTTATTTGGATAATTACAAGCTGGGTAGAGACTTGGGGGCTGTTGAAATTGTGGAAAAACTGGAGTGGGGGGAGCTAGAGGGTACAGGGACCTGTTAGGGAGTGGAAAATCTGAAAAGGCTGAGGGACCAAAAGGCTGGGGCTTGACCTTGGCCCATCCCGGTGTTCGTAAAGAACTATTATAACTAGATTGTGTGTAGGAGCGAAACCGTGCCTCTGGGTTGAATTGTGGTCCATGGAAACTAGGAGTAAATTTGGACCATTTAAGGGAATTTTTAGCATTTTTAGAAGGAGGTTGATCAGTTGGATTAAGCAGGGTCTCGGGATAAAAATAACTGAGATTCCTCGTGGAGATCCCTCCCTCGTTACTTCCCACATACCAATCTGAGAGATGGGATACTACTCTATGGTCCCTAAAGTTGATGATCACTATATCCCCCTCTATATCCTTTGGGCGTACCCCCACCCACTTGCATCTTCTGACCGTAACAATATCCCCATTAAGATGAACAGGAAGGGGTCTATTAGTTTTCAGCCAGAATATGACTTTATTTTTTAAACTTTCATTGTTTTCCCGATCTCCATCTGAAATTGGTGGCACACCCGTCATTACAATTACATAATTCAATGAATCCGGAGGCAAGTCCACATTGTTCCTACGGGGTATGTATTTGTTGTTTTTAATGTTAACGGATTTACCCACCCCATTCTTTACCTGTGGCATTACTCCCTTAGTGGGTGGTTTATTAGTAACCACCACAGGGTTCGTTTTGACAGAGTTAGCTGCTCGGGGAGGTTTAGCAGCCAAAACCGATGTTTTAACTGAGGTAGTGCCTACATTATTTGTATTTTTAGGTTGATGGCTAGAGATAGTGTTTGTATTGCCAGCAACAAGGTTTGTACCTTGAGGTTTAGTGGGTGGACCAGATTCCTTGTCTGAGCTAGGAGGATGTGTTAGCTCAACAGACACCAATAGGCGATCCATTTTGTCGCCCATTATCCTAACACGCTCCAACAATGGTAACATATATGATTTAATAAGCTTCTCTAGGATGGCATAAGACACCTCATTAAACCCTTCAATGGCAGTCTCAGGGGTAACCAAATCGTGTAGGGCAACCAACGGTGTCTCAGCAGTAAGTGGGACCAACAGCTCAGTGTTTGAGTTAGGTAAAGACGGGAGAGGTGATTATCGACTTGGGCCTTTCCTTTTTACCCCTCCCTTTCTCCTTTTTTTCCTAGGTGGGGAACGCACAACCCTATTGGCCTTAGATGGCTTAACTCCAGCATCACAAGCACTGGGTGGTGACAAATTCTCGCCAAGATCTACACAGTCCAATGACCGGTTGGTCAGCATTGGGTGGGGATTAGATTCCATAATCTGGACAACAGGGGTATTTAGATCTATGAGGCTAGAGTGATCAATAGGAGGACAATCTATATGGCCTTCGCTTGTGACACTATAAGGAACAAAGGTCACTTAGCGTATTTAAGATTCGAACTGATGTAGTATAGGTACACAATGGAAGCTATACGAATAACAAGTTTCCAAACCCAGCCGGGAAAGGAGTTTATTTTCTGGAGGAAATATCCAATCTCACAATATAAACAATATAACTTGACACAAGCCTGTGCCGTACAAACCAGAAGGAAAAAAGCAAGGATAGCGTAAAAGTGAAAGGGGTGTCTTTCAGGCAAAGGAAAAGGAGCAAGGACAGGGTACTGTAAAGAGTTAAAAATTAACCACAGTATCGCCTGAGAGTTGGGTGTACACAATCACAATTGAAAATAATATAAGTGTGACCCCACTCATGGGTGTCGACGTTTCGATCCCTTAGCTCAACTAAATACATGGGATCATCATCAGGACTTTTGTAATAGACAAAAACATGCCTGAATGTAGTCAATAACGCCTCAATGAGGTGAAGAACATAATCGATGGCCGTGCATGTCGGTAGGCTAAGCATCAGGCACCGACCGAGCAGCCCACGAGAGACGCGCCCGCATCCAGACGTGCGTCCCTAACGCCACACTGTTGGCCTCCGCCATGCACGGCCATCGCTGCCTGCATCGTTAAAACTATTCCGTGTTCACATACAGAGTGAACCAAGAGCTGCTACCCTCCGCAGTTGAAAACGGACCTCGAGGCACTTGATAACGCAGGAACTTTCCACCGGACCCCCTTTTAATGCTCTCCATCACGTTATCCACGTGAGCCAGTACCATATTTTGAAGAGAAGGACGGTTAACCATTAGAGATTATGTTCTTCACCTCATTGAGGCGTTATTGACTACATTCAGGCATGTTTTTGTCTATTACAAAAGTCCTGATGATGATCCCATGTATTTAGTTGAGCTAAGGGATCGAAACGTCGACACCCATGAGTGGGGTCACACTTATATTATTTTCAATTGTGATTGTGTACACCCAACTCTCAGGCGATACTGTGGTTAATTTTTAACTCTTTACAGTACCCTGTCCTTGCTCCTTTTCCTTTGCCTGAAAGACACCCCTTTCACTTTTACGCTATCCTTGCTTTTTTCCTTCTGGTTTGTACGGCACAGGCTTGTGTCAAGTTATATTGTTTATATTGTGAGATTGGATATTTCCTCCAGAAAATAAACTCCTTTCCCGGCTGGGTTTGGAAACTTGTTATTCGTATAGCTTCCATTGTGTACCTATACTACATCAGTTCGAATCTTAAATACGCTAAGTGACCTTTGTTCCTTATAACGTAGTTATACCCATGGTACTTAGCTATCCTTTGGGTCCCCTTGTATTTTGAAAAACTTCGCTTGTGACACTATCACAAGGTGGGGAAATAACTGGGAACCTAAATATACTGGGGATTTGGTCCATATCGGTTACATCATCTTCAATAGCACTCAGCCCATGGGCGGCCGTTTCTTGGGTGTTATTTAAGTCTAGTAGGGTAGGCAGCGGAATTTTCTTTAGAAGCTCAATTGAGCGTCGGCGCTCTGCTCTTCTCTCAGCAAGGAGAAGTTCCATATCTACTTCCTTAGTTGTTTTCTTAAAGAATTTATCAAGTGGGCCGAGTACAGAAACACCCACGCCGGGGAGGGGGGAGTGATTCATATCTAGACTAGGCTAGGTATACCAACTGGCACAGATAACACACTGAGTACAATACTGTAAAAACAATAAACAGTGAATAAATACAAATGTCAGTGACCTGGCCCAGCCCGGCCTCCTTCGGCCCCTGACGGCCACAGACGGCCCCGCCCTTGTCCCGGGCTTCTCCCGGGCACGCTCCCGCACGCTCCCGCTCTGCGGGGGTAAACGTCAGTGTTATACTCTACTGTTGCTTGCTAATTGGTTGGTGATCAGGGAGGTGTGGCCAGCGGGGAGAGCAGCCCAGGTGTGTTGAATGGGCGCGCAGGGGCTCCTGGTCACTGGAGTCCCTGCCTGCGTGCTCGCAGCCCCGCCGGCTTTCTCACCTGCCCGCGCCTCCTGTCCTGAACTCCCACAATGTCTGCAGCCTCTGGAGCGCGAGGCGCTGCGGGACCCGCGAAGCGGGTCCGGCGAGGTAGTTAGAGATGGTAAAGTTTGTCAGCTACGGATTCCTCTGGGGGTGCAGATCTCCCTTCCAGAGGACGGCGTTTCTGGCGGACAAACAGTAGAATAGAAAAAGGTTCCGTGGAACTGAGCAGGCAACCGGCTTTTCAGGCCGACGGGCGGGAGGCGTGGCCAGCGGGGAGAGCAGCCCAGGTGTGTTGAATGGGCGCGCAGGGGCTCCTGGTCACTGGAGTCCCTGCCTGCGTGCTCGCAGCCCCGCCGGCTTTCTCACCTGCCCGCGCCTCCTGTCCTCCGCCTCCTGTCCTGAACTCCCACAATGTCTGCAGCCTCTGGAGCACGAGGCGCTGCGGGACCCGTGAAGCGGGTCCGGCGAGGTTGTTAGAGATGGTAAAGTTTGTCAGCTACGGATTCCTCTGGGGGTGCAGATCTCCCTTCCAGTGGACGGCGTTTCTGGCGGACAAACAGTAGAATAGACACAGCCTATATAGTGACTCTAAACTCAGTTGTATATTAATTGTGGTGAATGCCATTGCATAGGAGAAGAGTAAAATTCATAAAAGTAAGTGGTGAACCTCCACAGTTAGCTATGGTAATTTAACGCCCCTGTGGGAATTTAGTGGAACAGCAGAAATGACAGGATTAGACTCACCTAAGTCAGTAAAAAGTCCAGGCATCAACAGTATCCCTTGGTCAACACATAGGGCCTAGCTCCTGTGTATGCTGGACTATACAAGGGGGAATAAAACAGTTAATGCAGGGTGGTTTGTATAAGGTAAAAATACAAGGTGTGTTCACTTGCACTAGATAGCTATGCTAAGCTCAGGCCCTATGGATTAGTGGGAACTACATGACATGGAGCTGACAGCGTTGGTTGGGTTATTATTTTATGGATCATCTGATTAGTGCAATAGCACCTTCTCAGAGAGTCCTACTGACCTTCAAACCCAAGACATCAGTGGTTGTATGGAAATCCGCCTCAGTAGGCAACACCTAATGTATTGACTGTAGGTTGCTCAAGGATGTAGTATAAAAATGTCCCACATTGTGTTACCCTCCCACTGTAAATTCATTTACTAATTTCCTTTTGCTTCTAAACATTTCAAACCAATGGCTGATGAGGAAGTAGAAGGAGAATTAAACATAGCAGAGAACTGCAGACATGCAGTTACTCTCAAATTTTTAAACTTTGGACTCCTGGCTACTGGTGGAGACGCTACCTTCGTGGTAGAGGCTCACAAAGTATTCAAGAAAGAGGTATTCTATTCCTGGGTTAAATTCCCAGCTGCAAGTGATCATACACTTTTAGTAAAAGATTTAGTAACAATGTACAGAAATCTTACACGGTTCATATTGCGAACAGTAACAGTTAACCCTGCACAGACTTCTCAAGCCACACAACCACATTTGGCCACTATAGGTATCAGCCCATAAACACTATGGGGAAGATTCCCACCAGTGAGGAGCAAGTTCTGGATAGCACAAAAACTCAGGGCCCGATGTAGGTAGCCCTTTACCGATCCGAATCGGCCGAAAATACCGATTTTCGGCCGTTTCCGATCGGTAAAGGGCTACCGAGATGTAGGGGCACATTTTCGGTAATTTTACCGAATCGGTATCATTACCGAATCAGTAAATTTACCGATTCGGTAATATGTACCGAATCGGTAAAATAATTACCGATTCGGTAATATTTACTGATTCGGTAAAATTACCGAAAATGCAATGTAGGTAGGCAATGTACCTTCTGCACATGGCTTACAGAATCGGTATTTTACCATGGAATACAAATCCATGGTAAAATACCGATTCCGGTGTGCATGCACATGTGTGCATGGACACCTATGTCATGTGACAGGCAGACCTGCCCTTAGGGCAGGTATGCCTGCCACATGGCACCTGTGCCTGTTTTGGGGGTGCCAGAGGGTGTCAAAGTGACACCCCCTGCACCCTTGTGAATTCTTTAATTACCGATTCGGTAAATACCGAATCGGTAATGCCTAATCATTCCTATGGGCTTCAAAGCCCATAGGAATGAATGGGCATTACCGATTCGGTATTTACCGAATCGGTAATTAAAGAATTGTTAAGGATTCGGTAACGAATCCAGATGTTGGGACTTACATACCATTTACCGATTTTGAAATACCGAATCGGTAGGATTCGGTATTTTAAAATCGGTAAATGGCATTTACCTACATCGGGCCCTAAGTGAGCTTGCAGCAGTATTTCCCCAGATGGGCCGGCAGGATAAACAGAGAATTGTGACTATCTGCTTTCCTATGGGAATAGCTCTCTCAGTGGAAGACTGTGCCACTTGGGGTACAGTCTACGCTGCTATTTAGACCTTTTCAGGCTGTTTTACCTGATGTACAGAAGCAGCTTATGATTGAGTATGGAGCAGTACCTGCCCTGGACTTAGGGATGAAACTGATGGGCAATTTTGCAGTAGTATCCACCATTATATTAAGTAACAAAAATGGGGAAGCAGCTGTGTTAGCTATACACCAATGCTTGAGGGATTTCACTCCTGCACTACAGGAACATGAATTACCTAAAATTATTGTGGAAACCTGTGCTACACTAGGTAGAGTTAATTTGGGAGCCAGACCTGTGAAACCACAAATTAAGAGTAATTCTGAAAAAGATAGCTCTAGGCAAGCACCTGACTCTTCAACGAAGAAGAAGTGGGATAATAAACAGAAATATAAATACAAACAAAGATCATGAGGTGGGTCTCCTCAGCAGCAAGCCACTGAAAAAAGATACAATCTTAGAAACCGTGATAGCATTAGAAATCCTGGCAGGTATCAGGATACTGATACACATTCCTCTTGTTCCTTTCAGGGGTCATCTGATACACGTTTGGAGAGAGATGGATGGTCAGAGCTTAGATCAGAAGAGCATATGAAGCTGAAGCCGGAATCACAATACTTGTCTGACCACATTATTAATCATGAAGAAAAAACAAAGAATAAGAAACCTCAATTCAATAAGAAAATAAGACATGCCCAGACTACTGAGGTTTCTGCTTCTGAATGGGGAATGGGCAGGGGGCAGAAGTCACAATAGCTTGCCAGAACCTGATGGATTATCTGGCAATAGTAGCGCTGAGTGAATATATCATGGTAAAACACCTGATACAAGGGTAAGTATTCCCCATGGATTATATTCTATTAAACTCCAATTGGAGGGGGGCATACCCAGAAACATCAAGGCTCTGTTTCAGGAGAATTTGACGTATGGTTGCGATATTCTTTTGGCTGCAAAAGACTGGCCACATGAGTTCTTAATGGAATGCCCAAATGGGAAAACATTAATTTTACCTGCTTTCTCTGACCTTGTTCCGGAATCAGTTAAACACTCTCAACCAAAGTAGTGGGCATTAGCGCTAGCTCCTGCACAGTACCAAAATCACATTGGGTGGGATGATGAGTCACCTCATCATGAGATCCCAATAAAATCAACTCCTCAACCCCAGAGACCATACAATACCCAATAAAACATGAAGCTAAAAACAAGTTTGGGAAATCTTAGAACAACTTGAATACCAAAGGTGTAATATAAAATGTCACCTCATCAATGAATAATTCTTTGTTTCCTGTAATGAAATCAGACAATTCATACTGTCTAGTATTAGACTACAGACATTTAGACACATCTACTTGCACATTCTCAGTACAAAAAGCACACAGTGCAGCACTAATGAAGAACAACGTGGGTAAGAAATACAAAACAACACTAGATGTCTCAAATTCAATTCAATTCAATTCAATAAATTTATATAGCGCGCTACATACCCAGAGGGTCTCAAGGCGCTTGGAGAGGGGTGGGGGATTACTTGTTGAATATCCAGGTTTTAAGTTGCTTCCTGAATGCTAGGTGGTTCTGAGTGAGGCGAAGGTGAATGGGAAGTGAGTTCCAGGTTTTAGCCGCCAGGTAGGAGAAGGATCTTCCTCCCATGGTGGTTTTGTTGATGCGAGGTACAGCAGCAAGGGCTTGGTTGGAGGAGCGTAGCTGGCGGGAGGGGGTGTAGAAGGAAAGTTGTGTGTTGAGGCAATCGGGTCCAAGTTCGTAAAGCGCTTTGTGTGCGTGGGTTAGGAGGCGGAATGTTATCCTCTTATTGACGGGGAGCCAGTGGAGGTTTTTCAGGTGACCCGAAATGTGGTTGTTACGCGGGATGTCTAGTATGAGTCTGGCTGATGCGTTCTGGATGAGTTTTTTCTGAAGTTTTGCGGTGGTACCGGCGTATAGGGTGTTTCCGTAGTCCAGGCGGCTTGTAACCAGTGCGTGGGTGACCGTTTTTCTAGTTTCGGTGGTGATCCATCGAAATGTTTTTTTGAGCATGCGAAGAATGTTGAAGCAAGAAGATGAAATGGCGTTGACTTGTCTGGTCATCGAGAGTGAGGAGTCCAGAATGACGCCCAGGTTCCGTGCGTGGTCTGTCGGGATGGGTGCTTTTCCAAGGGACTCTGGCCACCAAGAGTCGTCCCAGGCAGAGGGGGAGGTGCCTAAGATAAGGACTTCTGTTTTGTCGGAATTCAGTTTCAGACGGCTGTGCTTCATCCACTCGGCTACTTCTTTCATTCCTTCATGTAGGTTGGTGTTCAGGTCTTTGGTGAGTGAGAGGATAAGTTGAGTGTCATCAGCGTAGGAGATGATGTTGAGGTTGTGTTGGCGTGCGATGGCCGAAAGGGGGCTCATGTATACGTTGAAGAGGGTGGGACTGAGTGAGGATCCTTGTGGCACGCCACAAATGACGTCAGTGGCCTCTGACTTGAATGGTGGGAGGCGGACTCTCTGGGTTCTTCCGGCAAGGAACGAGGTGATCCATTCCAGTGCTTTTCCCTGGATTCCGATGTTTCTGAGGCGTTGTAGCAGGGTGCTATGACAGACTGTGTCAAAGGCAGCGGAGAGGTCGAGGAGGATGAGGGCGACTGTGTCTCCATTGTCCATTAGAGTTCGAATGTCGTCTGTTGCTGCGATGAGTGCAGTCTCAGTGCTGTGTTTGGCTCGGAAGCCGGACTGTGAGGAGTCGAGGGACTTGTTGGTTTCGAGGAAGGCGGCGAGTTGGTTGTTGACAGCTTTCTCGATGACTTTGGCCGGGAATGGAAGGAGCGAGATGGGGCGGTAGTTTTTGAGTTCGGTGGGGTCAGCTGTGGGTTTTTTCAGAAGGGCGCTGAGTTTGGCGTGTTTCCAGCTTTCCGGGAAGGTGGCGGAGTTGAGGGAGCAGTTGATGACGTCTCGGAGGTGTGGTGCTATGATGGAATCTGCTTTGTTAAAGATGTGGTGAGGGCATGGGTCTGTGGGGATCCTGAGTGGATGGAGTTCATCAGGCGGATGGTGTCCTCAGTGGAGATTGGGTTCCATTCATTAAGGATGTTCAAGGGGGGTGAAGGTACGGTAGAAGGTTGGGTGGGTTGGTCTCCGGGTTGGTTGTCGAAGCTGTTGTGGATGTCTGCGATTTTGTCGTGGAAGAACGTAGCTAGGGAGTCGCAAAGGGTTTGAGAGGGAGTGATGTCGTTGGAGTTGGCCGTGGGGTTGGTAAACTCTTTGATGATGTTGAATAATTCCTTGCTGTTGTGGGCGTTGTTGTCTAGTCGGTCTTTGAATGTGGCTTTCTTGGCAGTTCGGATCAGTTGGTGGTGTATGCGGGTGGCGTTTTTGAAGGAGTCCCTGGTGCTGGTGTTTGGGTCTTTTTTCCAGGCCTTCTCAAGGGAGCGACAGAGTTTCTTGGATTTCTTAAGATCCTCGTTGAACCAGGGGGCGTTTTTGTTGCCTAGTTTGATTTGACGTTTTTTCAGGGGTGCTAGGTTGTTGGCGCTGTTGGTTAGCCATTGAGTGAGGTTAATGCCCGCTTGGTTGGTGTTCGAAGAGTGGGCAGGGGGGTTTTGAAGAAGCGATGAGGAGATCTGGTCGATGGTGATTTTGTTCCAGTTTCTTCGCATAGTAAGTGGAGGATGGTTGTGGGTTGTGGTCTTATTGTAGATAAAGTGAACGCAGCTGTGGTCCGTCCAATGGAGAGTTGTGGTGTGACTGAAGGAGATATGTTTTCTGGAGGTGAAGATAGGGTCGAGTGTGTGACATGCGTGGTGGGTGGGGGTATTAACAAGTTGTTTGAGTCCGAGGTTGGCGAGATTGTCCAGAAGGGCGGTGGTGTTGCTGTCGTTGTTTTTTTCCAGGTGAAAATTGAGGTCTCCCAGTAGAATGTATTCCTCGGAGGGGAGGGCGTGTGGGGTGATAAAGTCAGTGATGTCTTCACTGAATTGTGCACGGGGTCCTGGTGGCCTGTAGAGGAGGGTGCCTCTGAGTGTGGTCTTGGGGTCGGTGTGGATCTGGAAGTGAAGGTATTCGGCGCCATTCAGGTTGACGTCTGAGCTGGTTGAGATGCGGATGGAATTCTTGTGGACGATAGCGATGCCTCCTCCTGTTTGCTTGTTGCGGTCTTTTCGTATGATCTTTTAGCCTTCCGGGATGGCAATGGTGATGTCTGGGGCTGAGGAGGCGTTCATCCATGTTTCTGTTAGGAAGGCGACGTCCGGAGAGATGGTGTCTAGTAGATTCCAGAGGTCGACGGCGTGTCTGTGGACCGAGCGGGTGTTGAGCAGGATGCATTTTAGGTGGTTGGTGTCAGGTCTCTGTTTAGTGTTAGTGGATGAGGAGTTGGTCTTGGTGCCGTCAAACTTGCAGGAGTTGCATGTGAAGGGTCCATGGGTGTGGCCAGGGGCGGCTTGGGCGCAGTTGGGGAGTCGACCAGGGTTAAGGGCTAAGAGGGTGGAGGCGGCGTATGTAATGCGGGTGGGGTGGGTGGTACGGGGGCCAAGGGGTCTGGCGCTGGGCGCGGGCTTGGCGCGGACGGGCGTAGACGGGCTTACCTTTGGC
The DNA here is from genome assembly GCF_964263255.1 of Lissotriton vulgaris. Lineage (NCBI taxonomy): Eukaryota > Metazoa > Chordata > Amphibia > Caudata > Salamandridae > Lissotriton > Lissotriton vulgaris. The sequence goes on from NC_141695.1 coordinate 409,325,336, forward strand.
GCATCTTCGGCACGACCGCTGCGCGTGGACGCTGGGCGTTGGGTCATTGGTCATAAATGGAGAGAGGAGGGGGGCGGAGCGTGGGAGGGGCAGCTGGGAGGCGGTAGCGAGGAGGGTAGGTGGGCCAGGGGAATGAACAACAGGGAAATGGAGGGCGGGATAGAGAGTCAAAACGGGGGGGTAGGAGGATTGAGGGTCCGAGCAACAGCAGGGAAATATTACCAAAGTAATTCAAATAACGTACTAATTAAGCATTCAGCGAACCCAGCGCACAATTTACAAAAGCTAAAGCCAACAATTACAGACAGCAACAGGCACCAAATGCAGACAGCAAAGTCGCGCTATTAAGGTTGACTGCAGCGCGATGCTCGGCGCTATAATCTGGTGAGGAGCGCTAAACAAGCTCAAATGCCAGCGACGGCTCGTGGAGGGAGTTATGGTGGGGCAGGAGGGCGGGGAGGGGGAGGGGCAGGGTGGAGGTTGCTAAAAACCGGCATATGGATAATTGCAGGTAAGTAAACAATTTAATTAATAAAACGAATTTCGTAGTGCGCCTTGCATCGCAAAATGCAATGCAGTGCGAGCTACGAAATTCGTCCTGAACAGCCAGGGTACTAGGTTCAGGTCGCAGTTGGGCACATCACCTATATGGGGTCCAGAGGGTACTCAATACCATGCCAAGAAGGGTAGTTGTACTCCATATGAAATCCTGTTTGGGTTAGGAATGTGGGTCCCAGACCTCAATATTATCAGCACAGTGGTGGCAGATACCCATTTCACATGATTTAACGTTTGGAGGTTTTACAAGAATGAAATCAATTCTGGGACGCACAAAACAATGTCCAATTAAAATGTACCACCACTGGCGAAGTGAAGGTTGTACCGACAAGACCCGGCTGGGTCCCGAAGAACGGGAATATGGTCAGAGAAAAAATTGTGGGCAAAAAGGAATTGGGCATGTCCTGGCTGTTGAATGTACCAGAACTGTACTCCATCTGCCCTTTTCGTTTGCCGAGACAAAAGGTTTGTCTCTATTGATCTCATCAAACCACATTATGTGGCCGATACTCAACAGTAAGATGTGTGGCATCCTGGGTAGTCAACAATCTCTTCTCGCTACTGCGCAGGAAGTTCAGATGGATTCTTCAATTCAGAGACACAAATTTCAATTCAACAACCAGAACAAAACAAGATCTACATCATGGGTACTCACACACTTTCTCTCGGGGGCCAAATTTACAGTGTGGTTTGTGTCCAAGGGCCGCGCCGGTGGGGGCGGGGTCAGTGGGGAAGAGGGCGGGGTCAGTGGGGAAGGGGGCGGGGCTAGAGCAACAAAAAAAACTGCGACCGTGAGGTTGATCACAGGTCCCTGCAGCGGTCGCCTTCGTCCACTGAGCCACCAGACCCGGCATACACACATCTCTCTCTCTGTCTCCCTCCCTCTCTTTCTCACTCTCCCTCCCTCTCTCTCTCTCTCCCTTCCTCCCTCTGTCTCTCTCACTCTGTCTCTCTCACTCTGTCTCACTCTCTCTCTGACTGTCTCACTCCCTCACTCTGTTTCCCTCTGTTTCCCTCTCGCTCACTCTGTTTCCCTCTCCCTCACTCTGTTTCCCTCTTCCTCACTCTATTTCCCTCTCCCTCCCTCTATTTCCCTCTCCCTCACTCTATCTCTCTCTCCCTCACTCTATTTCTTTCTCCCTCACTCTGTCGCCCTCTCTCTCCTTCCCTCTCCCTCATTCCCTCTGTCTCCCTCTCTCTCCTTCCCTCTCCCTCTCTCTGAGGTCTCCCTCTCTCTGAGGCCTCCCTCTCTTTGCCTTCCTCTCTATGCCTCCCTCCCTTTACCTCCCACTCGCTCCCTCCCTCTCCCTCTGCCTCCCTCTCCCCCTCCCCCAGTCTCCGTGCCTTTCCCTCCCTCAGTCTCCCTCCCTTTCCCTCTCACCCTTGCTCTCCCTCCCTATCCCTGCCTTTCCCTCCCTCCTTCTCGCTCTCCCTCCATTTGACTCCCTCCCTCCGTCAGCCTCCCTTTCCCTTCCTCCCTCTCCTTCACTTCATATGGTCTTGGTACTCTGGGCTGCCTTGCAATATCCTTTTAATACAAATCACAGGGTACTTTATTTCTTATAATATATGGTGACTCCATTACCCTTCCCACACACTGCTTAAAGTCCTTGGGTTGTTGCACTTTCATATGAAATCGATAGTATGTTTGCTGACCTGATGAATAAAAGTCGGACCTGTATCACAAAATTAAACACACCAAAGGGCAGTTAGACTTTTTTGCAAAAAGATATTGGAATCAGTTTAATACATGTCGGATTTTTTAAAAATGTTGTAGTGCAGAAGCAATATGCATGGACAGAAACAGAGATGATATATTTTTCCATCATTTCCTAATGCATGCATGCAAAAAAAATATATATATGTTGCCATAAATGTCTCCGTTCTACCGATCATCGTTCATTCAGAAAATGCGAGTTTTCGTTTTTGCATGTTTAAATTGCAGCTTTATTAATGCTCCATGTCCTCCCTTTCACCTTTGCCGCTGGCTCTGGCAGCAGGCGTGATGTCAGAGCTCAGCTGTAATAAGGCATTACAGTTGATCAGCTATGTCAGTTCTTTTTCACAGGCGACTAGAGATGTCACAGTCGCCTACCGTATGGAAATCAGAGGCACGCTTTAATAAAGGGATTCCAGTCTCTCCTATATTATGAACGCCCTTTTAATGTTATACTAATGTTGGACAAAATGAGCGTGCACATTAAAATCCACCCCCTGCCCCTCCCATCTTCCCCCTGAAATCTGCTCATCATAAATAAAGTGCAGGTTCTGAAATGCGGCTGGTGAGGTATTATTCAACATTAAATGTGCTCGTCAAAATGCTGCCTGATGGGATCGGAAAGTGGGCCCTGTCACAAAGATAGCACCAAGTAGAACCACTGACCTTTTGCAGGAATGCACTCACTTCTTTGTAGGGTACTGCAGTGGGTCTACATTAGCCAGTGCACAGAGGGTGCAAAACTTCAGCCAATGGTGAGTGGGGTTGCGTTACGGCTGGCAGGCTGAGGTACTTCAATTTGTATGAGAGAAAATGTATTTGCGTACCTAAACCCCAATTTTGTGGGTTATAGACGTGGCTGATCGCTAGTCAAAAAGGTTTCTTTGCTTGTAAGCTGAATTTAAATGCTAAAACATCCTTAACCATCAGATTAGGCAAGCACTAGTTAACGAACTGGTGGTTGAGTATAATGCAAAAATACCCAAGGGCAACAACAGTACTCTCTCGCTCTAACAGATGTTTCAACAACTGCTCTTATTTTTCAGGAGTATGGTTCAGACCTTCATCTCTGCGAACAGCTCTCCCCAAGAATTGAAGAGGAATGAATTGTAATTACACCAAACGCAAAGGGCGAGCTGTCCCCAAAGACAGCCATCCATCACACCGCAGATTCCCCCAGGGACACAGAGGTCAAAAATTGGTCACGGGCCTTACTCTGTCCCAGGTGGGACAGTGGCACCACATTACTGAAAATGCTGAAATAGCATTGGGCAGGGTCGGCTTTAGCGTTAGTAGCCTCCCATTGCGAGAGCCTTTGTTGCCCCCTTCCCGCCTTCTCTAAGGATGCCTTCACTATTTCCTTTCAGTGCTTCCCCTCATTTCTTTACAGCCACCCTCTCGCAATGAATTATTATTATTGCGATGCCCATTCAAATGTAGGGATTTGTTTCAAGTGGGTCCACACTGTGTAACCCCTCACTTTCTATTCCCTCACACGCTCACCAAGCTAGGCATGTCAGACCACCCACCTCTTTACACTCTAGAATACATTAACAAAATTATAGGAGGTCCCTCGCTGTTGTCTGATTCCGCTGAGACTTCCACAGAACCAAGTTCCTCTTTAGGAGATGACTTAGAAAAATTAAAGAAAAAAGAAGTACGTATGATACTGATGATCAAACTATTGACAGACTACTTAAAAGCAAACATAATCCCAGTCGGACTCCAGGTCCGCAATGTCCCTGGTGTTTTTACAACTAACCCCAAATATCTGAACGGCTTTAGCTATATCAGCACCACATGCTCCCGGCACTGGATGGTGCTTGGGATAGACATTGCCAGTGAAGAACTTAAAAAACTAAACACAGAAATCGCTGAATTAGAAAAACAAATCAAAGACAAAGGTACTCCCACAGAGGCAAAGAAACTTTTAGAACAAATACAAAAAACTGTTGAGGATTTCCACAAAATTGAACTAAACAAGAAAACCACCAAAGTTAAGAAAGATATAAAAGCCTTTTCTCAGGAGAGAGAATATCCGTACCTCTCCAAGGACTATTATACCAACCAGTCCTACAGTGGTCCACAAAACCAGAGGCCCTGGGGTAGATATAATAAAAGACAAAACTTCGTAGGGTTCACCGACAGTTCGGCTGACTCCTCAGACAATTCTGATCAACACGAAAGCCCAGGTCCATCACACAGGAATTTTTTAGGGAGAGGACGTGGCCAGCAAGAGCCTCAAGGGGCAGGCAAAGGCAAACAAACACAGAGATGGCCCAACCCCCCAGGCGAACGGTTCACCCGCCGCCAACATTACCGTTGGTAGCAGAACCCGACCCTATAGAAAATGATCTGACATTAAACAGAGAGAAAGGTCTTCTACCCATTTTTAATCTAACACAGCACACTTTGTCGGCTGATGAAGTTTCACTGCTCAATAAAGGCTTATCATTCGTGCCAACCATACGCCCAAACTTTGTGGACGCACAAACTGAACTTCTAAGGTTTTTTAGAAAAGTTTGCCTACACAGCTTCTTTATTTTAAACCCATCTCAACCAAAACACTGTAACACCCCCTTTAAACCACCATCCAAATTTTCCCCTACCGCAGGTATGATACCCCCTGAGATCCCTACATTCGAAAAACTTGTTCTGAAAGACCTTGCAGACCTTGAAACTAAACGATCTTTTGTACCTTACAACATTACCATTCAAGAAAAAAATGCCCTATCCACTCTAAAAAATAACCATTCCCTTGTGATAAAACCGGCGGACAAGGGTGGAGGGATTGTCATTCAAGAAATAGACTCCTATAAAAAGAAATCTTGCGACAACTCAATCACACTGAACATTATTGCAAACTACCTCGCAACCCTACCAATGAGATCCAGAAATTAATTTCTCAAGTCACCTCAGAAGCCTTAGAAACAGGCTTTCTATCAAAAAAGGAACATGAATTCCTCAACACAATGTCCCCACGCATACCAGTGATCTATTGTCTTCCTAAGATTCATAAGAACGCAGAGTCCCCACCCGGCCGTCCCATCGTCTCGGGCTGTGGTTCCGTTCTGGAACCCCTCGGACACTATATAGATTACTTCATAAAACAGTTTGTCCCGGGTACTATCTGTTACATAAAAGACAGAATGGACATGATTAATCTCATTGAGGAGCTACCATTTGACCCCACATCCAGCACCATGTGTACGCTGGATGTGGAATCGCTGTATACTAATATTCCCCAGTATGAGTCCCTTCGCGTCATCGAAAAAGTGCTAGAAACACGTCCACGCCCACACAATGTTCCTACCGTGTTTATTCTCCAACTGCTCGAGATTTGCTTAACTAAAAACTTTTTTGTCTTTGAAGGACAGTTCTACGGCCAAGTGCGTGGAACATCTATGGGAGCGATTTTCGCCCCTAACCTGGCCATACTCTATATGGACCACCTTGAGACATCATGCATCCTAGACACGTCTAACCCTTTCCATACAGGAATCACCTTGTGGAAACGGTACATAGACGACATTTTTTTATTGTGGAGTGACTCCCTAGAGAGCCTCACTCAATTCCATCATTGGCTAAATAATAACAGCGGAGGCCTGAAATACACACTCAGTACTAGTAAAGAATCACTTCCCTTCTTGGACTTAGTGATAAAACACACAGAAGGCCGCTTGACCACGAGTCTCCATCGCAAACCCACTGAGCGGAACACCTTATTGAACTACAGCAGCCATCACCCTCGTGCACTCAAAGATTCACTCCCTTTCTCCCAGTTCCTGCGCTTAAGGCGGAATTGCTATTTTAAGGAAGACTATTTCAGTGAGGCCAAGACACTAAGCCATAAGCTTAGAGCCAGAGGTTATCCACGGAAATTAGTGCGCCATTCCCTCAAACGCGCCTGGTATTGCCCTAGGGAAACCCTCCTAGAACCCAAACCTAAGAAAATGCAGGAACGCCTAATTGGGTCACCACATTTTCACCAGCATCACATGCCATCAAAAAGAGTATAGTCAAGCACTGGCCTGTGTTAAATGCTGGCCAACTGAATCTTGAACGCCCATTGTTCGCCTTTAAAAGGGCAAAAAACATTAAAGATCATCTAGTCCGGGCAGCCCTGCCCCAAACCCCCCAAAAAACAACTATCATCGATGCATGGGGGTTACCGACTCTTACAGGCCATGTGAAATGTGGTAGCTGCATATGTTGCAATTACACTGTTGAAGGAAAAACCTTTGAGCACGGAGCAATCAAATTTGAGAGAAAATATTTTTCTAACTGTAATTCAACAAATGTTGTGTATGCAATTTTCTGTCCTTGCAAAATGATCTATGTAGGCCAGACAAGCCAGAAAATCAAGCTTAGGATCGGACAGCATCGCAGCAGAATCCGGTGTAAAACGGCGAATGCACCCCTTGTGGAGCACTTCACGGACAATGGACATACTGAGAATGATCTCAAATGGACAATTATCACAGTGATCAAACCACCCCCAAGAGGGGCAGACATTTCACAATTACTCAACAAGGAAGAGCTCCATTGGATTCTGAGAACCAATAGCATCCACAGTGGCCTCAATCGCCTTGAAGACTGGACCTCCCTTTTATAAAGATGTCCCTTTTATAAAGATGTCTCTTGTAACATGTATTCAAGTCACAAACGGTGCCACTCTGCATGTACGTGCTCGTGTAATCACTATATAAGTCACTTACTCTGCACCTTTCCTGGGCAACCCACACCACCTTAAAATGGCCGCCTCCTTCCCATCCTTTTAGTCCCTCTTCGCTTTCTGCCGATAGTGTGCCTTAACCAGTCCCTCTTCACTTTCTGCCGATAGTGTGCCTTAACCAGCTCTGCCTAGGCAAACCGGCAGTCTCCATTGAAACTCCGAAGCAGATGCGGCGATACTGCCCACACTCACTGAAGTAAGTAGCATGGCCAGATCCCTTGGACACCACTTCTTTAACATGGCGGGTTCATGCCTAAACCCATTTTTACCCCTCTCTGCTTCCAGGTAATGCGATCGTGCATTCTCCAACAGCTGGCACACAGCACCCAACAGGACTTTCTGCCATTAAGCAAACAGAATTGGTAATTTAATTTATTCTGTTTTACACTCAATTTCTGTGTCAACTCCACCCCTTCTTAAACTTAGAAACCTCCACCTCTGCTTCTTGTTCATTTAGATCCCGCTGGTGCCACCAACCCCCAAAGTCCAGATGCTGAGCGCCCTTGCGCCTATAGTGAACTGTTGATTCTCTGCCACCTTAGGTAATTTGCCCATTGCCCTCTGGGTTTACCCAGGAGAATATTTCTTTCACTCTCGCACCGCGCCGTTTTTTGTTCCTCCTGACTCACTGGGAACACCTTGCTCATGATCAGGCACTGCGCTGGTTCGTCGTCTTTTAATATGCTGACTGGTTTTATCATACTCACTTGTCTTTTCTCCGTTGAATCACTGCAATAATTCACTATGTCATGACGAAGCTGTACTAAGCACCATGAATCGGCATCAATTCAACCGACTCCTTTTTAACGTCGTCACTGCGACACGCATTTCAATCCTCACTCAGTATAAACTAGAGAAATGTCACCACTTCTGCATGAAATTCAGTCCACACTGATCACGCAAATCCAAGCACCTAAGTCACAAACATTATGCTGAAAACATGCCTAGTATATTGTTGTCAAATGTGGTTAAAATTCTTCCTTTTCATTTTTATCCCCCCTTTTTTCTCCCCTTCTTCCTTTTTTGTATGTAAAGAATTGTTAAAAAGGTTTGATACATTATTATCAAGACAGCAATGCATTATTTGTTTGCCCTGAAGATGATGCCCTAAATTTAATGTTGGCATCGAAACGTCGTCGACACCCAAACACCCTATGCACCAGACTCAAGCTATAACCCATTGTGCAACGGTGTTAAATGATTAATTTTTGTCTGTCTATACTAAGTACAAGTGCACAGACCCATTTTGGCTTGCCTTTTGGCCAATTCTGTGTTCATTGTTCTGTCTTGTGTTCTGTGGGTCACGGCTGTGCCCACTTGTCATTTGAATGTTTTATTTGATACTACTTTTGGAAAATACTATGAAAATAAATTCTTGTCCGGCTGGACAAAAGACATACATTCTATTCTAGTGTATGGTTATCTATCACACTGTATTCCCCCTGAATAGGGACCACTGTTCTCTATAACATTCTAATGTAGGGTCACAGAGCGCTTTACATAAAACGCACATTATTCAGAGTCAATGAATCCTACAAGAGAGTAAATCCTTTTCCCTCCCTCCCTTTCCCTCCCACTCGCTCTCCCTCCGTGTCTGCCTCCCTTTCTCTCCCGCCCTTCCTTCTCCCTCTCTCCCTCTCTCCCTCTGTCTCCTCACCCTTGCTGTGTGTGCCCAGGCTGTGACAGCTTCCAGGCGCAGGCCCACACACACACAGCTGCACCCAAGCTCTTGACAGATCTTTAATAGACCATTGGTATGTTAATTAGGCCTTGATCACCTCTCAGCGCCTCTGCAGCCCCACTCGGACTGCGGCGGGAATCGCCCGGCCCCCACAGAGCAGCAGAGTTGCCGAGTGGCGCTCTGGTTGCAGAAACACTTAAAAAAAAAAAAGACTCTGGTACGATATTTACAAGGTCCGCGGGCCGCCAGGGAAGGCTTGCCGGGCCGCCAGCGGCCGTACTATGAGTACCCCTGATCTACATCAATATACCAAAGATGGAGTCATCTCCTGGTTCTACAAAATCTGCTTAGCTGCCAAAAATCGAAAGGCCGGAGTCTGGTTACTTCGTGGACTACGACAATTTCTCTTCAGATTCAACCGAACGTGAGCACCATTGCCACCACCTCTGCTTTTCAAGCTACGAGTGTTCTCTTTCTTGGGTTAAAGAAGAAATACTTTGTTACTCCCTAGTTACACTTCTGGATTACAATTGGGTTACTTTTCCTGGTCCTCTGGATTGGTTTGGTGACTGTCTTTTTTCCTTCTTCTGAATGAACAATATCTCCCAGAATGCTCTGCAGTACAACTTATGAACTTGGTTTTGAAACAGCATGCATCAACACACCATGAACAAAGGGACCTATCCCTGGTGAACATTACAGCAGTTCCCGTTCTAGAAGGAATAGTGTGGAACTGGGTATCGTATGATGTGTATGGTCCTACTGAACGTTTACAAATTCCATATTTGTTTAAAATGTCTTCAAATGATATCATCACCACTAGTACTTTCTCTGATGATTGGGACATTGATACAGTACATAATACGCAAGAATATCTAGAGCAGTCAACTGTGTTTTCTTCGGATGAATTGTATGATGGTACATCTAATTACAGCCATATGTTCTGGTATCAACATTATTGTCACCATTTTCTTCATAAAGCAAGCATCCATGTGCTGTTTATAATCACACCCAATGAGAACACAGCTCCAACACCTCCGAAAGGTAGTTCTAAAGCACTTGCACAGGAGTTTGCCTATTTTTCTGTTTTTAACACATCAGACCCAGCCTCATACTTCTACAGGCTTGCACCTACACTTGCAAAGAAAAATATGCTAACAAAAACCAAGCTAATATACTCTGCTTCTTTTCTCTTCCAGCTGTCGGTACAGGGTTTCAACTTTTGGAAAGACACAATAGATACAAAGTCTGTTTGAGGAGCAAAAGATTGGCAGGTTCGGGGAACGGAGGCCTTGTGTTGTAATGAAGAATCTTACTCAGGCAGGGTAAGTAAGAACGTCTTTATTCTGTCATCCACGCTCCGTAACTGACATGCTCCCCAACATTCTAAAGTGAACTCTCAAGGAACATTCCAAGGGGAAGGAGGAAGGAGGGTGGAAGGATTGTACCTAGGGAAGGAGAAAGGAAGATGACAACACATCGCCCTACACATGGGAAGGTTACAACACCTTGTTTAGAGTATGCCTAAATACCATATCAAATGATTTTCCTGAAAAAAACTGTGAAACAAAGTTTGTGTCTTGGAATAACCAAGATGAAAGATTTGAACACACCACACATTACCACATTTGCACATTTTGAGGAATGGCAACATTTCACACGATAAGATGAGGATACACTAGATGCTGTACTATGGCTCTTACAATTTATCATACCCCAACTTCAAGAGATGGTTGGTTTGGCCTTTAAACACTAATATATGTCAGTCCAGAATCCTGGGTAATGCCAAAGGGTTTAAGATCAATAAGCCTGATATAGGTTATGTACAATTGGAACACTCGGGTAGTGAAGTCATACAGTGTTGGGAAGTTGTGCCTTGATTGGCTAAAAACCTCAATATTATCTCAGGTGAAGCAACACTTGTCTCTTCTGTCTGATGACATGGATCTAAGGAGTTTCTTACTAGGTCCCCGGAATCCACGTCAAAGCGCATCTTATATGCCATATATAATAAGCTATGGAAGGCCTCTCAGCAGAAAGCTGCTGAAAGACTGCATGAAATTGATAGGATTAATCTAGAAAAGGGTTTGGCAGTGGCTGACAATTGTAAGACCATGTCATCTTCTGAGATACTTTCATTGGGCAACAAAGTGTCACCTGCAAGTGACATAATACAACAGGACTTTTCTATTTTACAACATGGACAGTCACAACTTCGGTCCATTATGTTGTTAAGCTGGACACTTCAAGCATTGCCTTCAGGCAATGTTCCGTGGCGTTATGAAACTGTCCAATCTGTTTTCTTCATATGATCTCTCTGAGAGACGGATATTAATGGCATGTAGAGATGCAAAGCATACATTGTAACATTAAAACAGTTACCTTTCACTGTTGCCGAGACGCCTTCCACGGATTGAATAATCCATGATTACATCACCAGACCATTCATGACATTCTAATTCCAATATTGTCTACAGCAACATCAGTTAAGTAGGAGAAAGATTTGTGCATGAATACTGGGAATTACTTTCCAAGTTCAGATGCAGAAATGGGGACACAGAGGATTTCTGAGCGTTTCCGACTGTGAGAATGCTTTAAGCGGGTCCTTGATCTGCACGGACATTTTTTTCCCCAGAGTTTTATATAGTGTGGACTAGACCTAATGGTATAAGAGCGCTTTACATGTGCACCAGTTGCGTTACAGATGGACACATACATTTTTGCTGGGCATGGGGAGATTTAGTATTTTGCCCAGAATCACAGGATTCTGAGCATCTCTGGTGAGACTCGAACCCCGTACCCCCACTCCGAGGTTGGCTGCTCTAATCCAATCCAATACACCTCATCCCAATCCAATCCACAACAATCCAGTCAGCTCCACTCAAGTCCACCCCGCCACCTACCCCACTCCAATCCACCTCAATCCAATCCACCCCACCTCAATCCAGTGTATCCCACCCCAATCCAACCCACCTTAATCCAATCCAACCCACCCCACTGCAATCCAATCTACTCCACTCCAATCCACCCCACCCCACCCCACCCCATGCCAATCCAATCCAATCCACCCCACTCCACTTCATCCCCCCACTCCATTCCACACACTCCATTCCCTTCACTCCATTCCACCCCACTCAAGCCCAACCCACTCCAATTCACCTCACTCCACTTCACCCCACTCAAATCCATCCCACTCCAGTCCACCCCAACCCAATCCACCCCACCCCATTTCATTTTATCCTAATCCAATCAAATCCACCCCATCCAGGCCATTTCAATCCAATCCACCCCACTCCACTGCAGACCTATCTATCCCACTCTATTCCAATCCACCCCCTCTACCCCAATTCAATCCTCAGGGAGCTGTTTCCAGGGTCCTGGCGAGCTACTAGTAGCTCCCGAGCTACCAGTTGGAGACCCTTTCTCTATGTCCACAAATGCATAGATCACACACATCAGTCATTTGGCTATGCTCAAGGCGTTAGAAAACACAGAATATATAAAATGACATTAATTGTCCTATTTTTGATTGTTCTGTATGGAAATCAAGGAAACCCAACATGGGGCCAATCTGTTCGGCCGAGATGCCCGATTGCCTTGTCAAGTAGAGGCACAACTTCTTTAAAATGGGTCTATCCGGGTCAGACATGAGTTTCGTGAGTGTGCCGGTCTGGTGGGATAACTGATTAGCCTTTCACTCCCCTGATGATAGCCCACACAACTCCGATATGATCCCAGGTGTTCACCATCCCACGTTAAACTACCAACCTTCTCTGTCAACAAGCTTATATACCATGTTCACCGGGAGAGGCAGTACAGAAAAGGGCATTAAGCAAAGTTCTGACTTTTTGGGGACATTCTACGGTTTTGAGAAAGCTGTGGATGAACCTGCCAAGGTGATACAACAACCTATATGAGAAAATAATTTATATTTCTTTGAAGACCACCTAATACACTTAATTGTGTGCCTCCTTCGCCAACTAAAAAGATACACCAAAATGACACGTTGTAGAGTTTAAACTAGTCACAGTGCACAGAATCACTTATTTGTTTATTTAACATTTTTTTAATATAGCTCTAGCTTGACCCGTGGGTATCAGAGAGCTTTACATACACACAGGAGAAAAAAAAGAAAAGCATTACATAGCAAGACCTAAGGAAGCAGAGAAGATGTAAGTAAAACATAATAATTAGGTAAACAGTAAAAGGGAGGTAAAAAAACACATTCAAGAAAGCACCTCTCCTTTTAATGGTCGAGTGAGAGGGGAGTCTGCTAGCATATTGAAGTTTAGGTTAGTTGACGTTGATGGTAAAGTATTTGTTGAGGAGATGGAGTTTCAGTTCCCTTTTGAAGCAGAAGGAGAGGTTGCATCTGAGGTCTCTTGTGAGTGCTTTCCACATTCTGGGTACGTTACCAGAGAAGGATCGGCTCTGAGTGGTTTTCTTTCTTATTTTCGGAGGGATGAGAAGTGACTTGGAGCTTCTCAGAGTTCTGGATTTTCCTGCTTTAACCATTTCTGCTGTTTAGGTAGTTAGGGAAAGGTGAGTGAAGGGTTTTGTGTGTGATGCAGGCCAGTTTGTAAATACATCTCTCTTCCATGGGAAGCCAGTTTAGGGAGTTGAGGGTTGGTGTGATGTGTTTGAATTTGTTTACACCAGTTATGAGTCGAGCTGCCATGTTAAGGACTCACCTTAGTGGGGCTAAGTGAGCTTTTGATGCCCCTGTTAGGATGGCGTTCTCATAGTCCAGTTTGGAAAGGACTAGGGATTGTACCATTGTCTTGAGATCATCCTGGGGAATGCAAGGTTTAATTTTCTTGAGGTGTTTTAGTGAGTAAATCGCACATTTTGCAGAGTTTTTGATGTGGGTGTTCATTGATAAGTTCTTGTCCAGGGTAATGCCTCTTGACTTAACTGAGTCGGATAGGACGAGGGGGCAGTTTAGGGAATCAAGATTCTTGAGCCAGTTTTGAATTGGTCAGTGGTTACTTTTTGGGGAGAACATTATTAATTCCGTTTTGTCCTGGTTTAGCTTTAGGTGGTTTGCGTTTAACTAAGTTTGGATCTTGGTTAGTGTGACATTGAGGTGTAGAATGTCGCTGTGTGATTTGATTTTGTAATATATTTGTCTGTCATCTGCAGATAGGTGGTAGTTAACTCCTGCTTGTTTCGGAATGATAGTGAGGGGTTCCATGAAGAGATTGAAGAGGGATGTTGAGAGGATCGAGCCTTGTGGAACCCCAAGTGTGACTTGTGTAGGTCTAGAGAGACAGACAGGAGTTGATTTTAATTTGTTGCGAACAGTGCTGAAGGAAGGAAGTGAACCATTTTAGTACTATGCTGTTAATGCCAGAGCGCCTCTTCAAGTTCACAAGTAAATCCAGGTGATTTATAGTGTCGAATGACAGGTGATGCCGCTGATAGGTCGATGAGGATGAGGAGACAATCTTCACCATCATCTAAGGCTCTGTTTATATCATCGGAAATGTTGAGCATTGCTGTTTCAGGGCTACGCCCTTTCCTAAAACCCAATTGAAAGGTGTTGAGGAGGTTGAACTCATCAATGTGTTTGTGTTCATCACTTCTCTAGTGTTTTGACTAGGAACAGGAGGTTGGAGATAGGTCTAATGTTGTTGAGATCGTTAGGGTCTGCTCCTAGTTTCTTGAGTATTTATTGTGTGTTGTTTACTTTTAAGAGTCATTTGGATAGGTCATAAGATTATTTCCTCTGATCTGGTGAGTAACAAGTGATGTAATCTTGCTGCAATGAAATCACTGGTTCTGAGATCACGTAACGTCATCAAAGTTGACATAATATTATGCTGTTTGGAGCTTTTAAAAAAATAATAAATAGATTTGAGCACCTTTTGTCATAGGATTTTGACAAGTATGTATAAACTGATATTTACACCTCTAAAACATATTAACACATAATCTTTAACAGCATACCCAATCCAAATATGCATGATCGGATTCTCCTCAACTCCTTACCCACTGGCAATGGAGCAGTCATTTGGCGGGAAGACATAAGAGTCTGGTTAAGGGAGATAAAATATCAAGCTATGATGAGACAGGGCTGCTGCAAGAAGAAAAGAGATGAGGAGTCAAAGACAAGAGCACCCACTCTCACCACCCCCATGCAGAAGATAATAATGGGCCCCTGGGTAGACACAAAATGAGGTGATATTCAGAGGAAGAGGTCCTCAATCCAATCTATGACCCGGATTCAAAATCACACCCTTGCCCACACTTCACCAGGATAAAATATCTCATAAGAATTGCATTGTATTGTGATTGTATTTATATAGAGCTTACTACCCCTGACAAGGTGTCGAAGTGCTTTGGACCATCGACCACCAGCTCACTTCTCAAACATAAAGGCAAGGACTGGCTAGACATGGGACCGGCTGACACTGAATGCCTTGCAACACAAACAGGTGTTTCTGTCCCTACCTGCACAGAAAAGAGCAGAGGGAACCCGTCTACAAGGCAGAGCAGAACAGGCACAGAACCTGACCCACTGGCAGTAGAAACATTGCCATGTGTTATTTCAATAATATTCTCAACAACAAAGGAGTGACTTTAGTGAAAAAAAGGTGATAATACAATTAGAATCACAAGATAACGCTTCACTGTATGCTGCACGCGTGATCAGTACTCACACGCGTGCAGGGAATACAGTCAGGCAGTCTGAGAAGTCCCTAGGGGGGCCCGGGCGACAATCTTCAATCAGAAGAGAGTCAAAGCGTTCTTTAGTCACCATCTAGTGGGAGGGGGGAGGACCTAAGTTCTTAGAAGGACCCTCACTCACCACTAGTTGGTGACATGCTTCATCATCGGGTCCCCGCTGGGGTGACCGAATGTCTCCCCAGCGTGCTACGACGCCTGATTACAGCGGAGCAGGATGTGGTGGGTGCAACAGTGCCCAAATTAGGAAGTGACTAAACGTGATAGTGCAAAAGTGTATTAAACAATTAAAAAATGCAGAGGTTGTGCCCTTAGAAATTTTTTTTTAATAATGGGAGACAACCAGAGCCCGTGTAGGTACACGGTGGGGAGCCGCAGGCGTGGAATATAACGCCGCGTGAAAATAACCCAGGCTGCCATTTCCGAAGGAGCACAATCTGTTCCCTCAGAAAGTTCCCGTTTTTTATACCCCTACCAGAACTGAGTAGTGAGGTTGAGATGGAATGTCCTTCCATCCTTTGATTTTAAATGAAATTTTCAAAAAATTTTCACACTTAGAGCCTCACGGGAGGGTGCACCTTAGAGCGTGCATATCACCGGAGGACTTTTGTTGTAGGTCCTGAAGAAAGCTGAGCTACATGCAACCCTAACAGCTGAAACATGTCGACCAAATTTTACTTCTGACTTAGGACTCCGGTTCCTTAATTAAGAACCGTGGGAGTCCGCACACTTTGTTTTTAACCAATGCGGGTTGGCCATTATTAAAAAAAAAATTCTAAGGGCACAACCTCTGCATTTTTTAATTGTTTAATACACTTTTGCACTATCACGTTTAGTCACTTCCTAATTTGGGCACTGTTGCACCCACCACATCCTGCTCCGCTGTAATCAGGCGTCGTAGCACGCTGGGGAGACATTCGGTCACCCCAGCGGGGACCCGATGATGAAGCATGTCACCAACTAGTGGTGAGTGAGGGTCCTTCTAAGAACTTAGGTCCTCCCCCCTCCCACTAGATGGTGACTAAAGAACGCTTTGACTCTCTTCTGATTGAAGATTGTCGCCCGGGCCCCCCTAGGGACTTCTCAGACTGCCTGACTGTATTCCCTGCACGCGTGTGAGTACTGATCACGCGTGCAGCATACAGTGAAGCGTTATCTTGTGATTCTAATTTTATTATCACCTTTTTTTCACTAAAGTCACTCCTTTGTTGTTGAGAATATATTGAACTGGGGTACAGGAGTGTCTACACCATACCTCTCTTGTTGTTTTTGAATTATTTCAATAATAACCTTTTTATACAGCACAAAACAAACCGGCTTTGTAGCACTTGATGAAGTGTTTATTACTACCCAACTGATCCAAATGTGTTAATCACAGAAACATGAAAGGCTGAGGAAAAACTTTCAAAGATCCAAACTAGTAGGCCCTGCTTGTTAGTTTACAGACAGCTATTTCCCAGTTATGCATAACTCAAATGTATCTTACCAGGACTGTAACTTGTTACCCACAGGTAACACAAGGATCAGTGCAACAAAACATTTACCCAATGAGCTATCGCTCTTAGAATACAAGTCTTTAACACAACATTATAAGTGTTACTAGTGAGTAGGCAATTTAAAACTCTGAGTTATTTATAATTATTCATATCCATGGCGAGATATTACACGCAACTCTGGCTCTAGCAGGGGTTAACCACCAGAGTTATCAAGCACCAAAAATCCTTATTCTGTAGAGTATTGAAGAATGACTCTTCATAAAGCACTACTTTCAAAACCAGTTATTCAGATTGTGGTTTTTGAAAAAGTGTACATGCCTCGTGGTGAGAACATGCTCACCAATGCTCCCTTGAGATTATATATCTGCCTGACATTATCACATAGGGCCCTTCATTTTCACAAGGTCAGAGCGCAAGGGTGACACCAGGGAGGACCTGGCCTGGCAGTTCTTGTTGGACTATCCCGATTGGAGCAGGGTCAAGATCGATTTGCATATGGCTGGTGTCCAAACTGAAATGGCGTTGTGTGTTTGGTGTATGCCCTAGGTGGCAAGGGTATGCCCAGACATGGGTCCCTGCTCACTCTGCCACCTGAACCAAGCTACACCAGACTGAGGAGCCCTAATCAGGGTAACACTGGTCTTGGGTTGCCTGTGCTCCAGTTCAGGGAGGACCTGTCCTGTCAGTTCAGGCTGGACTGTTCCTTTTGGAACAGGGTCAAGACTGATATGCATATGGCTGGGTCCAAACTGAAATGGCATGGTGAGCAATATAATGATGTGTTGGGATGCTTCCCTGAGTGAATGCCGGTGATAAGACAAATTGCAAGCATTCCTCTCATCACCTTTTGTGTGTTTGATCAACAATTTAGGTAAGCCATGTGCTTAGGGGATTGAAGGCGAAAGATTGTGACTGGACCAGAGTACAACCAAAGGTCGATGATAGGTTCAACATCCGATTTCTGTAACACATGCAGAGACAGGAGATGAAAACTTCTGCTTCTGCTGGGGACACAAGTGAAACAAATTACCTTATTTCTTTTTGCAGTTTTATACAGCGTGAACTCGACCTGAGGGATTTGGAGCGCCTTACTCGAGCACCAGTTACATTACACCTGTGGCCATGAGGTCAAAAACAGGTTTCTGGAGCTGAAGCTTTAGTCCACTACGTTGCCAGAATGGACAAGTCTGAAACTAAGGTATGCAGAACTAGTAGATGAATTCGAAGTGGGTCATGTTCTTCACTTCACACCACTTTATTCTGCAGCCTCACCTTCTCTCATTGTCAGAACCCCTTTCAGAGGGCCACGCGGCACGCAGGGGCTACTGTGCCCAACCACGGTTGTTGAAGCCTTTTACTCCTGATGTTACTATGAATTCTGAGTAACTGGGCATGTCCCCTTTCTGCTCTTGACTCTCAGTGGTAGCTGAATTGCTCCCTAATAGGTCAAACTGAAGAGTTTCTGTTTGGTCCTTCAAGGACTAGTCAAAAGTGTCTATGGTGCTATAGTCCTTTAGCAGCAAGCCACATGGGCCCAGCAATATTTACAACAAGGGGTGGTGAGGGACAGAGTCTCTAAATTAAGCAGAAAACTCTCACCCAGTCAAGAGATCAGGGCTAGACCCAACACCGTTTTTTAGCTCACTGCACCATCCCAGTTTCAGAACCTGGCTGTATGCAAATTAGTCTGTTCCTGTCCCAGTGCATGATGGGAACAGGGCAAACCAGACTACAAAAGCCAATTCTTACACTGGGAAGGAAACAAGCTCCCGGGGACCGGTTTCTGGCATTACAGCCGTCTTCGGCCCGGTTTGCTTGAATCCTGATGGTGCAATGAGCAAGGGACTCATGTCTGAGTATACCCTTCCACGCTTAGGGTGGACAATAATATTTACAACAAGGGGTGGTGAGGGACAGAGTCTCTGAATTAAGCAGAAAACTCTCACCCAGTCAAGACATCAGGGCTAGATCCAACACAGTTTTTTAGCTCACTGCACCATCCCAGTTTCAGAACCTGGCTGTATGCAAATTAGTCTGTTCCTGTCCCAGTGCATGATGGGAACAGGGCAAACCAAACTACAAAAGCCAATTCTTACACTGGGAAGGAAACAAGCTCCCGGGGACCGGTTTCTGGCATTACAGCCGTCTTCGGCCCGGTTTGCTTGTATCCTGATGGTGCAATGAGCAAGGGACTCATGTCTGAGTATACCCTTCCACGCTTAGGGTGGACAAAAATATTTACAACAAGGGGTGGTGAGGGACAGAGTCTCTGAATTAAGCAGAAAACTCTCACCCAGTCAAGAGATCAGGGCTAGATCCAACACCGTTTTTTAGCTCACTGCACCATCCCAGTTTCAGAACCTGTCTGTAT
Organism: Lissotriton vulgaris; assembly: GCF_964263255.1. Taxonomy (NCBI): domain Eukaryota; kingdom Metazoa; phylum Chordata; class Amphibia; order Caudata; family Salamandridae; genus Lissotriton; species Lissotriton vulgaris. The sequence continues at coordinate 409,344,581 of NC_141695.1, forward strand.
GCAAATTAGTCTTTTCCTGTCCCAGTGCATGATGGGAACAGGGCAAACCAAACTACAAAAGCCAATTCTTACAGTGGGAAGGAAACAAGCTCCCGGGAACCGGTTTCTGGCATTACAGCCGTCTTCGGCCCGGTTTGCTTGAATCCTGATGGTGCAATGAGCAAGGGACTCATGTCTGAGTATACCCTTCCACGCTTAGGGTGGACAAAAATATTTACAACAAGGGGTGGTGAGGGACAGAGTCTCTGAATTAAGCAGAAAACTCTCACCCAGTCAAGAGATCAGGGCTAGATCCAGCACTGTTTTTTAGCTCACTGCACCATCCCAGTTTCAGAACCTGGCTGTATGCAAATTAGTCTGTTCCTGTCCCAGTGCATGATGGGAACAGGGCAAACCAAACTACAAAAGCCAATTCTTACACTGGGAAGGAAACAAGCTCCCGGGGACCGGTTTCTGGCATTACAGCCGTCTTCGGCCCGGTTTGCTTGAATCCTGATGGTGCAATGAGCAAGGGACTCATGTCTGAGTATTCCCTTCCACGCTTAGGGTGGACAAAAATATTTACAACAAGGGGTGGTGAGGGACAGAGTCTCTGAATTAAGAAGAAAACTCTCACCCAGTCAAGAGATCAGGGCTAGATCTAACACCGTTTTTTAGCTCACTGCACCATCTCAGTTTCAGAACCTGGCTGTTTGCAAATTAGTCTGTTCCTGTCCCAGTGCATGATGGGAACAGGGCAAACCAAACTACAAAAGCCAATTCCTACACTGGGAAGGAAACAAGCTCCCGGGGACCGGTTTCTGCCATTACAGCCGTCTTCGGCCCGGTTTGCTTGAATCCTGATGGTGCAATGAGCAAGGGACTCATGTCTGAGTATACCCTTCCACGCTTGGGGTGGACAAAAATATTTACAACAAGGGGTGGTGAGGGACAGAGTCTCTTAATTAAGCAGAAAACTCTCACCCAGTCAAGAGATCAGGGCTAGATCCAACACCGTTTTTTAGCTCACTGCACCATCCCAGTTTCAGAACCTGGCTGTATGCAAATTAGTCTGTTCCTGTCCCAGTGCATGATGGGAACAGGGCAAACCAAACTTCAAAAGCCAATTCTTACACTGGGAAGGAAACAAGCTCCCGGACACCGGTTTCTGCCATTACAGCCGTCTTCGGCCCGGTTTGCTTGAATCCTGATGGTGCAATGAGCAAGGGACTCATGTCTGAGTATACCCTTCCACGCTTGGGGTGGACAAAAATATTTACAACAAGGGGTGGTGAGGGACAGAGTCTCTGAATTAAGCAGAAAACTCTCACCCAGTCAAGAGATCAGGGCTAGATCCAACACCGTTTTTTAGCTCACTGCACCATCCCAGTTTCAGAACCTGGCTGTATGCAATTTAGTCTGTTCCTGTCCCAGTGCATGATGGGAACAGGGCAAACCAAACTACAAAAGCCAATTCTTACACTGGGAAGAAAAAAGCTCCCGGGGACCGGTTTCTGGCATTACAGCCGTCTTCGGCCCGGTTTGCTTGAATCCTGATGGTGCAATGAGCAAGGGACTCATGTCTGAGTATACCCTTCCACGCTAAGGGTGGACAAAAATATTTACAACAAGGGGTGGTGAGGGACAGAGTCTCTGAATTAAGCAGAAAACTCTCACCCAGTCAAGAGATCAGGGCTAGATCCAACACCGTTTTTTACCTCACTGCACCATCCCAGTTTCAGAACCTGGCTGTATGCAAATTAGTCTGTTCCTGTCCCAGTGCATGATGGGAACAGGGCAAACCAAACTACAAAAGCCAATTCTTACACTGGGAAGGAAACAAGCTCCCGGGGACCGGTTTCTGGCATTACAGCCGTCTTCGGCCCGGTTTGCTTGAATCCTGATGGTGCAATGAGCAAGGGACTCATGTCTGAGTATACCCTTCCACGCTTATGGTGGACAACAATATTTACAACAAGGGGTGGTGAGGGACAGAGTCTCTGAATTAAGCAGAAAACTCTCACCCAGTCAAGAGATCAGGGCTAGATCCAACACCGTTTTTTAGCTCACTGCACCATCCCAGTTTCAGAACCTGGCTGTATGCAAATTAGTCTGTTCCTGTCCCAGTGCATGATGGGAACAGGGCAAACCAAACTACAAAAGCCAATTCTTACACTGGGAAGGAAACAAGCTCCCGGGGCTTGCACCCAGGTGTGCAGGCAGTCCCCCTTGAGCGGCGCTGCTGGCTTCTTCAGTTATCAGAGCAGATCCCAGCTCATGGAGCATCAGTAAGTCAGCCATCCCCAATGTGTGTGTGTGGGGAGGGGGGGGGGGGTAATGTTCTTTAGCTCCCTACTAGAGCCCAGTAGAGTGTGTCATTGTCAGTGGCGTCCTCTGCAGTTTCAGGGGTCAGTCAAAGGTAAGTTCTCTTACTGTGCAGGCTCAATACGCCAAATGAAGCCTCAGTCTTTTCCTCTGGAAATGGTCCAAACATCTTGGCAATGTAGGCACCTGCAGCCCATCATGGCATATGGGGTTGCTGAGGTACTTAGGACACCATGTGCAGACTCTTTCAGTGTGAATGCTTCCACCACAGTGGTTATGGGTATGAACGCTCCTTCAGCTACACCTTTACAGGTGGCCCAACCTGGCATACGTGGTCAAGGCAGCATGGCGATACGGGCTTAGCAAGACCAACACAGTGCTCAACACACTACTCAGTCCACAGCAGCCCTCTCTTAGCATACAGTGGTTGCCAAACCAACACTGCACAAGGGCAACAGCCTGATTGGTGCACAGCCATTCCCTCCCGCCTCGCTTACGGTCTCTTCTTGACAGAGATCCCCACTGAACTTCACTCCCTCCAATGCTCTCCTCTTCCTCACAGGGCACACTGGTCTTGATAAGCAGCAGCCTCTGGCGCTCCAAGCTCCAGGGCCGGTGGTCTTGGTTTTCCTTAGTTTTGTCCGTTAACAAGCAGGGAGGCCAGCAAGCCTTTACCCCTATCTCTGGTCACAGGTAGAAGTCTTGCAGAGCTTCTCCTTCTCGCACAGCCCAACTAGCTGCTTGGCAATTGACACATTTTGGGGTCTCAGCCTCTGCTTCTTATAGGCCTTTTCCAGATACCAAATGTGATTTATGATCTGAGCCTTTGAAATGTTATGCTGGAGTTCTGCATCTTTTGAAATGTGCATTTCAGTACTTCTTCCTGAAAATATGCTTGTCACATCATGCACCAATCTGAAGCTGATTAAACCAAAAAAAAAATCATGAGAATGACCAGATTTCACACCTGGATGTCACTGTGTCAAACAAGTGATGTTATGCTGTTCCTCTAATGGTAGAGTTACAGAGTCAAGTAGAGGCTGGGTCCAGCTAATCCCACATAAGGTCTATAGTTGGAAATCCATTTGTTGGATTTTATTGTCTCCCCCACACCCTTTCAGGTGTCATGCTTCATCATATGGGCTACTCCTTGTTGGGTCAGCGGTGCAATACCCAACGGGCTCACCTTAAAAAGGGGCACTTTATCAGAGATCTTTTATCCAACAGCCATATGGTGAAGTGTGGGTATGGGGCCAGAAACGTGTAGGACTGGGAGTACCTGGTGTGGAATAATTTTATTCTTGGGGTCTCCTGTCCTAATTAAAAACAGTAAACACAGCACTCACCTGAGTGTAATGTCTCGTGGTAGAGTGTCCGTGTGTTAGTCATCAGAGGTCGACATGTTTCTCGCGTATCGTAGATTTACTCGCGATTCTTCAGGACCAGGAAAACAGAAAGACTATCTACACTTTAAAATCTTTTGGTAACTCAGTTTTGCAAAAGAGGAAGAGGTATCTTATTTTAAGTGAAATACCTGTGGTAGCCTGGATCTGCATATAGTGGGAAAAAGGAGATAACATTACAGGCATGTAAGGTGAAAAAACATTTGAAGACACAGCCTATATAGTGACTCTAAACTCAGTTCTATATTAATTGTGGTGAACGCCATTGCATAGGAGAAGAGTAAAATTCATAAAAGTAAGTGGTGAACCCCCACAGTTAGCTATGGTAATTTAACGCCCCTGTGTGAATTTAGTGGAACAGCAGAAAATACAGTATTAGACTCACCTAAGTCAGTAAAATGTCCAGGCATCAACAGTACCTGGTGGTCAACACAGAGGGCCTAGCTCCTATGTATGCTGAACTATACAAGGGGGAATAAAAACAATTAATGCAGGGTGGTTTGTATAAGGTAAAAATACAAGGTGTGTTCACTTTCACTAGATGGCTATGCTAAGCTCAGGCCCTATGGATTAGTGGGAACTACATGACATGGAGCTGACAGCGTTGGTTGGGTTAATATTTTATGGATCATCTGAGAGTCCTACTGACCTTCAAACCCAAGACATCAGTGGTTGTATGGAAACCCGCCTCAGTAGGCAAAACCCAATGTATTGGCTGTAGGTTGCTCGAGAATGTAGGATAAAAATGTCCCACATTGTGTTACCCTCCCACTGTAAATTCATTTACTAATTTCATTTTGCTTCTAAACATTTCAAACCAATGGCTGATGAGGAAGTAGAAGGAGAATTAAACATAGCAGAGAACTGCAGACATGCAGTTACTCTCAAATTTTTAAACTTTGGACTCCTGGCTACGGGTGGAGACGCTACCTTCGTGGTAGAGGCTCACAAAGTATTCAAGACAGAGGTATTCTATTCCTGGGTTAAATTCCCAGCTGCAAGTGATCATACACAAACATTTCATACCTATTTTGAGAATGACGCACCAGATGAATGCACTCCATATGAAGAACTAGAAATTCCTCTCTCTTACCAAGAGCATATGAATTGGTTTAAAGTTTACCTCCCACACTACAACAAATATGTGAGAATAGGTCAGCTCAGCAAAGAAGGAGCGACATGGCCAGTCTTAGCTGCATACACACCACATCCAGACACTACTAACTTAACTGCAGCAGAATTGCAAACACTATATAGAGATTTAGGAAAAATGTACAGAAATCTTACACAGTTCATAATGTGAACAGTAACAGTTAACCTTGCACGGACTGCTCAAGCCGCACAACCACATTTAGCCACTATAGGTATCAGCCCATAAACACTATGGGGAAGATTCCCACAGTGAGGAGCAAGTTCTGGATAGCACAAAAACTAAGTGAGCTTGAAGCAGTATTTCCCCAGATGGGCCGGCAGGATAAACAGAGAATACTGACTATCTGCTTGCCTATGGGAATGGCTCCCTCAGTGGAAGACTGCGCCACTTGGGGTACAGTCTTCACTGCCATTTATACCTTTTCAGGCTGTTTTACCTGATGTACTGAAGCAGCTTATGATTGAGTACGGAGCAGTACCTGCCCTGGCCTTAGGGATGAAACTGATGGGCAATTTTGCAGTAGTATCCACCATTATATTAAGTAACAATAAAAAGGGGAAGCAGCTGTCTTAGCTATACACCAATGCTTGAGGGATTTCACTCCTGCACTACAGGAGCATGAATTACCTAAAATTATTGAGGAAACCTGTGCTACACTAGGTAGAGTTCATTTGGGAGCCAGGCCTGTGAAACCACAAATTAAGAGTAATTCTGAAAAAGATAGCTCTAGGCAAGCACCTGACTCTTCACCGAAGAAGAAGTGGGATAATAAACAGAAATATAACGACAAACAAAGATCATGGGGTGGGTCTCCTCAGCAGCAAGCCACTGAAAAAAGATCCAATCTTAGAAACCGTGATCACATTAGAAATCCTGGCAGGTATCAGGATACTGATACACATTCCTCTCGTTCCTTTCAGGAGTCATCTGATACACGTTTGGAGAAAGATGGATGGTCAGAGCTTAGATCAGAAGAGCATATGAAGCTGAAGTCGGAATCACAATACTTGTCTGACCACATTATTAATCATGAAGAAAAAACAAAGAATAAGAAACCTCAATTCAATAAGAAAAAAGTAGCTGGGATTAAAATAAGACATGCCCAGACTACTGAGGGCTCTGCTTCTGAATGGGGAATGGGCAGGGGGCAGAAGTCCCAATAGCTTGCCAGAACCTGATGGATTATCTGGCAACAATAGAGCTGAGTGAATATATCATGGTAGAACACCTGATACAAGGGTAAGTATTCCCCATCGATTATATTCTATTAACTCCAATTGGAAGGGGGTATACCCAGAAACACCAAGGCTCTGTTTTAAGAGAATTCTACGTATGGTTGCGATATTCTTTTGGCTGCAAAAGACTGGCCACTGAGGTTCTTTGGTTTCCGACTTCGTCCCGTATTTAGCCACCATTTTGTGTCCCGTCGCCATTTTGTGTTGCCCTCACTCAGGCAGCATGGCGAACGGAGTGTTTTTGCCTTTTCCAGCTGCTACTTGTCTCTTTTGATAAAAAGTAACCCCCTGCCCTTGTTTACGAAATCGATGTCAGGGTCTGGCCGAGTTCATTAATCCATGTCTGGGTTGATTGATCCCTGTCTCAACTGACTATTTGGTCTCTCCTATTCTTTCCTTACATCATCTTATCTGACTTGCCTTCGCTATTCTCTCCTTGTGTTCTCTTGTTACACAACTATACTTTAAGGCACACAAATATTTCCTGCCACCTGCAAATTGTATTGTCGGTACTAGCACTGATTAATTTGTGGGGAGGGGTGACACAAAGGGTTTGAAAAAGGGGCGGGTTTGAGACACCTGATAGTTTGTTTGCCAGCTTTCCCTATTGGCTTGCTTTGTATATACTGGGAGTACACATTGTAAATATGTGTCCTATAAAAGATTGTGCGCCACGGACTAAAGTGGCAGTCTCCTTAGAATATACGCTGTGCTTCTGGGACATCTGTGCTTAGCTGCAGCTGATAAACCTGGTTTTCTACGCCCAACAGAGTTTCTTGTGTCTCTGTTCAGCAAGGCAGGTGAACTCGGGGATTTAAGGCGTGCCCCGCGCCGCCAGGCCCATAAGGCCCGGTCCTCCACCACATGAGTTCTCAATGGAATGCCCAAATGGGAAAACATTAATTTTACCTGATTTCTCTGACCTTGTTCCGGAATCAGTTAAACATTCTCACGCCAAGTAGTGGGCATTAGCGCAGTCTCCTGCACAGTACCAAAATCACATTGGGTGGGATGATGAGTCACCTCATCATGAGATCCCAATAAAATCAACTCCTCAACCCCAGAGACAATACAATACCCAATAAAACATGAAGCTAAAAACAAGTTTGGGAAATCTTAGAACAACTTGAATACCAAAGGTGTAATAGAAAATGTCTCCTCATCAATGAATAATTCTTTGTTTCCTGTAATGAAACCAGACAATTCATACTGTCTAGTATTAGACTACAGACATTTAGACACATCTACTTGCACATTCTCAGTACAAAAAGCACACAGTGCAGCACTAATGAAGAACAACGTGGGTAAGAAATACAAAACAACACTAGATGTCTCAAATGGATTTGTCTGCCAAAATATAGCACCTGGAAGCAAGTACTTGATAACATTTCAGAGTTGGGCTCACAGAGGCATTTTGTTTCATTTGCCTCAAGGGTATAGAAATAGCCCTGGGCTGTTTTCAGCCAGAGTGACAGTGTTATTTCAAAAGTTTGATGAGTAGGCACTGTCCTATGTAGATGAAATATACCTGATGGATGATGGATTAATTAAACACTTCCACAGAGCATACTGTATAATCCTCGGATTTGCCCACATGGCCTACAAATGTAACGTCAAAAAATCAAAAATTGCCTATCTCAATATCCTATTTTTAGGATACGACTGTCAAGTGTAGGCAAAAACCTGGCAACACATTTTTTAGAATGGAACATTGCTCCAACCTCCAATGACTAAAAAGATTACAATCCATTCTAGAATTGAGTAAAGCTGTTCTACGATTTAATTAGACCTGACTTTTCAATAACACATTCAACACAGGAACATACACACATTTTACATTCCATACAAACTGACAGGATAGCTTCCAAATATTTACAAACACATGTAAACACGACCAACCTGGTGATCCGTGTGGTTGCTGGACCAACCAGGTATGCATACATCAGATTCAAAGAAGGTGAAACAGTACCCATTGCATACATATCACATTTGTACACGAACGCGGAAATGTGTTTTGCACCTACTGAGAAAATACTCACAGCAGTACTGACTGCTGTAGTGAGAGAGAGAGACTAGCTAAGGGTAAACGCATAATTGTCGTAACCCCAGTACTGTCCTTAGATGCCGTTACACAAGTGAGCATTTCACATGCTAAGGTTTTACATCAACGATGGATACAATGAGCTAACTCTCTCACTGCAACAGACGTAGATTACAGATTTTATTCTACTCTACAAACACAAGCATTTTTGAAGTATGAACAAGAATGCCCTAGTAACCGCCCTCCATCCAGGCTTTCAAATCATTCTGCAGGACCGACCTGAGGGGTGAGGAGGAGGCATAGCGATCATTTATAGTGAACAGTTTTATTGCCGAGTTATCTCAGAAACAATTCATGACTGTGAGAGCTTAGCCTTCAGTCTCGAACTCTCCCCTAACCTCTGCTTCTCAGGAACGCTAATCTACCGCCCCCCAGGCCCCTCTAAGCAGTTCCATAACCAGCTTCCCTCGATTATGGCTGACCGCGTCAGCACTTCTTCTAATTTCACCCTGTTAGGAGATTTTAACCTTCATTTCGACTCTGTTTCGGATCACACAGTCACTACCCTCTCAGATGACCTAGCTGCTCTGCAACTTATTCAACACGTAAAAACTCCAACCCACGCTAAGGGCCACCTGCTGGACCCCATGTTCAGCAACTGTGCAGACTTGGTAACCGGATCTCCAGTTCCCCTCCCTTGGACGGATCATTTACTTGTTCCCTTCACCTGGACCACACTTAAGTCCCCTCCAACTGGACCTACGACAAGACTCGCCAGAGCCTGGTCTCGTCTTCCAGTTGATGAATGGACCCTTAAGCTCGCTAGCAATCTACCTCTCCAGAATGAGGATCCCTGCTTAGCCAATCAGGCTTATGAAAATTGGGTTACACAAACTCTTGATGCCATCCTCCCTAAATGTAAAATCATGTTGAAACGCCCCCATAAATCCGCCCCCTGGTATTCAGAGGTTCTCAGGGAAAAGAAAAGCCAATGCAGAAAATCAGAAAAACAATGGCGTTTAGATTACTCTCCAGGAAACAAAATTCTTTACCGAGAGTCAATCAATGATTATAAAGCGGAAATCACAGGTGCCCAAGCAGCATATTTCTCGAATAGAATCATAAATCTAAACCCAAAGAAATCTTTCAGATTGTAAAAAAACTTACCAAACTCCCACCCAGTCTGCACGAAACCAAATCTACAGCCCACTGTAATAACGTAGCAGAGTTCTTTCATCAAAGAGTAAACAAAATCTACTCATCCCCCTCACAACCCCCGCCCCCTCAGTCCAAGCCAATACAATCATGGCAAACCCCTCTCCTCAACCTCTATCCACCTTGGATCACTTCCCCCTTTTTGATTTGGTATCCCTGGAATCCACAGCTCAGAAAGTAAAATCTGGACCGCCTGGACCTGCTCCTGAACGGTCGCTCCCTCCCTCCCTCCCTCCCTCGCTGGTCTCACGCACTGTGGGCGCCGCAGCTCGAAATTGGGTATCGTTACTTGCGCATTGAAAAACTCTGAAAGCGACTGACGCTGTGTTTGTTTTTTCCCCATAAGCGCCGTGCTCTTGTGCTAACGCTGTATTTTTAACCCTTAAGCGCCCGATTTTGACTAGCGCTGTGCCTGTGTGCTTACGCTGTATTATTAGCCCTTAAGCGCCCGATTTTGACTAGCGCTGTGCCTGTGTGCTTACGCTGTATTTGTTTGCCCATTAGCTTCCAATACTGACTAGCGCTGTACTTATGTGCTGACGCTGTGTTTAGTTCCTACGAGCGTCTAACATTAACTCGCGCTGTGCGTGATCACCAACAGCTGTAACATTGTGGCTGTGCTCTTTAATTGTGTTCCCCTGTATAGCGCCGTGTTGCTCGCTTGGCAGCTCGTTATTTGAGAAGTTTGTTATCCGACCTGCTGGTCCATTTGCTGCCCCTGCCTCACTTTCACTTTCACCCTCCATTTTGTTTGTTGCAGTTTCCTGGCCCACCCCTCCTCCCCGCTACCGCCTCCCAGCTGCTGCCCCTCCCACCCACGAACAGAGGGATCGCCTCGTCCTCTGACCCACTGTGACCGCCTGGACCTGCTCCTGAACGGTCGCTCCCTCCCTCCCTCCCTCCCTCGCTGGTCTCACGCACTGTGGGCGCCGCAGCTCGAAATTGGGTATCGTTACTTGCGCATTGAAAAACTCTGAAAGCGACTGACGCTGTGTTTGTTTTTTCCCCATAAGCGCCGTGCTCTTGTGCTAACGCTGTATTTTTAACCCTTAAGCGCCCGATTTTGACTAGCGCTGTGCCTGTGTGCTTACGCTGTATTATTAGCCCTTAAGCGCCCGATTTTGACTAGCGCTGTGCCTGTGTGCTTACGCTGTATTATTAGCCCTTAAGCGCCCGATTTTGACTAGCGCTGTGCCTGTGTGCTTACGCTGTATTTGTTTGCCCATTAGCTTCCAATACTGACTAGCGCTGTACTTATGTGCTGACGCTGTGTTTAGTTCCTACGAGCGTCTAACATTAACTAGCGCTGTGCGTGATCACCAACAGCTGTAACATTGTGGCTGTGCTCTTTAATTGTGTTCCCCTGTATAGCGCCGTGTTGCTCGCTTGGCAGCTCGTTATTTGAGAAGTTTGTTATCCGACCTGCTGGTCCATTTGCTGCCCCTGCCTCACTTTCACTTTCACCCTCCATTTTGTTTGTTGCAGTTTCCTGGCCCGCCCCTCGTCCCCGCTACCGCATCCCAGCTGCTGCCCCTCCCACGCTCCGCCCCCTTCAACATCCATTTATGTCTGATGTCCCCACGCGCAGCGCCCACGCGCTACGGCCACGCCGAAGGTGCGCCAAAGGTAAGCCCGTCTACGCCCGTCCGCGCCTGGACCGCGCCCAGCGCCAGACCCCCTGCCCCTCGCCCTACCCAGTTCTCCCGCATTACCTACGACGCCACCACCCTACTAGCCCTTAACCCTGGCCGTTCACCCAACTGCGTCCAAGCCGCTCCTGGACACACCCATGGACCTTTCTCCTGCTACTCCAGCAAATTCTATTTACAACAAGGGGTGGTGAGGGACAGAGTCTCTGAATTAAGCAGAAAGCTCTCACCCAGTCAAGAGATCAGGGCTAGATCCAACACCGTTTTTTAGCTCACTGCACCATCCCAGTTTCAGAACCTGGCTGTATGCAAATTAGTCTGTTCCTGTCCCAGTGCATGATGGGAACAGGGCAAACCAAACTACAAAAGCCAATTCTTACACTGGGAAGGAAACAAACTCCCGGGGACCGGTTTCTGGCATTACAGCCGTCTTCGGCCCGGTTTGCTTGAATCCTGATGGTGCAATGAGCAAGGGTCTCACATCTGAGAATACCCTTCCACGCTTAGGGTGGACAAAAATATTTACAACAAGGGGTGGTGAGGGACAGAGTCTCTGAATTAAGCAGAAAGCTCTCACCCAGTCAAGAGATCAGGGCTAGATCCAACACCGTTTTTTAGCTCACTGCACCATCCCAGTTTCAGAACCTGGCTGTATGCAAATTAGTCTGTTCCTGTCCCAGTGCATGATGGGAACAGGGCAAACCAAACTACAAAAGCCAATTCTTACACTGGGAAGGAAACAAACTCCCGGGGACCGGTTTCTGGCATTACAGCCGTCTTCGGCCCGGTTTGCTTGAATCCTGATGGTGCAATGAGCAAGGGTCTCACATCTGAGAATACCCTTCCACGCTTAGGGTGGACAAAAATATTTACAACAAGGGGTGGTGAGGGACAGAGTCTCTGAATTAAGCAGAAAGCTCTCACCCAGTCAAGAGATCAGGGCTAGATCCAACACCGTTTTTTAGCTCACTGCACCATCCCAGTTTCAGAACCTGGCTGTATGCAAATTAGTCTGTTCCTGTCCCAGTGCATGATGGGAACAGGGCAAACCAAACTACAAAAGCCAATTCTTACACTGGGAAGGAAACAAACTCCCGGGGACCGGTTTCTGGCATTACAGCCGTCTTCGGCCCGGTTTGCTTGAATCCTGATGGTGCAATGAGCAAGGGTCTCACATCTGAGAATACCCTTCCACGCTTAGGGTGGACAAAAATATTTACAACAAGGGGTGGTGAGGGACAGAGTCTCTGAATTAAGCAGAAAGCTCTCACCCAGTCAAGAGATCAGGGCTAGATCCAACACCGTTTTTTAGCTCACTGCACCATCCCAGTTTCAGAACCTGGCTGTATGCAAATTAGTCTGTTCCTGTCCCAGTGCATGATGGGAACAGGGCAAACCAAACTACAAAAGCCAATTCTTACACTGGGAAGGAAACAAACTCCCGGGGACCGGTTTCTGGCATTACAGCCGTCTTCGGCCCGGTTTGCTTGAATCCTGATGGTGCAATGAGCAAGGGTCTCACATCTGAGAATACCCTTCCACGCTTAGGGTGGACAAAAATATTTACAACAAGGGGTGGTGAGGGACAGAGTCTCTAAATTAAGCAGAAAGCTCTCACCCAGTCAAGAGATCAGGGCTAGATCCAACACCGTTTTTTAGCTCACTGCACCATCCCAGTTTCAGAACCTGGCTGTATGCAAATTAGTCTGTTCCTGTCCCAGTGCATGATGGGAACAGGGCAAACCAAACTACAAAAGCCAATTCTTACACTGGGAAGGAAACAAACTCCCGGGGACCGGTTTCTGGCATTACAGCCGTCTTCGGCCCGGTTTGCTTGAATCCTGATGGTGCAATGAGCAAGGGTCTCACATCTGAGAATACCCTTCCACGCTTAGGGTGGACAAAAATATTTACAACAAGGGGTGGTGAGGGACAGAGTCTCTGAATTAAGCAGAAAGCTCTCACCCAGTCAAGAGATCAGGGCTAGATCCAACACCGTTTTTTAGCTCACTGCACCATCCCAGTTTCAGAACCTGGCTGTATGCAAATTAGTCTGTTCCTGTCCCAGTGCATGATGGGAACAGGGCAAACCAAACTACAAAAGCCAATTCTTACACTGGGAAGGAAACAAACTCCCGGGGACCGGTTTCTGGCATTACAGCCGTCTTCGGCCCGGTTTGCTTGAATCCTGATGGTGCAATGAGCAAGGGTCTCACATCTGAGAATACCCTTCCACGCTTAGGGTGGACAAAAATATTTACAACAAGGGGTGGTGAGGGACAGAGTCTCTGAATTAAGCAGAAAGCTCTCACCCAGTCAAGAGATCAGGGCTAGATCCAACACCGTTTTTTAGCTCACTGCACCATCCCAGTTTTAGAACCTGGCTGTATGCAAATTAGTCTGTTCCTGTCCCAGTGCATGATGGGAACAGGGCAAACCAAACTACAAAAGCCAATTCTTACACTGGGAAGGAAACAAACTCCCGGGGACCGGTTTCTGGCATTACAGCCGTCTTCGGCCCGGTTTGCTTGAATCCTGATGGTGCAATGTGCAGTGTTCATCACCACCCCCTTTTCTAACTCCTGCAAATTCAGCTGCTCCGACAACTACTCCGCTACGACCACTCCACAGACTCCCGACCCCAACCACCTACAATGCATCCTTCTCAACACCCGCTCGGTCCACAGACACGCCATTGACCTATGGAATCTACTAGACACCATCTCTCCCGACGTCGCCTTCCTTACAGAAACATGGATGAACGCTTCCTCGTCCCCAGACACCACCATTGCCATCCCTGAAGACTATAAGATCACACGCAAGGACCGTTCCGGCCACACAGGAGGAGGAATCGCTATCGTCCATAAGAAATCAATCCGCATCTCAACCAGCTCTGACGCCAACCTCGCCAACTCCGAACACCTTCACTTCCAAATCCACATCGACCCCAAGACCACACTCAGAGGCACCCTCCTCTACAGACCACCAGGTCCCCGCGCAAAATTCAGTGAAGACATCACGGACTTCATCACTCCACACGCGCTCCCCTCCAAAGACTACATCCTTCTGGGAGACCTCAACTTTCACCTTGAAAAGATCAACGACCGCAACACCACCACCCTCTTGGACAACCTCGCCAACCTCGGACTTAAACAACTAGTCACTTCCCCCACCCACATCGCAGGTCACACACTCGACCCCATCTTCACCTCCAGCAATCATGTCTCCTTCAGCCACACTACGGATCTCCTCTGGACTGACCACAGCTGCGTTCACTTCACCTACAACATGCCAAAACCCACCAACCACCTCCAACCAACTCTGCAAAGAAACTGGAACAAAATCACCACCGACCAGATCTCCGCATCGCTCCTTCTCAACACCCCAGCCCAGTCTTCTAACCCAAACCAAGCCGCCGCCAACCTCACCCTATGGTTATCCAACACCGCCGACACCTTAGCACCACTGAAAAAACGTCAAAGCAAACCTGGCAGCAAGAAGGCCTCATGGTTCAACGATGATCTTAAGAAGTCCAAGAAACTCTGCCGCTCCCTTGAAAAGGCCTGGAAAAAAGACCCAACCACTAGCACCAAGAACGCCTTCAAAAACGCCTCCCGCACTCACCACCAACTAATCCGAAAGGCCAAGAAAGCAGCATTCAAGGATCGACTTGACAACAACGCCCACAACAGCAAGGAACTTTTCAACATCGTCAAGGAATTTTCCAATCCCTCGGCCAACTCCAACGACATCACCCCCTCTCAAGCCCTCTGCGACTCCCTAGCCTCATTCTTCCACAACAAGATTGCAGACATCCACAACAGCTTCGACAACCAACCCGGAGACCAACCCACCCAACCATTTGCTGAACATTCTCCCCCCGTGAACACCCTTAACGACTGGAACCCAATCTCCACTGAGGACACAATCCGCCTGATGAATTCCATCCACTCAGGATCCCCCACAGACCCATGTCCTCACCACATCTTCAACAAAGCAGACTCCGTCATAGCACCGCACCTCCGAGACGTCATCAACTGCTCCTTCAACTCCGCCACCTTCCCGGAAGACTGGAAACACGCCGAACTCACCGCCCTTCTGAAAAAACCCACAGCGGACCCCACCAAACTCAAAAATTACCGCCCCATTTCGCTCCTTCCATTCCCGGCCAAAGTCATCGAGAAAGCTGTCAACAACCAGCTCGCCGCTTTCCTCGAAGCCAACAAATCCCTCGACTCCTCACAATCTGGCTTCCGAGCAAAACACAGCACTGAGACCGCCCTCATAGCAGCAACAGACGATATTCGAACTCTACTGGACAATGGAGACACAGTCGCCCTCATCCTCCTCGACCTCTCTGCAGCATTCGACACAGTCTGCCACAGCACCCTTTTACAACGCCTCAATAACATCGGAATACAAGGAAAAGCACTTGAATGGATCCCCTCGTTCCTCACCGGAAGAACTCAAAGAGTCCGCCTTCCACCATTCAAGTCCGAGGCCACTGAAGTCATCTGTGGCGTACCACAAGGATCCTCACTCAGCCCCACCCTCTTCAACGTATACATGAGCCCCCTCGCGGCCATCGCCCGCCAACACAACCTCAACATCATCTCTTACGCGGATGACACTCAACTAATCCTTTCTCTCACCAATGACCCCAGCACCGCCAAAACTAACCTACACGAAGGAATGAAAGAAGTTGCCGAATGGATGAAACAAAGCCGTCTGAAACTGAACTCAGACAAAACAGAAGTCCTCATCTTAGGTACATCCCCCTCTGCATGGGACGACTCTTGGTGGCCGGAAGCCCTTGGAAATGCACCCATCCCGACAGACCACGCACGGAACCTAGGCGTCATCCTGGATTCTTCACTCTCAATGAACAGACAAGTCAACGCCGTCTCCTCATCCTGCTTCAACGTTCTTCGCATGCTCAAAAAAACATTTCGCTGGATCCCCACCGAAACCAGAAAAACAGTCACCCATGCCCTGGTCACGGGCCGACTGGACTACGGAAACACCCTCTACGCAGGTACTACCGCTAAACTCCAGAAGAAACTCCAACGAATCCAAAACGCCTCAGCCAGGATCATATTAGACATCCCGCGCAACGAACATATCTCTGGTCACCTGAAAGACCTCCACTGGCTATCCGTCAATAAGAGAATCACTTTCCGACTGCTAACCCACGCACACAAATCACTCTACGACATCGGACCAGAATGCCTCAACTCACGACTGTCCTTCTACACCCCCCCGCCAACTACGTTCTTCCAGCCAAGCCCTCGCCACTGTACCTCGCATCAATAAGACCACCATGGGAGGCAGATCCTTCTCATACCTGGCTGCCAAAACATGGAACTCACTCCCCGCTGACCTTCGCCTTACCCAGAACCACCTAGCATTCAGAAAGCAACTTAAAACGTGGATATTTGACAAGTAATCCTCCTCCCCTTCCTAAGCGCCTTGAGACCCTCTGGGTATGTAGTGCGCTATATAAATTATCTGACTTGACTTGACTTGACTGATGACCCAGCCCCGCCAGTTGTCTTAATGTCAGCATCCCCATATCATACTGCCAACCATCATGGACGTTTTGAACGCATCCATTACCTCCGTCATTGTCCCCCCTGGGTGGAAACGGGCCATGGTCCGAGCGCTGCTGAAGAAACCCAATCTGGACCCCTCCGGCTTTGCCAACTACCGGCCCATCTCCCTACTCCCCTGGGTGAGTAAAATCCTGGAAAGATTTATCAATCTCCACCTGATAAATTTCTTAGAAAATAACCAACTATTAGACCCCACCCAGACGGGTTTCAGACCCAAACACGGAACCGAATCTGCCCTTCTCATGGTCACCGAGGAATCTAAAAAAATCCTGGATCAAGGAGGATCAGTGGCAGTGATCCTCCTTGATCTCAGTGCGGCATTCGACACGGTCAGCCACGACATCCTGCTGAACCGTCTGTTTAATGTCGGTATTAAGGATAAGGCCTGGCTTTTCCTCAAATCCTTTCTGAAGGACCGCTCCTTTCGAGTTTTCGATGGGGAGTCAGTGTCCACTAGTAGACCATTAAGGTTCGGTGTTCCACAGGGTTCCTCTTTAAGCCCGGCACTTTTCAACGCCTATATGAGGCCATTGGCTGAGGTTGTCCGTCCATTTGGGGTTAAGATTATTTCTTACGCGGACGACACCCAGCTGGTGGTCTCATTGGCGCAAGAGGTCGGCACGCCAATCTCAGGCGGACTCAGAGAGAGCCTAGTGGAGGTAAAGAGATGGATGTCTTCATCATCTCTCAAACTAAATGGAGACAAAACGGAGCTGATGCTCCTGGGCCCCTCCGACCCCAGTTTCTTCAATTCACTATGGCCCCCCTGTCTAGGCACCCCTCCGACACCTAAGGACAACATCAAGAGCCTCGGGGTATGGCTAGACAGTTCCCTCTCATTCAACACCCAGGCCACAAAACTCTCGGCTACCTGTTTTGGCCTCCTTAGAATGTTAAAAAACATTCTCCCAATTCTACCCCTGGAAGCTAAGCAGGTAGTTATTCAGGCCCTGATACAGTCTCGTCTTGACCTCAACAACGTTCTTTATCTCGGCGCTCCAGACTACACCCTACGCAGACTTCAGACAGTGCAGAACTGTGCGGCTCGCACACTGCTCCAGCTTCCTCGCAGGCAATCAGTAAGAGCTGGACTGATCAGCCTGCACTGGCTGCCAGTGCGTCAGCAAATTCTCTTCAAGGCCATGTGTATCGCCCATCAGGCCTTCTGGGACACAGGCCCTATGATCACCCGCAACTTAGTCACACACTATCATCCCAGCAGAAACCTCCGCTCAAGCCAGGCCTTTATGGCCTCGACCCCAAGAATAAAAAAGACCAGGTCTGGAGGCAGGATGTTCACCTACAATGCATCCAAGACCCGGAACTCCCTCCTCCTCCATCTCAGAGCTAACCCCAACCTCTCCTCATTCCGCAAGCAGTTAAAAACATTCTTATTTCACTCTCCTCAGTAATCTCCTTTTCTGATTACCCATCCCTTCAGGCCACCTCTACTGGTTCCTTAGTGCTTGGACGCCCCCGGGCAACAATTCGCGGTCTACAAATTTACCAAATACAAATACAAATATACTCTGCCAAATTAAATAAAACCTCTAGCTCAATATGATTACATCGTCTACACTGATGGGTCTGCCCAGCCTACCGTAGGGACTAAACACTAATATTCTGCAGCATGCACAATTGTAAAGGGGAGCATGCATGATGGCAAGTTCCATCCTTAAAAAACACACATGCAGTACCTAGGGGACTGTACTGAACATCTGGCAGAACTCAAAGCCCTGATACTGGCACTACTTATGTACGGATCATAGATTCCCCACACTTATAGTGTGTGATTCGTATTGCTGTGTCCAATAATATAACGAATACCTTCATTATTGGGGCAGGATGGATTTTGAGATACAAGTTGCTCTGGGAACATGTGGCTAAGCTGAAAGAGAGCTTGTAACAGGCTCATGTAATACACACATTGACTCATCAATACGTTGGTGTTCACCTTGCCGGGAATTCCATATCTGATGAAGCTGCTAAGGCAACAGTTCGTACTGCTGCCGTTGCTGCAATCACTTGTTCAAGTACAGGAATAGACAGAGATCATGGTGGTCGTCAATGCTGTGCGCAACAACACACACCTACTGAAAGGCTTTCCACTCAATAACTACTACAAGTTAGGTGCACAAAACATACCCTATGCTCACCTTCCAGGAGTGGGGAATAGAGTTAAACCAAACACTGATCACAGATTGGTGTTAATACCAGCTGCACATGAGGGTCTGGGTTCAGCACATACAGGGATTACTGCTACAATTTTGTTATTGCAGCAGCACTATTGTTTGCCTGGTCTTTCTAAACTGAAAAAAAGACTTTGTCCTCAAATGTGACATCAGATGAAATTCGTTAGTTGGGAGGAAAAACCATAACTGAAAGCAGTCCTGAACAGCCAGGGTACTAGGTTCAGGTCGCAGTTTGGCACATCACCTATATGGGGTCCAGAGGGTACTCAATACCATGCCAAGAAGGGTAGTTGTACTCCATATGAAATCCTGTTTGGGTTAAGAATGTGAGTCCCAGACCCTGCAATCTCTTTCTTCCTGTAACTGGGGTCATCTTGGCAGTGGCAGCAGGTGACAAGCAAGGGCATGTGGCACACCACAAATTTGTAAGTTAGACAGTGACGGACTACTCTGGAGCCTGTGCATTGTGTGGGATAAATGATAGAGTGTCTACAAAAGAGGTGTGGCCAAAGAGGATTAGCTAAGAATCTATTCCAAGATGTGTGGCCTATGTAACTAAGATGTTAACATGTGAACTCAATTCCTGTGCTTCACACAGCAGGCCACCCGATCAATATTTGGGTGCCTCACTGCAAATTTCAACAAAACATGCAAATTTATAAAGTGCATGTTTACCTCTTGAGGCACATTGGCATTGCATTACAGGTATTTATTGTTAACCAACTCAATGGTACTCATTCGATCAATTTCAGAAGGATTTAAGGCAGAGTGGACCTGCCAGGATTTGAACCTGTGGCCATGAGGTCAAAAATAGGTTTCTGGAGCTGAAGCTTTAGTCCACTACGTTGCCAGAATGGACGAGTCTGAAACTAAGGTATGCAGAACTAGTAGATGTATTCGAAGTGTGTCATGTTCTTCACTTCACACCACTTTCTTCTGCAGCCTTACCCTCTCTTATTGTCAGAACCCCTTTCAGAGGGCCATGCGGCACGCAGGGGCTACTGTGCCCAACCGCGGTTGTTGAAGCCTTTTACTCCTGATGTTACTATGAATTCTGAGTAACTGGGCCATGTCCCCTTTCTGCTCTTGACTCTCAGTGGTAGCTGAATTGCTCCCTAATAGGTCATACTGAAGAGTTTCTGTTTGGTCCTTCAAGGACTAGTCAAAAGTGTCTATGGTGCTATAGTCCTTTAGCAGCAAGCCACATGGGCCCAACAGTCCCAGTTCTTGTCTTACCCACTCATGCAGCGTTCTGATCCTGCTTGGAGAAGTCAGGCTGTTCGCGGCCCACGCGGCTTGCACCCAGATGTGCAGGCAGTCCCCCTTGAGCGGCGCTGCTGGCTTCTTCAGTTATCAGAGCAGATCCCAGCTCATGAAGCATCAGTAAGTTAGCCATCCCCAATGTGTGTGTGTGGGGGTGGGGGGTAATTTTCTTCAGCTCCCTACTAGAGCCCAGTAGAGTGTGTCATTGTCAGTGGCGTCCTCTGCAGTTTCAGGGGTTCTCTTACTGTGCAGGCTCAATACGCCAAATGAAGCCTCAGTCTTTTCCTCTGGAAATGGTCCAAACATCTTGGCAATGTAGGCACCTGCAGCCCATCATGGCATATGGGGTTGCTGAGGTACTTAGGACACCATGTGCAGACTCTTCCAGTGTGAATGCTTCCACCACAGTGGTTATGGGTCTGAACGCTCCTTCAGCTACACCTTTACAGGTGGCCCAACCTGGCATACGTGGTCAAGGCAGCATGGCGATACGGGCTTAGCAAGACCAACACAGTGCTCAACACACTACTCAGTCCACAGCAGCCCTCTCCTAGCATACAGTGGTTGCCAAAACAACACTGCACAAGGGCAACAGCCTGATTGGTGCACAGCCATTCCCTCCCGCCTCGCTCACGGTCTCTTCTTGACAGAGATCCCCACTGAACTTCAATCCCTCCAATGCTCTCCTCTTCCTCACAGGGCACACTGGTCTTGATAATCAGCAGCCTCTGGCACTCCAAGCTCCAGGACCGGTGGTCTTGGTTTTCCTTAGTTATGTCCGTTAACAAGCAGGGAGGCCAGCAAGCCTTTACCCCAATCCCTGGTCACAGGTAGAAGTCTTGCAGAGCTTCTCCTTCTCACACAGCCCGACTAGCTGCTTGGCAATTGACACATTTTGGGGTCTTGGCCTCCGCTTCTTATAGGCCTTTTCCAGATACCAAATGTGATTTATGATCTGAGCCTTCGAAATTTTATGCTGGAGTTCTGCATCTTTTGAAATGTGTATTTCAGTACTTCTTCCTGAGAATATGCTTGTCACATCATGCACCAATCTGAAGCTGATTAAACCACAAAAAAATTCATGAGAATGACCAGATTTCACACCTGGATGTCACTGTGTCAAACAAGTGATGTTATGCTGTTCCTCTAGTGGTAGAGTTAAAGAGGCAAGTAGAGGCTGGGTCCAGCTAATCCCACATAGGGTCTATAGTTGGAAATCCATTTGTTAGATTTTATTGTCCCCCCACACCCTTTCAGGTGTTATGCTTCATCATATGGGCTGCTCCTTGTTGGGTCGGCGGTGCAATACCTAATGGGCTCACCTTAAAAAGGGGCACTTTATCGGAGATCTTTTATCCAACAGCCATATGGTAAAGTGTGGGTATGGGGACAGACACGTGTAGATGTGCAGATGTGGTTTAAAAAGTAGGACTGGGAGTACCTGGCATGGAATAATTTTATTCTGGGGGTCTCCTGTCCTAATTAAAAACAGTAAACACAGCACTCATCCGAGTGTAATGTCTCGTGGTAGAGTGTCCGTGTGTTAGTCATCAGAGGTCGACATGTTTCTCGCGTATCGTAGATTTACTCGTGATTCTTCAGGACCAGGAAAACAGAAAGACTATCTACACTTTAAAATCTTTTGGTAACTCAGTTTTGCAAAAGAGGAAGAGGTATCTTATTTTAAGTGAAATACCTGTGGTAGCCTGGGTCTGCATATAGTGTGAAAAAGGAGATAACATTGCAGACATGTAAGGTGAAAAAACATTTGAAGACACAGCCTATATAGTGACTCTAAACTCAGTTCTGTATTAATTGTGGTGAACGCCATTGCATAGGAGAAGAGTAAAATTCATAAAAGTAAGTGGTGAACCCCCAAAGTTAGCTATGGTAATTTAACGCCCCTGTGTGAATTTAGTGGAACAGCAGAAATGACAGGATTAGACTCACCTAAATCAGTAAAATGTCCAGGCATCAACAGTACCCGGTGGTCAACACAGAGGGCCTAGCTCCTAGGTATGCTGAACTATACAAGGGGGCATAAAAACAGTTAATGCAGGGTGGTTTGTATAAGGTAAAAATACAAGGTGTGGTCACTTTCACTAGATAGCTATGCTAAGCTCAGGCCCTATGGATTACTGGGAACTACATGACATGGAGCTGACAGTGTTGGTTGGGTTATTATTTTATGGATCATCTGATTAGTGCAATAGCACCTTCTCAGAGAGTCCTACTGACCTTCAAACCCAAGACATCAGTGGTTGTATGGAAATCCGCCTCAGTAGGCAAAACCCAATGTATTGGCTGTAGGTTGCTCAAGGATGTAGGATAAAAATGTCCCACATTGTGTTACCCTCCCACTGTAAATTCATTTACTAATTTCCTTTTGCTTCTAAACATTTCAAACAAATGGCTGATGAGGAAGTAGAAGGAGAATTAAACATAGCAGAGAACTGCAGACATGCAGTTACTCTCCAATTTTTAAACTTTGGACTCCTGGCTACTGGTGGAGACGCTACCTTCGTGATAGAGGCTCACAAAGTATTCAAGACAGAGGTATTCTATTCCAGGGTTAAATTCCCAGCTGCAAGTGATCATACACAAATATTTCATACCTATTTTGAGAATGACGCACCAGATGAATGCACTCCATATGAAGAACTAGAAATTCCTACAGAAAATGTGAGAATAGGTCAGCTCAGCAAAGAAGGAGCGACATGGCCAGTCTTAGCTGCATATACACCACATCCAGACACTACTAACTTAACTGCAGCAGAAATGCAAACACTATATAGAGATTTAGTAAAAATGTACAGAAATCTTACACAGTTCATAATGCGAACAGTAACAGTTAACCCGCACGGACTGCTCAAGCCACACAACCACATTTGGCCACTATAGGTATCAGCCCATAAACACTATGGGGAAGATTCCCATCAGTGAGGAGCAAGTTCTGGATAGCACAAAAACTGAGCTTGAAGCAGTATTTCCCCAGATGGGCCGGCAGGATAAACAGAGACTACTGACTATCTGCTTGCCTATGGGAATGGCTCTCTCAGTGGAAGAGTGCGCCACTTAGAGTACAGTCTTCACTGCCATTTATACCTTTTCAGGCTGTTTTACCTGATGTACTGAAGCAGCTTATGATTGAGTACGGAGCAGTACCTGCCATGGACTTAGGGATGGAACTGATGGGCAATTTTGCAGTAGTATCCAACATTATAT
The DNA here is from genome assembly GCF_964263255.1 of Lissotriton vulgaris. Classification (NCBI taxonomy): domain Eukaryota; kingdom Metazoa; phylum Chordata; class Amphibia; order Caudata; family Salamandridae; genus Lissotriton; species Lissotriton vulgaris. The sequence continues at coordinate 409,367,873 of NC_141695.1, forward strand.
TAAGTAACAAAAAAGGGTAAGCAGCTGTGTTAGCTATACACCAATGCTTGAGGGATTTCACTCCTGCACTAAAGGAGCATGAATTACCTAAAATTATTGAGGAAACCTGTGCTACACTTGGTAGAGTTAATTTGGGAAGCAGACCTGTGAAACCACAAATTAAGAGTAATTCTGAAAAAGATAGCTCTAGGCAAGCACCTGACTCTTCAACGAAGAAGAAGTGGGATAATAAACAGAAATATAAAAACAAACAAAGATCATGGGGTGGGTCTCCTCAGCAGCAAGCCACTGAAAAAGATACAATCTTAGAAACCGTGATAACATTAGAAATCCTGGCAGGTATAAGGATACTGATACACATTCCTCTCGTTCCTTTCAGGAGTCATCTGATACACGTTTGGAGAGAGATGGATGGTCAGAGCTTAGATCAGAAGAGCATATGAAGCTGAAGTCGGAATCACAATACTTGTCTGACCACATTATTAATCAAGAAGAAAAAACAAAGACTAAGAAACCTCAATTCAATAAAAAAAAAGTAGCTGGGATTAAAATAAGACATGCCCAGACTACTGAGGGCTCTGCTTCTGAATGGGGAATGGGCAGGGGGCAGAAGTCACAATAGCTTACCAGAACCTGATGGATTATCTGGCAACAGTAGCGCTGAGTGAATATATCATGGTAGAACACCCAATACAAGGATAAGTATTCCCCATCGATTATATTCTATTAAACTCCAATTGGAGGGGGGCATTCCCAGAAACATCAAGGCTCTGTTTTAATAGAATTCTACGTATGGTTGCGATATTCTTTTGGCGGCAAAAGACTGGCCACTGAGGTTCTTTGGTTTCCGACTTCGTCCCGTATTTAGCCGCCATTTTGTGTCCCGTCGCCATTTTGTGTTGCCCTCACGCAGGCAGCATGGCAAACGGAGTGTTTTTGCCTTTTCCAGCTGCTACTTGTCTCTTTTGATAAAAAGTAACCCCCTGCCCTTGTTTACGAAATCGATGTCAGGGTCTGGCCGAGTTCATTAATCCATGTCTGGGTTGATTGATCCCTGTCTCGACTGACTATTTAGTCTCTCCTATTCTTTCCTTACATTATCTTATCTGACTGGCCATCGTTATTCTCTCCTTGTGTTCTCTTGTTACACAACTATCCTTTGAGGCACACAACTACGTCCTGCCACCTGCAAATTGGATTGTCGGTACTAGCACTGATTAATTTGTGGGGAGAAGTGACACACAGAGTTTAAAAGAGGGGCGTGTTTGAGACACCTGGTAGTTTGTTTTCCAACTTTTCCTATTGGCTTGTATATACTGGGAGTATACATTGTAAATATGTGTGCTATAAAAGATTGTGCGCCACGGACTAAAGTGGCAGTCTTCTTAGAATATACGCTGTACTTCTGGGACAACTGTGCTTAGATGCAGCTGATAAACCTGGTTTTCTACGCCCAACAGAGTGTCTCGTGTCTCTGTTCAGCAAGGCAGGTGAACTCGGGGATTTAAGGCGTGCCCTGCGCCGCCAGGCCCATAAGGCCCGGTTCTCCACCACATGAGTTCTCAATGGAATGCCCAAATGGGAAAACATTAATTTTACCTGCTTTCTCTGACCTTGTTCCGGAATCAGTTAAACATTCTCACGCCAAGTAGTGGGCATAAGCGCTAGCTACTGCACAGTACCAAAATCACATTGGGTGGGATGATGAGTCACCTCATCATGAGATCCCAATAAAATCAACTCCTCAACCCCAGAGACACTACAATACCCAATAAAACATGAAGCTAAAAACAAGTTTGGGAAATCTTAGAACAACTTGAATACCAAAGGTTTAATAGAAAATGTCACCTCATCAATGAATAATTCTTTCTTTCCTGTAATGAAACCAGACAATTCATACTGTCTAGTATTAGACTACAGACATTTAGACACATCTACTTGCACATTCTCAGTACAAAAAGCACACAGTGCAGCACTAATGAAGAACAACGTGGGTAAGAAATACAAAACAACACTAGATGTCTCAAATGGATTTGTCTGCCAAAATATAGCACCTGGAAGCAGGTATTTTATAACATTTCAGTGCTGGGCTCACAGAGGCATTTTTTTTCATTTGCCTCAAGGGTATAAATATAGCCCTGGGCTGTTTTCAGCCAGAGTGACAGTGTTACTTCAAAAAATTGATGAGTAGGCACTGTCCTATGTAGATGAAATATACCTGATGGATGATGGATTAATTAAACACTTCGACAGAGCATAATGTATAATCCTCGGATTTGCCCACATGGCCTACAAATGTAACTTCAAAAAATCAAAAATTGCCTATCTCAATATCCTATTTTTAGGATACGACTGTCAAGTGAAGGCAAAAACCTGGCAACACATTTTTTAGAATGGAACATTGCTCCAACCTCCAATGACTCTAAAAAGATTACAATCCATTCTAGGATGGAGTAAAGCTGTTCTACGATTTGATTAGACCTGACTTTTCAATTACACATTCAACACAGGAACATACACACATTTTACATTCCATACAAACTGACAGGATAGCTTCCAATTATTTACAAACACATGTAAACACGACCAACCTGGTGATCCGTGTGGTTGCTGGACCAACCAGGTATACATACATCACATTCAAAGAAGGTGAAACAGTACCCATTGCATACATATCACATTTGTACACGAACGCGGAAATGTGTTTTGCACCTACTGAGAAAATACTCACAGCAGTACTGACTGCTGTAGTGAGAGAGAGAGACTAGCTAAGGGTAAACGCATAATTGTCGTAACCCCAGTACTGTCCTTAGATGCCGTTACACAAGTGAGCATTTCACATGCTAAGGTTTGGAGATCCGCAGCCTTAAGGCCCGGCGGCGCAGGGTACGCCTAAAATCCCCGGGATTCACCTGCCTTGTCAAAAACAGAGACACGGACTCTTCGTCTGGCCTAGAAGATGGTATTTATTAGCTGCAGCTAGTACACTGGTCTTAGGAGTCGTTAGTATAACGAGGTTCAAAAGAGACTGCCACTTAACTCCGTAGCGCACAGGTTTATATACGGTACAATACAATGCAAAATACAATCACACAAGAGCATGAGCTATAGGCAAACTTTATAGACAATGTTTTAAGTCCAAAGCAACTCAAGTTCCTGGTTATGTTTGTTACTCGACCCCTTAAGCAAATTACAAGTGAATCCACACAATTTGATTTACAAGTAGAGAAAACACAGCTGCATGTTGTAGACGGACAGTCGTGAAACAGGAGAACACATGAGACATGTAGCAAAGGGCAGCAGATAAGATAACTTAGAGGAAACAATGGTGTGAACCAACCAATCGTCCGGACGGGGATTAATCAGCTCAGACAGGAATTAGTGTACTCGGCCAGACCCTGACACTCATCAGTAAACATAGGCAAGGAAGCCACCTGACACGTAAATGCAGAAATGACAAAAACATCGCGTTCGCCGCGCTGCCCGAGTGAGGGCAACATAAAATGGCGGCGACTACAAAATGGAGGCTGAGCGCGAACGAATTCGTAAATTACAGAACCTCAGCCCCTCCTTTTTCCATTACTCAGGCAAGAACAAACCAACTCATGCTTATCTGAGTCGGAATCAGCATCGATGTTCATAAAATCCTCAAGCTGTTGCCGCACCATCATCCTAATATTCTCTGTCCTCTGAGTTACAGGTTGCAAAACACATAGAGTAGCTAGTAGGCCACAAACTGCAGGACCGCATTGAACACACAGACAACAAGAGAATATGATGGCAAAAATTGCTCCAAGGAATGTTAAGATCTTCCATCCCCAAGTTGACAGTATTCCACGAAACCATCCCATAAGAGACCAATCTCCTTCGTCCTGATGAATCGACTCGGAGACGGTATGCAATTTGGAAATGGCTTGGTATACTGCCGGAGCATCATCTGGAATATAAATGCAGCAGCTAGATCCGATCAATCTACAGACGCCTCCTAGGTCTGCTAGGATCACATCTAGCGCAATACGATTTTGCAACGTCATAAGACGGTCAGCCTGAAGCTCTGCTGTAATGTTACCTATCGCACCTGCAGTAACATTAATAGTGGTCTCAACCACACAAACGAATTGCCTGATATTTCTGCTGTTGACCATCAGGCCCCAAAAGGGAAGGAATCCTTTAAGGAAGTCTCTTCCCTCTTGTTCTACCGTGTCCTTGGCATCGAATACACCTCGGCTATGTCTAACTCTGTGGTGGTCTGACGGAGCCGTATATGTAGGGGGAAGAAGAAAGGCTATATAACAGGTTCCAGAAAAGTTGGAAGGAAGCCATGTATAAGCTCGGTCGTTACACACAAAATATGTTCCTTGAGACGGAATTAACGGAGGAAAATCAGGGGACGAGAAAATGTAGGTGTACAAACAACTCTGCTTCATGTCAGCTTTCTTACTGTTGACTTGGAGACAAAAATTACCTTGATGGGGTACAGTCCATACTGGAGAAGACTCACCCTTTCTAGTTTTGTCACCAAGGCTAGAAACATAGTGGGTAACATTCCATCCGTCATAAGCTCTTTTCTCGTCTAACGGAATCTTGTTCTTCTCTATAATCTTAGCCATTACCTTTATACCTTTAATCAAGGAGCTGTGGCTGAAATCCAATCCATTCCCAGAAGTCCTTACAGGGCTTCTCAGTCTGTTGTGGTATGAAGCTGAAAACATAGTCAAATAGACCCAAGCTGAACCTTCATATGAGAGAGGAAGAACCAAATACGGCATTCCCTTTCGTGTATTGTGTGGCATAAGTCCGCACACCCAACAGTCAGTCATATTAATAGCCAACTGATGTTGGTGTAACAACTGAATGAACGTATTATTCATATATTCAGCTCTCCTTATCTGTTCATGAGGAGGTAGAACATGCATTTTATGTGAGAAGACAGAAAGACGAGAAGGCAAAGAAGTTGTAGAAGTTAACAACATTTCTCTGTTGCAGAACATGTACGATCCAACCTGTGCAGGCTAATAATTACACAAAAGCATAAAAACACACAAAGTTACGCCAAATCAACTACGCAATAATTTACAATACTTCGATCTAATTTCCTGCTTCCTACTTTCCCTGCCTATGGTTGCTGTACCATCCATCTTTATCTAAAAAAAATGTTGCTCACTGCAATCTTCCTCAATCACTCAGCTACTTACTTCTGTATATCCTGAGGCACTAGCCACTTACTAAAAGAACAAAAACCAGGTTACAGTATGAGTCTCCTACCGTGACCCTGCGACGGAGACAGATGGCACATCTAATGCTAAATATCACACAAAAACAAAAAGGCAAAAAGGTCCAAGAAAAAATGTCTTTAAGTTAATAAAGGAGAAAAAAGGTGTTCAAAGTGTTCAGTTCCTTTGGTCAGCTCTCGGCCTCAAGTTGTAGCATTCTTTGCTTGGCACGGTCTGGTCCTTAAACAGAGTTTCTGGATTAGTAGTTTCTATTCGAAGATGCTCAGGCACAGCAGCTTGAAGAATGTCGTCATCTACTTTCTCGGACTGTGTTCCATAAATTTGAGCATCACTGAAGGGCACAAAACAAGGAAACGCTGCAGACTCAGATTCCCTTACGCCACTGCGGATCCACTGGTCAAAGGGTAATGGCAATGCCACCTTCTTGCAGTGCACGCCATGCACCCAGTTACGCTTTCCGCCCACCTTTACAGCTGTGTGGGTGACGAGCAAAACTTGCGTAGGCGCAGACCAACGAGGCTCCAAGTTTTTAGTCCGCTGAAAATTTTTGATGCAGACCCAGTCACCGGGTAAAATAGTGTGACCTGGGTCAGTGGAGGCCTCCGGCAGAGCACTTTGTACCTGTTGACGAATAATACTTAATTTAGTAGTCAAGTCATGCAAATAGTCAGTCAACAGAGGATATGGTATATCAGAGTATTTCTTGGGATGAGGGACACCCCAAACATTAGCTGGGCGTCCAAAAACCACTTCATATGGGCTAAGTCCCATACGAGAGTGCACAGTAGTTCTGGTTGACAAAAGAGCTAGGGGCAAAGCATCTGGCCAGGCAAGGCCCGTTCTGGCTTGAATCTTGGCTAGTTTAAGCTTGAGTGTATCATTATAACACTCAACTAAACCCGCTGAATGTGGATGGTTTGCCGCATGGAACTTCTGTCTAATACCAAGGCCAGAACACACTTTCTGCATAATTTGGCCCACAAATTCACTTCCATTGTCACTCCAGACAACTCGCGGCAAACCAAATCTGGGGAAGAGCTCTTTAAGCAACACTTTAGCAGTTGACAATGCAGTGTTATCTTTCAAGGGGTAGGCCTCTATCCAGTGGGAAAAGGCACATACCACCACCAGAACATACTTAAGATTGTTGCAGCAATCCATATGAATGTAATCGATCTGCAACACTTCAAAAGGATATGACGGGGGAGCAAAATGACCTGCCGGAGTTGGGGTACCCTTTCCTGGGTTATGCATTAAACAAGCAATACAATGCTTAACCACATTCTCTGCACATTTTGGGATTCCTACATTCTGCCACACAGGAGCCAAGAGCTTACATATGCATTTTGCACTAATGTGGGCTGGGCCATGAGCCATAGTCACAACCGGCAATACATAAGCGTCCGGTAATAACCATCGCTGATGTTCCAACAACTCCGTCCAACAACCCATCGAGTCTAACATTCACGTACTTTCTTTCCACGTATTCAGTTCCTTCTCAGTAGCCTCTCCCTGAATCGTTTTCACACTCTCAATCGTGTCTTCACGCATTCCAATTTCCCTAACCCAATGTGCAGGACCTGCCACATACATTCGGCTAGCAGTATTTCTCGCTGTAGTTTTAGCTATCTCGTCTGCAAATGCATTTCCACGACCCACATCATCTGTGACTTTCTTATGTGCACTACACTTTATGATCGCTTTCTGTGCAGGTAAGGTAAGTGACTCAAGAAGATCAGTCACTAACTGACCATGCTGGATCTTTGTCCCGTGAGAGGTAAAGAATCCTCTCTCCCTCCATAACTTACCGAAGCTATGCGCAACGCCAAAAGCATACTGGCTAATTTGTGTACACATTCACTCTCTTTCCCTTCGACAACACACACACTCTAGTCAAGGCTAATAATTCAGCTGCTTGGGCTGAATTATGTCCAATACGTGCCGTCTCAACAATTGTGCATAAGGTGGTGACAGCATAGGCAGAAGTAGTCTCCCCAATTGGAAGCTTGAAACAAGAACCGTCCACCCATAGGATCCCATCCGGGTCCTTGAGCAGAGTGTCCTTTAACTCAATTCTACCCTTCGTTTCTTCTTCCGTTCGGAGAAAACAATCATGTTTTCTTGAGCATCTTTCTCATCTGGGAGTGGCAACAGTGTAGCTGGATTTGACGTGTTACATCTTTTGATTTGTACATGACTCGCTAAAAGTGTCAACTCGTATCCAGACAAACGAGCACTCGTGAGGTGCTGTGTTCTTGTTCTATTCAACAAGGTATCCACTGCATGTGGAACCATAACAATGAGTGTATTATCCAACACTAATCCGGCAGACTGTCTAATAGAAATCGCCGCCGCTGCCGTAGCTCTGAGACAACTGGACAAAGCTTTAGCTACTGGGTCTAACGTAGTGGAGAAATAAGCACATGGCCTCTGCTTATCTCCGAATTGTTGTGTCAAAAGTGACAATGAGCAACCCTCTCTTTCATGAACGTACAGTGTAAAGGATTTGCTATAATCCGGGGTACCCAACACTGGAGCAGAACACAGAGCAGTACGTAGGTCAACAAAACTTTTCTGACATTCATCCGTCCAAGGGAGCGGATGGGGCGTATCTTTCAACGTTAGTGTCAACAATGGTTTAGCCAAAAGTGAAAAATTGGGAATCCATTGTCTACAGTAGGAAGTGATACCCAAAAAGGCACGCACTTCTCTCTGTGTTGTATGTACAGACATCTGTGAAATAGCGTGAATACGTTCTGGGGTCAATCGCCTTCCCTCCTTCGACAAGAGATGACCTAAATACGTAACCTCTTGGCAGGCATATTGCAACTTAGAGGGTGACACCTTATGATGTAAAGCAGACAAATGATGTAACAACGCAACAGTCACACTCTTACACACATCTTCCGTATCAGCAGCCACCAGCAAATCGTCCACATACTGAATAAGCGTAGCACCTGGAGGCAAAGAGAAAGCATCAAGTTGTGACTTAAGAGCCTTGCTATAGATGGAGGGACTTTCACAATAGCCTTGAGGAGCTCTTTTAAATCGGAAACTTCGGCCACCGAGAGAGAAACCAAAGATATCCCTACTTTCTTCAGCAATAGGAATACTAAAGAAAGCATTCTTAAGATCAATGACTATAAACCAAGCTGCAGAAGCAGGAATCATCGTCAACAGAGCTGTAATGTCCGGAACAACAGGAAACTGTGGCACAACGATTTTATTGACCTCTCTAAGGTCAATAACAAATCGATAAACAGGAGGCTGTGAAGGATCAGTTCTCTTCAGAATCGGAAGAACAGGACTGTTGCAAACATTGCCTCTCGTTTCTTCAACCACACCTTTCTGAATAAAATCATCAACAATAGCCAAAAGTGCTCTCTCCATCACTAGAGATACGATATTGGGGAATGCGTGGCATTCTAACATTATCTTTAACTGTGACAACGTACGGTGGAATGGCAAGACGACCCACGTCATTTGGGCCTGTAGTCCAAAGACTTTCAGGAAGAGAAAGCAACTCGGTGGAAACTGGTCTCGGGACAAATATACGGCAGACATCAATTTCTTCCACAACGTAAGATGCACGCCAGAAGGGGAATAATACAATGTTGCATGTAGTCTTTTCAACAAATCCAGACCCAGCAAGTTCTCGCCACAACCAGTTGTCAGAATAAGTGAAGCATTCAAATCATAAGGACCAATCGAAACGGGCAAGGGACAAAAAAGCGTATTACGGACTGGGGCGCCAGAAAATCCTACAGAGGTATTCATTAAGCCAGACAAAGGTGCCCCAGGGAGTTTAGAATGCATGATAGAACTTCTCATCGCACCAGTATCCAAAAGAAACGGTTCTGAAACACCCATAGTATTGACAGTGACATACGGTCCATTTTGATCTACTGGAATCGACACAACTCCCTTACTTCGTCCATGGCTGTCCTATTCGACATGAAAATCGTCAGCCCCATCTTCAGCACAATAATCATCATTATAATACTGCTTAGACTGAACTCTCTGCTGATCAAAGTAATTCGTAGTAGATGGAGGAAAAGAACGCTGCTCCTGAGAGGACACACCTCGTCCTCTACCTCTAGATCCTGTCTGAAAATTACCACGACCTCGTGGAGCAGACATCCCATTATTACGCTATAATAAAACCGGACAACTATTCTTGTAATGTCCCTCTTCCCTACAATACACACATTGATTAGGACCTAATGAAGGTCGTGGTACGAAAACCTCAGGCTTCTGGTATACTTTAAGAAACTGTGGGGGTTGAGAATATTGAGGTTGTGAAGTACGCGGAGGATAGGCCTGCTGTAAAAGAACCTTGTTTTCAAATCTCTATTTTTCTTCTCTTGTTTCTCCTTATCCTCCTTATCCCTATTCTCATAATACTGTGCAGTAGCCAATATTTTAGCAGGGGACTCTTTAATTTATTTGACAATTCGGGAAGCAAATAGTATACAAACTTATCCACAAACAACCGCTGGCCACCCTCTACACTCAGATCCTGACCACTATGATCAATACACGTCTCTTCAAAATGAGTGAAGAAATCCGAGACGCTTTCATCTTTCTTTTGCTTGCATGCAGCCAGCTTATCCCAATTTACTCGCACTGCAGGCATCATTGTCTTCATCAATTAAATTATTCTGCCTGGTAGGGCCGTAATCAGATCCTCGGGTTTCGCACCACCCACTTGATTCGCATCCGCGGCCCTAATAGCAGCCCAATCACCACCTAATTCACCAACATGATTCTCCCTACGAATCCATGCCCATATTGCTTGCGGAACAACATTTCCAAATAACATATCAATATCAACTAAATTCATAATACAGGCATCAACTGTTTGAGACAATTCCTTGTAATATCCAGCAGGATTTTTATGGGGGTCCGGGAGAGTTTGTTTAAGCGCCAATACTTCCGACCTTTTCCAGGGTTCGTGTACCCATATACGCTGGAAATGAGCAGGGACTTGAGGTGGACCAATCATCAGTATCTCATTCGCATCGTCTACTTCGTTATTTTTGAACTGCTGAGCAGCCTGTATAATTGACATGTCTTGTGCTTTCTTATCCTTTTTTGCTTGTTTAATTTCTTTCTGTTTGGCTTCCTTACGCCAAAGGCGAAAAGAGTCAAACATTGCCGGCCGGGCTTTTCTTCTAAACAGAATCGTTTCCAAATGATCTAGTATGGCGGGGTCAAAACTACCATTCTGGGGCCATCTCAAAACTCCACTATTCTTTGTGTATCTCTCCATACGGGAGGAACTTCACGCATCGGATAATTCTTAATGCCTCGTTTATTAGTAGGATCCGTCTCGGAAAAAGACAGGGACAAAAACATGGCTCAAAATGCAACGAGTCTATTCACCGCTTCTTCAACTCGCGGTCCTACAATAAATCCTCTATCAAAATCAGCTTGTAACTTCAATAGATCCGAAGGGACCGTATCTAACTCCATATCTTCCCAACCTTTAATAAGAGTTTGACACATAACATTAAAAACATATCTTTGCGTGGGCTCTACCCATTGATGAAAAGAGCTCATAATATCTTCTGTACTATATTCCATTCCATGCTCAATCCATTTGCGAGTGAGGGAATCCAAAACCACTTTCTCATCCGTAAGAGGAAGTTGACAACGAGATTGTCGTCTAGAGAAAGCTGGAGATAGATTCAAAGACCCAAGAAGAGGAGAAAAGAAATTCGAAACGGCATCTGCTATTCTCCTATGTGAGGTGGGAGAATCCCTTATGAGAATAGGAGGCATTACAGATTCAGAAGGCAACGGAGACTGAAACGTAGCCGACTGAGGAGCAAGAGCGGGGGATGGTAGAGGAGGTGGGGGCTGAATTACAGGATGCAAAGATGGAGCAGAGGCAGGTGAAGAAGCATTAGTCGGCTGAGCCGATTGCTGAACAATCGGCAATTTAGCAACCACTGGTTGAGCAATAGGAGGGGGTAATGGAGGTGCGTTAGGATTTTGGGCATAGGGCGGAGGTGAATTCAATAAACAAGACATTTGGGAATCTTCTTCTAATTCCTTACTTTTATCTGGAGAGGAAGCAGGCAACATCGGATAGCATCTATCTATCGCCATACAATGTTGTCTCTCCAGTATCTCATTCGCATCGTCTACTTCGTTATTTTTGAACTGCTGAGCAGCCTGTATAATTGACATGTCTTGTGCTTTCTTATCCTTTTTTGCTTGTTTAATTTCTTTCTGTTTGGCTTCCTTACGCCAAAGGCGAAAAGAGTCAAACATTGCCGGCCGGGCTTTTCTTCTAAACAGAATCGTTTCCAAATTATCTAGTATGGCGGGGTCAAAACTACCATTCTGGGGCCATCTCAAAACTCCACTATTCTTCGTGTATCGGACCCATGTCTCATTAAAGGTAATGGGACCAATACCATGTTTCAAATAAAGCACATAAGTGGGAGTTCCAACTGGCGGGATTGGACATGATTCCTCCAACTGGGAATCCCTCGTACAACCTAAGCAACAAATTCTTTTAAACTTACTCAGTCCAGGCATCGTTACTTCTCTAGACTGCTCACAAACAACAAGGGGTGTAAATCAACGAAGCAGTACAAACGTACTTACCCCTTGGCTTCAGCTATTGCAATACCAGAATAAAAACCCCAAAACAAAACAAAGTTTTGTGGGAGCCACCCACCAAATACTTAACTAAGGATCGTCCTACACCAGCAAAGGTCCGTCTATCGTCTCGCTTTACCAAACATCATCAGAAGGGTCCAAGGCAGGGCGACAGTCAGGGCAGCAGTCGTCAGCAGCCGTCGGAGAGGAGTAGCCGCGCTGTAAAAGACCTTTGGTCCACTTCCGACATACAGGGGTCGATCACGTGGTGCGCCTCCTCCGGAATTTTCTTGCGGGGCTCCTCACGACCCTCGGGCTCAACCGCTACCACTGAAGTCGCCCCACATTGGGAGCCAGTTGGAGAACCGCAGCCTTAAGGCCCGGCGGTGCAGGGTACGCCTAAAATCCCCGGGATTCACCTGCCTTGTCAAAAACAGAGACACAGACTCTTTGTCTGGCGTAGAAGATGGTATTTATTAGCTGCAGCTAGTACAGTGGTCTTAAAAGTCGTTGGTATAACGAGGTTCAAAAGAGACTGCCACTTAACTCTGTGGCGCACAGGTTTATATACGGTACAATACAATGCAAAATACAATCACAAAAGAGCATGAGCTATAGGCAAACTTTACAGACAATGTTTTAAGTCCAAAGCAACTCAAGTTCCCAGTTATGTTTGTCACTCGACCCCTTACGCAAATTACAAGTGAATCCACACAATTCGAATTACAAGTAGAGAAAACACAGCTGCATGTTGTAGAAGGACAGTCGTGAAACAGGAGAATACATGAGACACGTAGCGAAGGGCAGCAGATAAGATAACTTAGAGGAAACAATGGTGTGAACTAACCAATGGTCCGGACGGGGATTAATCAGCTCAGACAGGAATTAGTGTACTCGGCCAGACCCTGACACTCGTCAGTAAACATAGGCAAGGAAGCCACCTGACAAATAAAAATGCAGAAACGACAAAAACATTGCGTTCGCCGCGCTGCCTGAGTGAGGGCAACATAAAATGGCGGCGACTACAAAATGGAGGCTGAGCACGAACAAATTTGTAAATTACAGAACCTCAGGTTATACATCAACGATAGATACAATGAGCTAACTCTCTCACTGCAACAGACGCAGATTACAGATTTTATTCTACTCTACAAACACAAGCATTTTTGAAGTATGAACAAGAATATACTCTGCCAAATGAAATAAAACCTCTAGCTCAATATGATTACATCGTCTACACTGATGGGTCTGCCCAGCCTACCGTAGGGACTAAACACTAATATTCTGCAGCATGCGCAATTGTAAAGGGGAGCATTCATGATGGCAAGTTCCATCCTTAATAACACACATGCAGTACCTAGAGGACTGTACTGAACATCTGGCAGAACTAAAAGCCCTGATACTGGCACTACTTATGTATGGATCATAGATTTCCCACACTTATATTGTGTGATTCGTATTGCTGTGTCCAATAATATAACGAATACCTTCATTATTGGGGCAGAATGGATTTTGAGATACAATTTGCTCTGGGAACTTTTGGCTAAGCTGAAAGAGTGCTTGCAACAGGCTCATGTAATACACACATTGAGTCATCAATACGTTGGTGTTCACCTTGCCGGGAATTCCATATCTGATGAAGCTGCTAAGGCAACAGTTCGTACTGCTGCCATTGCTGCAATCACTTGTTCAAGTACAGGAATAGACAGAGATCATGGTGGCTGTCAATGCTGTGCGCAACAACACACACCTACTGAAAGGCTTTCCACTCAATAACTACTACAAGGTAGTTGCACAATACATACCATATGCTCACCTTCCAGGAGTGGGGAATAGAGTTAAACCAAACTCTGATCACAGATTGTGGTTAATACCAGCTGCACATGAGGGTCTGGGTTCAGCACATACAGGGATTACTGCTACAATTTCGTTACTGAAGCAGCACTATTGTTTGCCTGGTCTTTCTAAACAGAAAAAAAGACTTTGTCCTCAAATGTGACATCAGATGAAATTCGTTAGTTGGGAGGAAAAACCATGACTGAAAGCAGTCCTAAACAGCCAGGGTACTAGGTTCAGGTCGCAGTTGGGCACGTCACCTATATGGGGTCCAGAGTGTACTCAATACCATGCCAAGAAGGGTAGTTGTACTCCATATGAAATCCTGTTTGGGTTAAGAATGTGGGTCCCAGACCTCGATAATGTCAGCACAGTGGTGGCAGATACCCATTTCACATGATTGAACGTTTGGCTGTTTTACAAGAATGAAATAAATTCTGGGACACACAAAACAATGTCCAAGTAAAATGTACCACCACTGGCGAAGTGAAGGTTGTACCGACAAGACCCGGCTGGGTCCCGAAGAACGGGAATATGGTCAGAGAAAAAATTGTGGGCAAAAAAGAATTGGGCATGTCCTGGCTGTTGAAGGTTCCAGAACTGTATGCCTTCTGCCCTTTTCGTTTGCCGAGGCAAAAGGTTTGTCTCTATTGATCTCATCAAACCACAGTATGTGGCCGATACTCAACAGTAAGATGCGTGGCATCCTGGGTAGCCACCAATCTCTTCTCGCTACTGTGCAGAAAGTTCAGATGGATGCTTCAATTCAGAGACACAAATTTCAATTCAACAACCAGATGAAAACAAGATCTACATCAATATACCAAAGATGGAGTCATCTCCTGGTTCTACAAAATCTGCTTAGCTGCCAAAAATCAACAGGCCGGAGCCTGGTTACTTCGTGGACTACGACGATTTCTCTTCAGATTCAACCGAACGTGAGCACTGAGGTAATTTGAATTTTTATGGTCAAGAAATGTCCCCTAACGTGTACCCCACCGTCTCCATGTACGTGCTTAAAGTGCATGTAACTTCCCTCCTCGACCAGCTATGAAGACGCAAATACATTTGCGTCCAACGTTAACATGTCCTCTTTCAGATCCACCATGAATGGATTGATAATTCAGTTCCTAAGTATGCCTTGCCACCGTCTTTTCATGGTGCACTTTCACGTTTTCCTAGCCCTGCAGAGCTAGGCCCTGATTTCTGCCATCGAGCCCTTTCTGCTCTCTGCCTCCTGAAAGCTGCAACGTGGGATACATCCCTGACCTCTGTCCTACTCCCTGCGTGGCGAGCGGTGCCCGGCTCAGCCTGCTTGCCTGCCAAAGACAGTATTTTGCCTTCAAGTTATCAGTATAGCCGAGCTCAGCTCCTCGAAAACACATTCCAGTCTAGCAGAATAGATAAACAATCCCCCGGCTGCAGAGCAAAGGGCCCGGCCTTTCTGTCTCCATGCAAGTAATTCATTGCTCCCGTTACCATGGTAGGCCCATGGCCCCTCGCATTACACGCAGACACGTAGTCACATGTGCAAGCATTAATAGTCAGTATAGAGTAGCCTCTGCCCAAGAGACCTTTCCTTCTAGATAATATAGTTCCCCAAACACAAGATATCAGATATGATTTAGGAACGAGTCGATCTGACATGCCAGACTTTTGTCTCTTCCTCTAGTGCTAAATGTCAAGTCCCCTGCACCCTCCAGCCTCACGTCAGTCACACGTCATGCCGCTGCGCGCGCATCTTTGCTACAGATTTCTGCTGACATTGCAAGATTCCACTATGTATCCACCTACTTGTGACACTTTCATGTGACGTTTCTAGCACACACCTCTGTGTACGCCCTCGTGCACGCCTTCTGTTACGCACATGTGTTCTTATCTCGTTTCTCTCAGCTGTTACGCCTTCTGTATCCATCACCACTATATGCATTGACTATATATATTGTACTCTGTTAATAAAGTATTGTCTATCCCTTCCTGAACCTTAGCGGTGAAAGGAACATGATACCATGGTTCGAACCATTCCATTTTATGGAATAAAACCCTTATAACTCAGATACCACGGACTCTGCCTCTCATTTCCGAGTGAGTTATTTATTGAACTTTACCGCATAGAAATTCCGACGGTAAATATTTATTTACCACATTAATTTGGCGCCCGAATAGGGACCCCTCCCCCACCCCACGCGCCGGTAGGTGCGTCGCAGGCTTTGCCCCCTGCCACAGCCGTGACGGACAATTACGCGTACCCGCAGGATTTCCTGTATCTCCCTCAGGCCTACGGAGGTGACGGAGACTGCGATCAGCATCCAGACGAGGCGGTGAGGAGTGCGGAGGATCCCGACCAGAGCCCAGCCGAGAGAGCAAGGTCCGAGGTGTCTAGAGGCCCACCAGTTCCGACGTACCTGTGACGTCACGAGTCGAGTCGAGTCCAGTCCGGTCCAGTCCAGACGAGTTTCTGAGGCCTTCCGTTCCGTGCTTCCCGTGAGTACCGTTGCTGGGGACGCATCTAGACGGGTGCATTACTATGTATCCGGTCAAGACGGGTTTGGGTACACAGCCGAACTGTTTTAGCAGTGTATCTGTACTGTTTAGCAGTATATCAAGTAATTCGTGTCTTCAACGGTTCGATTTTGTTTTCGTTATAGAATTCATGTATAGTCAATATGTGTTCAAAATGTTTCTATGTGATTAATGTTGTGGTATGAGTGACTGTTTGATCTACATTACTGTGTTTCTGTGTAAAAATTGTGTTCAAGTTCGAGTAAGTGTCAAGTGCCAAAATATCAAGATGCCATTGTTCTCAAAGTTAAGACAGCTAGGAACTAGGAAAGGGATACTAGAGGAAGCGATTCCTGTCCCACCTAGGGACACTCCTGGAAATTTTATGTATCACAAACACGGCTTAGATGCCATATTATATCTAGATTTATGGGTCGATTATACTAAGAACCTAGACGAGAAATATAGATGGCCCGTTACAGGGACATGGGATGCAGATTGCATCATGAGAGTAGAAGAAGCGCTATGGAAAAAGAAAGCCAGACAATCTCAGAAAGACGCCATAGAATTGTGGCGTAAAGAATCGCATAGACGTACAGAGAAAGAATTCAGAAAAGCAGAAAAACGTAGAGAAGATTCAGATAAAGCTCGAGAAAACGAACTAGTTGAAGAAGGAATACGAGTTAAAGCAGAACAAGTAGACCGACAACGAAACACTCTTGTGAATGGTATGTATCCTCTTTTGGCCGAGGGTTTACCTAAGGCCACTCCGGAAATACCAAAAGATCTGCCCGCTCCATTGGTTCCGACTAAATTACGTCACAAGACCGCAGCAGACATTTTTATTTCGTCCTACTTGGATGATGTAGCTCCCGCATATGCCAATGTACCTGCCCGTGTACCACCTGCTGACGGTAACCCGCCCCCTGATCATCAGCCCCCAGGTCCACAACAGCAGATCCCTCCAGGTTCGCTACCCGCACCCGCTCCCGTTGTTCCCCCTGGTATTCAACAACTGCATCCATCTAATCCTTTTGGGACTGGCGTGGTCCAGGATCCAACCCAGCTACAGCAGGTACCGACCCTACAGCCAGGTTATGCTCAAGCCTCCGCTTCAGGAGGTGCTACAGGAGGTTATCAAACACCCCCACCGTTACACCGAGTGACAATGAGAGAGTTAGCAAAGGCTCGGACACCTAAAGGTGCACCGGCCGAACAACTTAGAAGAGAACTTACAGACTGCAGATATGACACAGTGCCTGGTACGACAGGACCCATGTTGTTAGCGTCCCTACGTTTGAGACGCGTTACAGATTATTTGATGTTACTACCAGAAATGCCAGAACATCTAGACGAATTGTATTTTTTTATTAGAACAGGAGAAGGACCGGAGTGTGTTGCTGAAGCCATGTCACGTCAGAAAGTTGAGAACAAAGGTTTAATAATGCGATTTTTGGTTAATTGTTTAATAAGAGAACAAGATCAGGCAGGTTTTCCACAAAGTGAGATAAATAGACTGAATAGATGGAGCCAGAATATTGCGGATGGTAAACATGATAAGGAGAACAGTGTACATACTATGGTTAGAAAGATCCGTAAAGAAATAATAGAAATACATGCCCGCCGAGTATCTGAAGAGTAACTAGAGTCAGATGACGGGAAAACCTCAGAGGAGGAAGAACAACCAGAGACCACAGCAGAAACGTCACAATTAGCAACTAGAGACATGATAGCATATGTAGGTAAGGGAAGATCCCTTAAGAAAACAATACGTCCAGAAAGCAAAAGACTTTTTCTCTCTGCTATATCAAATCCGAGTTCTCCTGAACATATGTTTCAGGCTACCGATAAAATACTTCAAGATCGAATGGGGTACCATGTACTCAATTCCATGGATGAACAAGAACTAGCCCGGTCCGCAGTACAATGGGCTGACAATTCTAGTACATATAATGATGATGCAGTAGCACAGACATTTTTGAACCTCTCCCCTGATGAACAGAAATTAGCTGGTATATACATGATTCAGCATCTCATCACGTTGTTCAAAAGCCAACATTCTGATCCAGGTCCCTTACCGGATATATTAATAGAACTGCTCTCGAATAGATGGAGAGGCCTAGGTACTGATTTAATTAAAGAAATTCTAGAACATCGACACAAATATAGTGCCTTCCTGAAACCACAGTTTATTTCAGCTCCACCACCCCCAGAAAGAAAAATGTTTTACTTCGACAGACAGAATCCCTTACGGGAAGTACATCCGGTCAGAAAAGACGATAACACACTAGAACGTGTATTCGTATACACACCCATAACTAAAATGGAATTATTGGAAATGAAGAAAATAGTGCCCAGTCATGATAAAGACCCTGCAGGTTTTCACCGAGAAATTAAAGATATGTTACTCATGGGCGATTACACGTATTCGGATATTATGAAAATGTTAAAAGTACTGTTGCCTGCAGGAATTTACGAGAAACTAAAGGAGAAAGAATGGGAGGTGGGAGACAAAAAGATTGATTGGGCTGCATTAGAAGTCGAAGAAAATGGTCGTACCCCAGGGTTAGGCCTTGGGGATAAAGCTAAAGCATTACCAGGTTTATTAGTACAGGTCTTGCCTAGACTGTTAGCGACTAAAAAGGAAGACTGGGACGCAATCTCAGCCTGTAAGCAGAAACACGATGAAGACACTAGTGATTTTTATTCTAGATTCGAGAAATGTTTTATTATTAACAGTGGCCTGAAAACAAGTAGCGAGTCATACCCACACCTCTTTGTATCAAAATTAGTCGAGAATTCCCTGCCTCAAGTTAAGAACCGTGTTTTGAAAGTCGAAAGCACATGGCAAGCAAATACGCCTTCCCAAATGTTACAAATGTTACAGTATCACCAGAATAGAATTAGGGAAGAACAAGATCACGAACAGAGACATATGAAAGATACGAAAATGAAAATGTTAGTTGCTCAGTCAGTTCCAGCTGACGGTCAGAAAAGGGGTATGACACAGTCTAATAATACGGCGGCTCCCGTTAAAGGGACATGCAACTATTGTAAACAGCCAGGTCACTATGTGAATGAATGTACAGTTCTGAAACACAATATAGCAACAGGTAAAACTAAAGAGAGACCACGTCAGCCTAGACAGGATCAGGTCCAACATCAGGTCCAGCAACATATTCCACAGAACGTACAGCCTATGCCTGCTCCACAACAGACAGTACAGACAGTAGCGGTACCACATCCACAGCCCATTGCCGCGACACAGCAAGTTTCACAGCAGATGTACCAGTATGCACAGTCTGATTACCCCGATTATGAGCGATACTCATGAAATAGCCTAGAGAGGGAGGTTGGCTTGCCTCTCATTGAAGTTCCTGTAGATCAAGAGGGTCCTTATGTACATAGTCAAGTATTAGGAAAAGATAGAAAGTTTTTGATTGACACAGGGGCAAGTCGAACAACAATAAGTCACGACGAGGTTCCAGGGGCACCCCTCTCAGGCTCACAGAATGTTTCCCTTGGATTTTCAGGACAGCCTATTGTTAATGAAGTATCGAAACCTGTTCCCCTAGCAGTTGGTCCATTGTCACGTACTACAGACTTATTGCTCACGAAATCATGTCCAGAAAACTTGCTGGGTATCAAGACACTAAAAGCTCTAGGAGCAGTGATATGTTGTTCTCCGGAAGGAGTTAGACTGTTTTTGCGTGACTTTAAGGGTCACTATGTATTACGAGATTTTGATGTCAGATTAAAAAATGTACCAGAACATTTGTGGGCGCAAGGCCCAACTGATGTAGGTTGTATGCACATTACGCCATACCGAGTTACACTCAAGCCAGGAGTTGTATTACCCCGAATCCGACAATACAAGTTACCACCCGATGCTGTAGTGGCTTTACTGGAAATCATTGAAGAGCTCATTGCACAAGGAGTGGTTGTAGAAACCGACTCAAATGTCTGTAATTCCCCTATCATCCCGATTCTTAAACGTACTGACCCGAATGCACCTCCAGTTTATCGGTTGGTGATTGATTTACGAGAATTAAATAAATGCATCATACCACAGTATCCTGTGGTCCCAGACATCTCATCATTATTGACTGCTATTGATTCAGAGGCGACGTTCTTTACTGTAATTGATCTCAAGTACGCCTTCTTTAGTGTCCCCATTGATCCGGAAAGCCAATATCTTTTCGGATTCTGTTTAAATGGCCGTAGCTTCAAATTTGCACGCGCACCTCAAGGATTCACAGAAAGCCCCAGCATCTACAGCCAAGCTTTGAAAAGACAACTTGACAGTATTCACATGCCAGTTAACACTGCCCTACTCCAGTACGTCGATGATCTGTTGATCACCGCGCGGAGTGAACCAGAATGTGTGCAAGCATCACTGACAGTTTTGTATTTTCTGGCTGACAAGGGACACAAGGTGTCCCCTTCAAAGCTACAATTCTGTGTTCAGCAAGTGGTGTACCTTGGGCACTTGCTGTCCAAGAGGGGGAGACAGCTAACACCTGACCGCATTCAGTTAATTGCACACTTACC
The DNA here is from genome assembly GCF_964263255.1 of Lissotriton vulgaris. Lineage (NCBI taxonomy): Eukaryota > Metazoa > Chordata > Amphibia > Caudata > Salamandridae > Lissotriton > Lissotriton vulgaris. Next base: position 409,388,608 of record NC_141695.1, read on the forward strand.
GCAACCGAAGACACAAAAGGAAGTGCGGGCCTTCATTGGCCTCACCTCTTACTGCAGACAATGGATTCCCCAGTACGCATTTCTAGCCAAGCCACTTATACAGTTGACAACACAGGAGGCAGCGACTTCGACTGTCCTCCCTTGGACTCAGGAACACACACAGGCTTTTGATGAATTAAAGAAAGCATTATGTCAAGCACCAGTTTTAGCAACACCATGTTACAGCAAACCTTTTACACTTTTCGTTACAGAACGTGATGGCACAGCATTATCTGTCCTCACACAAGACCAAGCAGGTTCACATAAGCCGTGTGCTTATTTTTCGAGTACATTAGACCCAGTAGCCCAGGCTTTGCCTGCGTGCTTAAAATCAGTTGCAGCGACAGCCCTAGCAATCCGACAAAGTGATTCCATAGTGTTAGGACACCAATTGACAGTACTAGTTCCACACTCTGTGGAAGTTCTTTTAAACAGAACACAGACTCAACACTTGACTATAGCACGACTGACAGGTTATGAATTGACATTGTTCCAGCCCCACATAGAAATCAGACGCTGCAATATACTCAATCCTGCCACATTGTTACCCTCGAACACAACAGATCCAGCTCCACATGACTGTATAGAGATCATTAATGCAGTAGCAAAGCCCCGACGAGACTTGACAGATGTTGCACTGACTAACCCAGACCTGACACTTTACGTGGATGGTTCATGTATGAGAACAAGCACAGGAGAATTAGTGGCCGCATATGCAGTGACCACTGAAACTGAAGTCAAAGAAACACACCGTATTGATACACTGTCTGCTCAAGCTGCAGAGCTCATTGCTCTGACTCGAGCCTGTATAGTAGCCAAGAACAGGAACGTTAACATATACACAGATTCACGTTATGCATTTGGAGTCGTACACGACTTCGGTGTACTCTGGCAAGAAAGAGGTTTCTTGGCCTCTCACGGAGCCAAGATCCAGCATGGTCCCCTCATTCAAGCATTGTTAGAAGCAATACATTTGCCATCAGCCATAGCTATCATGAAGTGCAAAGCACATACTAAAGTTACAGATATTATTTCCCAGGGTAACGACCTGGCCGATCGAACAGCGAAACACACAGCTCTGACTCACACACATGCAGCTGATATGACAAAGACAATAGTTCCGACACCGACACATTGCATGACAGTTAAGGATCCCGCACTAGATGTAATTGACATACAGATACATGCTACTCCAGACGAAATAAAGAAATGGACTGAACTAGGAGGGATCCAGACAGACCAGGGATGGATGACGAAGGGAAAAGCCACATGGTTTCTCCCCGACTCTATGGTTCAAGTTATGATTAACACCGCACACAGTCCAGCACACTTAGGGGAAAAAGCCATGTTAGACAGTTTACAGAATCTCTGGTACAATAAACATTTACGAGCAGCAGCAAAACAGAAAGTGCGTACTTGCATGATCTGTTGTCAGTTCAACCCAGGCAGAAGCATTCCTGTAGAGCAAGGTGGATTTCATCCTCCCGATCACCCTTTTGAAGTCCTCCAGATGGATTATATCCAGATGGAACGATGTTGAGGATTCAAATATGTCCTCGTAGTTGTATGTGTACTTTCCCGTTGGACAGAAGCATATCCAGTCCCAGATTACACTGCTCCGACCACTGCCAAACAGTTGGTTCGTGAATTCTTCCCACGGTACGGTTTGCCTCGTGTCGTGTACTCAGATAACGGTCAGCCATTCTCGTCCGAGCTAATGAAGCAGGTATCACTCCTGCTAGGATATCAGTGGAAGTTCCACTGCGTCCGACATCCCGAGGCAGCAGGTCTCGTAGAGAGACACAATCAGACACTGAAAACACGTCTTGCTAAGATTTGTGCCGAGAAAGGGGTAGACTGGATAGTCGCCTTGCCAGTTGCATTGTTTTATATGAGAATGGTCGCACACTCTAGAACAGGGCTATCCCCGTATGAGGTGGTCTTTGGTAGGCCACCGAATATGTGGGGGACGCCTTTGCCGAGGAAAATAACCGATGTTGATAGTAACATGTTGACAGATTACCTTGCCTCCTTGATGTCTGCACTACAATCTTGTCGTTCACAGGTTGCCGCAGCCTTTCCGGACAACACCCAAGTAAAACAACACGACGTCCATCCAGGGGACACTGTCATCGTCCGAAATTTCGACAGGAAAAGCCCGCGGGAGCCCAGATGGAAGCAGCCAAAGTTGGTGCTACTAACTACAAGGACCGCAGTGAAGTTGGAAGGGAGGAAGGGCTGGCTCCACACAAGCCACATAAAAAAGTTTCACGGACTGTTGCCAGACTCTTCCTCCCCCTCTAAGGACTGCCCAGATTCCAGTGACTCTAAACTCCCCCTGTTAGAGAAAACTCCGTCTCAGGAGTACAAAACAAAATTGAGGTCTAGTAAGTCAGACAGTTTAATTGTTTAAGTCCTCCCCTAGGTGAAGCGGTTAGACAGGTTCCTGACATGTACAAGTTAGACCCCAATAGAGAGAGAGATAGACAGAAACAGATCAAGAAACAGAAACATTGTAAATCTCTCCGGAGCTATTTCATCATCACGTTATTGATTATGTTTTTTCTGAGTCTTATGGTTATTGGCATAAGTGTATTATTGCATATGTTTTCTCCTATTGCACACTCTACTCTTAATAACACTGCAGAGCACACGTTCAGTGAACTGCCTCCACACGAATTGTCTTATAGACTTGCGCTGCGCAACAATACATTCATCAGTATGTTACACCATTCCCATCAGACCAGCAATGCTACAAATTGTTGGATATGTGGCCGACTCCCTCCCTATCAGAAATACAAAGTAGCTCTGCCCCTCTTCCCGTATCCGTTTACGCATAATGGTTCCTGTGGTGCCTGGTTCAGCTTAATTAATTCTGTAGACACTGATTCCATAGTTTACCAAGGCAATTGGGTATGGGGAAATCTGAACACAGTCATGCATCAAGCATGTTTCCCAGACAAGGAGGGTCTCCCACAAAGGACAGGGACTGATCTAGAAAACGAAGTATATGGATTAGGTCATTATACACTTAACCTCATGATTCTGAATGTCCAGTCTGAAACCGAACCAGACTTGCCCTCTATGTCAGTGTTACCCGTTAAAGGCGAATTATGTGTCAGAAAGAATGGTTCAATACACTTAGGTCATAGTGAATGTACTACTGTGATCGAATTCAGTGATAAGGGCAAGTCCACATTCAAAGCTTACCGTCATTCCTATTTCATTTGTGGTCATACCGCATACATACGTTTACCTCTAGATTGGGATGGTACTTGTTACATTGCATTCCTAGTGCCCCCTGTTTTTCTAGCTCCTCCTGATTACCATAGAAATCCTCAGCGTATACATACTAGACACAAGAGAGAACTCCCAATTGTCGATCAGACTGAAACAGCATGGGAACAATATACAGATTTCAATAGAGGATTCTTTTTCTTTTTAGGACCTGTCTCGAATAGTAAATTGATACGAAAATTGACCAGAACCCTTGAAGCAGTAGTGAATGAAACTACTTCCGCCCTAGGTAACCTAACGGAGGAACAGTCTGCTATAAGACTTGTTGTTCTTCAGAATCGTCTCGTCCTTGACGTCATCCTGGCCGATAGGGGCGGGGCTTGTAGAGTCATCGGATCGAGTTGCTGTGTTTTCATTCCAGAAAATGCACCGTCAGTATATAGAGCCATATCCCGTCTTCATAAGATCGCTAATCAGATTCATCAGAATCCAGGCACCTGGACTTGGTCCGGTTGGTTCTGGAGTACGATAACAGCCTGGGGATGGAAGCTACTTTCTTTCCTAGGGATTATATTGGCCATAGTATTCAGTTGTTGTCTCTGCATTCAATGTGGGCCCGCGATATGTGGCTTGTGTGCCACAGCCTGCATTCCCCGTTCAAGTTCACGCTCTACATCCCGCCTGAGAAAGGATGAGCAAATGATGTTATATGAACAGATAGATGGATTAATGAAGATCGATATATCATGAAGGGTCCGTAGGGGACAAGGAGGGAATGAGGTAATTTGAATTTTTATGGTCAAGAAATGTCCCCTAACGTGTACCCCACCATCTCCATGTACGTGCTTAAAGTGCATGTAACTTCCCTCCTCGACCAGCTATGAAGACGCAAATACATTTGCGTCCAACGTTAACATGTCCTCTTTCAGATCCACCATGAATGGATTGATAATTCAGTTCCTAAGTATGCCTTGCCACCGTCTTTTCATGGTGCACTTTCACGTTTTCCTAGCCCTGCAGAGCTAGGCCCTTATTTCTGCCATCGAGCCCTTTCTGCTCTCTGCCTCCTGAAAGCTGCAACGTGGGATACATCCCTGACCTCTGTCCTACTCCCTGCGTGGCGAGCGGTGCCCGGCTCGGCCTGCTTGCCTGCCAAAGACAGTATTTTGCCTTCAAGTTATCAGTATAGCCGAGCTCAGCTCCTCGAAAACACATTCCAGTCTAGCAGAATAGATAAACAATCCCCCGGCTGCAGATCAAAGGGCCCGGCCTTTCTGTCTCCATGCAAGTAATTCATTGCTCCCGTTACCATGGTAGGCCCATGGCCCCTCGCATTACACGCAGACACGTAGTCACATGTGCACGCATTAATAGTCAGTATAGAGTAGCCTCTGCCCAAGAGACCTTTCCTTCTAGATAATATAGTTCCCCAAACACAAGATATCAGATATGATTTAGGAACGAGTCGATCTGACATGCCAGACTTTTGTCTCTTCCTCTAGTGCTAAATGTCAAGTCCCCTGCACCCTCCAGCCTCACGTCAGTCACACGTCATGCCGCTGCGCGCGCATCTTTGCTACAGATTTCTGCTGACATTGCAAGATTCCACTATGTATCCACCTACTTGTGACACTTTCATGTGACGTTTCTAGCACACACCTCTGTGTACGCCCTCGTGCACGCCTTCTGTTACGCACATGTGTTCTTATCTCGTTTCTCTCAGCTGTTACGCCTTCTGTATCCATCACAACTATATGCATTGACTATATATATTGTACTCTGTTAATAAAGTATTGTCTATCCCTTCCTGAACCTTAGCGGTGAAAGGAACATGATACCATGGTTCGAACCATTCCATTTTATGGAATAAAACCCTTATAACTCAGATACCACGGACTCTGCCTCTCATTTCTGAGTGAGTTATTTATTGAACTTTACCGCATAGAAATTCCGACGGTAAATATTTATTTACCACAGCACCATTGCCACCACCTCTGCTTTTCAAGCTACGAATGTGTGCTCTCTTTCTTTGGTTGAAAAAGACATACTTTGTTACTCCCTAGTTACACTTCTGGATTACAATTGGGTTACTTTTCCTGGTCCTCTGGATTGGTTTGGTGACTGTCTTTTTTCCTTCTTCTGAATGAACAATATCTCCCAGAATGCTCTGCAGTACAACTTATGAACTTGGTATTGAAACTGCATGAATCATCACACCATGAACAAAGGGACCTATCCCTGGTGAACAATACAGCAGTTCCCGTTCCAAAAGGAATAGTGTGGAACTGGGTATCGTATGATGTGTATGGTCCTACTGAACGTTTACAAATTCCATATTTGTTTAAAATGTCTTTAAATGATATCATCACCACTAGTACTTTCTCTGATGATTGGGATATTGATACATTACATAATACGCTAGAATATCTAGAGCAGTCAACTGTGTTTTCTTCGGATGAATTGTATGATGGTACATCTAATTACAGCCATATGTTCTGTTATCAACATTATGGTCACCATTTTCTTCCTAAAGCAAGCATCCATGTGCTGTTTATAATCACACCCAATGAGAACACAGCTCCAACACCTCCGAAAGGTAGTTCTAAAACACTTGCACAGGAGTTTGCCTATTTTTTCGTTTTTTTACACATCAGACCCAGCCTCATATTTCTACAGGCTTGCACCTACACTTGCAAAGAAAAATATGCTAACAAAAACCAAGCTAGTATACTCTGCTTCTTTTCTCTTCCAGCTGTCGGTACAGGGTTTCAACTTTTGGAAAGACACAAAAGATACAAAGTCTGTTTGAGGAGCAAAAGATTGGCAGGTTCAGGGAACGGAGGTCTGGTGTTGTAATGAAGAACCTTACTCAGGCAGGGTAAGTAAGAACGTCTTTATTCTGTCATCCACGCTCCGTAACTGACATGCTCCCCAACATTCTAAAGTGAACTCTCAAGGAACATTCCAAGGGGAAGGAGGAAGGAGGGGGGAAAGGATTGTACCAAGGGAAGGAGAAAGGAAGATTACAACACATCACCCTACACAGGGGAAGGTTACAACACCTTGTTTAGTGTATGCCTAAATACCATATCAAATGATTTTCCTGAACAAAACTGCGAAACAAACTTTGTGTCTTGGAAAAACCAAGATGAAAGATTTGAACACACCACATATTACCACATTCGCACGTTTCGAGGATTGGCAACATTTCCCACGATAAGATGAGGATACACCAGATGCTGTACTATGCCTCTTACAATTTATCATACCCCAACTTCAAGAGATGGTTGGTTTTGCCTTTAAACACTAATATATGTCAGTCCAGAATCCTGGGTAGTGCCAAAGGGTTTAAGATCAATAGGCCTGATATAGGTTATGTACAATTAGAACACTCGTGTAGTGACGCCATACAGTGTTGGGAAGTTGTGCCTTGATTGGCTAAAAACCTCAATACTATCTCAGGTGAAGCAACACTTGTCCCTTCTGTCTGATGACATGGATCTAAGGGGTTTCTTACTAGGTCCCCGGAATCCACGTCAAAAGCGCATCTTATATGCCATATACAATAAGCTATGCAAGGCCTCTCAGCAGAAAGCTGCTGAAAGACTGCATGAAATTGATAGGATTAATCTAGAAAAGGTTTTGGCAGTGGCTGACAATTGTAAGACCATGTCATCGTCTGAGATACTTTCATTGGGCAACAAAGTGTCACCTGCAAGTGGCATAATACAACAGGACTTGTCTATTTTACAACATGGACAGTCACAACTTCGGTCCATTATGTTGTTAAGCTGGACACTTCAAACATTGCTTTCAGGCAATGTGCCGTGGCGTTATGAAAATGTCCAATCTGTTTTCTTCATACGATCTCTCTGAGAGACAGATATTAATGGCATGTAGAGATGCAAAGCATACATTGTAACATTAAAACAGTTACCTTTCACTGTTGCCGAGACGCCTTCCACGGATTGAATAATCCATGGTTACATCACCAGACCAGTCATGACATTCCAATTCCAATATTGTCTACAACAACATCAGGTAAGAAGGAGAAAGATTTGAGCATGAATACTGGGAATTACTTTCCAAGTTCAGGTGCAGAAATGGAGACACAGAGGATTTCTGAGCGTTTCCGACTGCGAGAATGTTTTAAGCGGGTCCTTGATCTGCAAGGACATTTTTTTCCCCGGAGTTTTATATAGTGTAGACTAGACCCAATGGTATAAGAGCGCTTTACAGGCGCACCAGTTGCGTTACAGATGGACACATACATTTTTGCTGGGCATGTGGAGATTTAGTGTTTTGCCCAGAATCACAGGATGCTGAGCATCTCTGGTGAGACTCGAACCCCGTTCCCCCACTCCAAGGTCAGCTGCTCCAATCCAATCCAATACACCTCATCCCAATCCATTCCACCCCAATCCAGTCAGCCCCACTCAAGTCCACCCCACCACCTACCACACTCCAATCCACCTCAATCCAATCCACCCCACCTCAATCCAGTGTATCCAACCCACCTTAATCCAATCCAACCCACCCCACTGCAATCCAATCTACTCCACTTCAATCCACGCCACCCCACCCCATGCCAATCCAATCCAATCCACCCCACTTCACATCATCCCCCCACTCCATTCCACACACTCCATTCCCTTCACTCCATTCCACCCCACTCAAGCCCAACCCACTCCAATTCACCCCACTCCACTTCACCCCACTCAAATGCATCCCACTCCAGTCCACCCCACCCCAATCCACCCCACCCCATTTCATTTTATCCTACTCCAATCAAATCCACCCCATCCAGGCCATTTCAATCCAATCCACCCCACTCCAAAACAGACCTATCTATCCCACTCTATTCCAATCCACCCCCTCTACCCTAATTCAATCCACCCACCCAAGTTCAGCTCACCCCACTCAATCCAATCCATCCAGCCCACCACACTCCAATCCACCCCACTCCAGTCCAATCCAACCCACTCTAATACAATCCATCCACTCCAATGCTATCCACTCACCTCCAGTACTGTCAAATCCAACCCCCCCACTCTAATTCACCCCACTCCAAATCACCCTTCTGTAATCTAATCCAACCCTCTCCATCCCAAACTAATCTATTGCACCTCACTCCAATCAAATCCACCTCACCCCATTGTAATCATCCCCCTCCAATCCAATGCACCCCATCAAGTCCACTCACTCCACCACACTCTACCCCAATCCATTACGCCCCAAACTACCCCCAGTCCAATCCACCACTTCATGGGACATGTACGATGTCAGTTACAAACTTGTCCTGTTATCTGAACGGTTCAACAGCTGCTGTGATTTGACCGGTTTACAAGCTACTCTCTAATGGGAGTTATTTGATGCTGAGCGATCAAGGCTGCTGTGGCATTCAACCAGGCATTTGGTGATGGTTAATTCCTTAGTTACTTGTTAAGACAAGTATTGTTTCCACCGGTCTGCAGAGTTACAGTGGCAACACTGTGGCCTTCGATAAAGGATTCTGACATATGCTTTGATTCTCTAAGCAAACTGAAAGCCATGCTTTTTCAAAAGACGCTTGATCTCCAGTTTGCGAGGTCTTCATCCGAGATACAGCAGCTACTTCACATTAACTTCCACTGCATTTTTTGGAGCTGGTCCACCGCATATTCAACATGTCTGATAAAAAGGGAATAGCACACTTTTTAAAATGTACGGGTTCTTGTTTGGTTGGCACCTTTCAGTCCGCTTTTGGAGTTATGCCATCAATCATACACACTCCGTACTAGGAAGCTTTTTTGAAAGTCTTCTGCTTGTCCTGCTACTTGTGGCGGGGATTTTGATTTAAATTTTCCTGCTCTGCAACTGATGTTCCAGTTCAAACCGGAATGGAGACAGCCAAGCCTGGGCGTAGTTAGCGAGGATTCACTATGCAGAACTCCACCAAGTGGCAAAAAAACTCCACAGAGTTCATCAAGTGGTAGAGTACAGTGCGAGCTGCCGTTCGCGCTCATCTTCCTGCTGCTCATGTAGAAATTCTACCTGAGCGGCAGCTTGCACTTGCCAACTTACCATTCGCAAGCGGGGAAAAAACTCTGCTTCACTATGCGGAATAGAGTTTTCTGCACTCTGCAAGCTCCGTGGAGCGTGGAGTGCAGAAAACTCCGCAAACTGAGCGGAGTTCACCACCCAGGCCTAGAGACAGCACAAGCTGTGCTGCTATGCCATGAGCACATAATGCACTGCTACGGCACACCTCGGCGTTGAGAATTGAATAAGAATTTGTTCTTGTTGTTCAGGCCTGGTTGGCCTACCAGGCCTGAACACCCTCAATGTTGCTGCCTGCCTTGCAGCCATGAATGCATTTTGAACTTCTGCCTCGGATCGGAATTGGGTGTGCCATTGAACATTGAGATACTAATGGACCCTTTGAAGGCATATGGGTAACGTTGTCCCCAGCATATTCCTTTGCTGCTAAACACATTCTTCAAGCACCCTGGGATGCTTTTGGCTCCTAGTGAACTGGATACCGGCTCTGCTGAACACTTACAAGATGTAGTCCCTCCCTGAGCGGCAGCTGTGGGAACTGGATTGAACGACATTTGCTCCATAAACCTGCTTCGAGGTGCGTCTATTGGAACGTTATCTGCGGTTGCCAGAAACAGCAATGTTGTGTCTTCCACTCTAGAACACATAAACAATTACATTTTCCGTTTAGTGGGAACTATTTGGCCTGTTTTTAATCAAAATAAATCAAAATAATGTTTTCTGCTTTTATTCTAGGCACTGAGTGCTTGGGGTTTCCAACAGTATAATGACATTTAATGGCTTTTATAAGTATTTTAAAGGGAAGCTTGAATTTAGATCATTTTAAAAGAGGCTTTAGACTTTTATAGTTGAATTTTTAGCAGGTCCCTGACCTCTCTTCAGGGACCAGCCCTCTCCCTCAACAGCTCCGCCATTGTTCCGCTGCTGCCTAGAGGTGGCTAGTGGGGGTTTGAACCTTGCCTCTGCTGTTCTTGTTTGCTTTCTGCCTCATGGCATTCATTGTGCCCGCTTTTGTCTGACTTCCTTGTGTGAGTAGCCTGTATCTTGTAACACTGTTCATCTGTTTCATTGTCCTTTACTGTGCCCTTCTTCATTTGTTTTACTGTGCCCTTGTGCCCTGTGCCCTTGTTCATTGGACATTACTGTGCCCTTGCCATTCTCCTGTCGTCCTTATCACCGCTGCTCCTCCGCTGTCCCTCCCCCTTGCCGTCCCCTCACCCGCTTCCCAGCTGAGCATCCCTCCCCCTTCACTACATAATGGTGGCCACGCCACCGGCGAGCCAAAGGCAAGCCCATCTGCACCCAGCTGCGACCAACACCAGCTGCCCTCCTCGCCCACTACCCTGGATGAAACATCAACTGCAAGCTGTCCACGCCGAACATCACCCATGGCCAGTTCTCATGCCGCCACTACTGCCAGAGTTTCACCACCCACCAGACCCCCACGGGCACCAGCCCCTCCCCACTCGTTAACACCTATAAAGCCCTGAAGTGCATCCTCCAAGACGTGCTCTCCCTGCACAGACATACGGTGGAGAACTGGAACCTCCTCGACACCCTCTCTCCAGACATCGCCTTCTTCGCGGAAACCTGGACCAACTCCTCCTCCGCCATGGACATCGTAACCGCCATCACCGATGGATTCAAGTTCCAGAGGAAAGACCGACCAGACCGCCCAGGAGGAGGACTCGCCAACGCACACAGGAGCTCCCTCCGACTCACCCCCTCCTTGATGAGCGACACCCAGTCCTCCACTGAGCACCTCCATTTCCAGATACAGACCAGCCCCAGATCCACACTACGCGGCACGCTAACATACAGGCCACCTGGACCTCGAACTGCGTTCACCGCCACCATCACTGACCTCATTGCACCCCGCGCCATTGCCTCCACGGACTACATACTCATTGAAGACCTCAACTTCTACCACGACAACCTCAAATACCCCAACTCCTCCACCCTCCTAGACAACCTCACCAACTTCTGACTGAAACAACTCATCTCCACCCCCACCCACAAGGCAGGACACACCCTCAACTCCAACTTCGCAGGAGGCAACAACATTCACTTCAGTCATACCACACACCGCCAATGGATGAACCACCACTGGGTACACTTCCACTTCAACAAACCCACCGTCCCCAAACCCAAACCCCGCCCAGCGTAAAGGAACTGGACCAAGGTCACCGAGGAGCACATCAACTCCACCCTGAACCACAACGCCCCCTACTCTTCGACTGACACCAACCTCACAGCCAAAGAACTACACAGATGGATCTCCAACTGCTCGAACGGACTCGCAACCCCGACAGACAATGCCCCAGGAAGGCCACCTGGTTCACCGCCGATCTTCAAGAACTCAGGCGCACCTGCCGACATCTCTAGAAGAATTGTCAAAATAGCAAAATACTGGATAACCGGGCCAACTACAAGAATGCCATGACTGAGTAACACCAACTCATCAGGTGAACCAAACAAACCTTTATCCAGAACAAGATCTCCACCAGCACCGGCAACTCGAAGGAACTCTTCAGCATCATCCAAGAATTCACCTAAACCCCCAGCGAGACCTCAGACATCACCCCTTCCCAGGACCTCTAGAACAAGCTCAGCTTGTATTTCCACCTACAAATCAAGGCCCTCCATGACAACTTCAAAGAGCGAACTCCGGACTCCAAACCACTCCCCCCTCCAGCACCAACAACCGATCATCCATCTCCGCCTGGACCCCAGCCACCACCGAAGACACCGAATGGACCACAAAGGACATCCACTCAGGGGCATCCATTTACCCCTGCCCTCCGCACATCTTCCACAAAGCCGCCATTGCACCAGAAATACGACGCACCATCAACACCACCTTTATAACTGGCACCTTCCCTGATGACTGGAAATGCGTGGAAGTCAAGCCCCTGCTCAAGAAACCCTTGGCAGACCCCTCGGACCTCAAGAACTACCAACCTATCTCCCTCCTGCCTTTCGTGGCCAAAGTCAAAGAGAAGACTATCAACACCCAACTAACAAAATTCACTGAAGAGAACGCCATCCTCGACTCCTCCCAATCTGGATTCCGAAGCAACCACAGCACTGAGACTGCCCTACTTGCCAACACAGATGACATCTGCACCCTCCTCGACCAAGGCTACACCGCAGCCTTGATCCTACTCGACCTATCCGCTGCCTTTCACTCCGTCTCTCACCGCACACTCGCCACCAGACTCTCTGATGCCAGCATATGGGGAACCGCCCTCGAAGGGCTCTGCTTCGCTCTCACCGGCAAGACCCAAAGAATCAGACTGCCACCCTTCCTCTCCGAACCCACAGAAATCAACTGCGGAGTGCTCAGGGATCGTCATGCAGCCCTACTCTCTTCAACATCTACATGGCCCCCCTTGCCGCCATCATCAGACAGACAGCATGGACTCAATATAGTCTCCTATGCCGATGAGACCCAACTCATCCTTTCCTTCACCAAGGACCCCGTTACCACCAGGCTCAGGAAGGAATGAAGGACGTCACAACCTGGATGATCAACAGCTGCCTGAAGCTCAACTGGGAAAAGGCAGAGGTCCTCGGACCCGACCCCACCGCCTGGGATACTACCTGTTGGCCCACCACCCTCAGCAGACCACCCATCATCACCAAAACCTCAGCATCGTACTTGACACTTCCCTCTCCATGACCAGATAAGTCAATGCCATTAACTCGACCTGCTTCAACACCCTCCGCATCCTTAGCAAGACCTTCAAATGAATCCCCCGAATCAAGAAAACTGTTATCCACACACTCATAACCAGCAGACTAGACTACTGAAACGCCCTTTAAGGTGGAATCAACAAGTCGCTGCTCCGCAAACTTCAGACCATTCAGCAAAACTCAGCCAGAGGTGTCCTCGGTGTCCCTCAACAGGAACACATCACCCAACACCTGCAAGACCTCCACTGGCTCCCCGTCAAGAAGAGAGTAACCTTCAAGCCACTCACCCATACCTACAGCGCATCCACAGATCCAGAACGGGCAGAAGGGTTTTCTCCTACTTTGCGGCCAAGACCTGGAACGAGCTCCATATCGACATCCGACGTGCCCCCTCACTGAACATATTCAGGAAGACACTCAAGACCTGGCTCTTCGACTGAACGGAGCTGCTCACCCCTTCCCAGTGTCTTGAGACCCTCATGGGTGAGTAGGGCGCTTAGAATACCCTGATTGATTGATGATATGGCCTGTTGCCTTTTTAGAGAACTTTTCTAGGTCGACCCTTAGCATGAGGAGTGGATGTTATGTGCTTGAGTTAGGGCTATGTAGCAATGCTGCACATTATCTTACATTGTTCTCTTTTCTGTTTGCACAATAAAATGTTTGCTGTGACCTTTTGCACATATGTGGTTGCATGACATTGTTGAATTAGACTAAATATTAAATTAAAAGTATTTCAGGGGGTTAGCAGAGGAGACACTTCAATTCACACTGAGGGTCCCTGCATGCCGAGGCTTTGCCAAGCAGCTTCCTGACATCTCTGTGAGGAGTTTTCAATTTGTGACCAGGACGGGGTCCTACATTCACTCCCACAAGTAATGGGGTTGGATCGTCCCATGGGGTACACCTGCCCACTCTCTAGACACACATAGAGTAGGGATCGCATAGTAGGAGTACACCTGATTACTACCTTGTATTATATGCCTGCATATATAGACTGCCTTGGCACCATGGAGGAACTGAATCTGCAATTGAATGTACTCTTAACCTTTGATTGGTACCTTGCACTTGTGGCTTGTTATGCCTTCCTAGATTCAGTGCGTCCCTCTTCTTTGTAGGATTACTATGCTACTATGCTAATCTGTTTATACATTGACGATTTCACCTCAGTGGGGTATTAGACTTGCCTTGTTATTCTTGCACTGTGTTACTGATTCCTTGTAATTGTTTTCCCTAATGGCATCTAAGGGAGGCCAGTTTTGCAAAAGAAAGAGTAGGGATCCATAATTGACACAGCTGCTGAAGTTGGTTTTGGCTAAATTGGGCAATAAGGGGGGCTCAAAAGTTTCAGGGTCAGAGCGGGTGGAAAACTGTGCGATGGCATAGCACCCTGGCGTTCCTATGTTCTCACCGGGCTGCCTTCCCACCGGTCAAGCGCAGGGCGAAAAAGCAGGTGCGAGTCCCTTTTGATAATGTGAGTGAGGTGGTACCTCCTAACCCCACTAGTTACACCCAATGCTCCCCCATCTTCCATCCCTACAGCGCACCCGGCTCCCAAAACGAAACAGAATGGTGGTGAGAGCTGGGTGGAGGACCAAATTAGCCATCAAATACAGTCTGCAGAATGCGGCTGAGTCACAGGGGGCTTATGCTGCCTTAGCAGACATTAGGCAGGCGCTCATAGCCCTGCCCTCAAGGACAGTGGGGCCTCGCATTGAGCAACCCCAGGACAAGAAATTCAATCCTCTTGTAACGGCCCTGCTGCACCACCTCCCCGCCATCCATAGTGGCGCCTGCCCAGGAGCAGCTTACCTCTCTTTCCCATTGGCAACCAATAGACTCACGTACGCTACTGCCAAGCTTTGAATTCGGTGGACCAGTTGCTGTCCAAGCTGGCTGCTCCTGTGCACACTGTATCACCACTCCCTCTCTAGCTGACTACCCCCTGGGGGTATAGAGACAAAATATCGACTCCAAAATATCGACTGGACATAATATCGAGTTTTAAATATAGACTGGACAAAATATCGACTGGACATAATATCGACTACAAAAATATCGTTTTTCAGGTAAGTGAAGTAATATCGACTGTATAAAATATAGATAGCAAAAATATCGATTTTTTAATAATATATAATATTTTATAGTGTATTTTTATGTAATAATATGTGTGAATAGTGTGTATTAATGTTATAAAATATTTTATTAAATGAATTTTGTTTTTATAATAATTGCGTAATGTAATTCTGTAGCGGGTTGTGGGTTTATAGGGGAATAGGGTGGGAAGTAATTTAATAATAATTAATTAATTAATATATGTTTGTTAATATTTTTAATTAATAATTAATTGATAATTAATTAATATTAATTAGTTAATTAATTAATATAATTTTGAACATATTTTGTATTAGTAAATAATTGTTAATTAATTAATTGTAATTAGTTAATTACATTAATTAGAGTACATTTTTAATATATATAATTTTGTGTTATTTTTAATTAATTAATTTGGAAAAAATAATATTAATTATTAAAATAATTACAGCTAATGTTCTAATATATTTACTTTATTGTTATTGTTAATTAATAATTAATTGGTAATTAAATAATATTGATAAATTTTGGGTAAAGGAGCATTTTTAGGGTTCAGGGTCAGTTTTCAGTTTTTGGGTAAAGGGGCATTTTTAGGGTTCAGGGTCAGTTTTCAGTTTTAGGGTAAAGGGGTATTTTTAGGGTTCAGGGTCAGTTTTCAGTTCATGGGTAAAGGGGTATTTTTAGGGTTCAGGGTCAGTTTTCAGTTCATGGGTAAAGGGGTATTTTTAGGGTTCAGGGTCAGTTTTCAGTTCATGGGTAAAGGGGTATTTTTAGGGTTCAGGGTCAGTTTTCAGTTCATGGGTAAAGGGGTATTTTTAGGGTTCAGGGTCAGTTTTCAGTTTTTGGGTAAAGGGGCATTTTTAGGGTTCCGGGTCAGTTTTCAGTTTTTGGGTAAAGGGGTATTTTTAGGGTTCAGGGTCAGTTTTGGGTTTTTGGGTAAAGGGGTATTTTTAGCGTTCAGGGTCAGTTTTGGGTTTTTGGGTAAAGGGGTATTTTTAGGGTTCAGGGTCAACAAATAAGATTGTAAAAATTTTTTTTTATTATTTTCATTTATTATTTAATTATTATAATTTAATTTAAGTCGTTTTAAGTATATTTTAGTAATTAAAATTTAATATTAATTTAATTTAACACTGTTTTTAATAAAGTCGATATTTTTTACATCTATATTATTGTTAACGATATTTTGTACTCGATATTTTTGTACTTACCTGTTTGTAGATACAAACTCGATATTTTGACTGTCGATATTTTGTCAACGATATTTTGGCAAGTCGATATTTTGTCCCTCGATATTATTTCAGTGATCCCCCCCTGGGCCCCATCCAATGATATCATGACAGCCGTTGCAGACTTTAAGAAACAGGTGTAAGACATTGGTATGACACGCCTTAGGGCCAATTCCCATTTCGGACGGAAGGGCTCCAAACGACCAACATATATTCAGAGTGGGTGGCCACCCACAAAAGGTTGGGCTCAGGAACGAGCCAGACGCCAAACCCTGTGGCCATGGGCAGCAGGGGTTGGCTGCCCAGGGAGGCATGGGCACTGGAACTGCCCAGACATTAGCCATAAACAGAGATCAGGTGCAAAACAAATTTGATTTAAAATATGATCAAAACATCACAGAAATTCACAAAAAAATACTAAGTTAAAATGCTGGTATGGCTAAAGAACTATGGGGCATATTATCAAGGGGGTTTATCTCCGCTTTTTTGGCTTTAAAAGCCAAGAAAGCGGAGATAAAATTATCTCCCTATTACCTAGCTGCTGCTAACACCAGTTAGCGACAGCTAGTAGGAGATAGCGACCATCTTGGGCCCCACTTTGCATGTCAGTAATATTTATCACTAATGAGATGCAAAGTGGGCGTGCCAAGATGTTAGAGACTGATAATAGTCGCTAACATCGCTATCTCCTATTACCAACTTTTGGAGATATTCGCGCTAAGCGGGAATATCTCCAAAAGCTAACACCTGCCCTGAGCAGTTCTTAGCCATGTTATACAATGGGAGGTGGATAACATGGCTAAGAGCATTAGCTCGCTAATGCATGAATATCGCTGACTTTTCAGCGATATTCATGCTTTGCGGCGATTTTTACCGCATTTGCGTTAAACCTTGGTAATACCAAGGTTTATTTGCGGTAAAAATCGCCGCAGCGCTGCGGTAAATTTTTGTCTCTAACCAAGCAATAGCGATAATTATCTCTATTGCTTGGTAATATGCCCCTAAATCTTAAAACCATGGAAATTCGCCAGTTAAGGTTCTGTAACTAACTATAACTTGTGGCCCCGTCATGGACTGCTGATGACCTCAGATATTACATCACTTATGACATGTTAAATTACATCACTGATGGCATATACATTCTAAAAATACAGTCAAGTCAAGTCAAGTCAAGGAAAGCTGTATTTGATTGCCATGTAAACAATCATAAAAGCAAATAAAATATAACAAGTATTTCATGATTTAAAATACCCAACAAAAGTACAGAATATCATCCATAAATAATGGCAGGTATTAAACATTTTAAAATTGATCATATTTCAAGTCACAGATAAAAAGAGATTAGATAAACATACATTTCCTTTGACTCAGAACTCGTTAAAAAAAAGTTGCAATCCTAAAAACGTTGTGCGTATTGTCCAAAAGTTGTAATACGAAGAGAGCTGGCCGGCATTACCGGAGCCCGAGCGATTTCAGAATCGGCAATACACAAACTTTCCTCGAATCAAGATAGAATCTACAAAAAAGAACATGTATTGTGGACTGTGGCGATCGATTGTCACAAGTACACATATCAAGACCTTGTGCACACTCATTCATTTTGGGAAGGGTGACATTTCTGTTAAAGACCCCCAGCCTGAATCTAGTCAATAAAAATCTATCAAAAACACCTGGTACAAAAGTTAAATAGGGTTGTATATTAAAAGTGGTTAAAATCAACTGATTGTACATAACGGTCAGCTTTGTAATTTCAGAGTTTACTCTAATAGTATCCACTAGCCTCAGAGCCTCAATTTTTAAGTCATTCCTCATTATGTCAATGGTTCTTGGATTAGTAAAATATTCTAAGTGAACTGTGGGCCCGATGTAGGAGCCCTAATACCGGTCGGAAACGGCCGATTTCGGCCGTTTCCGACCGGTATTAGGGTTTTCTAATGTAGGAGCATGCTTTACAGAATCGGTATTTTACCGAATCTGTATTTACAGATTCGGTAAAATTACCGAATCGGTAAATACAGACTCGGTAAAAATACCGATTCTGTAAAAGCACATGTAGGTAGCACATCTTTGAGTGCCGCAGGCCTTTCAGATTCGGTATTTTACCACCCAATTCAATTGGGTGGTAAAATACCGAATCCATTTGTGCATGCACACCTGTGCAATGTGACACACAGACATGCCCTTAGGGCATGTCTGTGTGCCACATGGCACACCAGTCCAGAATTGGGGTTAGGGTGACCAACTGGTATTGGTGCAAATTCAGGACCGTGAGTGTAAAAATTCAGGACAAAGTGTCAAAATTCAGGACACAAATTCAGGACAGGAGGTCAAAATTCAGGACAAAACTTCAGGGCAATAGGTACGTTTTACAGACACATCAGAGGTCGCGCAATAGTATATAAGTAAGCCCAGCCATTTCCAAACATATTCAACCGTTTGCAAACCTATCCATCATGTATCCTTCCATCTATCATTTCACTCATCCATCCCTTCATCCATCCCCTCATCCATCCTTTCACTCATCTCCATTATCCATCCATCCACCATTTCACCCTATTCATCTGTACACTTATCCATCCACTCTTTATCCCATCCATCCATTCACTCATCCATTTAGCCCTTTACCCTTTCACCAATCCAGCCATCCTTTCACTTACTAATCCTTCCACCCATCCACTATTTTAGTCATCCATCCATCCTCCCTTTCTCTCTCCATCGACCCTTTCACTTAGCCATCCTTCCTTCCATCCATCCATCCACCCATCCATCCATCCATCTACTCATCCACTCATGAATCCATCCATTGATCCTATCACTCATCCATCTATCATTTCACTCCTTCACACATCTATTCATCCTTTTGTCCATCTACCCTCCCTTTCACTCACTCATCCATCCTTACATCCACCCTTTCACTCATACGTCCATTCATTCACCCTTGCACTTATCAATCAATCAATCCATCCATCATTTCACTCATCCACCTACCCACCCATCATCCACCCAACCATCCACCCACCCACCATCCACCCCCCACTCATCCATCCTTTCACCCACCCACCATTCAATCCACTGATCCATCCTTTCACCCACCCACTATCCACTCACCCACTCATCCATCCATCATCCTTTCACCCACCCACTCATCCATCCATCCTTTCACCTACCCACTCATCATCCATCCATCCTTTCACCCACCCTCTCATCATCCATCCATCCATCCCCTCATCATCCATCCATCCTTCTCCTCATCATCCATCCTTCCCCTCATCTTCCATCCTTCCCCTCATCATCCATCCATCCTTTCACCCACCCATCCATCCTTTCCCTCTATCCATCCCCTCATCCATCCATCCCCTCATCCATCCATCCATCCCCTATTCCATCCATCCCCTCACCCATCCCCTCATCCATCCATCCATCCCCTCACTCATCCATCCATCCCCTCATCCATCCATCCATCCCCTCATCCATCCATCCTTCCCCTCATCCATCCATCCTTCCCCTCATCCATCCATCCTTCCCCTCATCCATCCATCCCCTCATCCATCCTTCCCCTCATCCATCATCCATCCTTCCCCTCACCCAACCATCTCATCCATTTATCCTTCCCCTCATCCATCCATCCATCTCCTGATCCATCCATCCATCCCCTCCATCCATCCACTCCATCCATCCACTCCATCCCCTCCATCCATCCCCTCCATCCATCCACTCCATCCATCCATCCATCCATCCTTCCCCTCCATCCATCCATCCATCCATCCATCCTTCTCCTCATCCATCATCCTTCCCCTCATCCATCTTTCCCCTCATCCATCATCCAGCTACCCTTCCACCCATACATCCAGCTATTTACATTTTCTCTCCATCCTTCCCCTCACTCATCAATCCATCCATCGTCTCTCATTAGCCATTTATTCAATCTTTCATTCATCCATTCACCCTTTCACTAATTCATCCAGCCATTCACCCATCCCTTCACTTACTTACTCGCCCACCTTTCCATATTAATTTTGAGCTGAGCCCTTTTGAGAAGAGGCCCATCAAGAACTTCACCCTCGCTGCAGGGGCCGTTCCAGGACTGGGACAGAAGCCACCCAGGGCGGAGACAGGATCCACCACAGGGGGGGGACAAGAGCTATCACAGGCGGGGGTGGACTGGAGCCACCACATGGGGGGACAGGAGCCATCACAGGTGGGGGTGGACTGGAGCCACAACATGGGAGGACAAGAGCCATCACAGGTGGTGGTGGACTGAAGCCACCACAGGGGAGGACAAGAGCCACCACAGGTGGGGGTGGACTGGAGCTGCAACATGGGGGACAAGAGCCATCACAGGCGGTGGTGGACTGGAGCCACCACATGGGGGGACAGGTGCCATCACAGGAGAGGGAACACAAGGGTGGGCATGCAGTATTCTAGTATCATCTTGGGCTCCTCTCCTGCACAAGACAACGAGAAGACAGGCTCTCTGTCCAAAATGCCATCCCCCACTGTGATGTACAGTACTTACAGGAGATACTCTAAGAGAACTGATTGTCTTCCATACTTTGTTAATCAGTGTGGGTGCGATTGTGCCATTTCTTTATTTTCTTACATTATAGACTGCATGTTTGAAGAACCGAGGTTTGCTTACAATTTAGTGACAGTAATTAAGCTCTGTGAAGAGAACCACGTGCCTCCTCGGTGTAATCAGGGGTGTAATCTGGCCGAGTCTCGGATGTTTGGGGCCCTGGGTAGAAATGGAACGTGTGAGCCCCCCTCTAAATAGCAGAGACATGACACATTCAGGGCTGTTTGCATGTGAATAGATGTCGCTGCTCCTGAACCGGCAGCCCCTCCCTCTCAGTCACCTTCGAAGCACCTCTTAACAGGTCATCAAGGGCTGGAGGTGTGAGGGTAGCCATCCCGCTGTGCCTCTCCAATGCTGCGGGGCATCTGAGGAGCTTTGGTGCAGCATCGGAGTGAAGAAGGGAGGTGGGTGCAAGCTGTGCCGGCTTTAGGGTGGAGCAACCGGTGCCCTGTTAAAATGGCGGACAAATGGCGTCCGTTAAAGATTCCTTCACGGACAACGGACAGACGGCCGAAATTACGGACTGTCCGTGAAATTTACGGACGGTTGGTCACCCTAATTGGGGTGCCAGAGGGTGTCAAAGTGACACCCCCTGCACCCTTGCAAAAATCGGAATTTACCGAATCGGTAAATACCGATTTGGTATTCACCATTGATTCCTATGGGCTTCAAGGCCCATAGGAATCAATGGGGGATACCGATTCTGTATTTACCGGATCGGTAAATACCGAATCTTACAGATTCGGTATTTACCGATTCTGTAATACCTACATGTGCCCCCTTCTTAAATACCGAATCGGTAAGATTTGGTATTTTAGAAGTGGTAAAATAGAATTACCTACATCTAGCCCTGTGTCTTGTAAAAAGTTCCTAACATATTGCAGCCATGGGATCTTTAGGACCCCTTCTAGTTTCAAGGTGTCTGTCAGGATCTCTCAATTTAACTGTGTTTCTTCTCTAGTCCAGAGCCTGTGCCATAAAAGAACTAGCTCTAATTTTATTAAGTCAGAACTAAAGGGGAGACCCAACTCTGCGTGACAGATAAACAATGATGTACTCTTCGGGACGGATAAAATATATCTTAGAAAATAATTTTCCGCCTGTTAGATTAGAAGCAAACCAGCAAATCCCCAGACTCCTGCCCCATAGACCACAGAGGCGATACACTTTGCTTTATAGATTTTGATCAGTTATACTGGTGGTCTCCTGCCTAATTGTTTTGCAAAGTTGGTCAGGACTTTTATTTATCTTAATAACACTAGTTTTGTTTCTCAAACTGCTTGTGCCCAAGTATTGTTTTGTTCAAAGAGAATTCTGAGATACTAAAATGTCTTAGTTACCACTGACGGGGGTTGGGCTCAATAATTCCACGGACTCGATAATTCTCACTCCGGTGCCTACTCGACTCACGGGTTCACACTCTGCGACTCTGGGCAATAGCTTGCTTAATCTCCACAACGGCCCCTCGCGGCGGGATGCCTGGCTTTCACCTTGTGGATACCCTGCCGGGGTATCTCACAGGGGAATACCAGGACGTGTTCCCTAAGCAAGCGCATAGATGCCTGCGATGTGGGCGATTTGCGCTATATAAGTACATTTACAACTTTCCCTTCTCGCCCTATTGTATTTCCCAACTAAAATTGAAAGATTTAAGCTCTGCTCTACCGTCCCTAAGCCTGTACGAAAAACCATATTGTAAGTCTGACAAAACCGAGTTGTCCTCAGCCCAGACCTGTAGATGTTCTAATAGTATGCGTCCTACTATTTTCCTGCCATCCCCCGTTTTAAAAATTGGAACTATAGTGAATTCCACACAGGTAGATAAAAAAGAGGTATGGCAACTAGCGGTAATTACCTGGACGATTATTGGGCCCCACAGGGAAGTGTTTGACTTATATAGGTCTACAAGTACCCCGTCTGGACCGGGAGCCTTACCACCCTGGCTTGCAGAGACGTACTGAATCACCACGTCCAAGGTGAACTGCAGATCTAAATAGGGGAACAGTAGGCCCAAAGTGTGTTCCTCTTCAACGTTACTAAATGTCACATTGAAATTAACCTCGCCATTATATAGTTTGGAAAAGTGTTTGTTCCATTGTCCTTAAGTGATGGCAATTTCAATAGACGGTCCTCCTTTATAAGTCAAAAAAGGCGCTTTAACTGCCTTCCAGAACACCGAGCCATCTTTTCTGCATAGATGCTTTATGTAGGGCCTCCCAAGCCTCATTCTTTGAAATAGTTTTCCTGTTTCTAATGGCTTGCTTATAAACTGTTCTAGCCTGCCTCCCTCTGTCCAGATTTCTCGGAGTTTCATGTAAAGCGTCTTTTAGCTTAGAGTATGCTAAGGTACACCCAGAATCAAACCATCCACAGGAAGGATAAGAGAGTATCTGGAGCAGTAGATTCACTCAGACATGTCTCGAAGGCGTGATTGCATTTATCAATCACAGCCTTGGTAATTGCGTCTGCGTCTACCATTGACCAGCGTAAAGAATATCCATTTGTTTTCTCAATGGCTATATTTTCTAGCAAACGGTTTTCTTTATCTGGACTGGTATGTTCACTTGATGTAAGTAGGGCTGAGAGACAGAGGGGAAAATGATTACTCAAAGGGATATTATCTATTTTGAATGAGTGAAGAGTATGCGCATAGCTATTTGATATTAGAATAAAATCTATTATGGAGAATAGGCCTCTGCCATTGAAAGTCCATGGCATAGGGGCAGGCAATGGGCATAGTTAATTCACAAAACTCAAATCAAAGCTATAGATTAATTAATTAAACAACTCTCCCAACACAGAGTGCCGAAAATGAGAACAACCTGTCCCTTCTTCATTTAGGAGACCACGGCCTAGATGTAGGTAATTTTATTTTACCACTTCTTAAATACCAAATTTTACCGATTCGGTATTTAAGAAGTGGTAAAATAGAGGGGGGGGGGGGGGGATGTAGGTATTACAGAATCAGTAAATAGCGAATTGTTAAGATTCAGTATTTACCGATTCTGTAAATACCGATTCGGTAATGCTCATTGATTCCTATGGGCATTGAAGCCCATAGGAATCAATGGGCATTACCGAATCGTTATTTACCGATTTGGTAAATACCGATTCCAGCAAGGGTGCAAGGGGTGTCACTTTGACACCCTCTAGCACCCCAAATACAGGCATGTGTGACATGTCATAGGTGTGCATGCACACCTGGATTCGGTATTTTACCACCCAATTGGATTGGGTGGTAAAATACCGAATCTGAAAGGCCTTTGGGACTCAGAAGAGTCCCACCTACATCTAGAAGTTACCGAATCGGTAAAAGTACCGATTCGGTATTTTACCGATTCGGTAAATTTACTGAATCGGTAAAATTGGCCCCCTACATCCCAAAACCCCATTTACCGGTCGGTAACGGCCGAAATCGGACATTACCAGCCGGTAAATGGCCACCTACATCTGGCCCCACATGAATTATCACCTGTATTGGGGCACAGTGCACAGTTAAAATCCCCTGCCAACACTAACACAGGATCTTTGGTCTTATTATTACTTACAGATTTCAGATCCCTAGTCAGCTTTTTGACAGTGGCTACAGCTTTATCTGGAGGAATGTTATTATAAAAATTAGCTAAAGCTGTACAATGTTTACCACCTACATGAATAACAATCATTTGATAATATGCTTCATTTACAGGCATTGTTATCTTTTTTACCTTAAAACTACTTGATATGTACGTGCATAACCCACCCTTCGCCCTTCCACTCACCCCATCTACAGCAGGCGTATGATAAATTCTAAACCCATCCAAGTGATATGCTTCCTTGGACCATGTTTCCTGGAAACGTAATATCTTAAATTTTAATATAAAGTCTCACCACGTAGAATCATTCAACTTTGAGCATATGCCAGAAATATTCCATGAGACGATTTTACAGAGTGCTGTATTGATGTATAGCATTAGTTATGATTACATTCCAAGGCGGCACCCCATCGGTGTTATTGGTTGCGTGTTCTGTGTCTAGATGTGCTATAGGTTCAGTTGGGGCGTCTGGGTTCAAATTCATAATGCTTAAACCTGCTTCCCTCACCTCCCTTGGAACAGGGGAGGGCATGCGTTTGTCTCTCTCTCTCCTTGAGCATGGCCGGAGTTACTATACTGTGTGCTAGCATGGTCACCCCTTTCGTTATGCAAGCCTAAGTTAAGAGTGGGGTGACCAGCAAACCCTGTGGTCAGTCAGTCTCTCTCTTCCAGTGGGTTCAAAATATCAAATTGGTTACTCACTGGGACCAGATTGGCAGCCTACTCCCTGAATAATTCACCTCCACAGGTGGATACCAGTGAGGTCTCGGGGGTTGATAAAAAAAAAGCATAGTGGTAATATGTTTATGTCCTGATCGTTGCCAAACCGATCACCTCCCTTATCGAGGATTGTCTGCACTAAGAAAGGTGAGCTAAAGGTTAACACTACACAGTCCCCCTCTAGAGTTTTTTCTGAATTACCCACCCACCCTATTCTCCTGGCCATTTTGAATTCTGAAAAAATAATATTATTTATGCCAGTCCTTGAGCTTAGAAAGTGCAACGATGTATTCCTCAATGTGGACCAATGCTCAAAAGCATTATATGGGAGAGATGGAACATTTGCCAGGACAACCGTATAGGTGGTTGCTTCTGGCGGCAGGTATAAATTTTGTGTTAAAGTAGTGGAATTACCATGAATGGATTTCTGATGCTCTTCAGTATTTAAAACTCTCCCTCCATCCACATATGTAGTGTTCTTTATAGTACCTAATGGGCCATCTGCTCCATCGACAACTGGCATGTTGCGTCCGACTCTACATTGTAATTGGCCTTGAGGATCTACTGGAGGGGGTCCTGCTTTAGGGATTGGATGCCCATTCCGATTAGGGGGATTAACTATACTGGGGATAGTATTAGTTGGAGTGGTTACAGTAGTAGTTATGTTTTGAACCTGCCCATTAGTAAAACTGCTTCCAGCTTGGTTGGCCCTCTTATCCATCCCCCTGTTACATGTAGTATCCAATCCTGTGCTTTGACAACAGGCCGAGTGGGCTGTGGGTTTGCTGGTAACAAGTTCCTCCAGTTTTGTTAAACTAGATTCCACCGAAGGTATTTCTTGCAATAGAGGGTCCAATAATACTGATACCAAAGTCTCTAATATGCCCCAAAAATCTTCCTCTTGTCCAATAGCCGTTGTCCTCTCCATAACAGTATGTGCAGTAGATGTAGAGGGCCCTTTATCCGGAGCCCGATCATTAGTAGGGGGTCTGGACTTCCTCCCAGTTAATTACGGACCAGATTTAGGCTGTTTCTGAGGTCCTTGGCCCTTCCTGTTTTTAGGTTGGGGTTCATTAATAGTTTCAGGGCACAATGTAGCTTCCCAGCCTCTGGTAATTACGTTGGGCCTATCATATCTGCGTTCCAGGTCAGGGGATATAGGGAAGGCTATTTCCGTCTCCGACTCTGATTGATGTATGAGGCTAATTTGGGGAGGGGATGTTTCATTTCTACTTAGCGGAAGCGGGTCAGCTGGGGCAGATTTAGACTTTGATGGCATGGGTAAAGGCTCTAAAGATAGTCAACATTCTGTAAGTTTTATTTCGTGAGTAAGTGCTGACTCAGCCCTCAATAAAAAAGCATCAAGTGTCCCAGCGACACCCTGACCTACACCTAGTTTACGCTTACTCATGAAAGCAATACAAGATCAATAACAAGGGGGTGAACAAATTGGAAGTAGTACTTCGCCATGAGCTTGTAGCTAGTCCTGGAAGCTGAGATTTTGGGGAATTGGCCCAGCCCGGTCTCATTCGGTCTAAGACGGTCGAAGACTGGCTCGCCCTTCGCCTGGGCTTTGCCCGGGCATGGCCCGGGCACTACCGCGATCAGCCCATGCTGCGGAAGCCCTGGGCCTGCTTTAAGCACCTCCTGGCGTGTCTGGTGACCGTTGCGGCTTGCGTGCCAATGGGGCTGCCGGGAAAAGGAGTGCCCCTTCTGCTCGTGGCTCCTCAGTCAGGCGTAGGCGTTGGTGTTGGCGGCAAGACAACAACAGCAGGTAATACAAAAAGAGCTCAAATAATAATACAGTCAAATAACACATGCAGTATTTTGGTTCAGAGAAGGGTAGTGTGTAGGGTCAGTAAGGAGTTTATAGTGTTCAGTGATGGGTAGTTATGGGGTACTAAGGAATTTCTAGGATTCAAGGATGGGTAATGTGTAGGGATAGTTAGACGTTTTGGGGTTTCACGGTTCGTGTATAGGGGTAGTAATGTTTTTTCGGGGTTCAGGTAAGTAGTGTATTTGAGTAGTAATGGAGTTTTATGGTTCAGGGATGGGTGGTGTGTAGGGAGGTTGAGTATATTGTGAGACAGCCATGGTATGATGGTGTCAAAGTATAAATGTAAATAATTTGGAATACATTAATTTTCAAGCAGGCTCAGAAAACACAGGAATCAGTGTACGTTAATATAAGAAATGTATATTCTAGTATACATACTTAGCCAGCACTCACCAAAAACCTAGGGAAGCCTTGTATTTGCCAGCGTCAATGTTATAGAGAGAAGACTCTAAGCCCCAATGTACACCTGATTAACTTTGCAAATTTTACGCATTATAAACATGGTCTTAGAAGTCACCTGGTGTTAAGAGGTGTTGGCTAAAATAGATGTTCCTAATAATATCAGGCCAGGTGACTATTCTGCCTAAAGGGAAGTTGAGGGATTTCCCAGACACACAGGCGCCTCAGAAAGGCCACTAGGGCTGAATCAATGCCAGGCACATGTGTAATACTTGTGAAAGGTCAGGAGTGATGGGTGTAAATTGTAATTGATCGCAGGTAATCTTTGGGAAAGTGTTTATGGCACTTATGATTTGGGGAGCCCTGGGCACAGATTGCTCAAATCGTGCCACTCCAAGCACATAATTGTGCCTACTCCTGGGTGTAGAAGAAAAATATGAGAAAAGCCTCTCATAACCTCACCCTTAATGAAGGAGATGTAATTATAAATGACATAAATCATCTTTCAAACTACCTTTACCACCTTGTCAGAGAAACTATGAAAGTAGGTTGCTCCTGAATAGCTAATTGCAACAATAGACTTTAAGCCACCCAAACTAACCTTTATTTCTTGTTTACAGCACTGGTCTTGCATTCAACTATTGCAATGTGTGCTATTTTATATCCAATATGCAGTTCGATGCCACTTTTTCGCTTTTTGTATGTTTAACTTCTTATATGTTTAGAATTTACTCCTTTACCTGCCTATCTTGTCTACTTCTGAGTACAGCGCTCTGATACCCTGACGGGTCATGTTCGTGCTATATAAAACTTTTCTAACAAGCAAACAAACAATGGGTTTCAATTTGTAATGCACTTTCATTACATTTTGTTTTTCGGTGTCCTTGGTATAAATACACTGAGGTCATAAGCAATGTAATAGGCGTGTGTTACCTTTTGTATGGCTGTTGTGTGAATTATAAATTGTGGCCCTAATATAACTTGCGAATTTCAGTGATTTTTCAATTTTTAATTGCGACCATAACTAAGCTTTAACTGTGTTTTTTCATTACATTTGTGAGTTTTTTTTAAACATACGCTATAGTGTTATTGCAATGCCAACCTGAAGTTCACTTAATCCATTGTTTTGTCAGTGAATTTATGGAGTTTTTTATCATACATCTTCCCCAAAAATTTCATGTATCCCACCATCGACCAGCAGCCAACCGCTACTGCGCATGGCAGAAGGCCAGTCGCTACAGAACACAGGGGCATATTACCAAGCAATAGCGATGATTATCGCTATTGCTTGGTTAGAGACAAAAATTTACCGCTAAGCTGCGGTGATTTTTATCGCAAATAAACCTTGGTATTACCAAGGTTTATCGCAAAAGCGATAAAAATCGTCCGCAATGCATAAATATCGCTGAAAAGTCAGCAATATTCATGCATTACCGAGCTAATGCTCTTAGCCATGTTATCCACCTCCCATTGGATAACATGGCTAAGAACTGCTCAGGGCAGGTGTTAGCTTTTGGAGATATTCGCGCTTAGTGCGAATATCTTCAAAAGTTGGTAAGTGGTGTTAGCGACAGCTAGGTAATAGGGAGATAATTTTATCTCCGCTTTCTTGGCTTTTAAAGCCAAAAAAGCGGAGATAAACCCCCTTGATAATATGCCCCTATGTCTGTGTAAAGTTTTTATTACACTCATGAAACCTATGAATTTTATTCTGTGCAAAATATGTAAAGTTTTGTGATTAATGCAGGTGCGCAATTTCACACAACTGATTATACAATGGACCAGTTCAAGCTGAAAATGTCTTATGGAAGTCATGATCTTATCAAACCTGTTTTCTTGCCCTCCAATTGAATTTTGGTATGAGGTACGGTGAAGTACATTTTACGAAAATGTGCAGACTTTTTGTGAAACTTAAAAAGTGCACAATTTCTCCCAACCCTATGTCGTTGGCGGCATTAATGGCTATTCCTGCATGATGGCCAATGAAGACATTGTGGGAATTCTTGGCACCCTGCTGACTGTTCATGCATAATTGTAGCTCATCAGAGACAAATTTTTGGTATGCGTGGAAACATTCTAGCTGCAACGGAATAACAGTGGTCCATCCGTAATAGCTGGATGAAGCTGCTGAAAGGTCACCTGAGGACATAAATCCATTCCTAAACTCAATAAAACCGATAGCTGCAAGACCACTCATTAGCAGAATGCAACCAAGCAAATATCCCAGCTCTCTCTGACGACGGCAATCATCTGTTTTGCATGCTGATAAATGCCAGATCACTAACCCAAACAGAAATTACATAATGCACCTACCAGCATACTTCAAACCAGACCTCTTCTTTATTACAGAATCCTGGCTATGTGAGGATGCAGCATCCATGTATTTATTTATAAAGTTTTATATAGCGCAAACTTGACCCAAAAGGGTATCAGAGCACTTAACAAATGTTTAGGCACAGAAGAAACAGGTAGAACAACCAGCAAACAAATGCTTAGAGTGCAAGGTATAAATCGATAGAAGGCTAGTAGATCAAAAAACAAGAACACATTAGAATAGTAATAACCATGTATGTAGACATTGCATCATCTCAGTGCCCTGCTATAAAAGACAATGGGTTCTAGGTGTGAGAAGGTGACCTGGTATATGCTGTCCACTAATTAAAGTGGGCATCTTGCACCAGCCCAAATGACCCTGATTAGGTTAAAGACAACCTTTATTGAAAGCTATCCTAGTGGTAGCTATGGAGAGCAGCCTTCGGGCTAAGTCTGGAAGGATTTTAAGCAGCCTGTTTCACCAGATCATAACCCCCTGAATGACCAAATGAAAGGAGAACCACACAAGTGTTATTATAAAAATATGTATTTATTACTAAACACTCTCTACTAATACCTTTATGAGATTAGAGCACAAAGTCACAATATCAAATCACTAGAGCGACAGTAAATAGCACAATACACAGTGGGCTCAAGGGGGAGACCGAACCATATACTAAGAAAGTGGAATCACAACCACAAATTGACTACACATACTGCCTAGAGCACGTAGAATTGCATGGATCCCAAGGAACCACCCAAGGTAGGGACACAGGGGACCCAAGGAGGATGTGTGCAATGTGAGAACGCACGCGCAATCTCCGTACAACTCTGTGGGAAAGTCATGGTTGGAATTTTAAAGATTAAGGACACTTAGGAGAGGACTTCAAGCAAACCCTTTGGAACATAGAAGGTTTTAAGGCCAGCACCCTTGAGAGTACTGAGGTACCTGTGTTACCTATCCCAGCAGAGCCGGTGCATAGGGGTCAAGTGGTGTCGGAAACGCTTGTTGATTTCAATGGCGTAATGTGAAGAAGTGCTGCTGCCAGGAAGATGAAAAGTGTCCGGCGTGATCCAAGCCTGGATTGGAGCTAAAAAGAACCTGAAAGTAGAGGGGACAGAGTCTGGGTGACTTCACAGTGACCAAGGGCACGGTAGACGAATGCCCACCGATGTCGGGTGCTTCAAGTGAGAAGAGGTGACGTTTGTCTCTGCAGCCACGGGGACCTGGAGATGTAGAGGACAACCAAAGTCCGGAGGTGAGCTGTCCAATGAAGGATGTCCAGTGCTGGGGGTCAGTGTCCGGATTGAATACCAACTAGCCTTGGCAACTGCAACCCACACAGTCAGAGGAACGATGCTTCTGTGATGACCAGCAAGGTCCTGGAGACTCTCCAAGCAATGGAGAGTCAGGGCACTTCTGAAGCAACCAGGCAAGCCGACTGAAAGTTAAAGTTGCCTTCACAGGGACCCACAGGCCAACGGACCAGGGATTGGGAATGGACCTCAAGCTGAATGACAAAATACCAGCCCACGGAACACTCGTGGAGTGTAGGCCAGAAATCTTTGGTGGGATTACTGCTAGGAGTCAGGACTACACGTAGCCCAAAGCACAGCCTCAGGGATCGCCGAAAAGCATGTGCTGCTGCAAATGGACACGGTGTCCAGGGGTACGGGTTGCACAGTCGTCACAAGGGCTGCATGTCTCAGGACTGCCGAGAGCACTAGTCGACCTCGGGGACACTTGGGAACCCACCTCCTGTGTTGCAGAAATCTTCGGAGTCCTCAGGAGCTCGGTAGATGCAAACTGGTCAGATGCGTTTAAGGTGCCTGCTTTGCAGGGGAGTAACTCCTTTACTCCAAGGGAGATTCTTCAGTCATCCAGCTTAGTGGAGATAGTCGAAGTACTTGGTTTCTGTAGCAGTTTCATCCGGGTAAATCTAAAGTCCTGTAGTCAGGGGTTCCTACTTTATACCCAAAAAAGGGGTGGGACAAACTCTGGGGACCCACCCATGGGAGGGTCAGGACAGAGGGGTAGTTACACCCATGTCCTTTGTTCAGTTTCATGCCAGAGCAGGAACCAATCGATTCAGAAAAGGGGGTGGTGATGAACAGAGTGTCTGAATTGAGCAGACCACTCTTACCCAGTCCAAAGATCAGGGCTTGATCCATCACCGTTATTTATCTCACTGCCCCATCCCAGCTCAGAACCTGGCTATATGCAAATCAGTCTGTCCGTGGCCCAGTGCATCATGGGAACAGGGCAGACTAAACTACCAAGCCAATTCTTCACCAGAAAGGAAACAAGCTACCGGGGACCGGTTTCTGGCATTTCAGCCGTCTTCGGCCCGGCTTGCTTGAATCCTGATGGAGCAGTGAGAAAGGGACTCATGTCTGAGTATACCCTGCCACACCTATAGTGGCCAAAATCGATTCAGAAAAGGGGGTGGTGATGAACAGAGTGTCTGAATTGAGCAGACCACTCTTACCCAGTCCAAAGATCAGGGCTTGATCCATCACCGTTATTTATCTCACTGCCCCATCCCAGCTCAGAACCTGGCTATATGCAAATCAGTCTGTCCCTGGCCCAGTGCATCATGGGAACAGGGCAGACTAAACTACCAAGCCAATTCTTCACCAGAAAGGAAACAAGCTACCGGGGACCGGTTTCTGGCATTTCAGCCGTCTTCAATGGCTCCTGCAACCGGTTTGAACTGGACCATGCACAGGGAATACGGTGGGAAGTTATTTAATTGCCTCAAATTGTAAAGCGCTCTGATATCCTTTGGGATCAAGTTCGCGCTATATAAAACTTTATAGATAAAATAAATAAATAAACACCAAATGTGCCTCCAGTGCAGACATCAAAGCACTCTCAGAGTGCACCCACCCAGCCCCAATACACTAAAGCCTGTCTGGGAGGTGGATACACCTCCCTGTGATAAGAAGCCTATTGTCAAGCCTTCCCCTGCTCGAGCACCGCTCAACAGCAGGAGGGCAGACTCTTGTCTGTGGCTGGCAGCATCCATTTTGTGATGCCGGGTTCTGCAAATCTGGTACCTGGTGTACCGGTGGGGTCATATTTCTCCCTCTAGGAGGCTGGAATCATGCCTCCCACACCAGTTACTGGTGTGGAGGTATGATTCCAAAGTGTTTGACACCAAACACAACATGTTTCCATGCAGCCGTTTTAAAGTTAACATTTACCACAAGGTTATAATGCACTTAAGTGCATATGGGTTGGCTGAATCACTAACAACACCGGAGGATAGATTCTGAAGGCTGCAGAGGGGATCTGCACATGCATGGGCACCCTCTCACACAAAACCCATTACCCTACTGTCAGGATTGATAAGGACTGCAATAGGGGTGACTGATGGGTTTATATATGTAGTGATATAAGTTAGATATAGTGAATGTATATCTAAGTAAGGGGCTCATGCACCAGCTTACACAGGTTGCAGTAGCAGACATGTGGTGTCAGTTTGTGTGGTTTCTCAGGGGTGGCACAAAACAAGCTGCAGCCCCTTGGGAGGCCTCTAGGGTACCTATGCCCTAGGTAAATTGTATACCATATACTAGGGACTTATAAGGGTACCCCAGAATCCAATATGGAGTGTACGTAAAGTACATGCAATCAATTTAGAGGAGAAAGCAGCTTGGCTGGTGTCCAGGATAGCAGGATCCCAGCCAGTCTAAGTCAAAAACAGTGATACATCAGCAAAAAGTGGGGGTAACTATAAGAAGCAGATCCTACTCTCCTACACAACCCCACCTCCCCAAACGCCAAGACATTAAACAAACCTTGACCAGTTGAGTCTTCATGTTCTAAGGGGAAATATCTGGAAGGTCCATCTGCATTGGCATGGTTACTCCCAAGTCTATGTTCCACTGTATAGTCCATCCTCAGAAATGGAACACATCAAAACCACCTCAAAAGTTTGGGGTTTTCACCCTTCATCTGTTTTAGCCATAAGAGGGGCTTATGGTCTGTCTGAACAATGAAGTGAGGCCAGAAATCTTTGGTGGGATTACTGCTCGGGGTCAGGACTACACCTAGCCCAAAGCACAGCCTCAGGGATCACCGAAAAGCATGTGCTGCTGCAAATGGACACGGTGTCCACGGGTACGGGTTGCACGATCCCCACAAGGGCTGCGTGTCTCAGGACTGCTGAGAGCACTAGTCAACCTCGGGGGCACTTGGGAACCCACCTCCTGTGTTGCAGAAATCTTCGGAGTCCTCAGGAGCTCGGTAGATGCAAACTGGTCAGATGCATTTAAGGTGCCTGCTTTGCAGGAGAGTAACTCCTTTACTCCAAGAGAGATTCTTCAGTCATCCAGCGTAGTGTAGATAGTTGAAGTACTTGGTTTCGGTAGCAGAGTTTCGTCCAGGTAAATCTAAAGTCCTGTTGTCAGGGGTTCCTACTTTATACCCAAGGAAGGGGTTGGACAAACTCTGGGGACCCACCTATGGGAGGGTCAGGACAGAGGGGTGGGTTCACCCATGTCCTTTGTCCAGTTTTGCACCAGAGCAGGAGCCAATGGCTCCTGTAACCGCTTTGAACTGGACTATGCACAGGGACACCAAATGTGTCCCCATTAAAGCACTCTCAGAGTGCATCCACCCAGCCCCAATACATTAAAGTCTGTCTGGGAGGTGGTTACACCTCCCTGTGCCAGGAAGCCTATTGTTAATCCGCCTTCTGCTCGAGCACCACTCAGCAGCAGGAGAGCAGACTTGTGTCAGTGGCTGGCAGCATCCATTTTGTGATGCCAGGTTCTGTAAAGCCGGTAACAGGTGTGCCGGTGTTGTCATATGTCCCCCCCTGGAAGGGGGGGATCATACCTCCCACACCAGTTACTGGTGTGGAGAAATGATCCCAAGGTGTTTGACACCAAACACGACATGTTTCCATGCAGCCATTTTAAATTTAGCATTTACAGCGAGGTTATAGTGCACTTAAGTATATATGGTTTGGCTACATCACTAACGACCCCGGAGGATAGATTCCGAAGGCTGCAGAGGGGCTCCGCTCATGCATGGGCACCCTCTCACACAAAACCCAGCACCCTGCCTTCACGATTGATAAGGCCTGCTATAGGGGTGACTGATAGATGTATTTGTGTAGTGATATAAGGTAGATATAGTGAACCTTTATCTAAGTAAGGGGTGCATGCACCCCCTTACACAGGTTGAAGTAGCAGACCTGTAGTGTCAGTTTGAGTGCTCTCTCATGGGTGGCACAATACATGCTGCAGCCCCTGGGAGGCCTCTGGGGTACCTATGCCCTAGGTACATAGTATATCATATACTAGGGACTTATAAGGGTACCCCATAATCCAATCTGGAGTGTACCTAAAGTACATGCAATTAATTTAGAGGACAAAGCAGCTAGGCTGGGGTCCTGGATAGCAGGATCCCAGTCAGTGTAAGTCAAAAACAGTGAAACATCAGCAAAAAGTGGGTGTAACTATAAGAAGAAGATCCTACTCTCCTACACTAGGGAAGAAATGTTTTCATCAAAAACATTTTAACTTCTTTTTTCAAGGATATTGTTGAAGGCTTCAGTTTGATTCCTGGGGGCAGGTAGGTCCAAATTCTAGGGCTATTTCATACTACATAAGGCAGTCCCTAATAGATACCTCACTCTCGTCAAACACTCACCAAATTAAAAAAGAGGGCAAGATGTGGCCCAATCAAATATACTTTCTACATCCAATATTAAACTTTATTGTCTCAGACAATGGATTACTGCTTAGTCACTACTCTCCTTTCGCAACTTTCTCAGCCTACTCCCTCCACATTTATTGGCCTACTGAGGAAAAGTGTCCTTCTTGTCGGCATTTATTTTGTGTCAGGACTCCATTATTTTTGCATTGCAATTTCGTGTCAAAAACCTCTGCACGACCCTCCTGGTCGTTTCTGCTGATGTCTGATGAAACTCTAACTTTCACGACCACCCTGCCCTTCCTGCTCCTTGTGGTTGAGCCAATTTCAAAAAAGGGAACAAAGAATTGGCCTCACCATCCTCAGACTGAACTCCTGCACACCCCCACCCTGTTTCGCAAGACTTGGTCACACCACCGTCCCAGAACTTGTTTCTTTCAGATATTCTGCTGTTCAAGATCTGTCTGTTCTCTCACATGCATATCTTGTTTTGCAAGACCTGTCCGTAATCCTTTGCACCATCTGTTGCAGCACCGTCCTGTCTGAACAAAGGCTGGCGTAACTGCATTCTGACTCAGGGGGCGACAGGCCCCCATCCTAACTGGTTTCTCAATGTGTGAAATGCGTATATAAGGCCTGTAAGCTGCTGAGTAAAGCAGCAGCCTCCTCTGTCTTGTCTACGACGAGCTTGGGACTCTGTTCCATAGCCCAGGCTATTCGAATAAAACTTGGTTCCTCCTTCAGACGAAGGCTCCTGTTTCTCCTTTTTTCTATATAAGGAGGGTATGGAAGACTTCCCCTGCCACTGAGACACAGTAAGTGGGTATAAACGGTTCTTCAAATGGCGCCCGAATAGGAACTCTAGGAGCACGAAGGTCAGGCCCGGTGGATGTGAGGATGTGCACGGAGAGACTCCAGCGGAAGGTACCCTACCTGAGGGATTCTTGCAGTTCGGTAGCCGAATGACTCGCTCGCTGTTCCTCCCCACCCGGTCTGGGCCACATGACCGAGTCTCCTAAAAAAGTGATTTCTGGAACAGGACACAGCCCTTCATCTGCAGAAGAGAACTACCCCTGTCAGGTAAGGGTGGACTGATCACCCACCGAGTCTGTATGATTCTGCTGTTATTGACTTTTGCAAAAGCCAAGTCAGCGAGGTGAGTTTTTAAAACCCGCTGTTGTGTGTTATCGGTTTACAAACATGCCAACCAGTAGTAAGTTTATGGAATTATGTTGTTGAATGTGTGCGCAGGACTCCCAGCTGGAGGCGGCCTGTCTGCTTCCTCCAGAGGAGACCTCTGGTCACACCATGTATACTAAACATGGTCATTCTGCTATAATGTTTTCCCCTTTTTGGACCAAATCTACTAAACAAAGTAACTCAGAATTACAATGGCCGCCTTATAGGTCTTTTGACCTGCAAATTCTGGCAAATCTAGAGGAACAGCTATTAAAACTGAAGATTTGTCTCTCGATGTTTGAGTCTGTCAGGTTGTGGAGGAACGAAATTGAGCAGAGAGCAAAGAGGGAAAATGCACTAGAAAGGAAGCAGGAGCAGATGTCAATGGCTGGCCGTGCTAGGGAGCAATTACAGGACCCAATGGAACAATCTGTAGAGGTAGCTGATAGGAAACATAGGGCGCGGGTGCAGAAGTGCTACCCGGCCCGTGAAGAGAAAGAAAAAGGCTTTATGGAAGGGGGAGAAAAGGGTGATTCCCTGCTCGATACCATGTTGGAAAGTCCTCCTGCTTATGCCCCCATGTACCCTGCACTGACACCCCCTGCCCCGCATGCAGCTAGACCAGCCATGGTTTACATTCCTGCCCCCACTTCCCCTCCTACTGTTCCCTCGTCACACTGACCCACCTTATTTTGACGCCTATGACACCGACTGTGCACACTACCCCTGTCCTTGCCACAGGAATGACCACGAGACCCCATCCGCCCAATCCCTGCAGCCTTATCCCTGCCCGCTCCTTCCCTTCTTCCCCGTGTCTACGGTTAAGCAGGATTTATATAGATTATTCATTTCCCCCCGACTGTCTTCCTTGCTCCCTGCAGTTAGCTTTTCGTCCCTTCGAGAAGATGACCTGCAAAAGCAACAGTGTGAATGTTGGATAAATAGTGGGAATATTTACCCATTTAAAGAAATACGGTCCACCTTTTCCCAGTGGACGGTTATGGAACAGACCACCAGGGCTGAATACATGTGGTACCTTGGTTACGCAGAGATTCGAGAATTCATTTATGCAGATACCTGCCAGATTAGTGGACCTCAGGTCACAAATAAAAAGAGGAGATGTGCGTCCTGAGATTTTCGCCAGGCTCAAGAAAGTTGAGAGTACATGGTCTGCCCAGACTATGACTGGTATCTTGGCTATGGCACAGTATCACGAGAATAGGGAGAATGAAGATAGAGAGAAGGAAATTAAGAAGGCTAGGGATCTTAAGACTAAGGTACTTCTGCAACAGGCTTACCCTCCCCGAGGTCCCGACGCCGATGGGAATTTCAGACCACAGCCCCAACCCGTTCCGAGGGCTCGCCAGTCTACCTCCTCAGGCCCTCAATGCACGGGAGCCCTCCAAACAGATCAGTGTGCTTATTGTAAAGGGTACGGCTATTGGACAGATGAGTGTCCCGTATTCGCTGAAAACATCCGAAAAGGGAAGACTCGGCCTCGTGCTCCTAGGGAGGGGAGGCCAACTAGAGACCATGGCCGCCACGTCCGCAGGACAAAGAGCAGAGATCCAGGGATGACGCCCCTGTCCGGCAACGCCCGGCCAATAGGTTTGATGGATACGAAGCAACACACACTTATTACAATGATGATTATGACAAAGTTGATGAGACAGGGTTCTATCAAGCATAGGACAGCCAGGAAAGGGGTATTATTAAAGTACAAATTCCAGGGG
Organism: Lissotriton vulgaris; assembly: GCF_964263255.1. NCBI lineage: Eukaryota > Metazoa > Chordata > Amphibia > Caudata > Salamandridae > Lissotriton > Lissotriton vulgaris. The sequence continues at coordinate 409,426,942 of NC_141695.1, forward strand.
ATCAAAGGGGCCTGTATGTTCAAATGTTAGTTGTGGGGAACAATCAGAATTTTCTTCTGGATACTGGGACCACCAGGTCTTCTATTGCACGTCTGTCAGTCCCGGAGGCACCCCTTTCTGGCAACATGAATGTCTCCGTGGGTTTTACAGGAACACCCGTGACCAGCCCTGTCTTTGAGTCCCTCACTCTCGATATTGGCCCTGCACATGCTGACGCTCCCTTGCTCCTCACTACAGGTTGCAGTGAAAACTTATTAGGCCTGTATTTACTGAAAGCTCTGTATGCGACCATATCATGTAGTCCCAAAGGTGTATCCCTAACAATTTCCCCAACCACAGCCTCCTATGTGTATCTGTCCGGTCCCCTCCCACCAGAGTTGCAGTCTTTACCTTCCTCCCTCTGGGCAGCATCAGACACTGATGTCGGCTGCCTCAATATACCCCCTCATGTGGTACGTATTCAGTCCGGTGCCATCCTTCCCCGCCTTCGACATTATCAACTGCCCGCGGAAGGAGAAGCGGCCCTTTTAACAATAATATCTGAATTTATGGACAAGGGCGTAGTACAGGAGACACGTGGTAATATCTGTAACAGTCAAAGAATGTTGAGGGTAGAACACACTATCCTCGAGGCTGAGCACTCATTTAACAAAGAAAACAAGTTTCTACTCAAAGTTCATTGTTTTTATTTGCTTTATCCAAATTTTTCAGTTCATGAGTTTCACATATTTGAACGAAAGATTCTGACCAACATAATTCAATTCTTATGAAGTCATGTCATGATACGATTCTCAAATGTTTCAATCCACCCAATGCATTTCGGGTCCATACCAACATGACCCTTCGTCAGGGGTCTGACTTTCTACCTTTCCAGCTGTAACGCCACAAAATAATACTGGGGTGGGCGGGTGCTGATGGGGGTGGGAGTATTTTTCTGCTTGTTCCGTTCTTGTTGCTTCTATTTTGTTTTTGTTTAAAACAAAAACGAAATAGAAGCAACAAGAACGGAACAAGCAGAAAAATACTTTCAAACAAAAACGAAATAGAAGCAACAAGAACGGAACAAGCAGAAAAATACTCCCACCCCCATCAGCACCCGCCCACCCCAGTATTATTTTGTGGCGTTACAGCTGGAAAGGTAGAAAGTCGGACCCCTGACGAAGGGTCATGTTGGTATGGACCCGAAATGCATTGGGTGGATTGAAACATTTGAGAATCGTATCATGACATGACTTCATAAGAATTGAATTATGTTGGTCAGAATCTTTCGTTCAAATATATGAAACTCATGAACTGAAAAATTTGGATAAAGCAAATAAAAACAATGAACTTTGAGTAGAAACTTGTTTTCTTTGTTAAATGAGTGCTCAGCCTCGAGGATAGTGTGTTCTACCCTCAACATTCTTTGATAATTTAAGACACGTTCAGACTACGTGTGACGACTAGAGCACCTCCTTACGAATTGAACTAACTTTGTTGAAAATTCAAGAAACATTGAGTGCACCAGGATAATACTTTGTAATATCTGTAACAGTCCCATTATTCCGGTTCTTAAAAAGACCAATGGAGATGCTCTCCCCCCTAAAATATACAGATTTGTGATTGACCTGAGAGCCCTTAACAAAATACCGATCTCCCAATTCCCTGTTGTCCCTGAAATTACAGCCCTCTTGACGATGGTCCCTTTTGACGCCACACACTTTTCTGTCATTGACCTGAAGAATGCCTTTTTCAGCATTCCTATACATCCTGACAGCTGACATTTTTTTTGGTTTCTCCCTTGGTGGGCGGAGCTTTAGATTTTGCTGCACCCCTTAAGGCTTTACCCAGAGCCCCAGTATCTATAGTCAAGCTCTCAAAAGTCAACTAGATTCCTTGGAACTCCCTGATAATTCCACACTGCTGCAGTATGTTGACGACCTCCTCATTACTGCAAATTCCGCCCTAGATGTAAAGAGACTACTCTCTGTTTGTTACGCCACCTTGCCCTCCATAACCACAAGGTCTCTTTAAAAAAGCTTCAATTTTGTCAAGAGAAGGTGACCTATTTAGGTCATCTTCTCTCGAAGGAGGGAAGGCAGCTCACCGCTGATCGTATATCCGTTATCAATGCTATGGCGGCCCCACGGACACAAAAGCAGGTGCGAGCCTTCATAGGTCTAACCGCATACTGCAGTCAGTGGATTTCCGATTTTTCTGCCATGGTCAAACCTCTTCTTGCCCTCCCCACTGAAGACATATCGGACAGTTCCTTTCCATGGACTAGAGAGCATCCGCAGGCCTTCCAGGATTTAAAAAGTGCTCTGTGTACTGCTCCAGTCCTCGGTACTCCTGATTATAACAAACAATTTTTTATTTTTGTACATGAGACAGACGGCTGTGCATGCGCTGTCTTGGCCCAGATATTCGGAGGTCACCATCGGCCATGTGCCTATTTTTCAGCTACCTTAGATCCTGTTGCGAGGGCTCTCCCAGGATGCCTACAGGCGACAGCTGCGGCCACACTCATGGTCCGTCAGAGTGGGGGGATCATCATGAACTCCCCCTTGACTCTGATGGTTTCCCATTCTGTTGATACACTCCTTAATAACACCAAGACACAGTACCTCACTAGCACACGACTCACAGGATATCATTAAGAGATGCACTGTACTGAATCCCGGCACATTACTCCCACTGGATACTCAAGATGCCTGTTTAGATCCACATGACTGTATATTGAGGACAGAAGAGAAGACTAAGGGACGGGTTGACTTACAGGATACCCCAATAGCAGACCCAGAAGGTACACTGTATGTGGACGGATCATGTCTCACAGGGCCAGATGGTAACATATCAGCCTTCTACGCCCTCACAACATTGGAGCAAGTAGAAGAAACAGCTCAGATTCCGCAGCGCTCTGCTCAGGCTGCAGAATTAATGGCCCTCACTAGAGCCTGTGAGTTAAGCAAAGGAATAACGGTTAATATCTACACTGACAGCCAGTATGCCTTTGGGGTGGCTCACAACTTTGGGAGACTATGGAAAGAAAGGAATTTCCTTACTTCACATGGGACGAAAATTCAACATGGCCCCCTAATACACTGATTATTAGACTCCCTGACATTTCCCAGAAAGGTAGCTATTATGAAATGTAAAGCGCATAAGAAAGTGACGGATGATGTTGGAAAAGGCAACGCCTTGGCTAACCAGACAGCCAGACAGACAGCTCTTAGGAACAAGCATTGGAAATGCAATAGGTCTCGCATTAGAAAAGTTGGATCTATTGGTCTTGTAAATGACAATTATTTTTTTTATTTGTTGGTTTTTCAAATAGCTAAATTGATAGCTTTGTCATTTACAATGCCAATAGTTCTAACTTTCGTGAATGTGATACCTATAGCATTTGGAATGCAACATGTTTTGTATTTACGTGACTTTGATGGCAGCTCTGGTTGTTAGGCCACATCTCTAGAGAGCAGGAAAGTGCAGCAGGGGAGAGAAGCACAGCAATGCAATATGTCTCGCATTCATAGAGCTCCTAATCCCATTACTTTACTTAGTATCTAGTGCGTTTCTATTGAGGATTATGACTTTAACCCCACCCCCCCCCCATACGACAACCCCCGAACTAGACCAACCTCTGTGTCTAGAAAGGTCGAAAGCTCAACAGGGAAGAGGACATGTGACTAATTTAGTTTTCAACCACTGCCACCTCACCAATGAGCATAGTCTTGTGAAAATCGTGAATTATTGGGTTTTGAATATTTGTCACATTTTTTTTTATGCATGCTTTTTGCATAATGTTCACTATTAAGATCCTGGTTTGATCAGAACATGTCTTGAGGGAATACAGTCAGTCTGCCTTTGCTGTATGTGTGGAGCTAGCAATATCCACCTCATCACTTCAGCTATCTCGCCTGACCTTTGTATCCAGTGGAACACTTCATGTAAAATGTTAATAGATAGCAACCTTGAGAAGGGGGCTTTTTTTTATTCTGATCTACAAGTTAACAATGAAAACCACATGCATTAGTTCCTTTTGATTGTAAAGTACCCTTGTGTATCTGTGAAATTGGGTGGAGGAAGCAAACTGATTACCCTGCAAGCTGAGGGTCCTCCCATCGCACACCCATCTGTGGCGTGAGTGGTGTGAGGGTGAGGGGGTGTGAGTGTGTGTGAGGGTGAGGGTGAGTGAGGGGGTTTGAGGGTGAGGGTGAGTGAGGGGGTGTGAGGGTGAGGGTGTCTGAGGGTGAGGGTGTGTGAGGGTGAGTGAGGGTGTGTGAGGGTGACTGAGGGTGTGTGAGGGTGAGGGGATGAGGGTAAGGGTGTGTGAGGGTGAGGGGGGTTGGTGGTGAGAGGGTGCAAGGGTGAGGGGGTGAGTGTGTGTGTGAGGGTGAAGGTGTGAGGCGGAGTGAGGGTGAGAGGGTTGTGAGGGGTGTGAGGGGAGCGAGGGTGTGTGAGGGTGAGGGGGTGTGAGGGTGAGGGGGTGTGAGTGTGTGAGGGTGTGGGTGTGTGAGGGGGTGAGGGTGAGAGGGTCCTGAGGGTGAGGGGGCTGTTGTGTGTGTGTGTGTGTGTGTGTGTGTTGGTGTGTGTGTATATTTGCTGTTGTGGAGTTTAATTTTTATTTTTTTGGTTGTGTGTCTTGTGTATGTGTGTGTGTTTTTTTCTAAATGTGTGTTGTTTTTCTTTTGTGTGTGTGTTGTGTGCGTGTGTATTAAATGAAAATGGCAGATGTGCTAATGTTCCCTAATGTCACTTACGTTTCTTAGTGTAGCAGTCTAGTTTTTTTTGTGTTTATGTTTTTTTTTTGATTGACGTGTTTCACAGCCAATGAGATTGGTACGTTGTTACGTAGCGTCCTAATTGGAGCGCGTAACTATGGAAATCCCCTGATTGTCGACCGCGCCGTTCTTGGAAGGCGTGCCGGGTTTGCTGTCTGTTTGCTGCGTCGCCTGACAGGTAATTTTTTTTTTTAATATTGTTTTGTCTTTTGGTATGTATTTGTTGACTTGTATATTTTTTTCGAGTTTAGTATTTTTTTTTTTTTAGCAATTTGTATTTGTAAGTGCTGTATTTGTTCGGGTAGTATTGTGTTGTTCAAATTTGCAAATTTTGTTTATTTTTTCTGCATCATAAATTTCGAGTGCGTTAATGCATTTCGGGAAGTGATTATTTGTTTGTTATTATAAGTGATTGCCATTAGTGTTGTGTTTGTTATGTGAGTCTGTAACATTGTATGTATTTTGCGGCACCATCGGTCAGAATAGTGTTGTTTTTGTTGTACTATGAGTATGTTCTACACTTAGCGAAGTTGTAATTTTGTAAAGCGCCGCCATTAAGATTGGTGGAGATAGAACATGGGTGTTTTGCTTTTTTTTGGCTGCACACTTCTTCTAAACGATGACGACTTTCCTCCCTCTTTCTGACCATAAAAACCTTTTTGATAGTACTTGTTGCCTCATCTGCTTTTCTTTCTGCCCATGTCTATAGCAAACATACATGTTTTGAAGCGGATGCCTGACAGTCGTATGCCTGACCCCAAACTGTGGTGTGTGGGCGGCTGTGGTGTATGGGCGGCTGTGGTGTGTGGGTGGCGGTGGTTTGTGGGCATGTGAGAGAGAGTGTGCGTGGGCGTGTGAGAGAGAGTGTGCGTGGGCGTTTGAGAGAGAGTGTGGTGGGCGTGAGGGAGAGTGTGCGAGGGCGTGTGAGAGAGAGTGCGTGTGCGGGTGAGAGAGAGTGCGTCTGCATGGGTGGGTGAGAGAGAGTGCGTGTGTGTCGGTGTGTGGACTTGCTGTATCATTCAACTACTGTAAGAGTTACATCTCAAGGTTGTACATGCTGGAGAATACACTAACTCTGAGCCTTACTCCAGGGCTTGTGCGTGGATTCCAGCCTCTGGATGACGGCAGCAGCAAATGCAATAATGCAAACGCTTTTTGCTTTAATGCTGAGGTGTTGTAGCTTTGGACTTGTATGGTGGGTGCTTATACTTCTGAATATGGAGGTTGGGACACCAACCTCAAGACTTGGCACCAAATTTAACACGAAAACACAGTTTTCTTATCAGTTTTGTTTCAGTTTATTTGATTGATTCATGTTCATTTAGAAACGAATTTCCTGGTAAGTTAATCCATATTGATTTTTAACAGACATAATATCCATCTTATGTCATGCATACATTCAATGTATAATCCATTTTTCTATACACCCAATGCATTTCGGGTCAAACTAACAAACGTGACCCTTCGTCAGGGGTCTGTAAAGGAAAATCAGACAGGACCAGATTAGTCACTCGCTACTGTGTCAAACAGTGAAAATACTCTCAGCTTATCAACATTACATTACTATGTTTGATATAGGTTATGCACGTTATCTGTGAACCTCTTTGCAATCTACTCGATACCTCATGTTAATAAAGAATGGATGAGCCTATAAACGCGGTGTTAACCCCCTTTAAATTGCTAAACTAAGTCTCAATGGCATATATAACCATAACGCTAAGTTACAAGACTTACGTGAGTTTGGGACGCCGAGCGCGTCTCCGAAGGGTTTCTGATTAAAATTGACCGCGAAGGATCAACGGTCCTAATAGGCTGGATATTCGGTCACGTGCCCGCGACCACATCCAATCATGATGCGGTGAGCGGGACATGTGACATGAGTGAAACGGCTTCATAACAAAGTAAATATCGGAAATGAAATTGCGTGATGTGCTGAGAATGCAAATACACTCGAAATTATTGCAGAATAATGTTGATGCTTAATGAGCAGAAAAATTGTGTAGTTAAATAAAACTAAATCGAAATTTGAAGTCATCACAACAACATTGAAAATGTACATTACCAGTTGAATGCGGGGTACAGTATGTTGCAAAAGACCATGCTTAAAGGTCAGTCCAATTATAGAGCCCAAGAATGTTCGATCCTGTCATTCAGCCCAAATGGGTGTGAGGAGTTCAGTTTTTTTATCCAATAATATTCCGCTCTCAGCCTTTGTTTTATTGGATCCATGTCGGGGCGCTGTTGGATTACCTCGACCACAGTGAATTTTAATTGGGAAATTTGGTGGTTCATCTCTTTCCAGTGAGTTGCCACAGTTGATTTTAGATTATTGAGCCTAATGTTGCTCTTGTGTTCCGTAATTCGAATCTTGACTTTACGCTCAGTTTGGCCTACGTATACTTTGCCGTCAATGGTTTGGAGGAAATGTTGATTACTAAGTTGTTTTCTGTACTTGGCTCCGTGTCCTCTTGGCCACTTCTTCCTCTGTTTCTTTTCTTTTTTGCCCTTCTTGTTGTAGGGTTGGCGGTGGTTCGTTTGCTGCCGGGCTGATGTCTAAAAAAGCCGTCTGTTGGTTGCTTGGTTGACTGGTAGAAGGTGTCTCGGTTTGTTGGATGGTTTTGGCGATAGGTGGTCTGGTTTGTGCGATATCTGCATCCGATACCACGCTTTCCTGTGATGATGTCGTCGTGGATTGTTTTTTTTGAGGTTGTGTTTGCCATTTACGTTGATGATAAATCTCCGCCCATGTATACACCTCTTCTAATTTGTAGTCTAAAGTATCACGACGATACTTTCTGATTTTCCTTTCATTCACTTCTTTGGCGTAACGATCTAGTTTTGAATTAACCTCTTCCAATGTTTTATCAAGGTCCGGAATTTTGTTGAGTTCATCTTTTAAAGTTTTGATTTCTTCTTCTAGTTCAGTTAATGCCTTCGAAAGTTCTTCAACTATTAACAGGATCAGATCAAGAGAGCATTTATTCAATATCTGGTACCATTTTTCTAAAAATCTTTTGTTGTTGTTGCAAAGCATGGGCTTAAGCGCTATCCTGAGTCCCCTCGGTATTCTCTGATTTTTGTGGTAATGAATCAACGTGGTTGCGTGTAACCTTTGATTGATTTCTTTCTTGCTCATGTATTCAAACTGTCTGAGGATTTGAACTGCAGTCGTTTTCTGAGGAGTGATGTGTCTGGTCTCCTGTATGAGCCCATAGATATCTTTGGCTTCATCTGCTGAGTATACTAAAGTTTCGGCTCTGTTGGTAGTTGTGAGTGCTATATCATCCAATTGCATTTTGAGGGTTGGTGCTTGAAGGATTAGGTATGACTTGAAATAGTAACAACGGAACGGACATCAGCCCGGCAGCAAACGAACCACCGCCAACCCTACAACAAGAAGGGCAAAAAAGAAAAGAAACAGAGGAAGAAGTGGCCAAGAGGACACGGAGCCAAGTACAGAAAACAACTTAGTAATCAACATTTCCTCCAAACCATTGACGCATATGGAGAAGAAAGTATTGAACAAAGGCACCACATTTGTCCCCACGTATAGGTCCAACACAGGTGAAACCGAAATAGCATTGTTCAAATTTTTCAGAAATTTGAAACTAAGACACCATTTCAAAGACATCAACCCTCAGATCGTGATTCCCACTTGGGATCAGCAATTCAAACCGCCGAGTACTTTCTGTGCACCCACCACTCATAAAACTCTAGAAGCTTTCGAGAGATCTGTGATGTCAGACATCCAAAAAATCCCTTTCAGTAAACCAAAAAAACACAATTTGAACACCAAAGAATGGAACACTTTGAAAAACTTATGCAACGACAAAGGATTAACCTTCCAAAGAGCAGACAAAGGTGGAGCACTCATAGTGATGGACACAGAATTCTATAATGAGAGTGTCAACAACCACATTTAAAACCGAGACATTTATCTACCATTATCTTCAGATCCAACACAAGAATATCAAGACGTGTTATATCAGATCGTCGATCATGCACTTACCATGAAATGGATCAGCCAAAAAACCCATGCTTTTTTCCATCTCAAGTACCCAAGAAGACCGCAACTATACATGTTGCCTAAGATCCACAAGGACCCTGTTAGACCACCTTTCAGACCCATAGTCTCGGCCTGTGGATCAATCTCGGAACCAGTAGGCAAATTCGTTGATGAATTTCTACAACCTCTTGTTCAAAAAAGCACAACGTACATCAAGGACACAACAGACTTTTTAACTATTTTGAACGATGTGGAACTAAAAGAAAGTGAGATCTACTGGCTATGTACCATCGATGTGGTCTCGTTGTACACGTCGATTCCGCACAAAGAAGGCATTGAATCCATAGAGTGGAGTTTGCTACACAGCGAACTTGAAGACTACCAGAGAATTTTCCTAATGGAGCTGATGCAGTTTGCGCTGTATCACAGCTATTTTGAATGGAAAGGTCAGTTCTATAACCAATCGAATGGCACATCTATGGGCTTTGGGGGGGCCCCCTCATATGCAAATATATTCATGCAAAAATTCGAAAAAGACCACATTCTCGAAAATCCTACATGGATTGAAGGTTTAGTGACATTCAAACGTTTCATAGATGATATTTTTTTAATATGGAGCGGATCCAAAGAGAACTTGGAAAACAACATTAAGAATCTGAACAGTCACAATGAAAGGATCAAGTTCACCCACACCATTTCAAACGAAAGCATATCTTTCCTGGACGTACACATCACACTCAATCAAAATGAGATCACTACAAGAGTGTTTCGGAAATCTACTGATAGAAACGCCTGCCTATCTTTCCAGAGCTTCCACCCTGAAGCTTTAAAAAAACATCTACCAGTATCACAATACATAAGACTTAAGAGAATTATATCAGTTGAAGAAGAAGTTCCTAATGCGATCAAAGATCAAACTTCCAAGTACAAACAAAGAGGTTATCCAGAGGATGTTCTCAAACAAGCCATTATGAAAGTAGACAAACTCAAACGAACTGACTTATTGACACCAAAAATCAAACAAACTGAACAAAAAACGGTATGTGTTCTGAAATATTCTTCTGATGCAGAAAAAATAAAAAAGATCATCAGAAAACACTGGCATCTGATCCAGACAGAACCAGATTTGAAAGGATTATATAGTGAACATATTACTTTTGCCTACCAAAGATCAAAAAACTTGAAGGAACTTTTGAATACTCCGACTAAGGAGACAAAAACATGGAAAGGAATGTTGAAGTGTTTTAACTGCACTCATTGCAACAACGTCATATGTGGCAAAACGCTAACGCATCCCACCAAAGGCTTTCCAATAGAACTACAACACTCAAGCACGTGCGATACTGCCAATTGTGTGTATCTAATAAAATGTCCTTGCGGCAAAGTATACGTAGGCCAAACTGAGCGTAAAGTCAAGATTCGAATTACGGAACACAAGAGCAACATTAGGCTCAATAATCTAAAATCAACTGTGGCAACTCACTGGAAAGAGATGAACCACCAAATTTCCCAATTAAAATTCACTGTGGTCGAGGTAATCCAACAGCGCCCCGACATGGATCCAATAAAACAAAGGCTGAGAGCGGAATATTATTGGATAAAAAAACTGAACTCCTCACACCCATTTGGGCTGAATGACAGGATCGAACATTCTTGGGCTCTATAATTGGACTGACCTTTAAGCATGGTCTTTTGCAACATACTGTACCCCGCATTCAACTGGTAATGTACATTTTCAATGTTGTTGTGATGACTTCAAATTTCGATTTAGTTTTATTTAACTACACAATTTTTCTGCTCATTAAGCATCAACATTATTCTGCAATAATTTCGAGTGTATTTGCATTCTCAGCACATCACGCAATTTCATTTCCGATATTTACTTTGTTATGAAGCCGTTTCACTCATGTCACATGTCCCGCTCACCGCATCATGATTGGATGTGGTCGCGGGCACGTGACCGAATATCCAGCCTATTAGGACCGTTGATCCTTCGCGGTCAATTTTAATCAGAAACCCTTCGGAGACGCGCTCGGCGTCCCAAACTCACGTAAGTCTTGTAACTTAGCGTTATGGTTATATATGCCATTGAGACTTAGTTTAGCAATTTAAAGGGGGTTAACACCGCGTTTATAGGCTCATCCATTCTTTATTAACATGAGGTATCGAGTAGATTGCAAAGAGGTTCACAGATAACGTGCATAACCTATATCAAACATAGTAATGTAATGTTGATAAGCTGAGAGTATTTTCACTGTTTGACACAGTAGCGAGTGACTAATCTGGTCCTGTCTGATTTTCCTTTACAGACCCCTGACGAAGGGTCACGTTTGTTAGTTTGACCCGAAATGCATTGGGTGTATAGAAAAATGGATTATACATTGAATGTATGCATGACATAAGATGGATATTATGTCTGTTAAAAATCAATATGGATTAACTTACCAGGAAATTCGTTTCTAAATGAACATGAATCAATCAAATAAACTGAAACAAAACTGATAAGAAAACTGTGTTTTCGTGTTAAATTTGGTGCCAAGTCTTGAGGTTGGTGTCCCAACCTCCATATTCATTCGTGTACCAGGCACGTCCAATGACTACGTGCGACGACTGAGGCTCCTACCTCGAGAATCATTAAAACGGATAAAACTTCACAGAAACAGAGTGCTTAGGATAACAGTTCCGTGGGTGCTTATACTTCCACACAATGACCCCACAGTGCTACGAACACAATCATATAAAGGCTGCACTCATTGTCAAGCATTGCACTTGCTGTCCGGAGTGATATTTGGTTCCTCCAGTCTGCTCCTGTATGCATATCAAATCCCCAGCTTTTGTAACAGTGTCAATAGAGGACGTCAATGCTTGGTCAGTTTTTCCAAAGTTTACTTTCGAAGATGTAAGTGAGAGCTCAGGTTTTGTTGATGTTCTCAACACACAGCGCTGCTCGCCGTATCACAGCAAATCATTTTGTTTTTCTCGAAACAGATGGATTTTTTTTCAATCAAAAGTATTGTGATGGGCCTGCTGCTGCCTGCCTCTTGCAATCATTATGTGCTCAATTTTCCATTGCATGAGTGGATTTGCTTTCATCAGAGTGGAGCGCGGTGTTCTTGGCTTAGGCCATTGATCTGCACGAGTACTTTACCTGGTTCACTCTCGGTCTGAGGAGCAGTCTGGCCTATTGGAATATTGGGGCTTTTCCCAATAGGTTGGTTCTTCTGAGTAGCTGCAGAACTAGGGCAGCCTCTTCAACGTGGCTGTCGGAGGCGAAAAAATACCATATCAAAAAGGAAGGCGTCCATAGCTGGTGATTTGCTTAGATTTCAGTGGAAATTTGAACAAAACAACTCTGAGTGATAAAACAATCGTCACTGAAATCCACTCAGTATGGAGAGGGAGGAGGTGGGCTGCCTGCAACTCGAGCGAGCATAGGGAGGAGTGGGTGGTCTGCCTACTAAGTGTAATGCGTGTGGCAACAGAGGGAGAGCGCACCGCGCGCTGGAGAGGGAGGGGGTGGTATGCCTGGTCACTTAAATAGCTTTGCTCTGTTGGTAGTGGTTGTGCAGGGAGAGAGAGGGGAGGTGCTGGCGGCTGGGGAGGGGGAGGATAAATGCGAGCCTGGCTGTGTGCGGGGGGAGAGAGGGGAGGTGCTGGCGGCTGGGGAGGGGGAGGAGAAATGCGAGCCTGGCTGTGTGCGGGGGAGGTGATGGCGGCTGGGAGCTGGTGAACAGATGGCGAAGGCTGGCGATTTTTTTTTTAAATAGTCTGTTTCACGAGTTGTGCAGGCTGAGGCGGTGGCGCTTGGAGTCGTGGAGTTGCGGGTTTAAGACGAGACACGGCCGTGAAACTGCAGGGAGAGAGAGGGGAGGTGCTGGCAGCTGGGGACGGGGAGGAGAAATGTGAGCATGGCTGTGTGCAGGGAGAGAGAGGGGAGGTGCTGGCGGCTGGGGAGGGGGAGGAGAAATGCGAGCCTGGCTGTGTGCGGGGAGAGCGAGGGGAGGTGCTGGCGGCTGGGGGTGGTGATAGCTGTGGGAGGGAGCCTTGTCGCTTTCATGTGCACGCGCTTTTAATGTCAATGCGCTTGCGCATTGTGCTTAAATTTGACGGGCACTGCAAGGAATCTCCATGGAATCGCAAGTTGGTTAAAGTCTGTTTAAGCCCCTATAGTCTCGCAAACTCAATGCGCATGCGCATTGACAGGCGAGACCTAAAAAGGAAGGAATGTATGTGGGAGGTCCCGCCAGGTGGGTGGCAGAGGGGGGCATGGTTGAAGATACAGTACTGAGGAGCTGAGGATGTGGACGGAGCATTTAGCGGTAAAGGAAATAGATGGTTGTTGGGCCCGTATCACTATGGAAGGATGTATGACGGTACAATGCGTACCGTCACAACGCATCCCTTTACCACGCATCCCTTACAACGCAAGTCGTTACCACGACTTGCGTTGGGGGTGCGGATTTCGAATAGTATAATTTACTATTCTAACACCAGTCCCCGTGGACCCTAGGGAAGGTGTTGGGATAGTAAATTTACTATTTTTAATCCGTTAGCGCCCTCCAGCGCAAGTCGTGGTAACGACTTGCGTTGTAAGAGATGCGTGCTAAAGGTACCGCGTTGTAAAAACTTTGTGGTAAACGATGTTTACCCTATGAAGAGACAATGGATGTTGCCTGACAGTTATGTGCTACAGGCAGTCACGATGGCCCATGGCCCTGCTCACATTAGTGCGAAAGGGATATGCAAGTTGCTGGAACCCACCTGGTATAACTCAAAGATACCAGCATATGCTGAGAGGATGGTCAAACCATGCATGATTTGCCTTATGTACAACCCGGGAAAAGGCACAGTAACCCCTGGACGAGGATTCTCTCCCCCTACCTTTCCTTTTGAAGCCCTCCAGATGGATTATATCCAGATGGACAGATGTAACAGTTTAAAATACGTCCTGGTGGTGTTCTGTACCTTCAGCCGATGGGTGGAGGCCTACCCTGTCAAAGACGGCACCACTATCACTACCGCCAAAATCCTATTGAAAGAATACTTCCCATGATTTGGTTTGCCCCGTTTGGTCTGGAGAAACAATGGGACGCACTTTACGGCGCAAATAATGGAGTTTGTCTTTTTCAGCAATGGGCATAAAACATAAATTTCATGCAGCTAACCACCCCCAATCAGCAGGTCTAGTGGAGGTGTACAATGGTATCCTAAAGACTAAAATGGGCAAGATTGTAGCAGAGACAGGTGTCCCTTGGGTTGATGCTCTGCCCCTGGCTCTGCTGTCTGTCAGAACAACGGCCCATACCAGGATAGGTCTATCTCCCCATGAGATTGTGTTCGGGAGGCCTGCCAATGTGTGACGTGTTCCACGGCCCCAGAAACTGTCTGATGTTGAATACCCTGTGTTGACTGATTATCTGTACAGTTTGACTAACACCTTTTGTACTCTTTACCACCATGTGCATGAGGCCATACCTTATAAAAGTGAGGGCCCAGGACACGTTATCCAACCTGGCGACTGGGTTCTGATTCGCAACTTTCAACGTACTAAGAGCCTCGAGCCATGCTGGACACAGCCCTGTCCGGTGTTACTGGCCATCCGCACTGCTGGACACAGCCCCCTCAGGTGTTACTGGCCACCCGCACTGCTGTGATAGTTGAGGGACGGAAGAACTGGATCCATGCGACCCACTGCAGATGAACACCTCTGCCTCTTCCCTATGATCAGCGGGTGAGAAAAGGACAAGGAGACTCAGAGACAGAAATAGTCCCGACGTTTGTTCCCTTCAGCGACGCAAGATTACATTCTACATCTACGGAATTAGAGAGTGACAGTATACTGAAGGAAAAGAGGGAACACTCCCCTCACTCTGCTCAGCATCAGGAACAATTATTCCCGACCATACTGTTTCTACTTCTACCCGATATAACTTGAGTTCCAGAAGGAAGGCATGCCCTTGACTTCTCTCAGGTGCCTATAGGCTGTAGGGCTGTGATCTCTTGGCTAAGAACGGTGCTGGTATGTCAGGCTAAGGTACGCCCTAGGGCTCTTGGCACCTGCATCCAGTGAAGCAACCACCAATCACAGACAGCCGCTAGTGGTCCCTGGCTTAGTACAATGGCAGCCGTCCAATACACCAAAGGCCAGAAACGATATGTCAGTCTCCTACATAGCTAGTGCTTTGTGGCTCCGTAGTGATGCTGTTTGACTCAATCATCTTGTCTATCGTCGGTTAAATGTTACTGATCTACTATCCTGTTACCCCACCAACTCCTACCCCGACTCCTGTAGAGCATCAGTATTTCACGTTACCCCCCCACGAATTGCCCCGCCGTGTAGAATTTTTCAATAACACCTTTATCCAGATGTTACATCATCATCAGCTGATCACAAATACTTCAAACTGTTGGGTATGTGGACTGATGCTGCATGCTATGACACAACCTGTTCCATTCTTTCCTTATCCTTTTTCCATCTCTGGGTCCTGTCTTGCATGGTGGATGTTGATGCAGGAGGCCTATATGGTCAATGGTACTGCCAATTCTGCCCTTGGAACATTTCGAGATGACTTCTAGCGAAACAGGTCTGGCAATACCAATACCCCTTTTGCCCGACCAGTTCATCCACATTGCGATTACCACCGGATGAACTCGGTGAGATGGTGGTATTTAACTCAACTTCTCGACAAACCTTTACCAAATTTCACGCCAGAAGGCTACTACCTGATGTACGAAACACACTGAATGTCATAAATGTCCGGGCCGTGTCTGCATCCATGGCTTAGGAACTAAGAAAGTTGGTACTAGTATCTGTGACATCAGTAAAACTTTGAACTCTACGTCTCCTCCAAAGTTGGTGGCGTCCCCCAACACTTACTTTATCTGTGGCACAGCAGACTACACTTGGCTCCCCCGTAACTGGTCTGGTACCTGCTATTTGGTCTTCCTCGTTCCACCAAAGTATTCTACCCATGGAGATTACCACCTGTTGATGAAGGGCACTTTGTGCCTCTCACGTAGGGGGGTCATATCGGCTGAGGATACAGCAGGCCAGGATTTCTATAAAGGTTTCCTCCCATTCTGGGGCCCCAGGGCGAACAGTAGGGCTATACAAGAACTGACCAGGGTCCTTGAGGCCACCATCACAGAAACCGCTGGTGCCCTCTCCAACATCACTGCAGAGCTACAGGCAAATCGCCTTGTAACGCTTCAAAATCGCATGGTCCTTGACATCATCCTCGCTGATCATGATGGTGTGTGTAAATTGATTGGCTCCAGCTGCTGTGTGTATATTCCAGATCACGCACCCACAGTATATGATGACATCCAACGTCTGCATCACCTTTCCCCTGAAATTCATCAGGATGAAGGCAACTGGTCCCTCACAGGCTAGATCTGGGGCCACCTTTCCCAATGGGGATGGAGGGTCCTCATCTTCCTTGCCTTGAGAGTAGCTGTCCTAGTCTGCTGCTGTTTGTGCATTCAGTGTCTGCAAATGCTCTGTGCAATGTGTGTTCAGGCTCTCAAGCCTCAACCTTCTAACATTCCTGACACCAATATGAAGATGATGCTGCAACAAGAAACAGATGATCTCATGAATATCAAAGTTTCCTAGAGTATTTGCCACTCAATGGCAAAAGGAGGGTCTGATGAAAAGTGTCCTTCTTGTCGGCATTTATTTTGTGTCAAGACTCCACTATTTTTGCATTGCCATTTCGTGTCAAACAACACCTCTGCACGACCCTCCTGGTCGTTTCTGCTGATGTCTGATGAAACTCTCACTGTCACGGCCACCCTGCCCTTCCTGCTCCTTGTGGTTGAGCCAATTTCAAAAAAGGGAACAAAGAATTGGCCTCACCAGCCTCAGACTGAACTCCTGCACACCCCCACCCTGTTTCGCAAGACTTGGTCACACCACCTTCCCAGAACTTATTTCTTTCACATATCCTGCTGTTCAAGATCTGTCTGTTCTCTCATGTGCATATCCTGTTTTGCAAGACCTGTCTGTAATCCTTTGCAAAATCTGTTGCAGCACCGTCCTGTCTGAACAAAGTATGGCGTAACTGCATTCTGACTTGGGGGGCGCCAGGCCCCCATCCTAACCTTTATCCAGATGTTACATCATCATCAGCTGATCACAAATACTTCCAACTGTTGGGTATGTGGACTGATGCTGCATGCTATGACACAACCTGTTCCATTCTTTCCTTATCCTTTTTCCATCTCTGGGTCCTGTCTTGCATGGTGGATGTTGATGCAGGAGGCCTATATGGTCAATGGTACTGCCAATTCTGCCCTTGGAACATTTCGAGATGACTTCTAGCGAAACAGGTCTGGCAATACCAATACCCCTTTTGCCCGACCAGTTCATCCACATTGCGATTACCACCGGATGAACTCGGTGAGATGGTGGTATTTAACTCAACTTCTCGACAAACCTTTACCAAATTTCACGCCAGAAGGCTACTACCTGATGTACGAAACACTCTGAATGTCATAAACATCCGTGCCGTGTCTGCATCCATGGCTTAGGAACTAAGAAAGTTGGTACTAGTATCTGTGACATCAGTAAAACTTTGAACTCTACGTCTCCTCCAAAGTTGGTGGCGTCCCCCAACACTTACTTTATCTGTGGCACAGCAGACTACACTTGGCTCCCCCGTAACTGGTCTGGTACCTGCTATTTGGTCTTCCTCGTTCCACCAAAGTATTCTGCCCATGGAGATTACCACCTGTTGATGAAGGGCACTTTGTGCCTCTCACGTAGGGGGGTCATATCGGCTGAGGATACAGCAGGCCAGGAAGCCGGGGATTTCTATAAAGGTTTCCTCCCATTCTGGGGCCCCAGGGCGAACAGTAGGGCTATACAAGAACTGACCAGGGTCCTTGAGGCCACTATCACAGAAACCGCTGGTGCCCTCTCCAACATCACTGCAGAGCTACAGGCAAATCGCCTTGTAACACTTCAAAATCGCATGGTCCTTGACATCATCCTCGCTGATCATGATGGTGTGTGTAAATTGATTGGCTCCAGCTGCTGTGTGTATATTCCAGATCACGCACCCACAGTATATGATGACATCCAACGTCTGCATCACCTTTCCCCTGAAATTCATCAGGATAAAAGCAACTGGTCCCTCACAGGCTGGATCTGGGGCCACCTTTCCCAACGGGGATGGAGGGTCCTCATCTTCCTTGCCTTGAGAGTAGCTGTCCTAGTCTGCTGCTGTTTGTGCATTCAGTGTCTGCAAATGCTCTGTGCAATGTGTGTTCAGGCTCACAAGCCTCAACCTTCTAACATTCCTGACACCAATATGAAGATGATGCTGCAACAAGAAACAGATGATCTCATGAATATCGAAGTTTCCTAGAGTATTTGCCACTCAACGGCAAAAGGAGGGTCTGATGAAAAGTGTCCTTCTTGTCGGCATTTATTTTGTGTCAAGACTCCACTATTTTTGCATTGCCATTTCGTGTCAAACAACACCTCTGCACGACCCTCCTGGTTGTTTCTGCTGATGTCTGATGAAACTCTCACTGTCACGACCACCCTGCCCTTCCTGCTCCTTGTGGTTGAGCCAATTTCAAAAAAGGGAACAAAGAATTGGCCTCACCAGCCTCAGACTGAACTCCTCAACACCCCCACCCTGTTTCGCAAGACTTGGTCACACCACCTTCCCAGAACTTGTTTCTTTCACATATCCTGCTGTTCAAGATCTGTCTGTTCTCTCATGTGCATATCCTGTTTTGCAAGACCTGTCTGTAATCCTTTGCAAAATCTGTTGCAGCACCGTCCTGTCTGAACAAAGGATGGCGTAACTGCATTCTGACTTGGGGGGCGCCAGGCCCCCATCCTAACTGGTTTCTCAAGGTGTTAAATGCGTATATAAGGCCTGTAAGCTGCGGAGTAAAGCAGCAATCAATCAATCAATCAATGACACTTATAGAGCGCGCTACATACCCGTAGGGTCTCAAGGCGCTGGGGGAGGGGGGGTGCCGCTACTGCTCGAACAGCCAGGTCTTCAGCTTCTTCCTGAAGGAGAGGTGGTCTTGGGTCAGGCGCAGGTCGGTCGGGAGGGAGTTCCAGGTCTTGGCGGCCAGGGAGGAGAAGGACCTTCCTCCTGTAGTCGCTCTTCGGATGCGGGGGACGGCGGCGAGGGCGTGGTTGGCTGATCGGAGGTGGCGTTTGGGAGCGTAGAAGTTGATCCGGCTGTTGAGGTAGCTCGGGCCTTGGTCGTGTAGGGCTTTGTGTGCGTGGGTGAGGAGGCGGAAGGTGATTCTTTTGTTGACGGGGAGCCAGTGAAGGTCTCTCAGATGTCCGGAGATGTGGCTGGTTCGTGGGATGTCGAGGATGAGTCTGGCTGAGGCGTTCTGGATCCGCTGGAGTCTCTTCTGGAGCTTGGCGGTGGTACCGGCGTAGAGGGCGTTGCCGTAGTCCAGTCGGCTAGTGACGAGGGCCTGGGTGACGGTCTTCCTGGTCTCGGTGGGGATCCACCAGAAGATCTTCCGTAGCATGCGTAGGATGTTGAAGCACGCCGAGGAGACGTTGTTGACTTGCCTGGTCATGGAGAGGGAGGAGTCCAGGATGAAGCCCAGGTTGCGTGCATGGTCTGTCGGTTTGGGTGCGGTGTCCAGGGCGGGAGGCCACCAGGAGTCGTCCCAGGCGGAGGGTGAAGAGCCCAGGATGAGGACCTCCGTCTTGTCAGAGTTCAGTTTCAGGCGGCTGGTCGTCATCCACTCGGCTACCTCTTTCATCCATTCGTGCAGGTTGGCTCTGGCGGTGGCGGGGTCGTTGGTCAGGGAGAGGATCAGCTGGGTGTCGTCGGCGTAGGAGATTATGCTGAGGTTGTGTTGGCGTGCGATGGCCGCGAGGGGGATCATGTAGACGTTGAAGAGGGTGGGGCTCAGAGAGGATCCTTGAGGGACGCCGCAGATGACTTCGGAGGCCTCTGACTTGTACGGTGGTAGGCGGACTCTCTGTGTTCTTCCGTCGAGGAAGGAGATGATCCATTCCAGCGCCTTGTCCTGGATTCCGACGTTGCTGAGGCGCTGTACTAGGGTGCCGTGGCAGACAGTGTCGAATGCCGCGGAGAGGTCTAGGAGGATGAGGGCCGCTGTTTCTCCGTTGTCCATCAGGGCTCGGATGTCATCGGTGGCGGCGATGAGGGCGGTCTCGGTGCTGTGATTGGCTCGGAAGCCGGACTGTGAGGGGTCGAGGGATCCATTCGTCTCGAGGAAGGCGGCCATCTGCTTGTTGACGGTCTTCTCGATGACTTTGGCTGGAAACGGGAGGAGCGAGATGGGGCGGTAGTTCTTGAGTTCGGTGGGGTCCGCTGTTGGTTTCTTGAGTAGAGCGCTGAGTTCGGCGTGCTTCCAGCTCTCAGGGAAGGTGGCGGTGTCGAAGGATGTGTTGATGATGTCTCGCAGGTGGGGTGCGATGACAGCGTCGGCCTTGTTGAAGACGTGGTGAGGGCAGGGGTCGGTCGGTGATCCGGAGTGGATGGAGTTCATCGTGCGGATGGTGTCTTCGGTGCTGATCGGGGTCCAGGCGTGGAGGGTGGTGGTGGGGGGTGGTTGTTCGGTCATGGTGTGCGTTGGTTGGTTGTTGAAGCTGTTGTGTATGTCCGCGATCTTGTTGTGGAAGTATGAAGCGAGGGAGTTGCAGAGGTCTTGCGATGGGGTGATGTCGTTGTTTCCTGCGCTGGGGTTGGATAGCTCTTTCACGATGTTGAAGAGTTCCTTGCTGTTGTGTGCGTTGTTGTCCAGCCGGTCCTTGAATGCAGTTTTCTTAGCGGTGCGGATCAGCTGGTGGTGCTTCCGAGTGGCCAGCTTGAGGGTGGTCCTGTTGTCCGGTGTAGGTTCCCTTCTCCAGACTTTCTCGAGGGCTCGGCAGTTCTTCTTGGAGCTCTTGAGTTCGTTGGTGAACCACAGGGCTTTCTTGCTACCGGGTCTGCTGGGCGGGGTCCTCAGCGGGGCGAGCTCGTCCGCGCAGATGCTGATCCACTTCGTGAGGTTGTCGGCGGCCTGGCTGGGGTTCGCTGAGCTGGCAGGAGGGTGCTGGCTCAGGGAGGTGGCGAGCTGGTCTGCTGTGATCTTGTTCCAGCTTCTGCGGGCGGCCTGTTGCTGGTGGTGGTGGGTCGTCGTTCTCTTGAAGGTGAAGTGGACGCAGCTGTGGTCCGTCCATTGAAGCTCTGTGGCGTGGCTGAAGTCGATGTCTGTGCTGGAAGAGAAGACTGCGTCAAGTGTGTGTCCGGCGAGGTGGGTGGGGGTGGGCACCAGCAGCCTCCTCCGTCTTGTGTACGACGAGCTTGGGACTCTGTTCCATAGCCCGGGCTATTCGAATAAAACTTGGTTCCTCCTGCAGACGAAGGTTCCTGTGTCTCCTTTTTTAGGTCTCGTCTGCTAATGCGCTTGCACATTGCTGGCGAGATATATAGGGGCTTATCCAGAGCTTAACCAAAGTGGCGATTTCATGAAGTGCATGTGGACACAAGCACGTGCATTTCCCCACATGAAAAGCCATCAGCCTCCCTCCCACAGGCTTCCCCAGCGTGCGCAGTGCGCGCTGGCCTCACTTCTCCTCCCCCCTAATTGCTTTTTTTTCATGGCCGCCAGGCCGTGAGCAACTTCAAAGGGTTCGGCTCCCCGCCCCCTGCTTCACGGACGCTTCTCAGGCCACCAGCCTGATTCACCCACAACTATTGATGCCCACAGTTCTTGTCCTCCATAGAAAGCGTTTTATTTTCTTTCGGAGATGTTCTTGTATTATATTGCCAATGCTTGTTTTTAAACTTGTTACTTTCACCATGGTATAGACTCTGCTACCACTGGACAGCACAATGCGGGCCACCTCTCGCCGTGCTCTAATTAAACAGCAAACAGGCGACCAGCCTCGCAACATCTCTGTGTACGGTGACAGAAGTCACAAGCACATTGTCATGTGACCACTCTCTCACGTTCCCTCATTCTCCAGCTGCCTCGGTCTGCCCCGTCTACCTCATCCTCCCTATGCTCTGGTAATTGTTTTAATCTCATGTTTCCTCAGCTGACAATAATCTTTAGATTAATAGGATGTCATATATATCACACTTAATTTCTAACACTTGTTTTTAAACTTTTTTTGATTTTTCGCCTTCGTGAATTAAATTACTTTTTAGGATCCCCGCTGAAAAACAGTATGTAATTATAGGTCAAGGTTCATTGTGAGGCCGGAAAATACTCACAGACGCATTCTATATTTTTTATACACTTCGTGCGAGTTTGTCACACTTTTTATATTATTCTATGTTGTTATAAAAATATTTGTAACTCGTATTTTAAAATGTGTGACCCTATATCAAGGAATGGCCAGTCTATAAGCAATCCCCCATTTCCTCACCACATACACTTGCCAGACTTCTCTGGGAAGCTCACATTGCGCAGCTCATTGCAAGCACTAGCTGCTTTTAAACTACCTGTTCCTGGGTGAGGTGCATGGAGCATCAGAGGGGCTGGGGGCTTTGGGGGATGGAAGCTGTTGCTAAGCAGCTATACATATGCTAATGTTACCACTTTTCCGGGTCTGTATGTGCTTTGGCTGGAGAGAGCAGTGTCATGCAGGCTAAGCCAGGTAAGGCTTTGTTTTGTATACTTGCGTCCTGCTCTGACTTGACCTCTCAGTTCGTCTCATCAAGCAACAAATAAGTAGCAATTCACGGAAACCCAAGTATCTTAAAATGCAAATTCTTTAAAACGTTAAGCACAATGCAGGAACACACCAGTAAAGTGTAAAACGAGTTATTTTCCCTGCAGTTATTATGTCTCTTCAAAAGGAAGACATGTGAAACATGTCCAAACGCGCATACTTATTTACACATTATC
The DNA here is from genome assembly GCF_964263255.1 of Lissotriton vulgaris. Taxonomy (NCBI): domain Eukaryota; kingdom Metazoa; phylum Chordata; class Amphibia; order Caudata; family Salamandridae; genus Lissotriton; species Lissotriton vulgaris. The sequence continues at coordinate 409,449,571 of NC_141695.1, forward strand.
TGTATGTCAAGTTTAACGGTTTTATTAGCTTTATTAATCGAGCTATCAGCAAACAACAAATTGCACATTCATGAACTGTACATATATTGTGGCAGTAACCCAACATATTTTCTTGGCCTTTCATCATGTATGATTTACGTGTTATCTAGGGTCATTTGATCACGAGCACTAGTGCAGATGGGAGGAAATAAATAAATAACAAAAGCCCTCTGCTTGCATGCTACTTTCGCAGTTCCTTTGATGTGCGTCCATTTGCCACCAGCCACTTAGCCACTTTGTGTGCGCGCGCCGCCTCTGCTGTCGCGCGCCGCCTCTGATGCCAGGCTTCAGCACACCAGGCTGCACACCCCCTCACCCCCAGTCACTTCATCCGCGCCCACGTCACACGCGCTCTGCAGGTCATAAACAGGACCATCTTCTCCACTCCCAGTGCTACATGACCGTCTTAAAAGCAAGCTTGTAACACGAGCTGCCCTCAGACGTTCCAAGACACACACTTTTCATGCTTCTGAGGTATATAACATGAGCTCGTTGTATTGACACACACTGCCCTCACACACACAAGTTACGGTCACACACACAATGCTCTCAGACACACAGGCTGCTCACACACACAGGCACTGTTCACACACAAGCACTGTTCACACACAGGCACTGTTCACACACACACAGACAATGCTCACACCCACAGACGCAGCTCACACACACAGGCACTTCACACACAGACCGGCACTTAACACACACACCGGCACTGCGCACACACGCCGGCACTGCGCGCACACACACAGCCAAGGGTGCTAGGGAAAACGTATAAATAGGGATGGTTTTTAAAGAAATTTGCACGTGTTGTGCCTTTCTGCCCTCTGCATCACCACATCATCACTCCACGCTAACCAAGCATCACTCAGCACCACCACATTATCACTCAGCACCACCACATTATCACTCAGCACCACCATATTATCACTCAGCACAACCATAGCACCACTCAGCACCACCACATTATCACTCAGCACCACCACATCATCACTCAGCGCTACCCCAGCATCACTCAGCACCACCACATTATCACTCAGCACCACCACATGATCACTCAGCACCACCACATTATCACTCAGCACCACCACATTATCACTCAGCAGCACAACATTATCACTCAGCAGCACATAACTCAGCACCCCCCCAGCATCACTCAGCACTACCACAGCATCACTTAGCACCACCACAGCACCACTCAGCACCACCTCAGCACCACTCAGCACCACCACAGCACCACTCAGCACCACAACAGCACCACTCAGCACCACCACAGCATCACTCAGCACCAGACCAGCATCACTCAGCACCATCCCAGTATCACTCAGCACCACCACAGCACCACTCAGCACCACCACAGCACCACTCAGCACCACCACAGCATCACTCAGCGCCACCCCAGCATCAATCTGCACAACCATTCAACAACAATTGGTTCGAATATGTTCTCTCAATGGTTCAAGCTTTATTACAAATGTCACAAAAAGATGTTAATATTTCACTTCTGTCCTTAGATTTTCGTCACAATAAAATACACTGAACATAATCTTCACAAAAGTTATTTACAAAAGTTTAAGGTATTGCCATTGTAAATTACAATCACTTTTATTTAAGTATTATTTAACAAAAATGAAAAGCCATTGTTATTTGTAATATCAATACATCTAAGTCACGTAAATTCAACATATGTTGCATTACAAATGCTATAGGTGTCACATTTTCGAAAATTATAACTACATTATAGTTTATCATACCAATACATGTACGTCAGGGAAATACTAAACATGTACATTTAATAATGCTTTAGGTGTCACATTTGCAATTTCTAACAAAATTCCCATTTATAATAGCAAAATGAATACATTTGAATTTATAAAAACATAAACTTAAAATAAAAAATTATTACATTTACAAGACCAATAACTCAAACTTTTCTAATGCGAGACCTATTGCATTTCCAATGCTTGTTCTATATATGGAGGGTATGGAAGACTTGGGCGGTTCCCCCGCCACCGAGACCAAGTAAGTGGGTATAAACGGTTCTTCACTACCCTAGCACTATGGTAGACCTTGTGCCTACTGGGTAAAAATAGAGTGCTTCACTTGGACAGATCGCAGCGGGGCCGGTGTTTGCATTGGTGCGTATTCTGTCCGTTGAGGGCTGCCTTATAGCTAGATATGTACATTTCCATTGGTTGTTCTTTTCCCCAGGATTTCTGGAAAATGTTATCCATTTTCTTAAACAGGTACTGCTATTGAAAGAAAAGAAAGTAGAGAAATACTATTAACTGCTTCAGTGTGGTTACTAAAATCAGGACTTTTCTGGCTCTACCAGTTAGGAAATCCATATTTTTAAAAAAAAACCTGGACAAATATATATGTTTTCTGAAATATAGTTCAACCACAGTTTGAAACTAGAATACTTTATGGTAAATTATGAGATATATGAAGTTGCACCAGTCAAATGTGCTTTTACTTTTTAATTATTTATTTACTGTGTTCACTTGAAAGGAGCAGAGGAAGGAAGAAGAGCTACTGCTTTTTAGGTGTGGCTTGATATCGCAGCTGTCAGGCAACCTATCGTTTCCAATATTTGAAAACATACAGAGTGTACTTTGGCACGACCCAACAGAGCATTCTCCCTCTCCTCGTGCTATTGGCTGTTTGAGGTATCATACCACCCCTTTAGGGTGCTTGTATTAAAATGAGTGCACGCATATTTTACATCTCCAAAGTAAACTGACACATTGATATCACGTTTTGAATACAGAGAGCAATATTTTGTTTCACTGCAGCAGAATCTTTTACTGTTTTAGTCAGGCATTTTCTGCCAGTCACACGTATACAAACATACATTTGTTTGCACACACATTCAAGCACACTCAAACATATACACGCATGAATAAGTGTACACAATCCACCTGCTGAAAGCAAGATAAAGTAAGCATTGGGAAATTCAACAGAAGTGGCTTTAATATTGTAAAGCATGGAAACACGGGCATGCACAAATGCAGTTTAAATGCATTAGCACTTTAAAGCCAAACCTATTTGCTGTGCTAATGCTCGTTTCTCTTTTGTATACTTCAGTATCGATTGAAAAGCACACCTTTAAAAAAAACAGCGTTTGCTTGTAGAGAGGCTACCTTGTCACACAGCTCCTTCCACTATCCTTGATGGGTAACCATGAGAGGCGGTAAAAGTTGAAACTTTAACTGTAAAGTGGGAAACTTCGTTTTGTAAGAGTATGTCAAACTCATGAATGTGCACTGTATGTTAGGAGCCTATCCCAGTAAACCTGCACCATCCACCCAGCCAAAAGACGGCCATCTCTATGGATCAATTAACTTCAATTTTAATCACGCTCCCAAAATGAGTTAATCTTCTATAGAGTCAACGGGATCCCTGCCAGAGAACCAGAATGGCCTTTCGAAATGGTTTACTCAAGCCCAGCTTAGAGAGACCGGCTCCAGATAAAACGTTTGTGAACTCGAAGCGGAAACCAAGGAGGCTGTCAATGCCCCGGAAGTGGGAGGCTCTGGAAGCTGAGAGAGGGTCTTTGATGTATTGAAAGCCTCCCAGGCACGGGTCCTGCCTTGCTTAGGGTCCTGCTGGGAGAAGGCAGGATATGACGCTTGCTTTTGCGCCGGACAGGACGCCTGTCAATATGTGTGAAAAACACACAATGCTGTCTTTTCCTTTTCGCAACAAATCTCAACACACGATTTTGCACAAACCGCAGGTGGTCAAACAGGAAAGGGAGGCGCTACGACGGCCTCCGACAGGCTGATGAAGCGCTATACCCCTTGGGGTGAGGAGGATAAAGGAAGGGAGCTGTGCTGGGGGTGAGAATAGGAAGTTTATCCTGAAACGTTGACGAATATGCAAGGTTGTTTTGGCTGAGAGGGACTCTACTAGGAGCTACAACCTTCTCTTGCACATGTTTCAATATTTTACTTGCAGATCCGTTCTAGCACAGAGGAAGCCTGACCATCTCAATGGCGGTCTCACAGACCACCTACCCACAAATGCCTTTCTTTTTAATAACATGGGGTCAAAGGATTAATTTTCCAGTCACTTGTTTAGGTTGCACTTCTGTGGAGATCCCATCTAGCGGCACCGTTGTTTATCTTCCATCTCACAGGCTTGGGTTCTAATCCCAGCTTTGGTACTAGACCAAAAATTGAGTGCTTTAAAATAAAAACTAATTTTATCTGCTTGTGCCTCAAGCTGCATGTATGATGTAAAATAAAAACATGTGATGCGCTATGTAAGACTTTTCCAGTTATATGTATCTATTTTATCAACCTCACCTCCTGGATTCCGTAATCGGGTCTCACTCATATGGTGGCCCTGACTGCCGGGGCCTGTAAATTCTGCTCTACTGTGAACTCATGCACCTGGACCTGGACTGAAGTCTTACTAAGAGTACCAGTAGCTCAAGATTTTAGACTAAGGTTGCACTTGCAGCCCTGCCTTCTGTGTTAGGTATGACGCTTGCAAGCTGAAGGCTTGGAGTCTCTGTACACACTGGGAAGGGTGGTATGATTTCAATGCAAAATCTGTGTGCTTGCGCGGGTGCTCAGCCACATTATTACCAGGCGAGACTTAATATCTGAATGGTGAACAACGAAGGGCATCAGCAGATAAGCTGACCCACAGATAACAAGGACAGGCAAAACTAACAGGTCTGACATTGGCAAGCTTGTGTGATGATTAGATTTCAGGTCTCACGTGCCAGACAACCTTAAGCTTACTGTGGACCATATCAAAACATTGCAGTGAGTTTCACTTTTATTTCTTGGTTTATATTCAGTGGCTTGCCCTCCTCCTCTTGTGATTGTCCCTTTCCTGAAGCATAGCCTCGTTAACAATCTTTTGATTGTTTGACTTGTACCGTTCTAATGCTCCCATTTTCTGAAATTTTTTTTTATTTTTATTAAACACTTCATAGTAGTCAGGGCCACTGGAATTATGTGATTCTGTTGCAGTGGCTTTTTTCACTTCATTTTCTACATTTGCCATGTAATTCTTCACCTTCTGCAAAAGTTTCTCGCTCAAACGGCTCAAAAGTTACAAAAAAAATGGCAACATGTGTCCGCAGTGGAAGTCCTTTTGCAAAGGTCAGCTGGTCGTCATTCAGTTGCCTATTTCTGTATTTGGTTGTTAAACTGGTACTAATGAGGTGGATTTTTTTTGCTGACATTTTATTAATGTTTGTAAATATGATGAAATAACGAAGTAATACTATAAAAAATATGCTGCATTGTGTCACATAATTTAGTTAACCCTGCTTCATAATTTGGGGGCATATTATCAAGCCTGGGCGATAAAATTATCGGCGCATTATCGGCAGGAAACTGCCGATAAAGTGGCGATAATGGGCTTGATAATATGCTCTATGGAATTCCAATCGAAGCTCATGTTAAATGTGAAGGACATCTAACATGAGCTTCGATTGGAATTCCATAGAGCATATTATCAAGCCCATTATCGCCACTTTATCGGCAGTTTCCTGCCGATAAAGTGGCGATAATTGTATCGCCCAGGCTTGATAATATGCCCCTTGGTGCTCTCTGCGGCGTAATTCCAGTGCCCCGGGCGATAAAGCATTTGTTTTTATTGCTCTCTCTTTTTTTATTGCTCTCTCTGTTTCCCGTCTGTAAAAATACCCCTCCCTTTCCCTAATTGTTCTACTTCATAAGCCACTCCATTATTCCACTATCCCTCATGATACCGAAAATGCTTTAATTTTCATGTTTTTTTTTGTGGGGTGTGAGGGTGGCGAACTGCTTCCTAGTGCTGCCGGGTCGCTGCACAGTCCATACGAGCTTTCCCATGTCAAAGCAATCTTGGATTGGTAAAATTAAAGAAAATGATGCCCACGTCATTCCGCTGGCATGCACATGTACCATGATGCATGAAAGCACATTACACATGCACACACCAGTTGAACGATGTAGCTACCAATGTTGAATTTAGTGTTGGGTAGGAGCAAAATATGAATGACAATTAAAACAGACGAATGGATGAAGGGGGCAGACCTAAAGTCCCTATAAATATATATGTGTACGCATTTTTTATTTATAAATTTATTGGCTCACATGATGCCGGCGAGTCAGTTAAAGTTATCTCAAGACCAGACTTCACAGAACAGCACCACAAAAAAGCATAGTCATTAGTAGTACAAGAAAGCCACTGTACTCCCAAAATAGTAAACTATTCATGCCTGGTGCTTCTCCCCCTTCTAATGTATTCCCCTACTATCCTTGCTGACATCAAACATGTTCCAAATAGAAATTTGCATAGTTACTAAGGTGAGAAGAACCCATCTTCTGAATATTGTCATTGACATATGGACTGAGAATTTAGCCTATTGCGAAAATATGGTTAACCAGTGATGTTATCCCTGAATATTTGTGTCTTATATTGGAGCATAGAGGGTGAAGATGGACATATCAGCATCTGCAAGTAGTACCAAGATGGGTAAGAGAAGGATAATCACATTCTCAAATTGAAAAAAATATGTCACCAGCAAAAAAGCAATGATCCAGGCGATATTTTAAAAAAAAAATAAAGCAATGAAAACATGATGATAAAATAATGTTTTTTTTTCTTCTTAGGTAAGTGTAAAAAGGATTTCAGTTTACAAAACAGATCCTCTACCCAAGGATTTACTGTAACATTGATCCAGCAGAGGATTTGCTTTATTTGTTCTTAAGATTTGACGGCACTTCCTATCATGACAAAGTTTTCAAAGAGGATGCAGAAGAGTTCACTCCATGTTTAGTCTCCCTAAGACTCAAGGGTAGAACCTGTCGGATAGTTTAAGGAGGAGGCTCTAAGGTTCTTCTGACGTTTCTGTCCAGAGAACAAAGTGAACAGATGGTTGTTAAACTTTACTTTTATACAACTCTTTTGCTCTCATTGATCTTTGAAAATTCCCCTTTCCTGTCTTGTCTTGGTTTTGGCTCCTTTAAATCCCCACTTCGCACAGTATTCTTATAATAATTTCCCTTATATGGAAAGCAACAATCTTCTTCAGTTTTTACTATTGGAAATTGTTTTGTGAGGATCTTTCCTCTAATGGTCTTGACATTCATTGTTCTGTCTCAGCCCTGCATTCTGTGAAGCCGACTTGCTGTAGTGGAGCCTTCGGGGAAGAGCAAGTGAGACCTGGGAAGGTTTCTGTTAGGTCTGGGATGTTTGTGAGTGAAGTGAAGTGGAGATTTTCCATGTGTTGGCTTGCGAGTTATTTAAAGGTAGCTATCTCCTCTTTGGTTGCCAAGTTGCCTTTATAACTAATCCAGCTGAAGCATTATTATAGTTTTCATTTTATCCCTTACTTCTGCTACTTGCTCATTTATTCCTCTAACTGTACTGGGCCCTCTTCAGTTAGGCAGCTCACAGGATTACCCTTACCACATAGGCAAATGATTCTCCGATGGATCTTTCTCTGCCGATAGGAGGGGTGAGAATTAGGGTGTCCAGCTTCCCAATGAGGACTATTACTTTGTGACTAACTCAAAAGTTTGAGATCTGGTTAAAATACACCACTCTCAGGATCATGCTATAGAAATAAAGTATGCAATGGGAAAATCAAACGTCCTAAAGAAATGAAGTCTAATTAAAAGTGTGCACACTAGGAACTCTGCTACAGCAACACAGAATAAAAGAAGCAGATACTCTGAAAAGATTTGCAGATTTTCCCCATAATGCATTTCAATTTAAAATGGAAAATAGCACAGTTCAATGAAAGAACATCAGGACACCATATTAGTCTCAGGAAATTTAGATAGTTTGGTTCTTGTATTAATGATCCCAAATCAATGCAGATGAGCAATCTCTTAAGCATTTCAGTTAGGAATGTTACAGCATGTAGTGCACGGCTACATATTTAGGGGCAGATTTATGATGCCCTTGAGCCGCAATTGCGTCACTTTATTTGACGCAACTGCGGCGCAAACAATGCGCCGTATTTACAACGTGACGCATCTAGGAAATGCGTCACGTTGTAAAGCCTTGCGCCATAAGGAGGCGTTCCTGCGCAGGGGGGGGGGCGTTCCTGCGCAGGAACGCCTCCTGAAAGTGGCTGAGTGAAATCTATGAGATTTCACTCAGTCACTTTTAGGCCAATGCTGCGTCAAAACCCTGCGCCTGCTTGAAGCAGGCGTAGGTCTTGATGCAGCATTGTGTAGATGGGGCACCCCCGAGCCTTGCTGGAGCTGCGTTGCGCTTGCAACGCAACTCCAGCAATGCGCCACATTTCCGGCACAGATGAGTCACGCATCTGTGCCGTTTTTGCTCCATGGTGCGCCACATTATAAATGCGGCACACCATGGGTGGCGGAGCTGTGGCGCACTGTGGCGCACGTTAACTGGCGCATCCCTGGGGATGCGCCAGTTAACATAAATCTGCCCCTAAGTCTGAGATGTAAATCCAAAGAGGATGGTTGAAAACAGTTATCAGATACAAGGTTATAGATTCCTACCACCATTGAAGGTAGAAGGATGGTTCCTTTCTCTAAGAGCATCCAAAGGTTCTAAAGCAAAAATTTGTAAAGGACTCAAACTAAAGTCCTCTAAGTGTGAGTCCATAAGCATGGGTATAAAGGTGAAATAAGTCAAAATCATATAGTTTGGCTAAGAAGGATTTCAGCTCACTGCCTGCCTGAGGCAGCAGTCTCAGCAAACGGAAGTCCAAAACAAGAGATCAAAGGATGGTTATAAAATCATAGGGAAAGCATTCAGTTCCCTTGCAAGGAAAATAAAATAAAAGCAAATGTGTTGCGTTGTGCCCCATTAAAAGAATAATAATAGTGTTGCTCTCACAAAGAGAGAAAAAGTAATAGAATTGCCCCTCCCTTAGGGTTTCTCCTTTTATAGTCTTCATGACACTTTTGGTGATGTAGTATCACCCCACAATGGTCAGTCCATCACATGGTTAGTTTACATATGAAATCACCAAATACATTTTCGTTATTCCTGCATGCTTTCACTTGCTGATCATGAGAAAGAACTGGATTCCCGGGCCTCATGGTTTTGTCAATGGTAAGACATATACAATGCAACTGTCTATGGCATGGGGTTAAAGTTAACTTTCTCTTTGAGCCATTTCTATGTGAACTTTAAAAGAGCGCCCTTTAAGCTTTAAAATGAGACATATAAATAGCAAATAATGCAACATTTGCTAAATTGTCAAAGAACCCTTGTACTTGGCTAAGGAAAAATGCTGCTTGGGAAAGAACATGTTTAAAGGCCTTAAAATTCATATGTCAGCTTTCAATGAATCAAACCCAAATAGAATCAAATATAATGCATTAAATCAAACATTTAATAGTAAGAGAAAAATAGTAATACCTCGCCAATGTATTATTACACAAAATTGATTAACCTCAGCTATGTCCTTTCGCCACAATTTGTTTTTTAATGCAAACATGTAGTTTTATTCTTAAAAGTAATTTTACCAACATCGTTTCTAATTTTCTATGTTTGTATTGGTGTCTAATATTACATTTATAGATTTCAACTTCCTAACTACATTTATCGCATTTTTGCACCATATTTTGTTCATAATACGTTTCCATGAAAGACAAAAGAAATGCTAAGCAACACCATTAGATCATTAGTCTCATCAATAAATAAATAATAAAAGATCACCTTATACATAGTTTGTTTTAAGAAAAACATTTTATTAAGCATCCTAACCATTTAATAATGATTTCTCTCATTCTAAGACTTTCAAGCACGCTTTTACGGTGCTATTACATCACTTGTCTCTATTGTTGTGTCACTTTAATCAACACGCGCAATTTATAAATTCAGGTTTCTGTGTCTAAATCGGTATATAAATTCTCTAAAGCCCATAGAAATAAATCTTTCGCTGATAGAGAGTGAGCCCTTAAATTCTCTTCAAGTCCCAACTCAAACTGGTCTGGATGAAGCTCTTCTTTCTACAAATAGAAAGAGGTTAGAAGCTCCCTTGAGAGTTCCCGTAGCTAATTTGGTAACAGAGCCTGATCAAATAATTGAAGTTATGGTTGATCCCGACATAAGAGTAGATAAAGAATTATTTCCCATTTTTAAACAGCAAAAAAATGATGGAGTAGAGGGCGTATCGGACCCAGAAGATAAAAGAAACAAGCATTAGAAATGCAATAGGTCTCGCAGCATTAGAGTTAGTGCTTTTAGAATTGTTTATGGGTTTTTTTGTAAATCTTCAGCATGAGGTTGAGGGTGAGGGGTTGAGGGTGAGTGAGGGTGAGGCTGAGGGGTTGAGGGTGAGGGTGAGTGAGGGGTTGAGGGGTTGAGGGTGAGTGAGGGTGAGGGGTTGAGGGTGGGTGAGGGGTTGAGGGTGAGTGAGGGTGAGGGTGAGTGAGGGTGAGTGAGGGTGAGGGTGAGTGAGGGTGAGTGAGGGTGAGGGTGAGTGAGGGTGTGTGAGTGAGGGTGAGTGGGGGTGAGTGGGGGTGAGTGTGGGTGAGTGAGGGTGAGTGTGGGTGAGTGAGGGTGAGTGTGGGTGAGGGATTGTGGGTGAGGGATTGAGGGTGAGGGGTTGAGGGTGAGTGAGGGTGAGGGGTTGAGGGTGAGTGAGGGTGAGGGGTTGAGGGTGAGGGGTTGAGGGTGAGGGGTTGAGGGTGAGTGGGGGTGAGTGAGGGTGAGGGGTTGAGGGTGAGTGAGGGTGAAGGTGAGTGAGGGTGAGGGTGAGTGAGGGTGGGTGAGTGAGTGAGGGTGAGTGAGGGTGAGGGGTTGAGGGTGAGTGAGGGTGAGGCTGAGGGTGAGTGAGGGTTCAAGGGTTAGGGAGTATAAATACAACTAAACAGGAAGAACGTAGAGTAAAATGAATCTCAAAACGACCTTGTAGTTATGGGAACAAAAAGCGGCAGGACATCCCACCAAAACACTGGAACATGACAAATGCACGCACTGTATGTCCTGGAATCACTTTGTATAGTATCTTGAGCCGAGCACTTAAAAAGTTGCGAGCCACTGCTTATAAAAGACAGATGCGCAGGGGAGTACTGTCTACAAAGGATCCATATTTTAAGAGGCGGGGGGCAGGCCAAGATTCAACTCTTTCTTTACTCGAGAGGAAATAAGCCTGGTAAAATTACGGCAAAACTAAACAAGCTCAACCAAAGTTTAATATTTAGAATGAGGAAACGTGGGTCTACTTACCAGCTAATGATGCACTATGAAAGGAGGTTGGAATTCTGAACACGAGCCATTTATAGAAATGCCAGCTGGCTTGCAATATTTGGAGGGTAGATGTACTCTGTGTGCATGCTCTGGTGGGTCCACACTGGTGACAGTTCCGACACGGCCTAGTGGGGGGAGATACCTTGCTTCACCCTGGCACCGAGAGGGCAAGAGTGATGAACTGTGTGACCAGGTAATGGCGGACAGAATCCACGGAGTTGCAGCGCGATCGGCCAAATGAATGGACGGCATGCCTAAGTTTGCAATGCCTGAATATTCTTCTGGAAAAAGGGGAGCCGACGGAAGGAAGAGAGGGGAGGGGGAGGAGAAATGCGACACGGCGGGAGGTGACAGATAGGTCAGTTGAACACCTAAGAGCCAAGTGTTGTGCAGCGAGTTAAGAAAGAAGGCAATCTAACAAAAGCATTGTGAAAAGCTTTTCTATAATTCAATCTCTGCTTAAGGCCAGCTGGGACAGCAACCCAGTGCAACCCCTCAGTGCGTAAAAGGGTTCAAGGGTTAGGGAGTATAAATACAACTAAACAGGAAGAACGTAGAGTAAAATGAATCTCAAAACGACCTTGTAGTTATGGGAACAAAAAGCGGCAGGACATCCCACCAAAACACTGGAACATGACAAAAGCACGCACTGTATGTCCTGGAATCACTTTGTATAGTATCTTGAGCCGAGCACTTAAAAAGTTGCGAGCCACTGCTTATAAAAGACAGATGCGCAGGGGAGTACTGTCTACAAAGGATCCATATTTTAAGAGGCGGGGGGCAGGCCAAGAATTAACTCTTTCTTTACTCGAGAGGAAATAAGCCTGGTAAAATTACGGCAAAACTAAACAAGCTCAACGAAAGTTTAATATTTAGAATGAGGAAACGTGGGTCTACTTACCAGCTAATGATGCACTATGAAAGGAGGTTGGAATTCTGAACACGAGCCATTTATAGAAATGCCAGCTGGCTTGCAATATTTGGAGGGTAGATGTACTCTGTGTGCATGCTCTGGTGGGTCCACACTGGTGACAGTTCCGACACGGCCTAGTGGGGGGAGATACCTTGCTTCACCCTGGCACCGAGAGGGCAAGAGTGATGAACTGTGTGACCAGGTAATGGCGGACAGAATCCACGGAGTTGCAGCGCGATCGGCCAAATGAATGGACGGCATGCCTAAGTTTGCAATGCCTGAATATTCTTCTGGAAAAAGGGGAGCCGACGGAAGGAAGAGAGGGGAGGGGGAGGAGAAATGCGACACGGCGGGAGGGGGCGGAGCGGGGAGCCGGTCGCGAGGGGTGTGATGTGGTAGCAAGGGGCCAATCTGGATGTGGTGAAGGGGGGGGCCGGGGAGGGGAGTGGAAACCCTGGCACCGAGAGGGCAAGAGTGATGAACTGTGTGACCAGGTAATGGCGGACAGAATCCACGGAGTTGCAGCGCGATCGGCCAAATGAATGGACGGCATGCCTAAGTTTGCAATGCCTGAATATTCTTCTGGAAAAAGGGGAGCCGACGGAAGGAAGAGAGGGGAGGGGGAGGAGAAATGCGACACGGCGGGAAGGGGAGGGGGCGGAACGGGGGCGGAGAGGGGAGAGAGAGAGTAGGCAAGGCGACACGGCGGGAGGGGGCGGAGCGGGTAAACAAAGACGGACATGCACGCGCCCGTGACTTTTAAGGTCAATGCGCATGCGCATAAGCTTAATGCGCATGCGCATTGACCTTAAAAGTCACGGGCACTGCAAGGAATCGCCACGATTCCTTGCAGTGTGGATAAAGAGTGGATAACTCGCAATACTCTCGCCTTGCTCGATGCGCATGCGCATCGACAGGCGAGACCTAAAAAGGGAAAAAACGGGAATTCTAAAAAGAACGGGGGAAAAAAGAGCAAACCAATTCGCAGATTTGGAAAAAAGAGGCGAAGGAAATTCTATTTTGATGAGCAGTTGGATATTTCCATTCAAAAAGAGTCGTTGGAAATATCTATTCAAAAAGAGCCCATTCGCGTATCCTTAATTAATCCCCCCCAAGATGAGATCGGGGAAGTAGAATTAATACCAGAAACTGCATTACCTACTGAACAAAAGGCAGTCTTAACATCGAATCATTTTTTATTGTCATTCTAATATTATTCCCTCTCTTTCCAGTGTCCCTAATACAGAAACGGTCGGGCCTCTTAATCTGTTTCCTCTTGTGGAACTGAGGAATCGAGTTGGCCTCGCTACAACTGCTCTTAACCCATTAGCTAAATCATTTTCGGATATGATAGGAAGAGAACGGGTTCCTAACAGACCTGCAGAGATCCTCAAAGAGGAAAGTACGGATACTCTTTACTTAGATTTTTTCCCCTTGTTTGATCCTGACTGTACATTAAATAGATCCCTGCTTCTTAAATGTTTCAGGAGACTGCTAATCTGAAATTAATACAATCTTCAGATATAGATATAGTAACGTTCCTGAAAACAGAGGTTGGGAATTTAACAAGGGTAAAATTATTTTCTAAACTTATTGTAAATTACATCCTTCAGCGGTCTGAAGGCTTACAAAGTAAAGGGATTGATGTTATGCCTTTTTTTGAGAATCATCGCTTTGGTAGACCCACTAATAAGTCCTCACTCCTCCAGGCAGCCTCCGGTAGTATTAACCGGCTTGGTGGTTATGAAGATCTAAAAATATGCATTTCTAAAGATACTCGTTACGTGGCACATATTAACACCAATCTCTCTTCGCTCCAAAGAAATGTGGGTGAAGAAAGTTTACAATGGAATTGGTTGCCTGGAGCTCTTTCGAGAAAACCTATAAATAATTTTAGCAATGACCTAAAAATACTATCCTGGAATGCCACTGATATGAAGAACAATTTTGAAAAATTACAATTCCTCCACACACTTGAGGCCAGTGTGATCTGTCTCCAAGAGACGTGGTGCGCTGAGAAAATTTTGGCAGGTAGGGACTTCTTCGTACTAGAGGGTAGAGCCTCTCCCTCTAGAAGAGGCCGGGCAAGAGGGGGTATAGTTTGTCTACTGTCCAATCGGATAAACTGGAATTTTTCCCACTACTTAGATCCTAGTAATGTTTTCCAGGCAGTAAGGCTATTTAATTCTGATAATGCTGAAGTTGGTAAACCTATTGTCTTGATAAATGTTTACATTCCCCCTGATGCCTGTTTTAACATACTCTTAAGGATGGTCTTTTCGTATACAAAGAAAATTACTGAGAATGTCCCGGCTCCGCATATAATCTTGGTAGGGGACTTCAACTGTACAATCTCTAATTTTAGTTTGTCTCTATTTAGAAACAAGTATAAATAGGAAGCTTTGCAGATTCCTCAAGCCCTCCTTCCTGCGAGCAACAAGACAAATAAGAGAGGGAAAATGCATCTTGAAGAATTGGCTGAAATGGATGGGATTATTGTGAACGGAAGGCTCCCTTCAGATTCTCCGGCAAACTATACACATAAATCTACCCAGAGTGAATCAATTTTAGACTATGCAATGGTGGAAAATTCTGCATTTGCCCTATTGAAAGATCTTAAGGTCTCCCATACTCCTTATAGTGATCACAAAGTATTAGCCATTACGGTAAATGTAAAGCCTCCTAAAACCGATTGTTGGACCATAAGTAGTGACTCAGTCAGTTTTGGAGATAAATCAGGGAGGTGTTATTGGAACGCCAGGATCATGAAGGGTTTGGAGAGCACACTTGTAGCCGCAGTAAATGATTTGGATAATTGGAAAGGACATGAGATAGCGTGTTTTTCCGAATTTATGAAGGTGGTGATTTCTGCTGCTAAAAAATTTAACTGTAAAAGAAACATTATAATACTTCCCTGCTCTCTCCGATCACTTAATATAGAAATAAATAAGTTAGTAAGAGAACAATATCTAAATCACTCTCCTGAAAGATCTCGTAGAATAGTTCTATTAAAAAGAAGGAGGAGAAGGTTGAAGGTGAAACAGAAAAAAGATTGGGAGGATTCCTTATGGATTAAACTAAGGGAGGCTCCCTCTAAAGGCCAAGTAAGAATATTATGGTCCCTCATAGGAGTGGGTTGCGGTGCTAGGACAAGCCCTTGCCCAATTCCTATTGAAGAGCAAATTTGGGTGGACTACATTACAAACTTAAACGCAAGCAAAGGTATGGTGGCTCCCATTAGAAGAAATCATATGAATAGCCCTGCCCTAGATCCTCCCTCTGAAAAAGACATTGAATTTACTATCAGGAAATTGCAATCCTCCGGGGCAATGGGACCGGATGAAATTCCTATTTCGGTCTTAAAGCAAAATGTCGAATTGTGGAGCAAAATCCTTCACCCGATTTTCAAACTTTGTATTTTGAATAGAACTATCCTCCCATCTTGGAAAGGGAGTATATTGGTTCCCCTTTTCAAGAAGAGAGACCGAATCGCCCCACAAAATTATCGCCAAATTGCACTTTTGGATGTGTCTCCTGGAGGTAATTCAGGATTGGGTAGATAAAAGTAATGTACTACCTTTTGAGCAGACGGGTTTTCGCAAAGGGCATGGTACTATGGACAACTTAATGGCACTTCAAGTAATATCTGACAAATACATCGGGGTTCGAGGTGGGAGAGTCTATACAGCCTTTATAGATCTCCACAGCTTTTGACAAAGTTGATCGTCCTTTGCTGTGGAGGAAACTATCGGATCTTGGCATGCCATCTTTGTTGTTGGACTTAGTCCAAGATCTTCATTCTGACACATGGTGCAGAGTTCTTCAGGGTGGGGAAAGAGGCTTATCCCAAGCCATTTCCTTCGGCCAATGGACTAAAACAAGGGTGTTTATTGGCTCCATTACTTTTCTCCCTATATATATATCTGATCTTCCCCAGTCTTTATCTTTGAGTGAAGGTATTGCCCCTGTCTTGGGGGGTAAACCTATTATTTGTTTGTTGTATGCAGAAGATATAATAATATTTGACCTAACTCCGAAAGGATTAAATAATTAAATAATCAATAAATCAGTGACACTTATATAGCGCGCTACCTACCCGTAGGGTCTCAAGGCGCTGGGGGGGGGAGGGGGTGCCGCTACTGCTCGAACAGCCAGGTCTTCAGCTTCTTCCTGAAGGAGAGGTGGTCTTGGGTCAGGCGCAGGTCGGTTGGGAGGGAGTTCCAGGTCTTGGCGGCCAGGTAGGAGAAGGACCTTCCTCCCGTAGTCGCTCTTCGGATGCGGGGGACGGCGGCGAGGGCGTGGTTGGCTGATCGGAGGTGGCGTTTGGGAGCGTAGAAGTTGATTCGGCTGTTGAGGTAGCTCGGGCCCTGGTCGTGTAGGGCTTTGTGTGCGTGGGTGAAGAGGCGGAAGGTGATTCTTTTGTTGACGGGGAGCCAGTGAAGGTCTCTCAGATGTCCGGTGATGTGGCTGGTTCGTGGGATGTCGAGGATGAGACTGGCTGAGGCGTTCTGGATCCGCTGGAGTCTCTTCTGGAGCTTGGCGGTGGTACCGGCGTAGAGGGCGTTGCCGTAGTCCAGTCGGCTGGTGACGAGGGCCTGGGTGACGGTCTTCCTGGTCTCGGTGGGGATCCACCAGAAGATCTTCCGTAGCATGCGTAGGATGTTGAAGCACGCCGAGGAGACGTTGTTGACTTGCCTGGTCATGGAGAGGGAGGAGTCCAGGATGAAGCCCAGGTTGCGTGCATGGTCTGTCGGTTTGGGTGCGGTGCCCAGGGCGGGGGGCCACCAGGAGTCGTCCCAGGCGGAGGGTGAAGAGCCCAGGATGAGGACCTCCGTCTTGTCAGAGTTCAGTTTCAGGCGGCTGGTCGTCATCCACTCGGCTACCTCTTTCATCCCTTCGTGCAGGTTGGCTCTGGCGGAGGCGGGGTCGTTGGTCAGGGAGAGGATCAGCTGGGTGTCGTCGGCGTAGGAGATTATGCTGAGGTTGTGTTTGCGTACGATGGCCGTGAGGGGGCTCATGTAGACGTTGAAGAGGGTGGGGCTCAGAGATGACCCTTGAGGGACGCCGCAGATGACTTGGGAGGCCTCTGACTTGTACGGTGGTAGGCGGACTCTCTGTGTTCTTCCGTCGAGGAAGGAGATGATCCATTCCAGCGCCTTGTCCTGGATTCCAACGTTGCTGAGGCGCTGTACTAGGGTGCGGTGGCAGACAGTGTCGAATGCCGCGGAGAGGTCTAGGAGGATGAGGGCCGCTGTTTCTCCATTGTCCATCAGGGCTCGGATGTCATCGGTGGCGGCGAAATAAGCGTCTGCAGGCACTACACAAATATGCAGAGATTCACCACTTAAAGATAAATGTCTCAAAGAGCAAAGTCATGTGTATGACAGGAAAGAAAAAACAGATACATGGGAATTTTAAGTGGTAGGTAGGTGGTCATGAGTTAGAAGTTGTAAAAACGTATGTCTTCCTAGGGAAAATAGTTTCTGGTAACTTGAGTGTTAAGGCCCATATAGATAATAACATCCGGAAGGCAATGGCACAAGGTAAGGGTTTAGGTGCCCTTTATAATGCCACAGGCAAAAGACATTTTGCCTATTTGCTAGAGGCCTCCCGTGCTAAAATCCCGGCCTCCCTACTTTATGGTATTGAATTGCTTGATTTGGGGCAATGTTTTTTTTTACATACAATAGAGGGAAGACTCTTACGGTACCTAACTATGGTTAACACTGCTTGTGCTGTGGATTCCCTTAGGTTAGAATTTGGTATCCGTAGTAGGTGGGTCCAGGGCCTAGCTGGGATAGAACGATGGGTCTCTTGTCTAGTTAAGGGAAGACCGGATTCTTTACGTTACCTCATACAAAAAGAACTATTGGGATCCCTAAAGGAGCATTCTTTAATCAAAAAGAATTTTAGAAGGGCTGTAGCTCTATTGCAATTGGAGGAATCAACTCTTTTTACGCTATCTGCACAACAGCTGAAGTCCTCCCTAAAACTGGCTACATGGAATTTGAGTTTTGGTATGGATAGGGATACTCTTATTTTGAAGAAAGGCGTCTCCGGTTATAGACTCCTATCTATTTAAAAACATGCAACCCTACGTTTCTTGGAATCTTCCTCATGGAAAACGGCGCTTCTGGTTCCTTGTAAGGCAGGACCTTCTTCCTTTAAACAATTTATTATTCAAATGGTATGGTTCCTCAGCAATGTGCAATCAATGCAATAAATCGATCCAGGACATTGCTCATGTTCTTTTTGTATGTCCGGCCCTTATGTTATATAGGCGAAAGTGGTTGAGATCCATTTGTTTAAAATTAAGTATTTTATCATCTAGCTCTTTAATGGATGCCATTTATAATCCGCCTAATGAAATGATTTGCTATAAAAATTTTAACTTTTTTAAATGCTTTCTAGACATATATTAGTGGTCATGAAATTGCTCTTCTTACTTATTCTCATATTTGTATGTAAATAGTATTTTCCTTCTATGCTATTCTTTTATGTGGATCTCATGTGAGTTCCAAAATCATAAATAAATTGAATTGAATATATGTGTTGTGTCAAATGTTTTAAAAATATTTGGCTTCATCATAACTATCCATGGCATCCCAAGCTCTTCCATGTCGAGACTTGACCTCTCCTGTGTTCTCCAATCAAGATATATGGGGTTCATTACGATAGCGGTGAATCTGCCACCAGCAGCCTGCCAGTAGCAGATTCACCGCCAACCTGCAGCCATTCTCCCCCCGCTAAATTAGGATGGCGGGCGGTTTGCTGGTGGTCCGTCCGCCACAGGTCCGACACAGGCAATTGTTAAGATTGCCTATTGGACCTGGAAAGCATACCTAGAATGGTGGTGGTGCCTAGAAGGCACCTCCCGCCATATTAGGATGCTTCATCTCCACCAGCCTTGAATGGTGGTTTCCTCGCCACTCACAAGCTTGTGACGATTGACTTTGGGGGCCTGTTGCGCACCCCCCTTCAGCAGGGGTTCTTCTGCACTTAGGGGGCACCTGTAGTGCCCCCCTACATTTCCCTGCACCATGTGGCAGGCCCCACATGGTGCCTGCCACGTAGTGCAGGGAAAGGTAAAACCTGCATTTTTACAATTGTGGCAGGTGCTGCAGGCTGCAGCACCCACCTAGTGGTAAACATGCCCAATGCGACTGCCACCGTGGCGGTCCAATTGCAATGCCATAGGCGGGACTGCCGCCATATAGGCAGACGGTCCCAATTCCCGTGACAATGGCGGACGAACTTAAGTCCGTCCGCCATCGTAATTAGCCCCTATGTCCCTATTTCTTCAGTTACAGGATCTTTCAGCACATCTGTAAGGCTTTAGGTGAGAAAGGGGAGGCTTGGGAGTTGTCGGTAACCGCTGACTCCCTCTGTTAGAGCGCTGGGTTTATATCTTGTTACATACACTTCTCCTACGTTGTCCCAAGTTTGGGGCAGTCACAGAACGTATCATGGATAGGGAATCTATATTTGTGTGTAACTTCCCTTTTCTAAAGTGTTTGGTAAATTTAAATGGCTGGAGGGAGCGAAACTGGTGCAACTGTAGGGTGTTGGTGTCTTTATGTTTAGCCAATCATACTGACATGGCATGATCTGCCACCAGTATTTAAGGTCCGTCCTAATAGGGAAAACCTAAGAGAGTCTATGGCCCATTTCACTGGTAAACATTATACTTCTAGAGCGGCACAAGCTTTTCCCTTTCTAGCAGTTTTCGATTAAGGTATAAAATGGGATATTCAACACGCTGAAAGGACTGTGAGAGAATTGCTCCTAATCCTATTTCTGAAGTTGCTGTCTGAAGAACCAAAGGAATCCCAAAGTTTGAACTCCTTAAAAAGGTAGATTCCCGTATAGCTTGATTTAAATCTTGAAATCTGTGACTTCTTATCGTTCCCTGATTATCTGACCTTGTTTCCTTTTGGTGTGCATATGTAATGAAACCATATCGTTGTGAGACGGATGGAAGAAATCTTCTGTAATACCATAAAGATCTCAAGAGTTATCTCAATTCCTTCTGAATCTTCTGGATTTTATATGAATAAATGGCCTGTATTTTAATCACTTGGGGGTGCACTTCCCCATCTCCCACTAATATCTTCGATACTATACTGATTTTCTGGCTACAAATATTTTTGGGATGGGCAATGAAGTCTTCCTCCTTAAGAAAATGATAAACTAATGTATGGTGCTCATATGAGATTTCTACAATATCGTATAAATTACTACATCATCTAGATACATTCCTGCTTACTGATAGTGTGGTTTTAGCAATAAGTCCATGAAATGGTGAAAGGTGATGGGAGCTCCATTGAATCCAAATGACAATACTGTAATTTGAATAAGTCAATGGGATTCTGGGAAAACCCTCTTCTGCCTTCATGGTATCTTTCAGTTTCCTTGATGAGATCTAACATGGATGTATACATCACTTGTCCAAGATAATCCAGTATGTCATTGACCTGAAGCACTGGGCAGTTGTCAAAGGCAAATATTTCATTTACTTTTGGAATGTAAATGCAAAATCAAGTTTTATTATTGGTTTAGGTATCAAAATAATTGGGGATGGCCACTCTTTGACACTAACAGCTCTCTTGGGGATTTCCAAAAAGAAGGATTTGAAAGAGGAAACAACTTTGGCCAGATCTTTCTTCTGTCCTGCAGAGATATCTTGTTAATCGGTCATGTCTGTTTAAGGCCCATCACAAGGAAAGAATAAGGGAGAACTTTCCTGTGTTTGGGAGACTATTCTTACAGAATAAATGTATTGTGGTTCACAGCATTTCTTTAGGTGATTAACATGGTATATTTGTCGCGTTGGACAGTAGTCAGGCGGTTGTACTTCATGCGACTCCTATTGATTTTCAGTAATTACATGAGGGCCTTTCCATTGGACCAAAAATGTGTTCTGTTGTGCAGGAAGTAAAAGCAGAACTTTCTCATTGACTTGGAAGCTTGTTAGTTAGGTTGCCCTATTGTAAATGTATTTGTGGTGTATTTTGGGCTTGTTGCATTATTTAGGCTAACCTTCTGCTGTATCTTTTTCATATGGTTCTTTTGTTAGTGTACATGTCCCAGTATGGATTTTGGTGGAGTGCCTTGTTGCTCATCCCTTCTCTTGAGGCCTAATACACCTCGAGGCTGCTGCCCATATAATAACTTGAAGGGGCTGATTCATGTGGAGAATTGCAGACTGGTACTGATAGCTTACAGAGTCTATTGTAAAAGATCTTCCCAATACTGTTAGTCAATAACTACTAGTTTTTTAAAGGATGGCTTTAAGGTATGATTACAACCCTTCCCTAGACCATATGTTTGGGAATGATTTGCAGATCTTGGTATACCCTTTATGTGTAATGTCTTATGGATGTCTTTAATAGTTTGGGAAAGGAAAGGGGTTCTTTTGTCTGTCATAAGTTCCTTTTGAAAACCTGTTCTGTACAATAGTACTTGCAATTTATTGCGAAGTACCTCATTCAATGCAGTGAAGCTGTCCTTCAGAAGCATACTGTTACAACAACAGGCAACTGTATGCAGACGAGACATAAACACTGCTTTGATGCACTCTCTATGTATTTTTATTTTAAAGTAGTGGCAAATGATCTACCGTAAAGCTGATGTTGTCTGTAGCCATACCAATAAATGTGGAGGTCAATGTAAAGCTAAGTGTAGCTAGCAAGCAGCAGAGTAATGTATAGATCATGCAACTTTATTCCAGATATTGTGTATGTACAATATGAAGAGAAAGTTTCTAGCTGTTTTCTGAAGTTCCGTAGGGATGGAGCAATTCTGATATGAGACAAAATGCCACTTGAAATCCATGTTACTTTGATAGAGAATACGTTCTCCTCTCCTTATAATGAACACTTCTGGACTTCAAAAGTGTCTTGGTGTTTTGTTTTGTGGTAACATATTGATATAGTTAGTTGTTGGCCAGCTGAAGAGGTGCATTCATTGCTGTAACCTCGTAGGAGATGCAGGAAGCCATGAAGATTAAATAGTCTTGCTGGTTCAGCTGTCCTGGGTCCTCTGAAAACTGCCCAGGGTCATGATTAGAGGTATCCTGATTGCAAACCACTCTGGGTCATGACTGGAGGTATTCTGACGGCAAGGGATTCAGAGGATATGGTGGTTCAAAAGGTTCAACAAGCATATATCATATATATATATATATACTTTCTATCCTTCCTTCTGGTCATGAGCTGCCAAAGTAGCTGTCACCTATTACATTTACTCTGGTGCTTCCGTCATGTGCTCCCGCCATTGGGTGAGCAGCTGAGTTAGGTGACGTGCAACCTTAGCCTTTTACCTTTGTGGGAGTGAGGATAGGACAGACTCAACAAGTCAACCAGCCCCCCTCAAGGTTCCACACAGAGGGACTTCCCCCAGTTTATGTACACCCATATGGTAATAGCAGGTGCAGGTATTTCAATAAATGCGATTAGTACAGTAATTGAGACAGGAACAAAGGCGGTTAAAAAAGAAACTGAAAGAATCTAAAAATAAGATTAAGCCAGAACAACAATAGGCTTTCCTAAATTGGCACAGCAAGCCCTAAATCACCGGCAGGAATCTCAATTATGGACTCCTGAAGACACCCAAAACAATTGAGATATCTAATTAGTTACAAGGGACAGACTCCAGGCTTGTTGCCAGTTGCACATTTTCCCCTTCCCTCTTCACCCAGATCATTGAAGAAATAAAGGAAGACAGAGAGGAGGAACTCCTAGATATTTTGACACTCCCTATTCTTTTGCATGCCCCCGTTGTCCTAGGAACTTCCCTCTTATCAGTTTGCATGCTGGTCGAGCCAGCAATGGGACAACCAACAATGTGCAAATAGGTGTGGCAAAGTAAGATGAACCACAAGCGAGCACAGTGACAACAGACTGGGAAATTAGCTGCAATGTAGCAAATATAAAAACATGGTAGAGGCTGGTACCATCACTCCTCAACTGCAGTCTCCAGATGTATCAAAATCAGCTGCTCACCATTCTAATAAATCAGAACAAAGTGGACAGGTGTGCATCTTGAAGAGTATCATCTGAGGTAGCCTTAGACAAATGTCTGAGCAAAGAGCAACAAGTTTGAACACAGACATGCAAGTAGTCCAAGTGCACCTTTCTGCATTGATGAGGACAATGAAGTTGCAGATAGTCCCCAAACATGTTTCAATCTTAGAGATGCTACCTTGGCAGAGGAGATGGTTAGAGGTTCCTGTCCATGTACCTACTTCCCTTCCACCCTTCTTAACATGATTAGACAGGCTCTTGAAATCTTAATCCACATAAGTTTAGGGAGGAATTACACACAATTCTTGAGTGTTACAATCCTAACTTGATGGATATCATTCACTTGTTGAAGGTTATAAACTAATGCCCGTGGAGAAGTCTGGGATAGATTTGCAGCCACCAAAGCCAAATGGCCATGGCAGTCTTTCAGGAATGAATACACAATAGGTACCCCTAGCTGCCAATAGAAATGCACTCATCAGTGTAATAGCATAACTGTGGCTTACCTTTTGCTCTTGGAGTATTGTTCAGCATATCAAGGTGCAGCAGTTTTGTGTATCATCCTTACAATGATTACACATTTGTTGAGGATTCTTATAAGCATGCTAGGATGGTAAAGTCTTACCCTACTAAGATGATAGGGAGGTAGTTGAAAAAGTTGTATTCAGAGGATGGTTTTATTTGGCAATTATGGAAGATTGGTGTGTGGTTGAAGTGCATTGGGATGCCAAAATGGTCAGCCAGGGTCAACTACCAAAGTGGAATGTTGGAAGGGGATAGCATGGAGAACAGCACCAAGTCGATGGTTTTGCCATGTGAAAAGGATTGATGAAAGGTTTGGACAGGTAAAGGAAGGCTGTTTTATGTTCTAGCAATTAGTGTGTCCTGGAAGGTTGAAATTATCAAGAAAAATATTACGCCAATAGTATGTGTTACAAGAAAAATATTACGCCTATATAGTATGTGGTACATCAAACAAGTATAATAAAATAGCAGCATTCATAAAATCTTTTAGTACTTCAAAAACTGGCAGAGAATTATGAACAGTCCTATAGGAAAATTCTGCATTGCTCCCACAGGGCTGCTTTCATGGATAAAGGGGCTGTAGCCATCTTAGTGAATCCATCCATATAAGCAGCCTTCATCCCTCTAGCCATCCAGGAGTCTTAGCCCTGCTCATAGGTCAGGCATACAACAGAGAATTACATCCCTCACTTGAATAAATCTGTCTTAGCTCCACCTGCCTATCTGACAAAATGGGTTCTGAAAACTCTTTCTATTACACATCCACTCTATTTTCATGATGATGCATGCAAGTGCATGTCACCATACACGCATGCGTCTAAGGAAGAACATTGATGCCAATTTCCTTTTTTGTTGTTGAACAATATAAGATGGCAGATGCAACTTACATCGGTAAATAACATTTAAAAAAACTGTAGGTGCTGAAAACCTTTTTTTTGTGTGGCAGACCAATCCTTCCCTTCGCAGCCAAAGTTACTGAGAAGTGCATCAACTCCCAGCTGACAAACTTCATCAAAGACAATTCCATCCTTGACCCCTCCTAATCTGGATTCGGCAGCAACCACAGCACCAAGACCGCCCTATTCGCCACCACCTATGACATCCGCAAACTCCTCGACCAAGGCCACACCGCAGCCCTCATCCTACTCGACCTGGCAGCAGCCTTTGACACCGTCTCACACTGCACTGTAGCAACCAGACTCCACCACACCGGAATACAAGGTACCGCTTTCGACTTGCTTCACTCCTTCTTCGCCGACAAGACCCAGAGGATCATACTCCCACCTTTCCTCTCCAAACCCACAGAGATCAACTGCGGAGTACCCCAAGGATCATCGCTCAGTCCCACAATCTTCAACATCTACATGGCCCCCTCACCACCATCGTCAGACAGTATGGACTCAGTATTGTATCCTACAACAACGACACCCAGCTCATCCTCTCCCTCACGAAGGACCCTGAAACGACCAGACTCAGCTTCCAAGAAGGAATGAACGACGCTGCAGCTTGGATGAGCTGCAACTGTCTGAAACTCGGAGAAGACAAAAGCCCTCATCCTTGGACCCACCGCCTCAGCTTGGGACAACTCATGGTGGCCCCCTGTCCTCAGCAACCCACGCCCCCATGGACCACGCCCAGAACCTCAGCATCATACTTGACTCCTTCCTCACCATGACCCAACAGATCAATGCCGTGGTCTCCACCTGCTTCAACACCCTTTGCATCCTCCACAAGACCTTCAAGTGGATCCCCCGTTGCCAGAAAAACCATCTCTCACGCACTCATAGCAAGCTGACTGGACTATGGAAACGCCCTCTATGTAGGAATCAGCAAATCCCTACTATGCATACTC
Source organism: Lissotriton vulgaris (assembly GCF_964263255.1). Lineage (NCBI taxonomy): Eukaryota > Metazoa > Chordata > Amphibia > Caudata > Salamandridae > Lissotriton > Lissotriton vulgaris. Next base: position 409,475,114 of record NC_141695.1, read on the forward strand.
CAGACCATTCAGAACACCACAGCCAGACTCGTCCTCGGCATCCCTCGACATGAGCACAGCACCTGCGAGACCTCCACTGGCTCCACGTCGAGAAGAGGGTAACGTTCAAGCTTCGCACCCACACCTACAAATCCCTCCACAACATCGGACCCAAATACCTCAACGATAGAATCTCCTTCCACGTACTGAAACGAGACCCACTCCACCGACCTCACACTAGGAGTAACTCTGCGCATCCATAGAACCAGAGCAGGAGGAAGAGTCTTCTCCTACATCGTAGCCAAAGCCTGGAACGATCTCCCAGTCAATATCAGATGCGCCCCTACTCTGCACACCTTCAGGAAGAGCCTCAAGACCTGGTTCTTTGGCTGAACATGAAGTTGCACCCCCACACACCAACCACCAGCGCCTTGAGACCCTCACGGGTGGGTAGCGCACTTTAAACCCCCTGATTGATTGATTGATTGGATTTGAAGCTGACGGGCCTTCCCATAAAATATTAAGTTAAAAAATAGAAATAATTGCCAGGGAAAGATCAATGGAGGATAGGGGTGGATAGGCAGTGGGGATTAAATAAAAATAAAGCTGGGTGCAGTGGAGGAGGAGAAAAACAGCACATGAGGCAGAGAGCAACACGGTGGATAGGGGGCCTGTCAGCTGGAGAAAACGGCACGAGAGAGCGCCACATAGAGTACGGGGAGAGAGGCACACAAGGGAGAGAGCTAGAAAACACAAGTACTTCATGGAGTGCTAAAAAAAAAAGGAAAACAAAATGTTTAGGTCTCGCCTATGCAGCGCGCAAGCGCGGCTTAGGAGGGACCTCTTGGAATCGCTCAGGACTTTTTCGGGAAACTCGTGCATATACTGTACTACACTGTTCCCAATGAGCCCTCGTGCACATGTGGCATTTACCTTGGGGGAGCGAGCAGCGGTGCCATCTGTTTGCAATTATCGCGCCTGCCGCTGTTCGCTCCCACAAGGTAAACACCGTGTGCTGCGTTTGTCTTTTTTAATAGTGTATATTGCTTGCTAAGGACGCGTGGGCGAACATGTTAATTGTTGCTTTCCACCTGTCACCTCCTGCATCCTTCTGCTAGTTTCCTTTGTCAAAGATTTGGGGGGTTCAGTTCATGGGGCCATTAACTTTTAAAACTTTCATATTTTCATTGGATAACATTCATTTTGCTTTAAAAAAAATATAATTACTGCCTGTATTCGAAGAAAACAATGTAATAGATGCACGGGGTACATACTGCTCACAGATCTACTACCTGTGTCAAGGAAGCTGGCAGATCTTACTTTTCATAACACCTAGCTGAAATTTTTCTAGCCGTGCTTCGGTTGATTGGAGAGAAACACCAAACTCAGATTTGAGTCATGATGATGTATTTGGATTAAGGTCAGAAGGTGATGTCATGATGTGGAAGACCGCATATTCCTTCTACAAAGTCATTATCATGAAAATTGTTAAAACAGTCAATACAGCTGATGTGATCCACGACTGCAACTCCCAGAATGCATCAGCGGTGTGAAATTAAAGTCTTTGACTGGAAGGCTGTGTCTGGCGCATTTTCTGGTGTTCTTGGTAACGAGCTGCCTTTTGATGACTTGGTGGCTCATGGCTGTTGGGTGCCTTCCTCCGTGTGCCCGCCACTCCCTGCAAGATTTCCTCAGAAGCCCCACCAGGAACGCGTGAGCCTCCTGTATTGTGGTTTATTTGCTGCCTTTGTTCCCACCCGCCAGAAAGGATGGCACACTTACCACCTTCCCTGTCCTCCCACAGGGGGGCTGCTCTTTTAACTCCCTCTTACTTCATTCAGTGCAGCATTGAGTGCATGTCTGACTGCCTTTGAGGTCTTATTCTCTCGGTTTATGATGAACAAGGTAGTATATGTTTCAGTGGTTTGCACCTTCACTTGCACATCCCAGAAACAAGGGGTAGTTTCTACCATTGGCCTAGTGACCAACTTTCAGAGCCAAGTTCTCTTGGACATAGACAGATGTGGCATAAATACAGAGACACCGATTAACATTTAAATGTGACTGGAGAAGCTGAGAGTGAGGCAAGATGGTGTTGGTGAGATCGGCAGCAAGAGCATCGCTCCGTGAATCCCGACCCTGTACCCTGTACCCTGTCCTGTCTTGGAGTATAATAGAATCGACTGGTATGTGAACGCTGGATGGTACTTGTGGTACATACGGATACTGATGTGTGCAGTGAAGAACTTCCCTGACTTTTTTTTCATTGAATTACTCTTGATTACTCCTGTAGCTACTGCGTACGGTGTTTAAGAGATCAAGTGCCAGGCACCGAGTGGGGCGTGTGGAGTGCTGAACTCCGAATGTCAGGGCTGAACAGCCTCCGCGATCATTAATTTAAAGTGCTCCAAGTCACTATTGACACTATTGATATTATTTACAAACACCCGCCAAGCATGCCGCCAAGCGTCCGGACCGCCAACTCTTGCCGCGGTTACCTTGCAGCGGTTACCTTATCTTCATCCGCTGGTTTCATCCGCTGGTTTGACTTCGACACCCGACACCCGATGTTCTATGTTTCTTGATGTCTGGATCTGGATCTGGTCGTAAGAAGGGGGTGAACTTGAATGTGTTTGGCGGTGCTCGGTGTTCGTTTGTGGCTCCTGGCTCCTGGAGGGTTTTCTTTTGAATGAAATCCGCCTCATGCGCCTCCCGCGCCTGCCGCACCACCCGCACTGCCGATCAAGCTACATCTGCATCCGCTACCCCCGCTGCGGCTGCTGCGGTGAGTCACAGCTTGACGCTCTGCAGCTCGGCCAGCCCTCCTCTGCCGGCCCGCGCTACTCTGTTGTTGTCAGGGGCAACGCTGGGGAGATGCCGATCAGTTCTCGAGGCTGCTAGAGGCGCTGCCAGCAAACAGCCAGAGCCCCGCAGAACCCACGGCAGCACAGTGATCTCAATCATTATCCAAGTAGCCTTTAGTGGGCTGTGGGCCAGTGCAAGACCAAAGGCGGCGAAAGGGTGTCGCATCAAGCTACTTATAAAGGCCTTTCGTGATCCGGTGGGGAGAAAGGGACCTGGACTTCGACAAAACCAACCTGTGATACAAGTAAGAATGGCGGGTACGTGACTTAGAAGGGCTGGGTGCGCGCTAGCCAGTGATCTGGCCGAGGTGCTATGCGAGAACTCACAAGAGAACTTACAAGAAACACAAAAAATATTGAATACTCAGAGTACACAGAGAAGACCTGAGACAAGGGGATTTAAAACAAAAGAAGATAAAGACAAAGACAAAGAGAAAGGCAAAGACAAAGATAAAACTAAAGATAAAGATAAAGATAAACATAAAGATAAAGATAAGGATAAGGATAAAGATACGGAGGGCAGCGATAAAATGGAACTACTCGCTAAAAAAAGCAAAGAGACTGCAAACAATTAAAAACCTGAAGTCGGCAGCCAAAAATAGTGGGCAACCAATAGAGTCTCAACCAAGGATCTCCAATATCTTTAGCCCTTTGCCCAAGGAAGGAATGAACAGTACTATTAAAGCTGAAAGACGGAGGGCTCTGTTAGATAATTCGGCACCCCAAATAACGAAAGCCAGAGAAACAACCGAAATTACAGCATCAGCATCAGAAGCGGAATTGGCGATAGGACCAGCTGTGGACTCAGTAATCCCAGTCTCTCTCCCCATTCAGGAGAATATGGGGGATCCAATAGCAGTTGCCGCTGAGACACTTATAGACCCTGGTCTAGGTCCAGATCATGATACAGGCCCAATAGCAAAAGTTGCAGAAATAACCCTGGAGATAACCTCAGACATGAATCTATCACATGAAGGTTCAGGGGAGCCCACATACTCAAGTCAAACCCTACTCCCTCAGCACAAACCCTTTCTTTCGGTAAGAGATCACAATCTCAACCCCAAGCTACTTCTGATGAATCAGATTCTGAAATATACGAAACAGTCATCTCTACCTCAAGTGAAACAAGTGAAGCAGGTAAAGCGAGTGAAGCACAGAGACCAGAGCAATCAAGTGCTGAGTCATTAGACTCCCTGGTTCCAATAGTAAAGAATACGAAAGAGTCTGTGCAAGATAACTCCCCAAAAAAGAAGCTGGAAAAAAAGAGAAGAAGACAAAGTAAACTAATGTATGAAGATACTACTGATCAGGGGAGTAACACAGATCAGATCAATTATACTCGGAAGAATCTGGCTTTAAATCTCACGACTGAATCAGACCATAATTTAAGCCTATACCAAGGAGACCAGTAATAAGCATTATGACAATGTCGGTTGCACTGGAAAGCAAGCAGAACCCTACTTGAGTGATGTACTAAGCTCTATTAAGAATTTTCATGAAGACGTTAAACTGGACAACAGAAAGAACCACGTCGCCATTCAAAAACTTCAAGGAGCTATTAAAAAAGTGGGTCACACTTGTCTGGAGAACTCCGAACGAATAGCCTCAGTGGAACTACGCACCGAGAACATAGAAAAAGATGTCTCGGCTCTCCAAGCTCAGGGAAAAGAGCAGGAGGGAATTGTAAAAGATCTGATGCTGAAGGTTGAAGACCAAGAAAATAGAGCTAGGCGAAACAACCTACGCTTTCTTGGAATACCCGAAGGAGCAGAGGGGAATGACCCAAGTGGCTTCATGACTTCCCTGCTCAAAGAAGCTTTTCCAGAATTGCAATCTTGGGAAATGGACAGAGAAGTACAGCTCGCTCACCACTTTACTTTAACACTCCCAAATCGACCACACACACCAGCACAATATCCAAGGGCAATGCTGGTATACTTTGGAAACTTTCTCTTACGTGACGCTATCTTTGATCTTGCTCGGCCTACTCGTAAACTGGAGCATAATGGCTTCATGTTCTTTGCCCGTCCAGACTATGCCCATGCTACGGTGGAACGAAGGTGGAGGCTGAGACAACTATTTGCTCCCTTCGAGCAAATCGGCGCTACAGTTTTTCTACAGAACCCGGCACGTTTAAAGATAATCTTTAATGGAACGACACAAAGCTTCACCAGCGAAATTCAGGCTCAGGCATATCTGAAGGAAATTACAGACTCAGGAAAGGACAAATATAAAAATAATCAGAGTAATAAGGAAACATAATTACTACATCATAACTAAACCACCAGCAATAATATCAGAAGAACAAGAAAAGGATGGGGCCAAGTAGGGAAGAGGAGGGGGGTAAGAAAAGACTGAAAAACAATGATAACATTATTTAATATATGGATATTTGCAAAATGTATTGGGAAATATCTCAAAGTAGATCCCCTTCCTTCACCTACACTGCGTATTCAGGGATCGGGGCACGGGGCAAGCTGAGGTGTGCTGACTATACCTATGCCCACACCTGAGTTCCTCCAGAACCAGGAAGCCTCTATGGGTGGTAAAGGGCGGGGTTGGGGGCCTGGGGAGGGGGTTCAGGGTTACGTAAGGGGTGGGCAGGGGAGGGAGAAAGGGGAGGGCCTACAGGCATGGAATCATAGCTGTACTATTAGTCAGGGCTATTAAGAACAATGTTTTGGAATTTAAACTCATAACAGATAAGATATGCGAAAAAAAAGGTCTACTAGAATAGGTGGAGCGTTAAAACAAGGCAAGGCAGAATCTATTCACATGAATGGCTAAATTTAAAATAATAACGATAAATATCTGTGGTCTCAACGATCCGAAGAAAAGACTGAGAACAGCAATAGGGCTTAAATCTACTGGGGCAGATATTGTTTGTCTTCAAGAGGCATATGTGGAAGGGTCCCAAATGCATCTTTTGAAAACCCTCGTCTACAGATTGGTCACGGCAACAGCTCAGATAAATAAGACACGAGTGGTGGCTATTTTGGCAGGAGGAGGGGGGGCTCCAATTTAAACGATCAGCTGCCGACAAATTGGGACGGTGGGCAATCATGGAGTGTCTATACGGTACTGGACAAAAAATAACTATCTGCTCGGTATATGAGTGTGTTACTGATGATCCAGACCTCCTGTAATTTATGTCTAACAAATGAGTACATTGGCCAGCCCCAATGATCGTATGTGGAGATTTTAACCTAAATCTACCATCTGACTGGTCGTCGAGGCACAATTTTGTATATAAATGTAGGAAGCCAAAAGTATTTAGAGCCTTTGAAGTATTATGCAACACACATTGGATTTCGGATTGTTGGCAGGAGAAATTCCCAAATAATCCCGGCTTCACTTTTTTCTCTCATCCTCATTTTAAGTTTGCCAGGCTAGATTACATATTTGCCTCCCACACCATCATAACCAACTGCTCTATAGATCGATTACCTCGGGTATTATCAGATCATAATCCTCTAATAGTAAGCATCGATACAGGAAAGATACAATGGAATCGCAGTAGTTGGACATTCGAAAGAGCATTATTGTTAAATGAAACCTATTGTCAGTACATTGAAAATTGGATCCCAGAATTTCTTGGGTATAACCAGGGTACCGCTTCATTGGAAATAGTTTGAGATGCACTTAAAGTGGGAATCAGGGGGGAAACTCTTAGATTTTCAATTAAAAGCAACCAAGAGGCAAAACAAAACCTTAAAAATCTACAGAAGAATTTGTTATCAAAGGAGGAATATCTTATAAGAGCAGTTCAAGGGGGCATAGACATTGAGGGTGCAGTATGAGATGTAGACATTGCAAAGAACAAAATATCAGAGATCTTTACAGTCAAAGCAATACACAAAGCCAACGTGAATAAAGAAAAGATCTACGAACTAAGCGAACAGGTGGGACATTATCTAGCAATCCGAACAAGACAGCAAAACTCAGAAAACATGATTAAAGAGATCAGGGACCCCATTAATGGCCTTACACAAAACTCCAAAGAGATTAGGGATGCGTTCCATAGTTACTATGAGGAACTATATACTGAGACAAACAAAAAACAATCTAAAATTGAAGAATATCTAGACTCAGTAATGGGGACACAGCTCACGCAAACCGATCAAGAAACTCTGGCAGAGATACTGCAATGGGGAGAAATCCTTCTCTCAATAAATAGTCTTTCACCTGGAAAAGCGACCAGTCTATATGGGATCCCTACGGAATTTTATTCTAGATTCCACAAGCAGTTGAAAGTGATTTTAACAAAACTAATGACTCATGTTTTCCAAGGAGGGCTCCCGCCAGAATCATGGGGTCGCGCTAAAATAATGTATTCCCCAAAAAGAACAAAGACCCCACAGATCTAGGGGCTTATCGCCCAATCACACTAATAAATAGTGATTCAAAAATCTACTCAGAATTACTAGCTAGTAGACTCGCCCCAGTAATCCATAAAATTATCTCAGTCAGACAACACGGATTCGTCTCGGGCAGATCTACTACTGATCATATCCAGAGGGTGATAACACTGTTTACATAGCAGAAGTGGCAGGATACCCTATGGCGCTTATATTGCTAGACGCTGAAAAGGCGTTCGATAGGGTATCCTGGCAATATCTATGGACTGCTCTGTCAAGGAGTGGAATTGGGGATCAATTTATTAAGGCGCTCCATATGTTGTATGTCAATCCGGAAGCTGTGGTTATGATCAATGTGGAACTCTCAAATAACATAAAAGTGACCAGAGGGACAAGGCAGGGCTGCCCATGCTTCCCCCTACTATTCGCCATATTTATAGATCCGTTGGCTAGAAACCAACTTAGCTATAACACCAATGAGGACTCCTTATGGAGAAACTAAGACCTTGGCATATGCGGATGACATAGCAATAGTCACACCCAACCCAGAAGAAGCAGTTAACTCAATGGAAGAAGAAGCAAGTATTTTTGGGAAAATCTCTGGTTACAAACTGAATCAAAATAAAACCCAGATTATAATTAACAATAAAAACAATTATAATGACACCCGGATAGTAGACAATGCTTAATGGTTAAGAGTTAATATTACCTCAAATTTAAATGACCTGGTCAAACTAAATTTAAACCCACTCATAAAAGAAACAGAAAAGAGTCTTAGTAGACTACATAATTTACACTTAACAATCATTGGCAGATTTTTTTTTAACTTGTATGGTGCAACAGCTACCCTGAGGGTTTCCCAGCACCTTGGATTCGTTAACCATCATGCGGAGGATACGCTTATGTCACATTATTGGTTGAAAAGCCAGGTCTTGATGCTATTTTCCGAAATTTTCTGTAACTTGGTTCTAGACGTAAATGTAGCGGGAGTGGATTCCATTGCGTAGGTGCTATGTAGGCAAATGAGTGGCCGCCCATTCGCGCGCGTTTGAATCTAGGGACAATGAATCTTTACTGATTTAGAGAGCGCAGGTTACGGGAAGGGGTGTATTTACTCACCAGTTTACACAGGTATTCTGGGGCTTCCCCGGAATTAACCCTGAACATGAAACACAGTGCTTTAAATTTACATTGACTTTCCATCCTAAGCCAGTGTAGCTTGTGTAGGTGACCAGAGATATGTGCTCGCTTAGGGGTGCGTAAAAGAACTCTGGCTGCCGCATTTTGAACGACCTGTAGCCGCCGTGTTATCTCTTTATTAGACCCTAGATAGAGAACATTTCTGTAGTCTAATCTAGAACCAATTAGGGCCTGAATTACTGTTTTTTTAGCCCCTTCAGGGAGCTGCCAAATAATTTTCCTCAACCATTTTAGAATGGCAAAGCAAACAGATGACGTTTTGACTACTTGTGGTTGCATCAACAGTTTTTCGTCAATTACAACACCCAAGTTTCGAGCATATTGAACAGGAGACGGGATAGGACCCATTTCCATAGGCCAGTGCGCCTGTCCCCACAGCTCTTTTCGTTCTCCAAAGATGAGCAATTCAATTTCAGTTTCTTGGCAAGCATCCACTCCGCTATTCTTTGTAGCCCACTAAGTAGGGGTGATGTTTCAGGTTTGTCTGCTGCCGATAGGGAGAAAATGAGCTGCGTATCATCTGCATAAGAAAAAATAGTGAGACCAGCTTCCTCAGCAATTTTTGCTAAAGGGCTTATGTAAATATTAAAAAGAAGTGGGCTCAATATTGAGCCCTGGGGCACTCCATAAGGGGAAGTCATGATATTGGAGGTGTTGTTTTTGGAGAAGACCTGGAATGATCTGTTAGATAGAAAATGTGTTAACCACTTCAGAGCAGTACTCCTCACTCCTATCCCTTCCAGGGTCTGGATTAATGTTTTGTGAGATATTGTGTCAAAGGCGGCGCTCAAATCCAATAGGATGAGCGCCACCGTACCACCCTTATCCATTGTTTGGCGGATGGTTTCCGTCACGCCTAATAAAGTGGATTCGGTGGAATACCCAGTTCTAAAACCTGACTGAGATGGATGTAGTAACCTGTTGGTATCCACAAAGTCTGCTAATTGCCTGTTCACATGTTTTCCCAAGATTTTAGAGAATATTGGAAAGAATGAGACAGGGCGGAAATTAGAGAAAATCTCAGGATCTCCATTGGCTTTTTTTAGCAGTGGAACCACCATGGTGTGTTTCCATGTCTCTGGGACCGCTGCTTCAGCCAGTGATGCTTTGAGCAGCGTTCTGATTTCATGCAAGATCCTTGGGTCAAGTTGTTTTAATATGTGGGCTGGCATTGGATCATTTGGTGATCCAGATTTAATACTGTTTAGGATCTCCACAAAAGAGTTAGAATCTAATGGGGTCCACTCAGTGAGCAGATTCCTAGGTGGATCACCCAGGTCATTGGAATCGCTCGGAGTTGTGGCCATAGTAACAATAGGATCTAAGTCAAATATTAGAGATTTTCTACTGAAAATAATCTGCAAGGAGATTACATTGTGAGGAGGACAATGTCAGGGGTCTGGCTGATGGTTTGCCCCAGCTAGGTCTTTTATTATTTTAAAAAGAGTTCTCGGGTTATTTTGTGCTTCTAGAATATTTTTCTTTATGTACTCTGCTCTAGCAATCTTGAATGATAAATGGTAGGTTTTTATGGCTTGTTTGTAGCTCTCTTTACTGGCTAGATCATAGGTTTTCCTTCATTGTCTCTCCTGTTGTTTGCAATTGCTCTTTTCTATTTTTAATGGTTCAGATGCAATCTAATCAAAATGTTATTTTTTCCCATTTTTTTTTATTTTTTTAGAAACATTTGTTTAAATTTTGACCAACAGATTTTCAAAGAAATTGATAATATTTTTTCCTGTTTCCTTTGGAGGTATAGCAGATCACGAAGAGCCCATAGATACATCACCTTACCGAAGGAACGAGGAGGTCTCGCCTTGCCTAACTTTGTGGGCCATGGTACTTAAATACAGTAGGGCACTGCTTAATCCGAATTATGAGCCCGATTAAGAGAGGGGGGTTCCAACTCCACAGGAACTTATCCTAGGTAATGAAACAGGGGAACATCTCTGGAAATTAACATATGATTGCCATTTAAAAAAAGTTTGGTTCAAAACCCTTAAAGGAATTTATAATGCATGGAACAATATACGCAAACTTCTGGGGATTGGAAGGTTTTCTTATTATACAGCACTGCACAGAAATAACAATTTCCCAGAGATCTTTAGGGACACATGTATGATGCGTTGGATCAGATCAGGTTTTACTCAATTTAGATCATTTTATAATTCATCTGGCTTTAGATCATTTGAAGAGCTAAAAAATTAATTTGGTCTAGAAGTTAGGGACTTCTTCAAATATTTACAAATAAGAGACTTTATAATGAAAAAGGGGGAGGCAGAGTTGCATTTCAGAGAACCCAGACAATTGAATCAATTGTTGGAAATACTAGAGTTAAAATTGGGGAAATGTATAATAACTTAATTACCGGTTTTCCTGATGATTTGGATAAATACATCCGTAAATGGTAAAACAACTTAGATATACCGGAAACCTCAATACAGAGGGCGTTCGAACTATCTCAATCCAAATTAATGTCGACCAAATTGCAAGCTCAGTACTATAAAACCTATTTCCAATTTTACTATACCCCCAAGAGAATAGCCAAATGGAGTACGAGTAAAGGGGCGCAATGTCCACAATGCGCGCTGCCAGAAGCATACCTTATACATATGTTTGCTACATGTAACACACTCATTCCCATTAGACACGAAATCTCTATCTTTCTCTCAGGGATCTTTGCAAATAAAATAGAAATCTCAACTGCAGAAATTATGTTAGGGGTAGACAGGGATACTCAACCGGATAATGTGAAAGGACTTTTGTTCGTTTCATGGGCGGTGTTCAGAATTTGCCTAGCTTCGGTTTGGCTTGATCCACTCCCGCCAACATTCCAGCTATGGCGGGCACAATTTCTGGCAACATATAGTCCAGAGAAAGCTATCTATAGCAGGAAGGGAAGGACCAAGAAAAATAAAGGATTAGAAATATGGGACCCCCCATACACGATGGATAGAAAGAAGGGATTAACAAATTGTCTATGTAAACCGTTATTGATACGATTGATTTAATATTGATATTGATTCTTCAATATGGTTACACATGGTAATGTATGTTCATATGGTAAGAAAAAGCCTGTATGGGGATGGGGCAGGGGGCGGCGGGACGGGCTGGTTTAAAATACTGTAAATACCTTAATAAAAAACTGTTAAAAAAAAAAAGTGACTGGGGCCTGACTAAAAGGCGAGACTGATTTAGTTCTAAAATTAGTAGAAAGGCATTTAATCTATACTGCTATAATAAAGGAAGAACTTTCAGCCTTTGAGGCGGGTAAACTCGGGAACCACAGCGCCAATCCACACACCCGATGCACCGTTGGAATCGTCAGGGTGTGTAGATGGTTATAGGCTATATAAATTTTAAAAGAAAACGTTATTGAAAAAATTTACAGTAAAAAAAAAAGTAGTCCCTCCGAAGTAGCGCCGGCCGCGACGTGCATGCTCACGTCAGGAGCGCAGGGAGGAGCGGCATCCAGGAGCGCGACGAAGAGCGGCAGACATGCCGCGGGGGAGGAGCAGTGACGTGAGGAGCAGCGGACAGGCCAGCGGCAGTGCAAGCAGCGGACAGTGCTGAATAAAACGTTAACTGTCCCTCCAGCTAACAAGCAAGCCAGGGTAGAAAGAATTATAAAAAAAGGATAGGGCAACACATTTTAACAAAGCGCACGGGTAGGATGGTATTTCTACGATCTTAAAATGGCGTGTAAGACTGTATACAGTACACCGAGGGATAGCCAAGCTCCCGTAGTCCTGTGAGAACTTGCTCTGTTGTCTCAGAATGAGCTTTGACAGTTGTTGCATCTTTCCAAAAAGGTTCGAGCCCTACAGCTGCAAGATTGGTATAATTTGTGATGGGTGGGTCTGCCCTCTAATAAAGTAAACCCATAAGATGGGTGCGTTATAAGAAATGGGTCTGCAGCGAGGCCTCGTGGTTGTTTCAACCATGCAGACCAACCGAGAGACTGGCTACTTAAATAGTGCTTAGAAGTATGCTTGATTGGCGCTTCAAGCTGTTCTCCCATCAGTTGTTTGCAGCGGACCTTGGTAGCCCATTCATCAGCGACCATCTAGTTTACACCACCTACCTGCGTCTAAGAATCATGTAAGGCCTTTGACTCGATAAACCTCATCAAGTCTATTAGCGTAGATGGTGGCGAGAACTTCACCTCATCATAGTGTCAACGTTTCACCATTCTCGGGTGTTGAGTCTTTGCATCAAAGACGGAGAGAGTTGTAGGTTACAATGAGTAACAAGTAGTGGCATAGCCAATAGGAATCGCCTTTGGGACCTTATAAGTGTTTAGTTATCTAGCATAATATCCATGGTGCAACAACAACAACTGTTGCATGGCTAAACACTTATAAGGTCCCAAAGGCGAGCGCTATTGGCACCTGTACCTAGTTCCGGCCGTGTTAAGGGAAAACCCCTGGGAGCCTTTGTATTTGATTAACAATTGCTGGCGGCCCAGTTTGGAACTAGACCGACCGATTGTAGATTTATAAGAGGCACATTGTACGGTCTGTGGGAGAGGGAAAATATTCCTTCCTGGAGGCCACAGCCTGATCTTTTTCTACATGCACAGACGTGCTTTTTATTTTCGTTTTCTTTGGCATCTCTTCTTAGTTGTATGCCTGTTTTTGTTTGATCATTGTGGCGGGTGTCCATTGTCTTTTTTTGCTTTTCCTTTTCTTAGAAAACCTTTAAAGTTTTGGTACTTATAGTGCATTGCTTCGGATGTGAATGAAGTGCCCATGGAGTGTATAAACAGCTGCATATCTGACTATGCCAATGCTTGTTTACTTTGGTGAAGGCTTCTTGGCTCCTGCCCCACTATGGTAAAGTCAGGAAAGATTAAAAGAGATGCCTCCTCATATTTTAGAACCCTTGTCTCCCTTTCCACCTCGGCTGTTCCATCATGATATCTATAACGTAGGTATAATATGATAGATCTTGGAGGGACCACCGAAACTAGTCTATGTGCAGTTAGGGATGTGCTCACTCCACAGCAAGCATCACTCTGTGATCTGTTAAATAGGCCTGTTAGGAGCTCCTCTATGGTTAAATTCCTGTTCTTCCAGTGTTAGTCAACTTTCATATTCCTGTGATTCGCATATTGTCCTGGCATCAGTGGGATTCCAATGACTTATTATTATCACACATTTTCTGTTTTACTTTCTCCATTGCAGCGGCATAGCTAGCTGTTGTGTCGCCCGTGACTGGATTTGCCACCCAGCGGATGCATGAAGAGCGGGGGAAAGGGAGTGGGGGCTGGCGAGTCCCGCGATGAGCGCCCTAAATGGCTACGTTGAGTTTGCCACCACCAAAACACATGGCGCCTGGGGCAGACCACCCCACCCTTGCTACGCCACTGCTCCATCATTAGAAGTCTCTCTAACCATTCGTCGTCATCGTCCTCATCAATGTCTGATATGCATCTCTCTGTCATTTCAAAGCATCCAGCTTGAGTCTGCATACTTTCTTTTTCATTTTATTAGTTTTTTATAAACAAGTACATTAGCTTTCGTGTGACGAATTCGCTGTGAAAGCGCAACCATCTCAGTGTAAAGTAACAATCTGTAATATTAAATCAAGATTGAGAACAGTGCCAGCACATTGAAAGTGTGTTCATAGCAGTTGCTAGTGTGTTGTCTTACAATTCTACTCATTTGTTCTCATTACTGGCCTGCAATCCTTCACAACCATTGAAGTATCTTCTCCCTGGCATCTCAACCAACAGTCTGAGTTGTCAAATATGAATATCCAAAATTCAATGGCAAAACAGTAGTGTAGGGATGGGAGTACCAAAGCCTTAGTTTAGGGCACAGCCCAGTCTACCGCACTTTCAGTGTACAGTGATTTCTGTAAAATTCCAAAGTTTCGATGATCGAATCTTAAGTACATATTAAAAGGGGAAACTCAAAATTCTTATGAGGGCATTATATGGTCCCTTGAAAACCTCTGAACACACCACCATCACAAGTGTAGTCTCCAAGAGGCTCCAGTGCTCAAGGTTGGGTACTTGGTGTATCAGGTCTTTTGCACGTGCTCCACAGCACCTTCAACATAGGACTCTTGCTGCATCGTCAAGTGTTCGGGGTCTCCTTGGTGCCCACATGGGTGGGCTGCACTTTTATTCACTAGGAGGACCCAACAGGTCTGTAACTATTCTTCAATACAGCAACTGCTTAATGAGTCAGGCATCCTCATTTATGGAAAGTTATGTATAGGGTTGGGTCTCTGCAAATCTTGGGCAAACGGAGGTGACAGAGACACTTCACCACCTCTAGATGAGTACGCCATTGATAAAGGTTCATATGCACAAATAAGTATATTTTCAAACAGTTTCCTTTGTTTTCTAAAAACAAATATTCTGCCAAAGTTGTATACTGTCTGTCTTTGAGGATTGCATGTTGGGCCTGCAAAGCCTCTATAAAGTGCGTCCATTTTAGTCGCTGACTTTCTTGTGCCCTAGCATGGATTTCTTAAATAGGGCCAAAGCTATAGTCAGCCATAGGATAAGATTTTCAATGTAACCTTATGAAAGAATCACTCAGATTTAAAGCTACATAGCAAAGGTAATTAATTAACATTACAAATAAAAACAATTACATAATACAAAAAACATAGAAAAATTATAAATAAAAACATCATTAATACAAACTTTACACATGGCGGTGGTCCCCTCAGCAGAAGCTAAAAAAGAAAATTAATCTCGATGCCACGTATTCAGATAGGTAAGTAACACTTAAGAGCAGTTTTACTTCAATTGTAAACAAAGAAAGTTTGGCTCGATTACACTTGTATTTTAAGTCTGTCTCTCTTAACAAATCTGAGAACAGAGTGTTATTCCTGTAACAGCGCAGGGTTTACCTTGTGATAACCTATTAGGAAAGAAGGTCACCAGTAGTAGGCCACCAAGGCTATAAACTATATTAGAGCTGGATTTTCAGCCTCGCCAACTGTGAGTAAAACACACTAACTACAATTCTAACTGGACATTCATTGTAAAGTCTCTCCTCCCACATTTCATGGAGATCCATATTCACCATTTATCCCATTCACCATTCATCATGGCTGCTGTTCTGATGGAATTCCATTGGCTCACCTTGACATCCACTGCCATCCTCAAAACCAACATCACCAGCACCCACCCCCGCCACCACCTTAATCAAGCAGACAAGCTCACCAACTCTAGTGGATCTCAGTGCAGCCACAGGCAGGGTGCCACCAGACTACAGACCAAGAAAATTAAAAAGAAATACCAAGATAGAAGGCCCTGTTCCATCAATGTACCCAGGCTCTGAAACATCATCCCCATATCAATCAGGACCACCCAAAACTGCTCTAATATAGGAAAGAGTTAGACTCACCTCTTTAAAGAACACTACATCAAAATCTGTTAACCGTCCACAACCCAGCTTATACTCTTCTATGCTTGTCGTTTACCATGTACAGCACTCTTCTCCCATTTGGCTTGCCTTGTGCTATAAAAATACCATTACATACATACATACATGCATGCATACATACATAAAAAACTCTGCAATATATACAAATTCACAACTGAAAAATAATAAATACTTTTCAATTCCAAGAGGTCTAAAGATGGCTTTGTTCAAAAAGTTGAGAAAATGGTTTTACTAAATTAGCTAGTCAGAATCAGAACTGTCTTTCAGTCCTTCGGCTTGTTAATGTCAAATTTAGTTGGATACTACAAACAATGAGCCTGATTCATAAAGATTTGGGTGTGTGTAGGTGCGACTTACTCATAGAGAACTGCCAGCATACTCATGAATTCCAAAATAGGCCAGGAGTTAGACAAAATACTCACGGGTGACAATCTTTCTGAATCAGGTCCTAAGAATTCTTCAAAATGTAAGTTCATAATGTTATTGAATATAGATTACCTGGACTGATTCATCATGGGAAGTGACAAAAAGGGTCAGGAATAACATGATGTTGTGGGAAGGCGTGCCACTCATCATCCTGGCCTAATTAGTTGTGAACGGCTGATTCACTCTGAAGTGGTGCTACTTATATATTCCTTTTCATAAATTAAAGCTGGTGTTTCATTGCCAACAAGAACAGTTGGAAATCAAAATTCCTCTGGTAATCAGATTGTAAAGCCGTACTCGCAGTGATCACACGTCAATGAGAACATTCTTTCTACAAAGATTATCCCTGATTTCCTCATCCTTGCTACACTGGCTTCCTGATGTTCAGCATAAGCTCCACTGAAATAAATTACACTTCATCCAAACTTCCAACCACACCTCCCTGAACACCCTGATAGACCAGAACATCATGTTGCACAAGTATCCAAAACAAATACTCAACTGAAACAAATACAGTAGAGCACATCACCATAAACAAATAGATCTTTGACACACACCCAGAAAGTAGTTTATGAAAAAAAGCTAACCGCTCCCCATCATTTCAACAGAATGTGTCAGGAACTTCTCACTCATGTTATGTCAGAAGTATGTAAAAAGCACAACTTCTGCTAATATAGACCTTCAGAACTATCAGGGTCCTGTATCTGCTCACCATGATTTTAAGGATTTAGGCATAGACCGTAGCCTAGTTGGGTTTTTGAGCTTTGTTGTCAGAGTATTTATGGTTCTGTTGTATGCGATATGTGTTTTTTTAATTAATAGCTCAACAGATTATGAGTTAAAGGGGTGTATTTATTGGATTTGGCTTGCAGTATTGCCAACAGCCTTTAGTTGCTGTCTGGATTAAGTGACTTTCCCATTGACCAGCATGTTGCTATTCAGGTGTGTTAAGTGACATTAGTACATATCTCTATTCTATTTTGATGCATTAGATTAAGTTGAGTATCATTCAACAGGCTTTCACACAACCTAATGAACAAAGATACCCATGTTTTGACTAGGTTCTGCTGACAGAGATGGTGTCTGAGTACGTCTCGCAGTGAATGCTTGTACATTTGGAGTGTTAAAGCAAATTGTAGAAGCCTCTTTAGTAATTTCAAATGGATTAATGCTCCAACCCTCACTTGAGTTCTAGGAGTACTCGCATTGGTTTCTATTTTGTAACCTCTATTGCATTTCAACCATAGACTATTCAAAGTTCTAACCTCTTTTAGTTATTTATTGTTCAATATTTATAGGCATGCTTTTTTCAGTTTTGCAACCTGTCACTTACAAGAAGATGACTTTTGATAGTCTGGCTTGACAGCACAGCTGTCACTAGACAATTATGTGAGCAGCACTAGAAAGGGGCTTTGGCTCCGCCCACGTGTTGGGAGCCTGGAGTACATGTTTTAATTGGGCAGAAGTGGTGTGAATTTACAGAAAAAGTATTTGCCCTCCAACGCATTTGTTATAATTTCTTTTATTTACAGATCCGCCTGAGCTTGAACTTTCAGGGGCACACACTAGACTGTTGCAATGCTAATAAAATATCTTAGTAACTAGGGGCCAGATGTAGGTCGGTCGGTAACGGCCGAAAATCGGTATTTTCGGCCGTTACCGACCGGTATACAAGAATTGGCATGTAGGGGCACAATTTTACAGAATCGGTAACTTTACCGATTCGGTAAATTTACCGATTCTGTAAAATACCGAATCGGTATTTTTACCGATTCGGTAAATCTCAGATGTAGGTGGGACTCTTCTGAGTCCCAAAGGCCCTACAAAATCGGTATTTTACCACACAATCCTATTGTGTGGTAAAATACCGATTTCAGGTGTGCATGCACATGTGTGCATGCACACCTAGCCATGTGACAGACAGACATGCCCTTAGGGCATGTCTGCGTGCCACATGGCGCACATGCCTATTTGTGGGGTGCCAGAGGGTGTCAAAGTGACACCCCCTGAACCCTTGCAAAATTCGGTATTTACCGATTCTGTAAATACAGAATCGGTATTTCCCATTGATTCCTATGGGATTCAAAGCCCATAGGAATCAATGGGAAATACCGATTCTGTATTTACAGAATTGGTAAATACCGAATGTTACAGATTCGGTATTTCCACATCTGGAAATACCTACATATCCACCCCTTAGATTTACCGATTTCTAATTACCGAATCGGTAAAATTCGGTAATTAAAAATCGGTAAATCTATTCTACCTACATCTAGCCCTAGATAATTTATGGCATTTTTCTCTGGCAGCAACACGCATGGGAGGAGGGCAGAAATAAACCTACATGGATTTTTAGGTCTGGCTTGACAGTGCAACAATCACCTAACCTTTTAACCTACACCACTATTATTATACAGTTCTTTACTTCCACGCAAATATAAATATAGCCTCATGCTATATATGCATAATGCTTCACATTACATACGTCATTCCTTTAAAGCCAGACCTATTGGAATTTCCTATTCTTGGTAGTTTTCTTATTCAAAGTTTGCTGAGGTTTGAATCTGATTGTGTAATGTGTGGTAAGGTAATAGATCTTTTACATGAGGGCCCGTCCGTTTGTTTTCAGAAGCGGACTTTCAGTTTGGTTTGTGACTCAATTCAAGTTGTATATTTGTGTTGTGTAATTGGGTGCATGTCCATTCAAAATAAGGTGTGATGTTAAATCGACTGGAGCCGGATTCACGAGTCCCAGATGGTTGGTTACATGCTATTAGGTTAGGTGCTTGGAGAAGAGGAGTTTAAAATATTTCTTAATAAACTAAGTTTAAAACAGGTAGGTTTGGTTTGAAATGGTGCAATAGTAAAGTGGATTTTACAAGTTGAGGATTAGAGTTTTGAGTAAGGGCAGCACGACTGCCTTCTTGAAGTTGATTGCATAGGGTTTCTGGTCGGAAACTGAAATAAGAAAGTAAAGCAAATGCTTATTCATTTGATCACAGGTACCTGCACTAATGACCGTGCAAATGTACATGTAGTTAGTTGGGGCAGGGGAGGCTCTGAGAGTTCGGGGGTGCTGTTTGGTAGGAAGAAGGCTGTATCTATTCCGGGATTCTTTTTGGATACGTAATCAACAAAAAGTATTTTTAAGGGGTGAGTTGGAAATGCATAAATAAATTGTTTCTTATGGAACTAAGAAAGATATGTGCTTTATCACTTGCAATTACTTATCCCCCTCCAATCTTCATCTGCCAAAATGCAATACTAATCTCTCCCTCTATGTAGCTTCAATAGGTAAATCCTGAAAGGGTTTGGTAGAAACCACTAACTAAGCATTGTAACATTGTTCATACATGTTTGCATTATGGTTGCACATTAGAGGGCAGCTTCACATAAATACTGATCCACGCTCTGGTCCTGGTCAGATAGTCCAGGGGCAATTCTGAGGTCTCTACCGAACCACACAACAGTGTTCATCCTCCTCTGCAGAACACAATATCTTCTAACCTCAGGTTTCCGTCTACAAACCATTGTTTTCCCATATGTTAATGCGGTTGTTTTAATTTGGCCAAATTAAGACTATAATCTCAGTGTTCAGTGGTTTGTTCATGAAAAGCCACACTGAAACAATGATGTCCGGCTGACTTGGAGTATTTTGGCAAAGGTATTGGGTGGAAGAAGCAAAACGTTACACAACTTCAAGGATTTCTCTCTCCTTGAGAAAACCGGGGACTCTTATGGGCCTCACTTGTCCACAGAGGACATTCCCACATACCCACTGACAAGAATATTAGAATATTACTAAAAGGTACCAGAAAGAGGAGCAGATCCTTCAGCATCTGCCTGTGGAAATGCCTGTCCTGCCAATCCCTGGAGAACTTGACTGACCAACATCTACTAAGAAGGTACTATTATTATACGACATGCAGGTCCTCTTTAGATTATATTGTGTAAGACTATAAAAATGTAATCAGGATCAAGGAAAAAATCTATAATAACTGAAAGGCTGCGATGGGAGATTGTAGGTAATTAGCTCAGCTCTCTTTATAGGCCTTAGGACTCTGGGCATTTTCCACTGTAATGCTGTGTGAAAGCGTGCAAACCTTTCCTACACATGCTAGGAAGTGGTGCCTACTTGATTGGTTAAGGTGTTGTACCTGTGAGTGCCCTGTAAAAAGATATACTGTTCTAAGGATTGATAGCACACCATTTAATTCTTCTCCAACTTGTCTGATAGCAGTTCAACATGCGTGCAGCTTGGTTAAAGTGCCTTGCCCAATTGACACCAGAATAAAAAGATATGCCACATACCCAGGGCAGATACTGAACTGTTTAATAGTGGGATGCAGCACTGATTGTGCCACCCACCAGCATAACCTTTCAAATATGTATAAAGCCTCCCATTGCAGGCCTGTGGATGCGCAGTTGCGCTTATGCCCATTTGGCATTTCTAACTCATTAGCCAACCCTGACTGGTCCTTCCATTACCACTAGTTCATCCTTAGAGTAAACCGCAGGGGGTGAAGCAAGTGATAGGTGAAAGGCAGGGCAGGTACATAGTGGCGTTCCATGCCCAGGTAGTGAAGAAACCCCATGTAGGGTTTCCCTACCTTGGAAGTTGGCTCTTCCCATGGGACAACACCAGTTTTTGCTGATTCTCTTCTAGCTGCCTTAGGGCTCAGGGAATTTTCCCACTATAAATGCAGTGTGAACGTGCGCGCACACTTCCTACTCACATTAGGAAGTGGTGCTTACCTGATGTTTTTAAACATGTCTCACGCCTGCCATTACAGGCTTATGTATGTGCACTTGCACCTATGATGTTTTTATACATGCGTCAAGAATGCCATTGCAGGCCTGTATGTGCGGACTTGCAACTCTTCATAGTATGCAACCTGAACTGTCGGTGTGACTCATATCGACACGCATCAGATGTTGTGCCTCATTTCTGTTGAGGTGCAATGTAGCAGATTTGTGTTCTGCTGTACCGGGATTGCCTGGGTGTAACTTTGATCGATGTGTGTCTGACAGGGTACCTCCTTTTTCCGGAGGCTTCCCTGCTTTATACCCCATTTGTCGATTGATCATTTTGTGCCCTGGGTGCAGCGGATCAACTGCCCTCTCTTCACCCAGCTCGACAACTACGTGTTGCCAGGTAGTATTGCCGCATTGGGCCAGGTTGGTGAGAGCAATTGACTGGACTGAGGAACGCTTCTGAGATTGATTGGATGGTGGTCAGGAGACTGCGCGACCCCACCTGTGCTTCGCAAAACTGGGCTGGTACCAAAAGGCCAATTGTGGGACACTTAGATTAAATGACTATCGCCATCAGCTTGCTTCTGCTCTGCATGCTGTGGGTAAAATTACAGCGGGGTCGGCAAACCCCCATTTGTGGACTACCGCCCAGTTTGGCCTGCTACTTTCCCCACCCTCTTCCCTGTGACCCTCACTAAGTGTGACTACGGCCACAATCAGCCTAGTATCAGGGACAGGGTTTACTTCCTCCAACCCATGGGATTAGGGTAGTCAGAGTAAGCTGAAAGGAGGAGGAGGGATTGAGCCACGGGGCCGCATTTGTATTATCAATTTATCAGCCGGATATCAGTTCCACCGCATTACGATGCTTTGTGCGATTGTGTTATATACGAGCATGCCTGAAATCTGCTACACCGCACAGCGGTGCTGAGTGAGTGTGCAGGAGTGACTGCATGAGGACCGCCTGTTATTAATTACACCATAGGTGGTGTTGCTTTAAGTGTTGATTCCTTGCCAAAAGAATGCTACGTTTGACATTGTTTTTTGCCTGTGTGGCCACAGTGTAGTTAAAAGTACTGTAATATCCGTGTGTACACATTTCTGATATTGTTGTGATCTTGGGTGCACCCTATAACTGTGTGGTATTGAACTGCCAGGGTGGGCCCAGCTCTGACAGTGTCTTGTACCGCATAAGGGTGCTGGGGTATAAAGTTGGATCTTTCCAGAGTGTGCAAACTACTGATGTCATTTTAACACGGTTGGGCCTAGTTCAGGAAAAGCGCAAGAAAAAACAGACACCATGGTACTCATCCAAATTGAGAGAGCATAAACAAAACTGCAAGAAATTAGAGAGAGCCTGGAGGGAAGATTATAACGTTGAAAAAAACGATACATATAGAGAGGCTATTATATTTTATCAGGAGGAACAAGAAAGTGGTCCCCACAACAAATTAACTCAAAATGAAAAGAACCCAAGTGTAGTTCACTTATTACTCCAAATGCCAGATTTCGCTTAAATTATGTAGCATGTACACATCAACCAATACTTAATGCAGATGTAAACCATAGAGAGTGTGTTTTGTAAAAATACACAATTTATTACACTTCAGAATTTAAAAACAGGTAGTTTATACAATAAATATGCCCAAAAGTACAATTGTAGATACTTTAAAAACAATTGAAAATCACAATTTATTAAAACAATTTTTTTTAAAAATATTTAATCACGAATATCACAGTTGTTCTTGTAGTCGACGCAGCGTTTCGGTGAATCGGTGAACAATTGTAGTTCGTCTCATTATAGACACACCTAAACATGAGAGGCGAAGTCTGCAACGTCCGTAACATCCACAACACGCAGTGTTGTTTACATACACACTGTCATCAATGCGCGCGATACAGACAAAGAACTACAATTGTAGTTCGTCTCTTAATAGACATACCTAAACATGAGAGGCGGAGTCTGCAACGTCATGTCATTGACCCGTTTTTCCCGCGAAAACGGACATTTAAAAACGTAGCGGACGAACTCCTTGACATACACTTGGCAGATCGTCCAGGATAACAGACGCCGAGAGACCGCGAGGGGAGCAGGGAGGCCGATCCACTAGCTAAAGGTAAGCGCTTCTATGAGATCACATCAGGAGTATCTCGTAGTCGGGTGGTGGCCAGATATAGTTATATATATTTTTCGAAACAGCGCTGCCTTTGTATAAAATAACAGCGCGCTGTTGTATACCTCGTAAACCAGTGGGTCCTAATCCATGCTTAGGCCTCGTTACCTAACCTCGGTACTACCAGTCCCTAATTAATAAATAAAGTATCGCCCTGAAATGTTAAATAATAACAAACTTTTGAAATAACCCCTTATCTTTTACAAAGAAACATTTAGAGACAAATGAAAATTGATGGTAGTTGTTGATAAAATTAACACCGTGTGGTAATCACACACCTACCTTAGATTTAAGTAACAGGGCTAAAAGTATTTCTGCTTTCAAGATACGTGCATACAATACAAATGCAGGATATTATATGAACTTTTATAGGTTGGATTGATTATCAACCACGACCACAAAACAGGGTGTCGCCGCGGACAAAATTGAAAGTATCCAGTGGCTGGCATACATAAAACGATTTGACACACCTTTTGGGGTAAGTGACATTGGGGATAATATCAACTGTAGGACTGTCTGAGGCCTTTCCTCAAGCCCTGTAGAAAAAGCGTTTAAAAGTCTAAAAAGAAAAAAACAATGATTTAGCAAACGCCTGCAATTTAGAACTACTTACTTTTCCCAACAGTGCTCATATTCACAATTCGGTGGCCCCCCTCCGGTAACCTCAATCAAAGCCGATTTTCCTGATATAAGAAGGTAAAATCAACATATATCAGTTGGGGGTCCTCCCAAACAAAGAATAATCTGCCCATATATCAGAATTTAAGAGGACATGTGAAGTAATTATATGTATCTTTACATTAAGGAAATCCAAATGGTCAATTTAAATCCCAGATGTCTGACTGAAGCTGACCAAGTACTCCTCCAAATTGAATCTGTGAGGAGAGTGTTAAAATAACACACTGGTAGGCTACAGGTGTCTCATACCTCATAGCCCTCCCTCATGAGAACTAGACATTCTCATTTGTTAAAAACCCAAGTGTACAGTCACATAGATAGAACATCTCCAGTAATGTACCGCTCAGAATGCTTATGTAATAGTTTTGTAATTTTAAATAAACCTTTCCCTAACATGTATTAGAATATGTGCCCCAACATGTAGAAAATTGTTATCAAGAATAAGGCAAAATATGCCAGTTTTACACAATCATGGCGTGTCTCTAATTGCAATGTTCTTTTATAGAATTGTTTGTCCTGAAGAAGGTGTTATCACCGATTCACCGAAACGCTGCGTCGACTACAAGAACAACTGTGATATTCGTGATTAAATATTTTTAAAAAAAATTGTTTTAATAAATTGTGATTTTCAATTGTTTTTAAAGTATCTACAATTGTACTTTTGGGCATATTTATTGTATAAACTACCTGTTTTTAAATTCTGAAGCGTAATAAATTGTATATTTTTACAAAACACACTCTCTATGGTTTACATCTGCATTAAGTATTGGTTGATGTGTACATGCTACATAATTTAAGCGAAATCTGGCATTTGGAGTAATAAGTGAACTACACTTGGGTTCTTTTCATTTTGAGTTAATTTGTTGTGGGGACCACTTTCTTGTTCCTCCTGATTAGACTCCTTGTCCCCTATTTAACTATAGAGGAGGCCTCCCTTCATTTTGATTGAATATTATATTTTATCAATTGGAAATAAAAAGAACACAAGCTATATATTTTGAGAAACAAATAATAGCAGCAGCGAATGCGCCCAGGGAAATATTCAAATTGCAAAAAAACTCACTCGGCGCCCTGCACCAGACTTTCCCTCAGACTCCGCACAGGCACGATGCAATGAACTCGCAGAGTTTTTAAATAAATGTTTTTAGATATTTATAACAAGTTCCCTCAAATTATAAGTTCAGACAAGTCAGACTGGGAAACAGACTCCCCTAGTGAAATCATCCCCTGCCTGGAAGTTCTCCCATCCTTTGACATGGCCAGGTTAATACAGCTCTTTGCCCAGGTCAAATTGGGTTCCCCATTGGACCCGGCCCCCCTTTATAAACTTCGTAAGGTAGAAAAACGCTATTTCCGTGTTGCTGGAAGTACTAAATTTCTCGCTATCCAGTGGCCAGATACTCTCGTCATGGAAGCATGCCATGATAAGAGCTCTCTTGAAAAATCCGAACCTTGATCTAGAGGTATGGAGCAACTACGGCCCGGTCTCCCTGCTTCCTGGGACCAGCAAAATACTTGAAACACATGTAAATAAAATTCTCTCAGAACATCAAGAGAATCACTCCCTTCTGCATACTAACTACACAGGTTTCCGCCCCAACCATTGGACAGAGACAGCCCTGCTAGCAGTAGTGGAGGAATCCAGGAAAATCCTCAATCAGGGAGGGGCAGTGATGGTCATTTTACTTGACTTAACACCATCACTGCTACAGCAATTCCCCCTCTGTGCTGATGATTTCTGAATCCCATTGTTCATGACGAGCTGAGCTCGTCATGAGCACACAAGCAGTGTACTGCATGACGAGCTGAGCTCGTCATGAGCATGGAAGGGGTTAAGTTCCGCACTTGATATGGTCAATTATAACATTTTATTTGACAGGCTCAGAATGGTGGGAGTCTTAGGCAAAGCCTTGACATTGATTAAATTTTTCCTGAAGGACAGAGTATTTCAGGTGTTTGAGGGGAACTTCACCTCTAAATGCTTGCCACTCTTGTGTGGTGTTCCCCAGGGCTCATCATTGAGCCCCACCTTATTTAATATTTATCTTAAACCACTGGCCGAGCTAGTCCTATCGTATGGGATTCAAATTATTACCTACACGGATGATACGCAATTGGTAGTAGCATTAAAGCATCCAAAGAATATACTGACTAATTTTGAATCATGCATGGAAGCTGTGGCCACGTGGATGGACCAGTCTTGTCTCAAGCTCAATGGAGACAAGACTGAGTTAATAATCCTAGGTAACTACCCCTTTGCCTCAGTGGAATCAGTAGGACTAAGTTGGCCAAAATGTCTTGGTTTACCACCCACCCCTAAAGGTCAGATTATAAGTTTGAGAGTTTGGTTAGATAAATCTCTCAATTTTAAAAGCCAAGCAACCAAGTTAGCCGCATCATGTTTTGGCATTATTAGAATGTTGCAGAAAATTCTCCCACTTTTCCCGATTCTGGCACGAAGAGTGATAGTACAGGCACTGGTGCTCTCGCTGATAGATTATGGACACTCCCTCTACCTAGGCACCACAAAGGCCACTATACAGATATTACAGGTAGTATAGAATTGTGCAGCCAGGCTGCTTTATCACACTCTCTATCCGCAATCAGTCAAGCCATTTTTGGAAAAAACATCACTGGCTGCCAATAAGCGAACGGATTAAGTTCAAAGCATTGTGTATAGCTCATAAAACGCTTTGGGGGACAGGTCCCAAGATAAACTACTCTCTCGTGGCCTTTTACCAACCCACAAGATGTCTCTGCTCAGCCAGCCAGTTTCTGGCAGTGATACCAAAAATTAAGAGAGCATGATCAGGCGGTCGTACGTTTCCCCACAACACTGGCAAACTATGGAATGCTCTCCCCGCCCAGCTGCGCTCTACCATCCACCATCTCTCCTTCCGGAGGCAGCTGAAGACCTTACTCTTCCAGAGTCTGCTGTAATCAGTCCATTTATTTTGCTATTCTTGTCTCTGATAGCGCGGGGATGCTTATGGGTAGCCAGGCGCTTTATAAATACTTAATAATTATAATACTGCTAGCAATAGTTCCATGTGGGATTAATGTCTAGAAATACATGATGTTCATGTTGTGTTAATTAATGTGTGTTGAAGGAAAACTTTATTTACATACACAAGATATGAAGTCTCTTTTGTAACACTAAGTGTATTTATTGTGTTAGAGGGCTTTGCCAATGCTTTACACATTGCCTCTCTGATAAGCCCATCTTTCTACTATCGCTCTGGTGAGAGGCTCCCTCCTCCTTCCCTTTAAACTTTGTTTTTGACTTTGCTGCCTCCCATTCTGCGAACAGCTGCCTTGGCGCCTGTGGTCTTTCTTCCTTGACCCCTGGTCTCCGGATCAAACTCCTCTGCCCCAGCTCCTCATGGACGATGAGGCTGTGACTTTGCTGCTGACTGCCTTTCTCCCCCCTGATTTGCTGGCTATGTCAGCCCTCTTCCTGTACTTTCGGACTTGGACCTTTGTGCTCCCCGCCATTTTCGTTTTATGACTCGCTTCTTCTTCTACCTTTCTCCTCCGCCATTTTAGCGATCTCTGACCTCCATCTCTGTCCCAGCGACCTTTCTTTTGTCTCTCCTGTTACCTCTGACACACTCCTCGCTGTCTTACTTATTACTATGTGCTTCCCTCTCTCGTTTGTCTTACTTTCCTGCCCTTCTCTGTCCCTCCCTTGCTGGTGCTGTGACTGCATCACCCCTCCGACCCCACTTAATGGAACACTGCTTTTCTGTATAGAGAGATAACTCTAATCACTAGTATATGCAGTAGCCCTTTGTACTCTCTACCATTCCTATGTAACTCTTAGAGTATATCCATTCGTATCCCTTCCCTCTGTATATAGAGATAACTCTAATCACTAGTGTATGCAGTAGACCTTTGTACTCTCTACCACTCCTATGTGACTCTTAGAGTATATCCATCCATATCCCTTCTCTATGTATATAGAGATAACTCTAATCACTAGTATATGCAGTAGACCTTTGTACTCTCTAACACTCCTATGTGACTCTTATAGTATATCCATCCATATCCCTTCCCTATGTATATAGAGATAACTCTAATCACTAATATATGCAGTAGACCTTTGCACTCTCTACCACTCCTATGTGACTCTTAGAGTATATCCATCTGTATCCCTTCCCTATGTATATAGAGATAACTCTAATCGCTAGTATATGCAGTAGACCTTTTTACTCTCTACCACTCCTATGTGACTCTTATAGTATATCCATCCGTATCCCTTCCCTATGTATACAGAGATACCTCTAATCACTAATATATGCAGTAGACCTTTGTACTCTCTACCATTCCTATGTGACTCTTAGAGTATATCCATTCGTAGCCCTTCCCTATGTATATAGAGATAACTCTAATCACCAGTCTCCTCTTTGTGTGACTTTACATCTTGTATATTTGCAATTTTTTCTGTTTGTATCTTTTATGTAACGCATGTAATCCTTAGTCCTTATGTTTTGCAACTGGTTCTTATGTAAAGCGCTCTGACACCTTCGGGTAAAGTTTGCGCTATATAAAATCGCATTAAATAAATAAATAAATAAAACCTACCTCTGACGGGGGCCTCCCTGACTGCTGCTTCGCCTATGCCAACCAGAAAGAGCCAGTTCCAACAATGCGTCATGCAGGGTTCTCATAAAGATTTAAGAAGCCATGCAAAGCCACCCTGTGTGGCTTTGAGTGAGCTCTTAAATCATGAGTAAGGCGACGTAGCTCAAATAGCTGTGTTGCCTTACTCAGTGCCCGCAAGACATTCCATGGGCGTTGAAGTGCGGGTTCCCACGCAGCACCCATGAAATTTGATGCTGTCTAGATTTACGAAGTGATGTAAACCCGGGGAAGCATCAAATCTGTATGCCTTCTGAGGTGAGGCGTAAAAAGGAGAAATAAGTTAATTTTCCTAGTATTTCCTCTTTGCTTTTGTGCTGCATTCAACAGCACAGTAGAAGAGGAAAATACCTTGTAGGATTATTTTCATGCAGGAAGGTGCCCCTTCCAGCACAAAAACAATCCTGCCTGCAACAACACTTACACCATTGTGCAAGGGTAGATATATTGATTCAGAAAAGGGGGTGGTGACGAACAGAGTGTCTGAATTAAGCAGACCACTCTTTCCCAGTCCAAGGATCAGGGCTTGATCCATCACCGTTTTTTAGCTCACTGCACCATCCCAGCTCAGAACTTGGCTATATGCAAATTAGTCGGACCCTGGCCCAGTGCATCATGGTAACAGGGCAGACCAAACTACCAAGCCAATTCTTATAATGGGAAGGAAACAAGCTACCGGGGACCGGTTTCTGGCATTTCAGCCGTCTTCGGCCCGGCTTGCTTGAAAGGGTAGATATATTGGCACTAGGCTGCAAAAACAGCGCCAGAGCAGGCAGAAAGGGGAGAAATGCTCCATATTGCTTAAACCTGGTACATTCCGGTCCTTTCACTTTGGCATAGGGCAGTGCAGCAAAGTGTCTTGCTGTGCTGCCCTACTCCAAAATGCCATAAATGTTCCATTTCTTTCTTTGAAACAGATCTCAGAATTTCATCTAGAAAGCTTCTAAACACTATCATAGGTGTGTTTCCCTGGGCTCAATTATTTCCGGCTATGTATTCAATATTTATATTCACCCACTGGCACATCTCATTAGAAATTCTAGAAGTACATTCTTTACATATAAAGATGATAAACAATTACTTTTATGCCTCAAAAGTACCAATGCCAGCCCATACTCTCTCAAACTGTGCCCATGACTGATCTCAGATGGCTGAAAATTAACATGGAAAAGCTGACATCCTTGTAGTAGATAGAGAACCCACTTTCATGCCTCTCCTTGCCTTTTTCCTCCACCCAGGTCTAATGCCAAAGATCTGGTTGTCAAATTAGATGTCAAACTAAAAATGAACTCCTAGGTTTTGACTGTAGATTCTTTTTTACCTTGCACATGTGATGGAACACTGTGCTCCATGCAAATTCCGGTGCAAATTTAGAATCATAAAGCACTCTCTGATTAATCTATAGTTCCAACTGAGGCTTACATCAAAAGTCAATACATTTTATTAACATGAAGCCCATTAGGCTCCACAAGTAAGGCATACAGTTGTTAAAGGTCAAACCATAAAGGATTATGAAAGGTTTAGCAAAGTTACAAATTCAGCCTGTAGGAAGCCAGCCGGAATAACAGGCCACTTTAGTTTCTGAACGACAGCCTTGTAATGCGGCGGTCAGAAAGTAAGCCGATCGACTGATCACTATGCGGCCCAGAAGGCTCCACATTGTAACCGCCCTCAAATTATTTAATATGAGGAATTTTATAGTTTTGTTTTTATTAATGTATTTATATTATTGTTTTTTTGTCTAGCTAAAATTATAATATTTTTAATTAGTAATGTAAATTATTTTTTGTAAATATAAATGTTTATATTGTTATTTTTTAGTTTTTTTATTAAATTAGTATGCTTTTTAATTTTGTATGTTATTGGGTATATACATATATATATATATTTCAAGGCATTTTGCCTAAAATATTCATGGGGATGTGTTAAATATATGCTCATAATTTCTTTTTTGACTTAATTATAAAACGGATACTCATGACAGTATAACATCTACATGTGTACCTAAAAAGAACTTTGCGATATTTTGCACTGGAAGAATTCATCAGTTCTGTAATGCAATAAGTTTGCACTATGCACTTTAGTATTGAGTAGCTTTACATTGTAATTATCTTGAACATGTTTTACTTTTAAGCTTTTTTAATCATATTGATATTATAAGTGCTTATTTTGAAGACGTTAATTTTATGGACTCCATTTCTTACCAAGTCAAAGTGGAGCCTGTTTTTTATTTTCACACAGTGTTATGTGATACACTTAGGATATTAGGTGCATAAAAGCAATGACAGAGTCTATGCTCGTCATGTGATCAAGCCCAGTCAGTGGGCGTAACGCGTCATCAGCCATGCACAGCTGATTAAGAAGCAAATGAAGAAGACATTTTGCACGTAATTGGTGTCTGTGTCCCATGTATCAGCCAGCAGCTGTGGGAGTTTTGGATAAGTTCATCTATTTCGTTGGGAACAGGCTAAGCCCGATTCACGGACCCCCTCCCCCTTAGAGAGTCTTCCAGTTTCCAGCTTACCACATACTGTTTCATTCCGGAAGGACTACTCGCTGGTGACCCCTTGCAACCAAAAGTATTTGGTGAGCGACCCAGTTAGAAAAATGAAGAGATGCTAGTCGGTGGACCCACGATTCCTCGCTGGAACCACCAGTAAGCCACTCCGATACGGAACAATTGCAGGTGGGGAGGTGTGCAAGCAACCTGGTCTACGGCAAATAAAAGGGTGCGATGACAATTACTGTCATTGGGACTTCAGTGCCAGTAACTTTGTGTTTGTTCCATTGGAGGCAAGACCAAGGTCCAAATTCAACTATATTGTTATAACCATCTAAAGTCATGGCGGACGAGATAATCAGAGAAAGAGAAGCGGCGTCTTTAGAATTATTTACAAACCTGCCAGTGGTTTTAGAAACCGGACGCAATAGAGAAGAAGTTGTCAGCTCACTGGAGGGTGAAGTAAGGACACTTTTAAAAACACTGGAAAAATTGATGAAGTCCAAAATCACTAAATGGTGGGAATAGAAATCCTTAGAAAAATATGTAGAAGTGGGGAGAATACCACGAGGGCTACGGATCATGATTGCTCCAAGCTTTCACAACCCAAATCCTGAATGCTCAAAGAATGGGCCAGCAGCAATTTGTAAGCATCTATGCATATGGTGCAAATATTGATCAAGTATGCCAGGATAGACCGGGAAACTATCCTCAAGGAAATACAACAAATAAATGAAGAGCTGACAAAATCTGAATATAAAGATATAATAATCAAAATTAAAAATGAAATAAAAATGTGCCTCAAAAAGCAAGAGGAAATAATTAAAACAAGAAAGGCATATAAGTATTCACGGAATAAACAAGACTATGAAACAGGTCAAATTTTTACGTTTGCCAACAAAATATGACTTTTTGTAGAAGAAATAGCAACCGCGGACAAACCCCAGTGGGGAACAAGGGAAAACAAACAAATAACCGGAGTCAGAATCCGTGTCCCAGTCGAGTTTGCACCAAAATGAGATTGATTCTGATGACAGTAGAGGAATGAGACACCAAGGGAGAGAAGATTTGGGCACCCTTACCCATATAGCATATATATATATGTATATAGCCTACTGGCAGTCTCCAGAAGGTTGTTATAGTTAGGACCTAGTTACCATAGAAAAATGGCAACATTCTATTCGCAATAACTTTGGCAACAATTGACGAATCTTCGCGAAATTTTCTAAACCAATTCTTTGTTGATATCAGCCCCTATGTTGAAAGTTTGGGGTTGATTTGTTAAGAGGGGGCTGAGAAAAAAGGGGGTCCCAAGACATGTTTTCTTTATGTTAATTTCCATAGGAAGCTTTAGACAAGGCTACAGGTCAAACGGGTGAACGGAATTACCCCACATTTGGCAGGGAGAAGGGTCTTGGTCTAGAAAGCACGCTTTTGTTTATTTGGTGTAAATCCATTCAGTAGTTTTTGAGAAATATTGAAATTTACAGACATTGACATTTGGGACTTCTGCTATCTGATTGGCTGAGGCGTTACGAGCACGAGCTTGCTGCTGATTAGCTGCGAGCGGTTGCAACTAGTAAGTGTTGGCGGCCATTTTGTTATTCCTTTGAAGTGAGTAAGGGGAAAAAGGGCAGAAAAAGTGGGAAAGAGGAGGGTAGTAGTGCTGTGACGTCTGTTGGGTGGTTAGTTTGTGCTGTTGAGGGAGTGTGAAGCTAAGTATTCACCACTACTAGTGTGAAAGTTCTGTTTTGCCCACTGTGAGATGGTGCTGAGGTGAGGTGCCGGTACACTCCGGGATGAAAGCTTGCATGTAAACCGTGAGCTGACTGCTGTAAACTGATGTGCTCTGGGCGCTGTAGCATACTGGCCGAAGCAAAGTATTTACCCCTAACGGTGTGAAAGTGCTGTTTTGCCCACTGTGAGATAGTGCAGAGGTGAGGGGCCGGTGAACTCGGTGATGAAAGTGTGTGCCTAAACTGTGAGCTGAATGCTCTGTAGCTTCCTGGCAGAAGTTAAGTATTTACTCTTACCAATGTGAAAGTGCTGTTTTTCTTAGAGTGAGATGGTGTTGAGGTGAGGTATCGGTAAAGTTGGGGATGAAAGCGTGTGCTTAAACTGTGAGCTGAGTGCTGTAAACTGATGTGCTGTGGGCGCTGTAGCATACTTGCCGACGTGAAGTAGCTACTCCTACTGGTGTGAAAGTGCTGTTTTGCCTACTGTGAGATGGTGGTGAGGTGAGGTGATGGTACACTTAGGGATGAAAGTGTATACCTAAACTGTGAGCTGAGTGGTCTGTAGCATACTGGCCGAAGCGAAGTATTTACCCCTACCGGTGTAAAAGTGCTATTTGCTCACTGTGGGATGGTGCGGAGGTGATGACCTAGTGAACTCGGAGAGGAAAGCCTGTGCCTAAACTGTGAGCTGAGTGCTCTGCAGTATCCTGGCAGAAGCAAAGTATTTACCCGTACCGGTGTGAAAGTAATGTTTTGCCTAGAGTGAGATGGTGTTGAGGTGAGCTATCGGTAAAGTCGGGGATAAAAGCGTGTGCTTAAACTGTGAGCTGAGGGCTGTAAACTGATGTGCTGTGGGTGCTGTAGCAGACTGGCGGAAATTAAGTATTTACTCCTACCGGTGTAAAAGTGCTGTTTTGTCTACTGTGAGATGGTGGTGAGGTGAGGTACCGGTACACCTGGGGATAAAAGCGTATGCCTAAACTGTGAGCTGAGTGGTCTGTAGCATACTGGCAGAACCAAAGTACTTACCGTTACCGGTGTGAACGTGCTGTTTTGTCTAGAGTGAGATGGTGCAGCGGTGAGGTACTGTTAAACTCGGGATGAAACCGTGCGCCTAAACTGTGAGCTGAGTGCTGTAAACTGATGTGCTCCGGGCGGTGTAGCTTACTGGCTGTTGTAGCATATGTGTGCAGGTGGTGTTAGTATGCGTTTAGAGTATAGCGGGAGTGGGAAGCAAAGAACTCACTATTACCAGTCTGAAGAGACGGGGATGAAACTGTGAGTGTAAGTCGTGAGTTTATTGTTGTAAAGTGATGTGCTGTGGGTGCTGTAGTATACTGGCCGCTGTAGCATACCTGTGTAAGTAGTGTTAGTGTGCATTTATACTATACAGGGAGTGGGAAGCAAATTAGTCACCTCTATAGACTTGAATGAAGTGTTTTTGGAAGCAGAAATAAAGAAATAATCCTGAAGAATATAATGTAGAATGTTGCAATGCCACAGAAGAAAAATGGTGAAATGAGGTGTGTCTAAGAAAGTGTGTGTGTGTAATAAAGGCATTGAGTTTGGAAATTATATAGAAAGTGTCTTTATTTAAGGGCTATAATTAGACCCACTGGTGCAAGAGCTAGGGCATTGAGCTGATGCAAAGTTGAAGCACTTCTGTTGTATTCAAACGTAAGCTCCTGCATCAGTGAATTGTATATTACATGTTACAGTTGCATGTTACAGAAACAATAGCTATTACACTTGAATGACTCTACATTCTATAAGGATAATAAAGGTAGGATACAATTACCACATGTATCATTTAAGAAAAAAATGAAATTGCAAAATGAAATCAACAAACCTTTTAGGTACTTTTGCAGTGCTTTTTTGTAACACAAAATTATCAACAGTAGAATAGTCAGCAATCTGTTGTACTGTAGAATAAATGTGGTGTGTGTCAGAATTTGTACTAGTTCTACCCAAATTAGACCTTTGAGGATGAATACAAACATTGCGCTTCTAAGAAGCACATTCGGTACCTTTGTAGTCAAACTATACATAATTGTCTTCAGCTGTTTCAAAAAAACAAATCTTTTGTAGAGAGCTAAGGCATCGAGCTGAGACAAACTCCAACCGCTTTTGCTGTAGTCAAATCGAAGCTCCTGCATCAGTGAATTGCACATTATATGTTAGAGTTCTATGTGACCTACACAATAGCTATTAGACATGGTTGAATAAATTGTATAATGAACATAAAGGTAGTTTACGATTACAGCTCTGTGCCAACCAGTTCCTAAACAAAGTAGTTATTTTTCATTTTTATTGTGAGGTTCTGAGCAGAAGTTGACTTCGAGTACATTTGTGTGAAAGGGCTTTATGAATAACAGGGAGGCAGAGAGGTGTGTGCACAAATAATAGATGTGGTTTCAAAATGGGTGTCGGGTTAAGGCTAATTTAGGAAGTAAATAGCGTATTTGCATAGGCCATACATCACCGATCTCTGGTTAAAGTGGAGACGTAAGGGGCAATAATGAAGGTAGAGTTCAAATGTCTGAGTATACTTGGAAAGTTGTTATATGAAAGTAGTAGGATTGAAGTGTATTATAAAAAATGTAAAGGAAAAAGTAAAAAAAGATGGAAAAAAATCCATTTAAGAATAACAGGAGTTTCTTACATGTCTTGGAGATTCCAGTCCAGAAGTTCTTCAGAGCCTTGAGATGCGTAATGTTCCAAGAGGCTGTTGTTGCCATCGTCTAAGAAAAGTGAAGCGATCCAATTCATATCTTCGAAGGGACAGTAATGTTCCTCGAATGTTGGAGCAGCAATTTGAATTGACAGGCAATCTGCGATGTTGTGAAAGGTCGGACGTTGCAGGAGATCTTTCCCTGCTGTGCAGAAATCCCATTCCGCTGCGGTTCCTTTTTGAATTGCGTTCGACATTGCTCCACTGCCAGAACAATCCAGTTCATGGTTTTCAAGATAATACATTACCTGCTGGATATCGGGAGCAATTGTTGGGATGTTGGCAAGGCATACATCCAATCACCAGTCAAATGGGCAAATTTTGCAATTAAACAATCGTTGTATGCATATTGCATAAGTGTAGATAAATGTTATGTTGTAGCTAGCTCCGATAATAGATAGAGGCAGGTAGCCGAAAACTTTTTCCGTTTTTTTACAGTATTGATGTAGCTTGGCGTAGAGGCGTATTCTGTCAGACACAGTTGTTACCACAGAGAGTGTAGCCATTTCTAGAAGTAGAATTAGTAGTAGGATGACCGCAAAGAGAGCGAGAATTGTGGACACTGTACCTGTTATTCCAGAGATGATCGAATGAATGTAGTCTGGTATTAAAAGAAGAACAGTTTGAAAGCATGTTAGAAGGCTGTAGGAGAGCGTGTTAAAAAAGTGTGCCAGACCTTGAGTGTGACATGTGTTGTAAATTGTGTAACAACTCACAAAGTGTAATGAGCGGGTTCGTATTTAAAAGGGAGTGTATTTTACTTGAAGTTTGTGGTATCTGCAGTCAATACATTTCTTTTGCAGAAGTGAGGGAGACAACTGTTCTGAACAAAAGCGCTTTTAGTTTGGTTTGTTTCTTGAAATCTGTTTTCAAACTAAGAATTGAAGGCCAAGTTGAAGTTTTGGAGTTAGTTTGTATGGGTGGGAATAGACATTGCCACACGAAGTTACTCTGTTTGAAACAGTAATGACATGCGGTTGGCCAGTTCACATTCCGTAGGAGTGCATGTTATTGAGAAGCAGATAACTGTCGTTAGAAAGCTGTGTGAATGTTAGTCGGATTGTGGGAGTTAGCGTGCTTTTAAGAAAGGACGCAAGGTTGGGGGCTGTAAGCTTAGAAGCGCTGTATAGTTGGACATTCTTAGATATTAATGAATGACTGTCATTGTGGTTGCACTTTTCACCTGTGAGAAAAACTTCGCATGCTATTCAAGACAGCGATATGTAAATGGGAGAAACCACTGCTTGTGAATAAACGCGCTGCTTTATATAATCACATACAACATGTGCACCTAGCAGACACAACTACACTACATACTGTGGGAAACCTGGCTAGCCATGTACACAAACTAAACATGGCATGGCACCTCTGCCTCACATGCAGAATGCGGGGAGAGATGGAAGCAAAGAATGTGCTAAGGTGGTAAGTAATTATCGATTATAAAAGTATAGAATGTAAAGTCTTGAGGGGATGTGCTGTACACAGTTGAGTATGCAGAGCACAGACATGTACATGTCAACATACACTGATGGTCTATTGAGTGAAGTGGATAGTGTACGCAACCATGATAGTACAGTCAGTAGGAAATATTACAGAATAGTAGCGTGTACATGCCTCCTCCCTTCCCCCTAAATGTTTAGGTTAGTGGGCTGGCTCGGCGTGCGCAAGGCTAGCGTAGGGGTTTGAAGAAGAGGCATGTTTCTCTGGGTTTGGTTCTCTTCCGGATTGGCGAACGAACGTGTCTGCCAGGTCTGCGGAGCTTACACCACCACGAGGCTAACGTGTGAGCGAAGGTGGCTGCGTGAATAATGCATTCAGCATGCTGGTATCTAGAAAGCGTAATGGTCGCTGCGACGCATATATGCTCCACAGTTCACCTTTCGACACCGCCGTATGTGAAAGAGGGCCCACCACGTGCCAGCGGAAGCTCCTGGGCCGAGGTCTGCGAGCTCGGAAGGCTCCTGAGATTAACACTGGCTACCGCGACACAGGCACACAGCGTCCAGCCTGAGGCCCACCACTGTGGAGTGCTCTGTATACTACTAACACAGTAGTCCGACAGGTACCAACAGTGGAACGGTGTTTTTGATACCATAGTGGACAATGTTAGAACTGTATCTGAGAGTGGAGATAAAGGTACTCTCTTTGACAAGTGCAACCAACTCTACGTCCCAACAGTGGAACGGTGTCTTGATCCCACAATGGAGGATGTCTGATATTACCTGGTGCTTGCTTTTCACAGAGTTCCCTCCGTTGAGGTGCATCAGACTCTGTGATTCCGTAGTTAACTGTTGCACATAATTATTGGGCTTGGTTGACTGCAGTCGCTGGACTACATTGTGGTATAGCAGGTCTGAACAGTGAAACGGGGTCTTAATTATATGTATGAGGATGCCAGAAGGTAGAGTTTGTGATGATTTCTGTGTACCCTGTCCGATGAGGTGCAAGCAACTCTAGGTCCCAACAGTGGAACGGTGTCTTGATCCCACAATTGACGATGTTAGAACTGTATCTGAGAGTGGAGATGGAGGTACTCCCTTCGATCAGCTGCAACCAACTCTAGGCCCCAACAGTGGAACGGTGTCATGATCCCATAATGGACGATGTTAGAACTGTATCTGAGAGTGGAGATGGAGGTAGTCCCTTCGACCAGGTGCAACCTGCTGTAAGTCCCAACAGTGGAACGGTGCCTTGATCCCACAATGAATGATGTTAGAACTGCATCTGAGAATGGAGATGAAGGTACTCCCTTCGACTAGGTGTAAGAAACTCTAGGTCCCAACAGTGGAACGATGTGTTGATCACACAATGGACAATGTCTGATATTACCTGTTGCTGGTTTTTCACAGAACTCCCTCTATTGAGTGCATCAGACTCTTTGCTTCAGTAGTTAACTGCTGCACATGGTTATTGGGCTAAGTTGACTGCTATCTCTGGAATACACTGCGGTACATCAGGTCCAAACAGTAAAACGGGGTCTTAATTCTATGATTGACGATGTCAGAAGTTAAAGTTTGTGACGATTTCTGTGTACCCTCTCCGATGAGGTGCAAGCAACTCTAGGTCCTACAAGTGGAACGGTGTCTTGATCCCACAATGGACGATGTTAGAACTGTATCTGAGAGTGGAGAAGGAGGTACTCCCTTCGACCAGCTGCAACCAACTCTAGGTCCCAACAGTGGACCGGTGTCTTGATCCCACAATGGACGATGTTAGAACTGTGGGGCATATTATCAAGCACAGCAATAAAATTATCGCCGCTTTAGTGGCAGAAAACTGCAGCTAAAGCGGCAATAATGGGCTTGACAATATGCCCTTCAGAATTCCAATAGAAACCCATGTTCCGGTGTCAACATGGGCTTCTATTGGAATTCTCAATGGCATAATTTCAAGCCCATTATAGCCGCTTTAGCTGCAGTTTTCTGCCGCTAAAGCGGCGATAATTTTAACGCCCGTCCTTGATAATATGCCCCTGTATCTGAGAGTGGAGATGGAGATACTCCCTTCGACCAGGTGCAACCAGCTGTAGGTCCCAACAGTGGAACGGTGTCTTGATCCCACAATGGACGATGTTAGAACTGTATATGAGAGTGGAGATGGAGGTAACCCCTTCGACCAGTTGCAACCAACTCTAGGTCCCAACAGTGGAACTGTGTTTTGATCACACAATGGACGATGTTAGAACTGTGGGGCATATTATCAAGCACGGCAATAAAATTATCGCCGCTTTAGCGGCACAAAACTGCAGCTAAAGCGGCGATAATGGGCTTGATAATATGCCCTTCAGAATTCCAATAGAAGCCCATGTTCTGGTGTCAACATGGGCTTCTATTGGAATTCTCAATGGCATTTTATCAAGCCCATTATCGCCGCTTTAGCTGCAATTTTCTGCCGCTAAAGCGGCGATAATTTGAACGCCCGTCCTTGATAAAAGGCCCCTGTTTCTGAGAGTGGAGATGGAGATAGTCCCTTCGACCAGGTGCAACCAGCTGTGGGTCCCAACAGTGGAACGTTGTCTTGATCCCACAATGGATGATGTTAGAACTGTATCTGAGAGTGGAGATGAAGGTACTCCCTTCGACCAGCTGCAACCAACTCTAGGTCACAACAGTGGAACAGTGTATTGATCCCACAATGGACGATGTTAGAAATGTGGGGCATATTATCAAGCACGGCAATAAAATTATCGCCGCTTTAGCGGCAGAAAACTGCAGCTAAAGCTGCGATAATGGGCTTGATAATATGCCCTTCAGAATTCAAATAGAAGCCCCTGTTCTGATGTCAACATAGGCTTCTATCAAAATTCTCAATGGCATATTATCAAGCCCATTATCGGCGCTTTAGCTGCAGTTTTCTGCCACTAAAGCAGCGACAATTTTTACGCCCGTCCTTGATAATATACCCCTGTATCTGAGAGTGGAGATGAAGATACTCCCTTCGACCAGGTACAACCAGCTGTAGGTCCCAACAGTGGACGGTGTCTTGATCTCACAATGGATGATGTTAAAACTGTATCTGAGAGTGCAGATGAAGGTAGTCCGTTCGACCAGCTGCAACCAACTCTAGGGGCCAGATGTAGGTGGCCGAAAATAGCCATTTACCGATCGGTAACGGCCGAATTCGGCCGTAACGACCGGTAAATGGCCATTGACATGTAGGGGCCCTAAAATGTTGTATTTTCGGAAATTTTACCGAATCGGTAATTTTATCGATTTGGTAATTTTACCGAAAATGCAAGATTTAAATGTGGGTAGCCAATTTTCCATTGGCACATGGCTTTCAGAATCGGTATTTTACCATGGAATATAAATCCATGGTAAAATACCGATTCCTGTGTACATGCACATCTGTGCATGTACACATGTGCCATGTGACAGACAGATGTGCCCTTAGGGCATGTCTGTGTGCCACATTGCACACATGCCCGTTTTGGGGGTGCTAGAGGGTGTCAAAGTGACACCCCCTGCACCCTTGACAAATTCTGTATTTACCGATTCGGTAAATACCGAATCGGTATTTGAATTGAATCCTATGGGCTTCAAGGCCCATATGATTCAATAGCAAATACCAATTCGGTTTTTACCGAATCGGTAAATACCGAATTTTTAAGGGATCGGAAAAAAATCCAGATGTTGGTACCTACATCCCATTTACCGATTTTGAAATACCGAATCGGTAAAATTCGGTAATATTCGGTATTTCAAAATCGGTAAATGTGATTTACCTACATCTGGCCCCTAGGTCCCAACAGTGGAACAGTATCTTGATCCCACAAAGGACAATGTCCAATATTACCTGCTGTTTTCTTTTCTCAGAAGTTCGTGTGTTGAGGTGCATCACACTCTGTTCTTCCATAGCTAACTGCTGCACATGATTATTGGGCTTGGTTGACAGTAGTTGGTGGAGTATACTGTGGTACATTAGGTGCGAACAGTGAAATAGGGTATTGATTGTATGATTGAGGATGTCATAAGTTAAAGTTTGTGAGGATTTCTGTGTACCCTCTGTGAGCAGGTGCAACCAACTCCGTGCTTTTGAACCGAATGGTATGTGGCTGTGAGGTGTTAATGACCACTGCATCTGTTCTAGACTGTGGTTCGCAGGGTTCACAATTTACATTGAGTGGTGATTGTTTAAATACAGAATCCAGTAGTTAAGTAATTAGAACGTCTATTGAAACATGCACAATATTGTTTTATTAGAACATTGGAATGTTGGGAGCTCCATTGAAAACAATGGAGTAGCTCCGTTCTTATAATGTTTTGTATAAGCCTGGAGCTGCAACATTGCAAAGTTTTTTTGTTCACAGCTCTGGCTGTGAACAAATGCTTCAGGGGGCCTGAAGGGATTCCAATCCGCTTGCGCTCTCTTAAGGCTTTGCTTTATTTGTTAGAACATTCTATCCTCTAGTGGAAGAATGTTCAAGTAGCCTTATAGCCCTTTGTAGCTGGGCTATAGTGGCTATTAAAGTCCCTCTCCCTTGTTAAAGGCCCTCGCCTTCAGCTTGGGCCTTTAATGTTGGAGAGGGCCTTTAATAGCTGGTATAGCCTGCTACGGCA
Organism: Lissotriton vulgaris; assembly: GCF_964263255.1. Lineage (NCBI taxonomy): Eukaryota > Metazoa > Chordata > Amphibia > Caudata > Salamandridae > Lissotriton > Lissotriton vulgaris. Next base: position 409,516,624 of record NC_141695.1, read on the forward strand.
GGCTATAAGGTTATAGTATACTTGGTTGAATACATTTTTTTCGATGAGTAACAGGTTTAGTACAATGACCACGTTCATCTTTAAAGTCAAAAGGAATAGTGAATAGAGTAGGCTGTGGACAGATGAAATCTGCAATTCGAATTGTTTTGAGGTGTGCAGCAGTGTGTGGCGTGCAGAAGTGTGAGGGTTGCAGCAGTGTGTGGTGTGCAGTAGTGTGTGGCGAGCAGCAGTGTGAGTCGTGCAGCAGTGTGTGGCGTGCAGCAGTGTGAGGCATGCAGCAGTGTGTGGCGTGCAGCAGTGTGTGGCGTGCAGCAGTGTGTGGCATGCAGCGTGCAGCAGTGTGTGGCTCGCAGCAGTGTGCGGCGTGCAGCAGTGTGTGGCATGCAGCAGTGTGAGGCATGCAACAGTGTGAGTTGTGCAGCAGTGTGTGGCATGCAGCAGTGTGTGACGTGCAGCAGTGTGAGGTGTGCAGCAGTGTGAGTAATGCAGCAGTGTGCAGCGTGCAGCAGTGTGAAGGGTGCAGCAGTGTGAGGCATGCAGCAGTGTGAGGTGTGCAGCAGTGTGAGGCATGCAGCAGTGTGAGGTGTGCAGCACTGTGTGGCATACAGCAGTGTGTGGCATGCAGCAGTGTGAGGCGTGCAGCAGTGTGAGTTGTGGAGCAGTGTGAGTCGTGCAGCAGTGTGCAGCGTGCAGCAATGTGAGGGGTGCAGCAGTGTGAGGTGCAGCAGAGTAAGGCATGCAGCAGTGTGTGGCGTGCAGCAGTGTGTGGCGTGCAGCAGTGTGTGGTGTGCAGCAGTGTGTGGTGTGCAGCAGTGTGAGGCGTGCAGCAGTGTGAGGCGTGCAGCAGTGTGCAGTGTGTGGCGTGCAGCAGTGTGTGGTGTGCAGCAGTGTGAGGCGTGCAGCAGTGTGAGGCGTGCAGCAGTGTGCGCCGTGCAGCAGTGTGAGTGGTGCAGCAGTGTAAGTAATGCAGCAGCGTGCAGCAGTGTGAGGCGTGCAGCAGTGTGAGGCATGCAGCAGTGTGAGTCATGCAGCAGTGTGAGGCGTGCAGCAGTGCGTGGCATGCAGCAGTGTGAGGCGTGCAGCAGTGTGAGGCGTGAAGAAGTGTGGGGCATGCAGCAGAGTGAGGCGAGCAGCAGTGTGAGTCATGCAGCAGTGTGAGTAATGCAGCAGTGTGCAGCATGCAGCAGTGTGAGGCATGCAGCAGTGTGTGGCGTGCAGCAGTGTGTGGCATGCAGCAGTGTGTGGCCTGCAGAAGTGTGAGGCGTGCATTAGTGTGTGGCGTGCAGCATTGTGTGGCGTGCAGAAGTGTGTGGTGTGCAGCAGTATGAGGCGTGCAGCAGTGTGTGGCGTTCAGCAGTGTATGGCGTGCAGCAGTGTGTGGCGTGCAGCAGTGTGTGGCGTGCAGCAGTGTGTGGCGTGCAGCAGTGTGAGGCGTGCAGCAGTGTGAGGCATGCAGCAGTGTGAGGCGTGCAGCAGTGTGAGGCATGCAGCAGTGTGAGTCATGCAGCAGTGTGTGGCGTGCAGCAGTGTGAGGTGTGCAGCAGTGTGTGGCATGTAGCAGTGTGTGGCGTGAAGAATAATGCTGGCTTACAAATGCGGGGAAGATAGACTAAAACAAAACCCAAAACATCGTCTGACGCCGAAAACAAATCTGTTACTGGGCTGTAGCTGAAACTAAATAAAGGTGACTTCGTACATTATGGGAATGCTTGCATGCTGATTAAAGCCCAGGCCATGGTTGAAGAAGCAGCACAGACGTGCTACGTTTATAGGAGGAGTGGTTCTGCCTTTTGTTAACGACACCGTGCAGTGGCCACAGTTAATGTGTGGCGCAGAGTGGCAGCACGTCGTGGAGCTTCAGAGCAGAGTCAGCTCTCGCAAACAGAAATTCCTCTGTTGTCTCTGTGTTTATTTCGGTTGTAATGCAAGGAAAACCAAGTTTAAGATGGAAGGACTAGCGCATTGTCGCATGTACCTATGTGGATACTAATCAGGAAATACGATTAAAAATGTAAATGGTCTGGTGTGAAAGATGAAGCGGGCGGCCGTGAAGAGGCGCTGCGCTGATTAAGGGAAAGGAAACACGAACACTTGCATGCAGAGCTTATAATGGGAGAAGTTTGTATGCCACAAGTAATCATGGTAATCCATGGGGGTGAACAAATAACAACAAGCTCTTGGCATTGCTGTGTTGTTGTAAATAGTTGGGTTAAACCCACGTAGTCAGTGGGACCTGGGTGAATAGTCGATATATGTATAAAGGGGTCCCAGACCAAGCATACAATCACTTATTCATAATCACACAATTAAGTTGAATTGATCCAAAACAGATGAGGGTGCATAGTGTTTTTATTCTCACCGCACCATTAGCCATTCAATGATTGAAGAATCAATAATAATATACACAAAATTAAATGCGCCCACAAGGGGAAAGGAGAGAGTGCAAGGGAAAAACACATTTCTGATAGTTATACATCACTAATCAGATTCCATATGCATAAATCCACAAGTCAAATCATAAATGCCATTGATCCACATACGAGAGGTCAAATAAAATATGCATATATCAACGTAACGAAAAAACGTGGTCCGTGACAGGGCTGGGGCTTTTTTCGGTTGTTTTTTGCTGGGACCTTTTGCGATTGTCGTTATCCGTATCTCACCACAGCGGGATAGTAGAAAATAGGGGTAGATTGGTTCCAGCTCCTTTATCAATAACGCGGATGTTTCAAAAATATCCGTAAAGTGAAAAGATCACTCTGCAATCCGAAAGGATTAAGCTATTCGCGGAGCGTGCGAGCCAGCGTCTCACCGCGTCTGCTGCAACCAGGAAGTGTTGCAAAAAGCCCCAGCAAAAAACAACCGAAAAAAGTCCCAGCCCTGTCACGGACCACGTTTTTTCGGGCCGCCTTTTGTCTTCCTAACAGGAATCAGCCCCACTTTACCCCCTACCTTCCCCTCACGTCCTGACGAAGACCCGCGCAGTAAGGGATTACTGTCCTACATTTTCTGGGTCGAAACGTAGACATTCATCTACAACCAAGAACTCCTAACATTAGCTTGATAGATTCAGCAACCTAGGAGTCTCTTCTACCAAAAAGTTTTGTTGATATATGCATATTTTATTTGACCTCTCGTATGTGGATCAATGGCATTTATGATTTGACTTGTGGATTTATGCATATGGAATCTGATTAGTGATGTATAACTATCGGAAATGTGTTTTTCCCTTGCACTCTCCCCTTTCTCCTTGTGGGCGCATTTAATTTTGTGTATATTATTATTGATCCTTGGCATTGCTGTGGCGGGGGTGGGGGAGCGGAGCGGGAGCGCATTCCTTTGAAGTCTGATGCGGGGGAGCGGATCCTTTGAAGTCTGATGGAGGCACAGGCAAATGGTGGTGTGACGTGGGGGTGTGACGTGGCTGGTTTGTGCACACGCGTAGCTCACATGAACTGTGCGTGATCCGCAAGTTTGGTAGAGTTTTTGAAGCGCTTACTATAATTCTCGCCTATCTATCCCTGCGGGATAAAATAGTTGAGACCTAAAAAATTTGCTCACTACAATTCACCCACTTTATTTTGTCCCACTTCAGTCCAAAACTATCTGCCCCTCTCCAATCCACCCTACTCCAATCCACTCCACTCCACGCCACTCTGCCCAACTCCAAACCACCCCAATCCAAACCGCCTCATTCCAATCCAATTCACCTCACCTACTCCATCCCAAATCACCCTACTGCAGTCCACTACAATCCAGCCCAATTCAATCTAAACCACTCCAGTCCTATCCACCTCACCTCAATCCAATCCACCACACTCCCTCCCCAATTCACCCCACTCCAACCCCCTACAATCCAGCCAACTCCAACCCAAAACAATCTGCCTCACTCCAATCTACCCACTCCAATTCAAAACAATCTGTCCAACTCCAGTTCAAAACAAGTTGTCCCACTCCAATCCAAAACAATCTGCTTCACTCCAATCTGCTTCACTCCAATCCAAAACGTAGTGCCCCACTCCAGTCTGCCCCACTCCAATTCAAATCAATCTGCCCCAATCTAGCCCACCCCACTCCAATTCAACCCACCTCACTCCAATCCAATCCACCCCAACCAGCCAAATCCAGTCTACCCCCTCCAATCCACCCCACCCCACTCCAATCCAATACAATCAACCTCAATCCAATCCACCCCATCCCAATCCAATTCGCCCCACCACAATCTAACCCATTTCGCTGCAGTCCATTCTTTTCCACTCCACTCCAATCCACCCCACCCCACCCCATGCCAATCCAATCCACCCCACTCCAATTCACCACACTCCATTCTACCCCATTCCAGTCCAGCCCACTTCAATCCAATCCACCCCACCCCACTCCACCCCCCTCTAGTCCTCCTCAAACCAATCCCCGGCCTAATTTTATTCCATCCCACTTCAATCTAATGCACCCCATCCAAACCACCCCACTACAATCCACCACATCCTACCCAAATCCAACCCACCCCACCCCAGTTCAGTCTACCCCACTCAATCCAATTCATCCAACCCACCACACTCCAATCCACCCACTCTAATCCACCCAGCTCCAATGCAATCCATCCCCCAGTCCAGTCCACCCCCTCCACTCCAATTCACCCAACTCAAAGCCACCCTACTCTAATCCAACCCACCCCAAACCAATCTAATCCACTCCAATCCACCCATGCAAATCCACCCACTCCAATACACCCTACTCCACTCAATCCAACTCACTCTACCCATATCCAATCCACCCCAAACTACTCCCAGTCCAATCCACCTCACTACCTCAATCTATTCAAACCCACTCCACCCTGTTCCCCACATCACTCCACTCCACTCTACCCCACTCCACCCCATGACGCTGCACTCTATGACACTCTGTGCCACTGAACCCTACTTCCCTCTACTCAACTCTGTGACACTCTACGCCGATTATTTCACCATACGACACTCAACTCCAACAAATCCAATCTACGACACTCAACTCCCCCCACTCCACTCTACGACATCCACGCCACTAACTTTTATGCCTGCTAAACAGCAGCACCCTGGTATACAACGTGGCAAAACCACATTGCCCAAACCAATAGCTCTTGTACAGGCGAGACCTGTTGGCTTTGCTAATGCTCGTTTTTATTACCAATCCAACTTGAATTGACAACTAAAATTAGTCATTTTGGCGCATGCATGCTTGTAGTGCTGCGCTGTGCTGCCTATAAAATAAAGCAGACAGCCGCATGTGGATTTTTTTTCGTTTTTTTAAGTCCATGCTGCACAGTATCAGGATACTGCACAGAATGGCTGTAACCACTGACAAAACCAATAAGACCCAAAGGCAAAATATATTGTCCTTGCCAGTGCTTGTTATTTTATGTTATTCTTTCTCAGTTTCAGAGGTACTGCGAAATAAAGCTGGGCAGAGTTGAAATATATGAGAACAAATACATAAATACAATTAAAACGTGAACTAGGCTCACTAGGGCCCCAAGTCAAGAGGAGAGCTAAATTCAATAAAAACAGGAACAAATGAGGAAAAAAACTGGGGCATGGTGCACTTAGGTACCAGTTGCTGGCCACTTACCACGTATTTCTACCATGGCCCCCAAAGTTCAACACTTGTTGCCTGCATTCTGCTGGATAGGTTTATAACTGAATGAAAGCAGACCACCTCAAAGCCACGTTTATGGGTCTTGCATACGGGTGTTGGTCACAGATTTGAGGAGAGGGAGTTGTTTGTTTTGATTGGCGGAGGGGTTGTTGTGCATTGGATTGCATTGGACGCGGACATTATTTTCGAGTCCTCAGGGCAAGTGTCTGCTAAAGACAAGTGTAATATTTTGTAGCAAACGTTAATAATTTAACTTAAACCAAAGTGCTATCATCTAGAGAAGAGAAAGACTCACATAAACGTAAAGTATTAGTTGAGGGTCTGATTGACCACCGAGGAATGAGACACTTCGTTCAATAGGTGAAACTCGCATGCCTGCTTTTGTGTAAGGGAGATTGATGCATCGCTTTAGATGAGACAGATCAGAGTGTCATAAGCGGAGCTGGGATTCATTACAGACTAGAAACCTAGCAGGGTTACCATTCAGATTAGACTTCCTGTGGTCCCTTTATCTAACTACTCCCCCCGCCCCACAACCCGGCAATGTCCGTGTGTGTGCAGCTTCTTCCAAAAAGACACATGCTGTAAGGAAACACTGCAGGGCTCCCCCCGCCCTCTCACACACATGCTGCGAAGGAGAGGGGCAGGCATTCTTCCATCCTCCCTCTGCCGCCCCCCACGTACTGTAAAGCTGCTGACTGGCTGGGACGCACGCCTCCCCTCCACCCCTACCCCTGGCAGTCTGAGCTCAGACTTTTCCCCACCCTAGGCCTCTGGGATAATTCAAGCTTTTATTAGTTTCACATGTTGGCAGGGTTTCTTGCTCTGCTGAGAGCCAAGGTGCATCCCGATCGAGCAGCGCGGGGCTGGGTGGGGGTGGGCGCGAGCCATGTTATCTGGTTGCCCCCAATAGGCCTTCTACATTCCTGTTCTGTGACTAAGAGGAAACGGAACAGCCAATCAGAGAATATGAAGCCCCCTCCTTTTCCACTCCAGCGAGGAAGTGTCCTGCCTTCCTCAGGTTTCTCTCTGCTAGGTGCTTGATTCGTCAGGACCCGGTGTTTAGGGAGGGCTGGGCGCTCAGGTCTCCCTCAATTCCATGGGGTCTCCCTCAACTCGATGGGGTCACACCCTGACTGTTTAACACTTCTCTATGAAATGGATACAATTACATCGCGAATTCCGGATTCTCAGCATAATTGGCAAGCGGCCCCAGATCATGTATGACACGGCCAGCCAGTCACGGGTTTTGAGCCAGACATCCTCTAGCAGCTAGGATTTGTGTGCCCATGTAATGTTTAAAAAAAAGTTAATGTTTAAAAAAGTCCACGCACATCCTACAATGACGCAGTAATCACAGCCACTAAAATGCTGGGGTAGTGGAAGTGGTTAAACAAAAAGGTGGTTCTGTTGGGTAAGACAAATTACTTTGAAGCTGCTATTAATGCAATCAAGGATAAACACTCTCCAATAAACACAGTATTTAAGAACAAATTGCTTAAATAAAAAAGTCGTGAGATCAAGTGATTATAGTATGTATTTTATATCAGAATTACTTCAATCAATGATAACATACAATGCACGGCAAGACTGTCAGAATTAGTGGTAAAGTGCAATCATGTGACATTAGTGTACAGTGTTCAACAGGTGAAAAATATATGCAGTGGGGACAGTTTCATATAGATAGATATATACAAGTGTTTCTTTGGCCAAATACTGATTTACAGCCAAGGACTCATATTCTTCCTATTGGAATCCTGGTGGTACAGGACCTATGACAAGCGTAGACGTTTTGGGGCAGATTTATGTTAACTGGCGCATCCCCATGGATGCGCCAGTTAACGTGCAGCACAGTGCGCCACAGCTCCGCCACCCATGGTGCGCCGCATTTATAATGCGGAGCACCATGGTGCAAAAACGGCACAGATGCGTGACGCATCTGTGCTGGAAATGTGGCGCATTGCTGGAGTTGCGTCACAAGCGCGACGCAGCTCCAGCAAGGCTCGGGGGTACACCATCTGCACAATGCTGCGTCAATACCTACGCCTGCTTCAAGCAGGCGCAGGGTTTTGACGCAGCATTGCCCTGAAAGTGACTGAGTGAAATCTCATAGATTTCACTAAGCCACTTTCAGGAGGCGTTCCTGCGCAGTGCTTTACAACGTGACGCATCTCCTAGATGCATCACGTTGTAAATAGGGCGCATTGTTTGCCCGGCAGTTGCGTCAAATAAAGTGACGCAATTACGGTGCAAAGAGGCGCAATGGCCTCATAAATCTGCCCCTTTGACCCTAATGTGCCCCAATGGGTGGTTGCTGCGGGTCTTTCTCAAGACAGGGATGTAGGTGGGTAATGGTTTGTGTTTCAGACCGGGACTCTCAGCCTGAATCAGCGTGGCGCAATGGCCAATGTATCCGTAATTTAAGAAAGAATTAATTTGGCGCGGGCGGAGGTGCGGTGTCCCTTCCGTCGGCTGCATACAGTCAATGCTGCCGGCTCCACCTTTCAGTGTAGTAATGAGCTGTTTGCAGGGGCGTTCATGCGGGGATCTCGAAACGTCGACGCTTGTCATAGGTCTAGTACCACCAGGATTCTAATAGGAAGAATAGGAGTCCTTGTCTGGAAATCAGTATCTGGCCAATGAAACACTTGTATATATCTGTATATATGAAACTGTCCCCACTGTACATATTTTTCACCTGTTGAACACTATACACTAATGTCACGTGATTGCACATTACCACTAATTCTGACAGTCTTGCCGTGCATTGTATGTTATCATTGAATGAAGTAATTCTGATATAAAATACATAGTATAATCACTTGATTTCACGACTTTTTTATTTAAGCAATTTGTTCTTAATTACTGTGTTTATTGGAGAGCATTTATCCTTGATTGCATTAATTGCAGCTTCAAAATATTTTGTCTTACCCAACAGAACCACCTTTTTGTTTAACCATTAATTACCCAGGTTCTGAGGGACACAGGGTTACTCCTTTTCGTTAATTGGGTAGTGGAAGTGACATCATGCACACATTGATCTCCTGATGACATCACAGGGTTCCAGCTGTTAGCTCATAAACAAATCCTATTTTTTCCTGGGGAGTGGCGGAGAGAGGGGCAGGGGATCATCAATGTGTGGAAATAACAAAATAAATAGGCCTTCCAACACACTGTTCCTGCTGTAGTCTTATTCACCAGTGACACCATGTGTCACATGGGCAGTGCCAGGGAGTACCAGAGTGCAACATGGAGGTAGGAACTTCTGTACTTCATGACTCTAATTAACTTCCATCGTGCAGTATGGCATAAAGCAAGGAGTGCAACTACAAAGAAACCTGGGGGTCTAAACAGCAAAAGAGACAAGCATGTACTCAAAAAACCATAAGAATCAGTAAGTCATCAAAGTACTAATGAGAATAACTAAATGGTCTTTTATAGAGGTAATAGTCCAACGCATGTAACCACCAGCAAAAGTAGGTGAGACCCAAGATCCAGAGATGGATTACCATCAAAATCTTGTTAGTGATCTTATTTTCTCATCTGGTCATCCACAGGGTTGGACTGGGGTGTCTCTAGATCATTGAGACTACATCCAGATCCGCCTGGTAGGACTGGGGTCAAGCCCACAATTGTGGGCTTGACCCCACTTTGTTGACTTACTTTGATGACTTACTGATTCTTATGGTTTTTTGAGTACATGCTTGTCTCTTTTGCTGCTTAGACCCCCAGGTTTCTTTGTAGTTGCATTACGTGTATCAGGGGATGACAACCTGGGCAGGTCTCTAAATTCCCTTAGACCCTCCAACCCCCGTTTGTGTTTTCATAAAGCAAGGAGTATCAGATTTTTTTATTTACCAATAACTTTTAGAACTGAAACTTTTTATGTGCTCTGATTGCAAAACATAGAGGACCTGATTCACAAAGGGCCTCCACACTAATGGCGGAGGCCACACAGTCGTAGGGGATTTTCGGGGTGGAATCTCAGCAATGAGAGATTCCGTCCCACGTGCAAAGAGGAGATTCCGTCCTAAGTGCGGAGAGGAGATTCCGCTCCGAGTGCGGAGAGGAGATTCTGCCCCAAGTGCAAAGAGGATATTCTGCCCCGAGTACGGAGAGGAGATTCGGCCCGAGTGCGGAGAGGAGATTCCGCCCCACATGCGGAGAGGAGATTCTGTCCAAGTGAGGAGAGGAGATTCCGCCCCACATGCGGAGAGGAGATTCTGTCCGAGTGCGGAGAGGAGATTCTTCCCGAGTGCGGAGAGGAGATTTTATTACAGGACCGGAGGCTTCTGAGTATGGTTTCTTTCTATTTATTGCCACTCACAGCAGCTAATGAAAACGTTTTTTATTATGTAAAATACGACATTTCCCATGATGCATACAGTAGACATCACATCCTGAAAGACCCTAGAAGAGGCACCAAAACCGAAAATCATCCTCCTTCTTTGCTGCTCACGCAGGAAGTTAAGTGCCCAAAAAGTTTATTACTGATTACTGATTGATTGATTGTACTTTGGATGATTTAAATAAGGTTTATATGCGCCACTTGTGTACGCGTGCTGATGCATTTAACAGTTTGCCTTTGATGTGCGTGTCTCGCGCAGCAGAGTTAAATAGCGCACTGTTGTATCTAAACTGTCCGCGTATTTCTACCTTCACTGTTGGCATTTCATGTGCGCGTCTCTTGCTGCAGCATTAAGCCCTTGATTCAAGCCCGTGCACCGCGCTGTGCTTTTAGCGTGCTAACACTCACCTCACTCCCGCGTGGTAGCGGGAGTTTTCATCCATGCGGGCGGCCCGGTCGGGCTGTTTGAAGGTTCCCGCTAGGCTTTGTGCATGCAGCGCTGCCTTCGACAGCATATACATTCTATTGATAGACGTGGCAGGCTTCCCTCATTACCGATGCGTCTCTAAGAGCCTTCATTGTTCGATCCCTCATGCGTAGTCCAATTGAGCTAGTTTCTGGTGGAACTGGGCTATGCACAAAGTTTCTTGACCCTGATCTGCTCCGGAGCTCACTTGCTCGGAGTGTATTTGCAAAGAGAGATCACTTATACGCCTGAGGTGGCTGAAAAAATTCTCAGACCTTGGAGTGTGCACAGGCTCCTGAAAACTCTGATCTCTGGGTCTCCCTACGCCCTGTGGGCTGAAACATTTTATATACAGCTTTCAGCTGAGGAGCTAGGCATTTGTTAGTTGTGCTCTGGGTTGGCTCCTCCTTTACTCCTCTTCAGTCCAGCACTCAGATCCTACCCTGTTATGGAGGACTGGGTCAGCTATGAGGATGATAACCTTTATGAGGAGGAAGTGTCTACCCCTTCCTTTGAAGATAACATTGTGGAGGCTCTCGGTGCTACTGTTCAAGAGTCAGTGAATAAGGTAGTGGAGAAGGCAGTCCCTGGGTCTATGCAGCAAGCTTTAGCTGCTGCATTGAAGCCCATAACCAAGCAACTAGAGCGTTTCGCCAAAACGTCATGGCTTTTCTAACCCTACAGAACAGGCTAAGGATACCACGGGCAGTGGCCCCCAATCCAAATCTTGGCCCCATGTTGACACTCTTTCCTCGCTTCCTTCCTCTAGTAAGGCTAAGCACTTGGACTTGGATATGGACATAGACATGGATACCATGGTGACTGACACCCCTGCCGAGGCACCCCCGAAAAAGAAGACTAGGAAGTCAAAGCACGTGGAGCAAGACCTAACCCAAACTATGTGCGCTCCGTTCACTTTTAATCCGGCAGACATAGTCCACCCTAGGTCTTTGGACTGGGCTCCGCCGCCGGAAGTTGCGGCGTACCTACATGATAATCTCAGCGGGAGCTTTGATAAGGAGGTGCGTAATAGGTTATGCTCAGAATGTCCCAGACCCGACATCCCGGACAAGGTGGCAGAAACCCCAGATATCGACCCTAGCCTACTTACCTTCCTCAAGAAATTTGCGAAGGACCCAAAGAAAGGTATGGATCGGGACTGGCGAGGCTGTTAGGACAAACTGCTGGATGTGGCAGCCCCTCTCGCTAAAATCCTAGAAATGGCCTTGCAGGTGCAGGAGGGGAGATAGCCATTACTACGCGGGCTTTACACCGCGCTACCATTACGATGCAGCCATCATAACGCAAGTCGTTACAATGACTTGCGCTGGATGGCGCTATATACTAAGGAATAGTATAATTTACTATTCCAACACCTTCCCTACTGTTACGTAGGCTGGGATTGGAATAGTAAATTATACTATTCCTAAATCCAGCGCCTACAGCGCAAGTCGTTGTAACGACTTGCATTGTGATGGATGCGTTGTAATGGTAGCGCGGGGTAAAGCCCTCGTTGTCATGACATACATCCGCGCAGGAGACGGCCACTGTGGTTGATCCGGATGTACTGGCAGGGTGTACCCAGCGAGCCATTTGCCTCTTAGGCAACCCAAACTGTGCGCTATCCACAGAACATCGCAAATCACGCCTTAAGCGTATGGACTCTAACCTCACAGATTTGGCGGCAGCGGAACCAGGGCCCCTAGCGGAAGGTAATCTCTTCGGAGAACGCTTCGTCAAGGATGTCTCCAAGTGCGTGGGCACATTCACAATGCTGGATAAGGCCCAGTCTGGTATTAAGTGAACTTTTCAAGCTGGCCTTTTTCGACGGGCTGGGCGAGACCGAGGATGCTCGCCAGGCCGCAATTACTCCCAAGGTCCTCAAGGAGGAGACTATGGAAGGTGTCGCGGAGAGTGGGATTTCACTTGTGGTGGAACATTCTATCCTACCAGACAACGCTTCCAAGCCCCAGACTCTGCAGGTGAGTGCTCCAGACAACTTTCTGATACCATTGCGGGGTCGCACTCAATTTTTCTATCACAGTTGGTTTCGAATTTCTCAGGATGCATGGATTTTGCAGACAATTCAGGTGTTCCATTTAGAGTTCTACCAGACACCTTATCAAGTCAAACAACCTAGACAGCTTTCAAGCCGATGATAGCTCAACGACGAGACCAAGGCATTTGCATGATAGTTTATCTAGACGACATTCTCATCATGGCGCAATTTGCGACGTTAGCAGCTCATCACTTACAAATGACCATAACTACTTTGCAAAATCTGTGTTTCGTCATCAACGAATCTAAGTCAGCTCTTATCCCATCCCAGAAGGTAGATTTTCTTGGGTTCATCATAGATTATCGGACAACCCAGTTGAGCTTTCCCCGCCCCATACTGAAACTCATCAGGAAGGAGCTGAACACGCTGTTATCCAAACAGACAGTTTCACTCAGAGTGATTCCCAGGATAGTGGGTCTTCTGGCATCCTCCATACAAGCAATCTTCCCGGGACCCCTTTATTATCGGGCCCGTCAAAGGTTAAAGATCCTTCATCTTCAGAAAGGTCTTGCCTACACGGACATTGTCCCTCTCTCCCAGGAAGCGCAGGAAGAGATAAAGTGGTGGCTAGGCCACGTGGAGATAAAGTGGTGGCTAGGCCACGTGCACAAGATAGGATGCACGCCTATCTTGTGCATCCTCCTTCAGATGGACAACATATTGGCGGTGAGGTACATCAACAAATTAGGAGGCACGAGGTCCTCTCTGCTCGCAGTGATAGCGAAGGAATTTTGGCATTACTGCCTCAGTCATCAGATATCGGTGATAGCCGAATACATTCCGGGACAGTCCAATGTAGTAGCGGACTGGAACTCCCGTCATCTCAAGGATTACAGTGATTGGAAACTCCATCCCCAGATAGTCAGATGGTTGCAAGCGATATGGGGCAGTTGTGAGATCGACCTATTTGGGTCCAGACTGAATCGTCAGTTGGAGAAGTTCTTCAGCTGGAGACCAGATCCGTTAGCTCTGGCGACAGATGCTTTTTCTCAGGACTGGTCCAAGGGCCTGAATTATGCCTTCCCCCATTCATATTGATTCCTAGGCCGACTACCCAGGTATCTTGCCATCGGGCGGAAGTAATCTTGGTAACTCCTATGTGGAAGCCACAACCTTGGTTCCCAGTATTACCGGAGATGAGCTGCGACTACCCCAGGATGATTCTGTCACCCTCGACAACGCTCCAGGGCCCTCATGGAGAAATTCACTCGATGATGCTATTGGGACAGTTGTCTCTGCTGGCCTGGAGACTTTCAGCCAAAGATGGGAATTGCCAGGACATTCGGACACAGCTGTGTCTTTCAAAAAACAAGCCTGGGCTCCCTCCATATGGGTTTGTTGGTGCGTGGAACAATACGTGGATCCTGTGGGGGTATATTTACCCCATATTGTAAACTTTCTGTCTGAAAAAGCCTCAGAAGGTCTGGTGTACCGTTCGGTTAACAATTTTCGGTCGGCCATCTCAGCTGGACATTCTCAGATTGATGGCAAGCCGGTAGGTATGCACCCAGTGATTTGTAAGTCACTAAAAGGCATTCGGGTTGCGAATCCACCTAAACCTAAATATTCCTCTCTGTGGAACGCATCTCTAGTTCTTTCCTTATTGGACAAATAGCCATAGAATGAGATGTTAACTCGGAAAAAACTTTCGTGTAAGTTAGCGATGCTCTAATGCCTTTCTGCATGTAGGCTGTCTTCTGATGTGAAAGCTCTGGACATTACAAGTAGAGTATTTACTCCGGAAGGAGTTTCATTCAATAGCACAGCTCAAACTAAGAACTTGTCGAGAAGTGTTGACTATCATGCTTTCCCTGGTAATGCAAAATTATGTGTAGTTCAATGTCTAAAAGCTTATGAACAATGTACAAGATCTTTACGACCTAATGGTGTGGTTCAGTTGTTAATTGCTCTGCAGAAGCCATACAAACCAGTCTCTGCGGCTACAATAGCCAGATGGTTGAAATATATCTTGAAAGAGGCGGGTATTGATACCCAAGTGTATGGACCGCATTCTGTGCGCGGAGCTATGGCCTCCAAATCTTTTCTGTTTGGTTCTACTTTTCAGGATATAATGCGGTCTGCTGAATGGTCTTTGGAATCTACTTTTGAACAGTTTTATTATAAACCGGTGGGTGATATAGCCTCAGTTGTTTTTGATAAGCGTTAAACTAGCATAATCAGAAGCCTCCAATCCTGTAATAGAATAAAAAAGTAGCTAGCATTCGCGCCAAGAATTTTCAATTCTATTAAGGATACGGAGGCGAGAATGATCCCATCCAGTTATATTACAAAGAATTGTAATGTTTACCCACCCATATGTATTTATATTCTGTTTAAGCAGAAGTTACGGGTCTTCCTGTGTTTCATTCCTTTCAGGTTCCGAGAAGAAGATGGATTAAGAGTTCTTTTGCTTAAGAAGACGTCACTTTCCAGTTGGTTTGGTTCTTCCATGTTGGAGGATGTTATTTGGACTTAAGTTATTGTTATTGGACTTTTACTGTTCAAACAAAGAATGAGGAAGATTTCCGTTTATGGTGGCTCTTATAGGGTCTTTAAGGATGTGATGTCTAGTGTATGCATCATGAGAAATGTAGTTTGTTTACATAATAAAAAAACTTTTCATTTGCTGATGTGAGTGGCAATAAATAGAAAGAGAAAGCATAATCCTTGCCTCCGTGTCCTTAATAGAATTGAAAATTCTTGGCGCGCATGCTAGCTAATTTTTTATTCTGCCTCGAGTGCATATAGGAGATTCCGCCCCACGTGTGGACAGGAGATTCCGTCCCGAGTGCGGAGAGGAGATACTGCACCAAGTGTGGAGAGAAGATTCTGCCCGAGTGTGGAGAGGAGATTCCGCCCGAGTGCGGAGACTCCCCCATGACTGAGGGGCCTCCACCACCCGTGCAGATGCCTTTTGTGAATCAGGACCTATGTTTTTTCCAGTTTTTCATTAACCATATGTTGTTAAAAAAGGGTTGTTTGGGTAGAAATACATTCTTAATACTAAAGCCAACCCCAACCACTGTGGTACGTTTAAAATCCTGACATTGTTCTTCTCCAGACCAAACACTCCTAAAATATGCGGCCTAATAGCATGGATGGCATGTGATTCCCTACACCTTGTAATCCTCATTGTTTTATCTAACATTTTACATAGTCTGACACATGTATGATTAAAAGTCTTTTTATAATGTGTGTGTAGTAATGTGCTCTGACACCCTAATCTGATATGAGTAGCCGTATAAAACAAATATAATACATGTGAAGAGGTACTGCAGAGAGACAAGGGGTACTATTGGAGGGGATAGTGCGGGAATTCATGGAGAAAGAGGTCATTGGGGAGTGCCAAAAAGGTTAGAGGATATTATTACGTTTTTTAAAAACTTAAACAATAAAGCATTGATTGATTGATTGATTGATTGATTGAGTGCCAAAAAGGATTGTCCTATCGGTCACCACCAGCAATAAAGACAGCCCAATTACTCCCATTTCATGCTCAATGCACTATACACCCTACTTACGAGCCCCCCGTAAGGCAAAACCTTTCTGGGGTTGCACGTGGTCCCTTCTGGATGGGTCTTCACCTGGCAGTTCAGGGTTTATTGTACTGATTTCAATAAAGCTGGACTTTCTCTAGTGTGTCATGAAGGGTGAAAAACAAAGGGCAGGAATGCAGCCCATAGCAATTCCTTTCAATCCCTTGTATTTGCAATTGACATTGTAAGTGCTAAACGTATGCTTAGAAATGGGTACTCTACTCACTCTGCCATAGGACTCAAGCTTCACCCTCCTGAAAAGCTCTAAGTAGACCGAAACCAGCCTGGAGTTGCTTGTGGTCCCTTCTGGAGGGGGCTCACTTGGCAGTTTTAGGTGGACAGTTCCCAGGAGGAGCACGGTTGGTACTGATTTGCAAAAGGTGGTCCTTTGTCTATAGTGGCATGGTGGATGAAAATGATGAACTGGAATGTGGCCCCAAGCTACTGCCAGTGGCTGAGACTAAAACATGCATTCCTTCCTTCACCTTGTTATTGTGAGAGAGAAAAACAGATACAAAGAAAAAATGACACAGAGGATGACCACAATAGGGAGTGTGTGCTCAGGGTTTGGGTACCTGCGGCATGTTGGGTGAATGTGAATGACCCCACAGCACACAGCTGGCACAGGCGCTCTGACCAACCCTCGCTGCGCACCACTGAAGACTGGGGAATAAAGAGTATTTTTTTAAAAATGATTACATTCTCACAAAAAAATTTAAAAAACTTGAAATTCACTATTTCTGTTTTTGATGCAATAAAACACATGGTCATATCTCACTTCATCCACCATACTCAATATAACCATTTGCCAATGGCATAAGAAAAAACATAGGTGTCGATTAGGATGGCGGACGGACCTGCGTCCGTCCGCCACCCCCGAGGTGGAGGGACCGTCCGCAGGGGCAGCGGCGTTCCTTCCATAGGAATTAGGATGTGCCGCCACCCTGGCTGTCACATCCTGTGTATTTAACATTGCGGCGGGTGCTGCTTCAAGCAGCACCCGCCGCCAAGTTAAAAATGCATGCTTTGCATGTGCATGCACAAAGTGACAGGCACCGCTCGCTTTGTGCATGCACATGCAGGGGGGTATCATAGGTACCCCCATGTGCACTCCCCATCCCCCAACATCCCGGGGGCCCGCAAGGGACCCCCATAAGCAAAGGTCCACATGCTTTTCCACAGCAGAATATCTGCTGCGGAAAAGCATGTCTCCGCACCCATCATAATATGGCTGGCGGTGTCTTGCAGACACCGCCGCCATGTTGTGGTCCACAACCCGCGGATCAGCGGCAGACGGACCTGCCGTCCGCCGCTGATCCCACCACCATCATAATCTGGCGGTGGGTGTTTTTAAGGACCGCAGCGGTAACCCCGCATCCTCCGGGCCGGCGGTGGCTTCCACCGGCCCGAAGGATGCTGGTTTGCCGCCATCATAATCGACCCCTTAGTGTGCGTTTTTTGCACAACAAGCCATAAGTGGTGAATTTCCATTGTTTTACTAGTTTGAGCAAAAACCATAACTCATATACAATTCCACAGTGAGAGTGAACTCTTAGAATATTAAACAGTATATAATCCCACTTTATGAAATTCCATTGATCTACAAATTCCATAATATTATATTGTCCAAAATTATATCATAACATACGGTAGAATGTAAAATAAACTGAACAAGGATATTCACACTTGAGATGGTGAAACATAACAATTGCGCGTCCTGGTTGGAGTAACTCATAATGTATCTGGGGCTTATTTACTAGCCCCTTACGCAGCCGACACATCACTTTTAACATGAGAAAAAGGGATGCAGCGGCAGCGCAAGGGGCTTGTAAATAAGCTTCTCTAATTTTTCGTTATTTGTAGATTATGTTCTCGTGGATTTTAATGAAAGATGAACAATGTGGATGAGAACTAATCCTGATAGATTTTCCAAAGTACTCGCTTAAAGCCCACTGGGGCTTGATTGTGAAGCATTGCATTTATCCACCTACGCAGTAAATTTAGTGAAGTGGGATTATACGTCGTTTAATATTCTAAGGGTGTACACTCACCTGTGGAATTGTATATGCTATCATCTTGATAAAAATCTGTTTTATTTTGTCATGTGTGCGCATTGTTTAAAATGTAATGTAGATTTTTTTGCTTCAGTGTACTTGTTTCAGAAGGTTTATGAACTGCAGCCGGGTCGCTTATGGAGTATGTTTTCTATTTTTATCTTCTGTCACTTATTCATGTGTCATTTAAATGAGCACAAGATGGAGCCACGCATCATAACCAAGGCAGTTGTGAAGCCGAAGCGCGCAGATGTTTGTCACCCATACTATGCCGGACTACATCTATTTGCACTGTGTCCTGTGTGCTGCTCTTTACTGGATTGGTAAAGTTTGATGAGATTCACAGGTGGCGGCGGTGGTCGTGCCAAGACAACAGCACCTCTGGAGTGTAGGAAGCATACCGGCAACAGCTAGTTCTATACACATATACATATATATATATATCTATATATAAAACATTTTAAAAATAATATGTAACTCGCATTTTCACCAAATTATAATGCCCCTTTAACTTTTGTTTTTTCATTGAATTTCTAAGGTTCTTAACATAAAGTAACATATTATTATAATTCCTACCATAAAATCACTTGAAACAGTTGCTTTTTCTGTGAATTTCTAGTTTTTTTAACATTAAGGTAAGATGTCCATCGCCATACATGGAGTGAGGTTGGTTACCCAACCGCAACCCACACGGGCACACAACCCCTTGCCGCTTTGGGAACCCTTGAGCATAGGGCCTGGCCGCAGCCAGTGGCCAACCCGCCACTGTGCATGGCTGGTTATGTCATGTAACAATATAAAAGATGTAATTTTAAGTAAAGCATACTCACTGACATTGTCAAAGGTTAAAAATACCAACATATTAGTGGTTGGGTCTATAGGCTTTTTCAAGAGGTCAAAACATCAGTACATATAAAGCGTGGATATCAGTGACCACACTCCTTCATGTTACTTAGCAGCAACGTTAATATTTATTTATAATCCTGTGACTCGTACACACTCATTTCTACGGGTGCATACCATCATGCAGCAATCATTACTCCTTGATTTGGGCAATTTAAAGCAAGAACGGAAGTGGATAACACCGGGGATTTACACAACAAGTTTTGCAAGTGCCAGAGACAAAAGCCATTGTGCGCATCGGTGATACGTACACCATGGGGTTGTGAGTACTAGTTAAACTTACTACAATCTATATCTCTCTCTATATTTGTAATAAGCACAAATAGGCACTTCAAGCATTTTTCTACTAGGTGCTAATTTATATTTACTGTGCTTGTTGAAAGTGTAGGTAGTGTTACCATAATATTAATTGTGTGCCTTTAACATAGCCAGTACACCTTTGTACATCTGAATGCTAGAGCTTTTAAGCATTTAAATTGTTGAAATTACCTGGCACTTTGTCATTCTTCTCACAACATGCAGCAGGGAGTCCTGCCCCTATTCCCTTTCTCTCCACTTCAGGCAATCCCCCAGTAGATTGGGAAGCATGGTTAGAGGGTTTTGAAGCTTATTTGGAAGCCACAACAGGGGAAGTATGTACACAAAAGAAAAAAATGTCATTGTTACTCCACTCTTTAGACACAGAGAGCAGGAAGGTTCTCAAACATTTACCTGCAGTTGTAGTTATTAGTGAAGGGGATGCCATTGACAAATATGCGTCTGCTCTCAAAATGTTGGATTATCTTTTTTTTAAAAAGCGCAATATCATCATGGAATGGCACAAATTGTTTATGAGAAAACAACTTCCTGGAGAGACAGTAGAGAATTACATGAGTGACCTCAGAGTTTTAGCGTTCACTTGTGATTACACGAATATCGTAGACAAGATGTTGAGAGATCAATTGGTGGGAAACAAACTAGCAGTAAAAAGGTGCAGGAAAAATAATTGACCACAGTGAACGTAATGTTAAACAAAGCTTTAGAAACAGCAAAGGCTGTAGCGGCAAAGGCCAGATATATGTACCAGATGGCATTGGAGTCACATGTTCATACAGTGGTTCCTGTTACTGCAGTAAGAAAAGCAGAGAAAAACATTTTTAAACAAAACTTTCTATGGAATGCTTTAGATTTTGAAGCAAAAATAATTTAGGAAATGCTCCTTTCATGACCAGCTATTGATAAGAGTTGTGCAAAAGGGCATTTTGCTAAGGTTTGTGAATCTAAAGCTAGGAATGTTATGTCTAATCCTAAATGTGTTCTTTCTCTAGAGTGTGCATCAGAACATGGTTCTGACTCAGTATTCAGAGAAACAATGTAGTCAAGATGATTTCCTATACAGTTGATATTGAGAAAAACAGGGTACTTAAATTAGACAATGTGGGTATGAAAAAACCAATGTGCCAAATTGGTTTTGCAAACATTTGTGTTTCCGCTGTGGCAGATTCAGGCTAGTTTTTTACCCTTATAGGTCCGGAGGATTGGAGCAAAATTGACAATGTCACCTTGAAGAAGTCACAAGTAATACCTACTGCGTATGGGGGTAAGCCAGTGGAGATCCTGGGTGAATTTGACAGTAGTTTGCACTTTAAAGGTCACAGTACTCCTGCCACAGTTTATGTGACGAAGGAAGGGCCAAATTTACTCGGATGGTTAGAACAAAGAAACTTAGGCATCATTCCTTACCTCAAATAGTCCTGAGTATGTATTTTTTTAAGAAAGAATACAAATCTGTGTGGGCATTTCAGTATGGGAGTTGAAAATCAGCTTGTCCTGCATTATTCCAACAAAGATTGGGAAGGAACAAAGATTCTCCCACTGCATAATTTTGAAGGATTGAGTCAAGCCAGTAGTCCACAAACTCAGATGGGTGCCTTTTGCCATGAGGGGTGAGCTGCAGCAGGATTTGAAATACTTACGAGAACAGGGTATAATTGAGCCAATAGAAAGCTCTGATTGGTAAACCCTGGTTGTTTTGGCCAGGAAAACCAATGGCTCTCCCAGAATGTGCATTGACTTGCAGGACCTGAATGAAAGGATTTGGGTGGATAGACATCCTTTGCCCAATATCACTGAAATGTTAAGTTTGCTTAAGGGTGCAAAGGTTTTTTCAGACAATTATCAGGTCACCTTGCACAAAGAGAGCAGCCATTTGACGTCATTCATAACCCCTTCTGGTGCATACAGGTTTAAAAGAATGCCATTTAAGTTGGCGTCTGCTGCTACGGTATTTCAGAGAGTCGTTGAGGCGATGTTTAAGGGGGTTCCACATGTGAGGTGTTTCCAGGATTATATTTTAGTGTACAGGAAACATATGGAGACCCATGATAAGATGTTGGCTGAGGTTTTATCCATCTTGACAGTCCATCACAACATATAAGGGAGTTACACTTAAGATAGACAAATGTAATTTTGCAGTAGATACTGTAGATTATTTGGGGTACAAGTTGTCCACACAAGCCATAGAACCAAAGGAGGATGTGGTTAGGGCCATCAAGGAGTTCCCCGTTGAGGTTCCGTGATTCTGAACCCGTTCAATAAAGGTCGTCGTATTGAGATGATTTTGGTGTCAACGGACCGCAAATGACGAGTGCGGTATGTACGAGTGTTTTCGTCATAATCAATCAAAGGGAACACTAGGTATTCAGTGATTTCGTTCGAACCTTCAGGTTCCATTTTGTGTACAGCAGCCATTTTGTGGTTGCCCTCACATAGGCCGATGACTACGGCCGAACGAGTCTTTAGGACACGTACACCTTTTGCTGACTTTTGTGTGACCTGAACGAACTGACTCCCTTGCCCGAAGCTGACCTTGTTGAGCCAGTTCCTTGTTAGGCAGCTGGTCAGATATCAGGACATTGCTGAGTTTATGGTACATGCACACACCCTTCTATCTTGCTTCTCATCCGTTTCTGTTCCTTCCTTTATGGCTTAATTATAGTTTGGGTTGAGGTCCTTTTATTATGGGTTCGTCCGGCCTGTCAGAGCAAGAATGTTGCATTTTGCCTAGTCATTTCTGGTGGGCTAGACAACCGAAAGTGGGTTTGTCGTTATGCGATACGTTTGAAATGTCACCATGTGATTGGTTTGTTTGTAAATAATTGATGCTAGTCAGTAATGCGATTTTTGGCATAAAAGACGATGTCTCGCTTTACTAAATTGTGCAGTCTCTAGCGAACTACCCGTGTTGTGCTTCGTAGACCTCTGTTCCTGGTTGCAGCCAATAAATTTGGTCTTTGACGTCACCGAGAAGTGTCCCGTGTCTCTGTTTGCCAAGGCAGGGGAACTCGAAGACATCGAGCGTTTTCCCTGGCGCCGCTGGGTTCTAAAACCCGGTTCTTCAGTTGGCGCCCAACATGGGGCGACTTCAGTGGTACCGGTCCAAGCCTGAAGATCATGAGGAGCTTCGTGTGAAAATTCTGGAGGAAGGCCTGCCACTTCATCGACCCCTGTATGTCGTCGTGGTCTAAAAGTCTTTGCTGCGAGGTTCCCCGCTTTCCGACGGCTACGAAGGACTGCTGCCCTGACTGTCGCCCTGTCTTGGAGCCATTAGACGACTTGTAGTGCGAGACAATAGACGGGTCTCCTGGCGACGTCATCGACATTTCAGTTAAGTATGAGTGGAGCGTCTCCCAGTCCTTAGTTTTGTTTTGGGTATCCCCTTGGGATCTTTGATTTGGGGCTTGCAAGCCCCAAAGCCGAGGGGCTCATGTATTCGCGAGGCTATCGTCTTTGATATTCCCTTGAAGTTTGAAGCTAGACTAGTGAGCGAAGATGCCTGGTCTTAGCAGACTTGGAAAGATATTTTGTTGTGGTTGTAATAGGATTCCTGATTGGATGACTCGTGTCCGTCTCCTCCGATTGGAACTCCGACCTATGAGCTCTATTTAAAACACGGTGTGGGCCCTATCACGTATAATGAAGTATGGATTAGGTATACCAGGAAAGAGGGTGTCCTACAGTGGCCCCGATATGGTAGCTTTGAAACTGAGATTTTAGACAATTTAGAAGTCAAACTGTTCAAGAAGAAAGCCCGGCCGGGGATATTTGACTCTTTCCGCCTATGGTGAAAGGAAGCCAAACAGAAAGAAATTAAGTTAGCGAAGAGAAATAAACGAGAACGAGATATGTCAATGGTGCAAGCTGCTATACAGTTTAGGGTTAACGAAGAAGAACAAAAGAGCGAACAGTTGCTTAGGCAACGTAAACTGGCGATAGATAAGTGCTATCCAGCTTTGCCACCTCAATAGCAAGATGAAAAGAAAGACCTTGAGAAAGATCCTTTGATGGCACATTTGTTGAGTTCGCCTCCCCCTTATGTGCAGAGTGCTACAGCACCTCCGCCACCTTTAGTTGTGCAACCTCCGGTTGCTTGGCCTCCTGTGGTTCTACAACGGCCAGCTCTTCTTCAGTTGGCTCCTATTCCTTTGGCGCAGCCTTCTCAAGGGCCACCGACTTTTCTACCTGATTCGTCTTCTACTCCTACACCTGTATTATCTACTTCTTCTGATACTGCTCCTGTGCATGCTTCTGCTCACCCCGTTTTTGCTCCTGTCCTTTTGTCAACTTCTCCTTCTGTTCGACAGAGAATGACTGATACTGTTGCTGGTTTCTTTTTTCCTCTTCTTGGGTCGTTAGGTAAACAATTGCATAGTCAATTGCCTGGTCCTGATGAACGTTCAATATTGGATCATTTAACGTGTAAATGGGTTACTCACCCTTTGCTATATAGTTTTGAATGTGTTATGGATGTTTTCCGTCAATGGGAAGCACCGACGCAGAGATATGTTTTTGGGACGATGTGTGCTTTCCTTCGTGAAGAATGGGAAGATGGTGAATTAGGACGAGCTCCGCCTGAGTTGTTCCGTATACAGTCTGAGTTTGCGAAGGGAACTATAGTTGGTATTGATGTTGAGAAAGCAGTTGCGACATTGTTGTCGTTTAGGAGTGAGTCTCCTTCTAGGTCGTTGTTTGAGCCTGATTCTTCAGTTAGGAGAAAGGCGCGACAATATCCGATGAGAGAGGTTCCCCCAGTTTGGAGACCGGGTGATGCAAATGCTGTTCCAGTTGTTCCGCCTCATTTTCAGCGTGTTTGGGTACATGTTCCATGGAAGCGAGTTGAAGTTTTGGCCCTTAAGCAATCTTTGCCTGATCCACGTAAAAATCCTGCAGGTTACTATAAGGAATTATCACAGACTGCGGGTTCATGTATTATGAATCTGGCCGACATAGACATGTTGTTTGGGAATGTTGTTCCACAGCCTATATGGGGAATGATTCGTCATACGGATCATGCACAAGAGTTAAGTGATACATTAAATAATATTAGGGCCGCAGATGCTAGACAAGTAGGTGGTGCTAAACCAAAGGATTTAGTTGCAGAACTCCCTGGTAGGATTGTTAACTACATGAAGACTTTAATGCCTGCCGTGAGTACGGAAGGTGGTCAACGGTTGTTCCTTGACAAGTTCGTGCATAATTTGCTTTCGGAGTTGTGCACTAAGTTGAAGGATTCTGAGAGTGCTTGGGCTGTTTCTTCATCAGCACAGATTTTGGCCACTGCCCAGTACTACAAGAATAGGGATAAAGATGAGAAAGAGAAAGCGGATAGAAAGACTAAAGAATTAAAGACTAAGGTTCTTTTACAGCAAGCGTATCCGCCTCGTAATATTCAGCGTGATTATCAGTAACCTCAGCAATATCAGAGAAACTCGCAAAGGTTCGAGTCTTCTCAACAGCTTTTCCTGTAGGCCCTAATCAGTGTGCGGATTGTAAAGAAGAGGGTCATTTCAAGAATAGTTGTCCTGTTCTGTTACAGCGCACAAATGGTGCTTCTGGTGTGAGAGGTCGAGAAGTTCAGCAAGCTACTAGAGGTAGAGGACGTGGTGTGTTTCCTCAGAATGAGCGTTCCTTGCCTCCACAGAATTCTATGAATAGCTTTGATCAGCAGAATGGTGCGTCTGGTAGGACGGCTCAGTACTATGCGGACGATTACTACGTCGAAGGTGAGAATATGGACGGTAATGATTGCTAGGACAGCCGTAGACAAAGAGAGGGAGTTGTTTCAGTTCCAGTAGATCAGAATGGACCTTATGTTGAAGTGATTGCATCAGGTGTGTCAGAGCCTTTTCTGTTGGATACTGGTGCTGCGAAGAGTTATATCATGCACTCTAAACTCCCTGGCGCACCTTTGTCTGGCTTAACGAATGTTTCAGTAGGTTTTTCTGATGCCCCGGTTACGAATCCGATTTCTAGTCCGTTGTCTATTTCTGTTGGACCTTGTGAATTTGAAGCACCCCTTATTATGACGACAGGTTGCGGTGAGAACTTGTTGGGATTAGACTTGTTGAAAAGATTGGATGGGACGCTACATTTTTCTCCTTCAGGAGTACAGCTTACATTAGGTAAGAGAGTGATCTCTCCGATGTAGTTAACTAAAGATAAACTTCCAGGTGAATTGTCTTCTCTCCCTGATTCTCTTTGGGCTACTGGTCCGAATGATGTGGGTCTTTTGGAGATTGCGCCATATGTTGTGACGTTGAAAGCGAATGCTAGATTGCCACGTATTCCCCAATATCGAATTTCTAGTGATGGTGAAAGAGCACTCTTGGCGATCATCTATGATCTGATTGAGAAAGGTGTGATTGAAGAAACGAGAGGTAATGTGTGCAATAGTCCGGTTTTGCCTATCCTGAAAAGAACTGATTCTTCACAGCCTCCTGTATATAGGTTTGTGATCAATCTTCGCGAGGTGAATAAGATTGTAGTTCCGCAATTTCCAGTTGTACCCGATATCACCGCTTTACTGACTTTGATTCCGGCTTCAGCCATGTGGTTTTCGGTGATTGACTTGAAGAATGCTTTCTTCAGCATCCCGATTGCTGTGGAAAGTAGAGATATTTTTGGCTTCTCTTTAGGAGGCCGAAGTTTCCGGTTTAAGCGCGCTCCTCAAGGCTATTGTGAGAGTCCATCGATCTATAGTCAGGCCTTGAAAACAAAACTTGATTTACCTGATGGTGCTGCCCTTATTCAGTATGTTGACGATTTGTTAGTTGCTGCCGATAATGAAGAGATTTGTAAAGAGGCTACGTTATCGTTATTGCGTCATTTGTCTGATTTCCATCATAAGGTTTCTCTTTCGAAGTTGCAATATTCTCGACAAGAAGTTACCTACTTAGGTCACCTCTTATCAAAGGAGGGAAGGAGATTGACCGCAGAAAGAATTCAAGCGATTGCGAAAATGAGTGTGCCTACGACACAGAGAGAAGTGCGTGCTTTTCTAGGTATTACATCGTACTGTAGATAGTGGATCCCTAATTTTTCGTTGCTTGTGAAGCCTTTGATAGCTCTTACTGTTAAGGATACTCCAAATCCTATTTCTTGGACTGACGAATGTCAGAAGAGCTTTTCAGAATTACGCGATGCGTTGTGTTCGGCTCCTGTGTTGGGTACTCCCGACTACAGTAAGCCTTTTACACGAGAGAGAGGGATGTGCATTGTCAGTTTTGACACAGCAGTTTGGCGATAAGCAACGTCCATGTGCGTATTTTTCGTCGACTTTGGATCCGGTAGCTAGAGCGTTGCCGAGTTGTTTGAGAGCTAGAGCAGCAGCGGCTGTTTCGATTTGACAGTCTGCTGGTTTGGTGATGGACAATACATTGGTTGTGATGGTTCCACATGCAGTGGATACCTTGTTGAATTGCACCAAGACACATCACTTAACTAGTGCTCGGTTGTCAGGTTACGAATTGACACTCTTAGCGAGTCATGTGCACATAAAGAGATGCAACACATTGAATCCAGCTACGTTGTTGCCGATTTCAGTTGAGACAGATGTTACTGAACAGCATGATTGCTTCCTTAGGACAGAGGAAGAAACGAAAGGGAGGATAGACCTTAGGGATACTCCTCTTCCAGAGTGTGATGGTACCTTATGGGTTGATGGTTCGTGTTTTAAGTTTCTGAATGGTGATACGACTGCAGCATATGCTGTTACGACTTTGCATACGATTGTTGAAGCTGCACGCATCCCACATAATTCAGCACAAGCAGCAGAGTTGATTGCCTTGACAAGAGCGTGTGTGTTGTCGAAAGGAAAACGAGTGACTGTGTATACTGATAGCCAGTACGCATTTGGTGTGGCGCATAGTTTTGGACGTTTGTGGAAAGAGCGTGGGTTCCTGACTTCGCATGGAACTAAGATTCAGCATGGTCAGTTGGTGAATAAACTTCTTGAGTCGCTTACTTTGCCGTTGCAAGTTGCGATCGTGAAATGCAGTGCGCTTAAGAAAGTAACTGATGATGTTGGTCGTGGTAATGCGTTTGCAGATGAAGTTGCGAAAGAAACTGCGAGAGATGTGATGAGTCGAATGTATGTTGCGGGTCCGGCGAGATGGGTTCTGGATAGAAGTATGTGTGAAGATACGATTGAGAGTGTGAAATCCATCCAAGCTGAAGCTACAGAGAAAGAGTTGAATAAATGGAGAGAAAGTAAGGGTAAATTGGATTCGAATGGTTGTTGGATTGAGTTGTCAGAGCATCAGCGATGGTTGTTACCGGATGCGTATGTACTTCCAGTGGTTACGATGGCTCATGGAATGGCTCATATCAGTGTGAAAGGGATTTGTAAGTTGTTAGCTCTAGTATGGCAGAATGCTGGAATTCCTAAGTGTGCAGAGAATCTGGTCAAGAATTGCATGGTGTGTCTGATGTACAATCCTGGTAAGGGAACTCCAACTCCAGCTGGTCATTTTGCTCCTCCAACGTATCCGTTCGAGGCTTTGCAGCTAGATTTCATCCACATGGAGAAGTGCAACAACCTGAAGTATGTGTTAGTGGTTGTTTGCTCTTTTTCGAGATGGGTGGAAGCATACCCTTTGAAAGATAACACTGCCTTGTCCACAGCAAAAGCCCTTATAAAGGAATTTTTCCCTAGGTATGGTTTGCCGAGAATGGTCTGGAGTGACAATGGGAGTGAATTTGTGAGTCAGAGTGTGTGATGGGTTAAGAATCCGGCAGAAATTCCGCGCTGCAAATCACCCCAATCAGCCGGTCTGGTAGAATGCTATAACGGCACCCTTAAGCTAAAATTGGCCAAAATTCAAGCGAGCTCTGGTCTTCAATGGCCTGATGCCTTACCGTTAGCGCTCCTGTCCACTTGAATGACTGTGCCTTTCACGAATTGGACTTAGTCCTTATGAGGTCGTGTTTGGTCGCCCGGCAAATATATGGGGAGTGCCGCGGCCGACAAAATGTAGTGAGATAGAGCACCCTGTGTTGCTCGATTACCTTTATGAATTGACGGCTAAATTGTGTGTTTTGCATCAACAGGTTCATGATACTTTGCCACAAGCATCTGAAGATCCAAAACATTCTATCGAACCTGGATCCTGGGTCCTGATTAAGAATTTCCAGTGGACCAAGAATGAGCAGCCCCGCTGGATTGGCCCCTACTTGGTTCTTTTATCTACACGGTCAGTAGTGCGGGTGCACAGTAAAAATAACTGGATCCGTGGTGTACATTGTAAGAGGGCCCCTTTGCCTCTGCCGTACGACCGGTGGGTCCAGAAAGGACTTCCTGATTCTGAGACCGAAACCGTGCCTCGTTTTCTGCCTTTTAGCGATGCCCGTTTGATTGGAACGAATTCTGAGCGAGAAAGCGACGATGAAGCTTCTTGAAGCTGTGCCTCGGTCTAATCGTTTGAAAACTTCTGAACCTGAGCTTTTGTTCCGAGAACAGACATTGCCTGGCAAAGAGCGTTATAATTTGCGACCGAGAGTTGCTGGACAAATAAAATAATACATTCTTTCTTTGCTGATTTTTAGGGTTTAGCTCTCCTCCGAGGAACAGTTTTGATTTTTGTTTTTTGAACCACCATCCGGGTTCAGCTGTAGGGTCGCGGTGTCAAGTCTTTGGAGTGCAAGCCGAAGACGTTAGGTCGATGGTTCTGGTTGGTCTAAGGGCGTTCCCTGGACTGACAGACGCATTCCCTAGCGCGGAACACCCTACCGCGGCGAGCAGCACGATTAGAGGATGGAGTTTTTCTAGATGGAGAGACCTGTTGAAAGAATGAGCTTTAAGAGCAAAATCTGTTTTTTAATATTGTGTCTGTTTATGTTGTTAGTTTATTGATGTTTTTAATTGGATATGTGACATTCTCTTTTCAAGTGACGTTCATGCCCACTACACAACCTATGCCTCCTCCTACTGTTTCTTCACATTCTTTTTACCCTCTACCCGAACATGAACCTATCAGGAGAATGGAATTCGCTAATAATTCCTTTGTTCAGCTTCTGCACCGACACCAGCTAGTAGTGAACACGACTAATTGTTGGGTGTGTGACCTTATGCCCAATACTACCGATAAAGGTATTCCCTACTTGGTTTGCCTTTTAGCTACAATGGTTCCGTATGGGCATACAGAACGATGTTCATCTATGCTCGTGAAGTCTACCCCCTACGTTCCGTGAAAGATAGTCCGAAGACAAGTGCTCTAGTCAAGGGTATAGTTGATATGATTAGAGGAATTAGTTCCTATGAGACTATCCCGAGAGATGAGACACAAGCATATATTGGATGGAACGTGACTGGATATGGAGTTAGTCTGAGTGTTAACGAGCGAGCGAAAAGATCTCCTCCGATTTGGATAGTGCCCCATCAGGGTCATTATTGTCTGCAAGGTAATGGCAAGAATCCGAGAGCTCAGTTAGGGAAGAGCATCTGTACCGAGACGTATGTTTTTGCGTCCCAGTCTTCTCCAGCGTTTCTAGCAGCCAAGGGTACCTATTTCATCTGTTACGATAGAGCGTATACATGGTTGCCCCCTGATTTCTTGGGCACATGTTTTGTCTCGTTCCTGTTGCCTCCTACGTATACAGCTGCGGCAGATTACCACAAAACGAGAGTTGCTAGAGGTGTCTTCAGTAAGGAAGATACTTTAGGACAAGAATTGGGAGATTTTCTGAAGGGTTTTCTGCCGTTTTGGGGACCTATGGCTAACAGCAGGAACATTCGACAGTTGACGAGAGTGATTGAGTCCACCATAGTCGAAACTGTCGGTGCCCTTAGTAACTTGACTGCTGAGATCCAGTCGGATCGTCTTATGACTCTTCAGAACAGAGTTGCGTTAGATGTCATACTTGCAGATAGAGGAGGGGTATGTAAATTGATTCAATCGAGCTGCTGCGTTTTCATTCCAGACAACGCTCCAACAGTTTTCCAAGCCATTTCCAAGCTATATATGATCTCCAAGTCCGTACATGTGGACGAAGGATATTGATCGTTAATGGGATGGTTTTGGGGATTGTTATCCACGTGGGGATGGAAGATTCTGATGGTCATTGGGATGATCTTAGCTATCCTTTTCCTGTTCTGTCTTTGTGTACAGTGTGGTCCTGCTATTTGTGGCCTTTGTGCTACTTCGTGTGCAAGGAGACCTGTCCAGAGAGAGTTGCTAAGTACTAGGATGATGCTACGGCAACATCTTGGTGATCTGATGAATATAGACCTGGATTCAGACTGACATGGGTTTGGGTTTTTGTTGCCTATCTAAGGGCAAAACGAGGGTCTGAGGTTCCTTGATTCTGAACCTGTTCAATAAAGGTCGTCGTAGTGAGACGATTTTGGTGTCAACGGACCGCAAATGACGAGTGCGGTATTTACGAGTGTTTTCGTCATAATCAATCAATGGGAACACTACGTATTCAGGGATTTCGTTCGAACCTTCGGGTTCCATTTTGTGTACGGCAGCCATTTTGTGGTCTTTGTGACACGTACACCTTTTGCTGACTTTTGTGTGACCTGAATGAACTGACTTCCTTGCCCGAAGCTGACCTTGTTGAGCCAGTTCCTTGTTAGGCAGCTGGTCAGATATCAGGACATTGCTGAGTCTATGGTACATGCACACACCCTTCTATCTTGCTTCTCATCCGTTTCTGTTCCTTCCTTTATGGCTTAATTATGGTTTGGGTTGAGGTCCTTTTATTATGGGTTCGTCCGGCCTGTCAGAGCAAGAATGTTGGATTTTGCCTAGTCATTTCTGGTGGGCTAGACAACCGAAAGTGGGTTTGTCGTTATGCGATACGTTTGAAATGTCACCATGTGATTGGTTTGTTTGTAAATAATTGATGCTAGTCAGGAATGTGATTTTTGGCATAAAAGACGATGTCTCGCTTTACTAAATTGTGCAGTCTCTAGCGAACCACCCGTGTTGTGCTTCATAGACCTCTGTTCCTGGTTGCAGCCAATAAATTTGGTCTTTGACGTCACCGAGAAGTGTCCCGGGTCTCTGTTTGTCAAGGCAGGGGAACTCGAAGACGTCGGGCGTTTTCCCTGGCGCCGCTGGGTTCTAAAACCTGGTTCTTCACCGTCCCACTCAATAAGGATCAACTTCACTATATCCATGGAATGTTGGAGTTTTATGCAAGATTCATTCTGAACTGCAGTGGGAGAACACAAAACATGAGAGGGTTGCTGGAAAAGAGGCAGCAGTTTGTGTGGGCTGTGGAGCAGAATAGAGAATTTCAAGATGTTAAACGTGAACTTGGGAATGCTACTCCTCTCCAATCCTTTGATACCAATGATCCATCAATTGTGGTAACTGATCCCAGCCAACATGGTTTGGGTGTGGTACTATTGCAGAAAAGAGAAGGCAGGGAGGTAGTGGTAGCTTTCACTTCTAGGGTATTGACAGCAGCGGAATCAATATACTCAGTTATTGAGAGAGAAGCTTTAGCCTGCTGGTGGGGAGTGGATCATTTCACAAACAACTTGTGAGGCTCTGAGTTTATTATTCGCTTGGTCCACAAGTCACTGTTGAACTTCTTTACTACCAAAGGTGCTAGCAAAGCCACTCCCAGCATAACTAAGTGGCATTATAAAATGATGGGGTATCAGTTCAGTCTCGAATGTATTCCAGGGGCGAAAAATGTATTTGCAGATTGCTTATCCCAGTTGCCAATCCAAGGTCATGTCAATGAGGCAGAGTGTGAGGAGGATTATATAGCGTTGACATTGGGAGAAGCGGGTTACGGATGCATCTCATAGGAAGAATGGAAGAAAGCAGTGTTGGGGGATGAAGTGGTGCAATAAATTGTGAGTATGTTGGGTAAAGGTTGGACACCCAAAGATTCTAATGCAGATGTAAATTTGTATAAGCATGTATTACCTGAATTGAGCATTGATGATGGGGCGACGAGGAGAACGGATTTGTTGGTGGTGCCAGTGAGGATACAAAGTAAGATTACAATTTTAGGTCATGAAGGACATCTTGGGATGAGGGCTATGAAGAGGAGGATCAGGGAACTGTTCTGGTGGCCGGGAATGGATCGAAGTGTAGAGCATTTCGTCAGAGACTGAGTAGCATGCGCAATCGGTGATAAGACTCAAGTGACTTTTCCCAGCCCGGTTGAAGCAATTCCTTTTCTCGATAAACCATGGATTTAGGATAGGATTGGATATCATTGGGCCCATGTAAGTTAATTATTCCTATCTTATTCCAAAATAGATGTATTAAATTCCAAATGCTTAAAGGTACAAGGTTTTTGTCTCGATCTGCTGCTATTTCCTTTCCTTGGCCAGGCAGACTGTATTTAATAACATATCAGTCAATCACAATGACAAAAGCACTGGGGAGGATTAGCATTGTGTGGTATTGGGTTGGAACTCCTGTGGGGTGTATGTTTTTTTTTTTTAATTATTTTTTTTTATTGTTCTTGGCACAGCAAAGCTGAAAGCAATATCTCAAATTAATATACAACAAAATCATCATCAAGTAGCAGTGTCCCAATTGTAATGGCTTTCAGGAGAAATAAGCTCATGATTCATAATAGTCTCGGAAGGCACTCCAAATTTTTATACCCAGTCTCTTTTTTCTTGCTCCTTTGATTGAAAACAAACTCCACTCCAAATTATATAGACTCAGCATTTTTGTACGCCATTGATGAAAATCCGGTGGCTTTTCCTGTAGCCATTCCCTGGCGATACATAAGCGTGCTACTGTCATTGCAAAAAAAATAAAATGCCGGTGTTGAAAAAGTGAATCTGCGATGTTGTCTTTCGGGATTTTTCCTAGCAGCATCATTGCTGGAGAGATAGCGACCGATGTTTTAATCACTGAAGAGATAAATCTTTCCAAATGATCAATAAATCCCTTCAATTTAGCACAACGGTAAAAAATGTGTATCGCCACAGCATCCTCCTCACCACAACGAAAACATTTACCCTGATTTCCCGTTGCCCATTTTGCCATTCGTCTGGGCGTGTAATATAGATCACATAATGACTTAAAAATGACTTAAAAATGACTTAAAAAACTGAGCTTTCAGATTTGCTGACATGAGCCCTTCCTTTGACAAAATTAAGAGATCCGCTACGTTAATCCCTGGGTCTCCTAGAGATTCTCTCCATTTCAGCTGCATGTTTTCCAAATCATCTTTCTTGACTGAGATCAAGGATTGATAAATCACTCCAATTTTAACTGATCTACTAATTTCTTCAATAACTTGATATCGGTTTAAATTCCCACCCCTTCGATTTATGTAATCCCGTATTTGTAGATATTTTAAAAAGTACCATCTGGGCAGTGAATATTCATCCTTGATCTCTTCAAAAGATTTACATATGCCATTCTTATTAACAATCTGTCTTAATGTCTTGATGCCTTTCTGCTGCCACTTACTAGACATAACATCAGAGAAAATGCCTGGTAAAATCCTATTTGCATTAAGCAGAGTATAGTATGCCACTCTTGGTAAATCCATATTTTTCATAAACCATTTCCAAACCTTGAAAGCCCCCATGGTTACCTTGAACCTTGTTCGCTTAAAATAGGTGTATGTTTGAATGTGTTGATGTAATGGGCTTTGTCTGAGGTAGGACGGTTGAGGACGGTTTGATGTAGGCATCGCTTGTTGCTGGTGCTGCTCCGTATGCATATGTTTAATTAACAATTATTATTCTACTTACCGGTGCAGACATACTTCTTCACAATGGTGACAAAGATGGGAAGGAGTGGCACCAGTGGTACTTGGATGGTGGTACCAATGTTGTGAGGGTACAGCGTTGTAGAGGTGCTTCCTGAGTTCATCGCTGTGTTCTTCATCCATCATCATGGAAGAATACTTGCTGTCTGCAGCCCTATGGAGATTCCTGCAATTCTGCCTTGATTCGTGCTGCTGTCTCCTGCATGGTCCTGCTTAGAGTTACCAGTGGCGTGCCGAGCCTGGGTGCCGTACTAGGCAATTTGTGAAGTCAGCACTACTGAGATCTGCCAGACCATTTTCGAAGTAGTCCTGAATTACCAGTCTAGTGTGGCGACGTCAAGGTGCTTCCTCTGTGCGTTACGTGTCGGCCATATTGGATATAATCTTCTTGGCTTACCATGCTGCAGTTAATTTCTATGGATTCTGACGTTCAAAATTGAGTACAGCGCTGAGGTATGGTGAGGGCGTAAATGTTGTTCTTCTTGCCTGTCATTCTTCAAGTGATGTGCACCCCTTAGGATATCTCCAGTTACTGTGTTATTCTGATCTTCCGGTGGATTCTGATATCTAATATTAAGTATGACATTGCGGTGTTGTGAGGGGAATCTGTATTGTTGTCATTGCTTGTCATTCTTCACGGTTTCTTTGCCTATCATCCTTCACGGTGATGGGCACACCTTATCTTCACGGTCTCCTTGCCTGTCATTATTCACGGTGATGGGCACACCTAAGGATATCCCCAGGTACTTTGTTCTTTATGTTCTTTAGGCTGGAAGTAGGCCAGCTGCTGAATAGTGATTGGCACACCAATTGAGGCTGGCAAGAGTATAGTCTATTTTTGTCAGTGAGTATTAGCGATTGAAATTGAGGACAGAGGACCAAGAGATTATTGTGTCTAGCTGTCACTATGGCAAATATTCAGCCACCAGCATGTTTTTGGGCAGAAGTGGTTGAACCTCCTGTACTTTGGGATTTATGGATTGACTTCTTAGAAGCTTATGTAGAAGTATTAGAAGAGGGTGAGTGCTTGGAGGAAAGACATTTGTCTTTACTTAACCATAGGTTGCAAGCGGTAGGGTTAAGAGAGCTTAAAAATTCAGAATGCAGGAGACATAGGTGTGTATCGTTATGCTATCAAACAGATGCGTGAAAGGTTTGGCTGGAAAATAAATGTAGTTATGGAAAGATTTAAATTGTATTCTGGGGCACAGAAAGAAGATGAAAGCATTGATCATTTTGTATTGCCACTATGAGGTTTAGCTGTGACATTGATTTTGGTCATATGATGTATGATCAAGTTCTCCGAGACCAAATCTATGAAGACTAAGACGAAAAAAATTCAAGAACATTATGGTATTGCGGGTAAATATCCTTGAAGACTGCTGTGGATGTAGCTAGGAGTATTGAAGTTTTTGATGAGTGCATTCAAAAAGTTAGAAATGAAGGTGGTGTGAGTAACCATGTGAGTGCTGTTGTAAAGGATGCCAGGGTCAGGAATAAAAGTGGTGAGGTGAAAATGGGTGATAGCTTGGTGAGGAATACAACGGGTGATCTGTGAAGTTTATCTTGTTTTAGATGCAGGTGGAGTAATTATTTAGCAAATTCCAAATGGTGTTCTGTATTAACCCTTTGCATGCATTGGCCGGCGGCCTGCCGTCCGGCATCACAGTGGGCGTGTGCGGAGGAGGGCCGGGGGCCATCCAAACCACACCCAGTCATAAATTACTCGCACCGCGGCGGAATTCACGCTGCGGTGAACGGGTTAACCAAGGTGTGTAGTAAAGGCAAGAAAAAGGGCCAGTTCAGTAGATTGTGTAAGAATATGGGGAAGAAAGTCAATCACATTCTGGAAGATGTTTTGGAGGATGAAAGGAGTTTAAGTGGGATAATGTTGAGTGTACAAGATGAGCAGGCAGATTAAGTTGGCAGAGTCATGAGGCTACCCACTTGCACTTATCCATATTGCATATGGGTGGGCACTGTTCCATTGCCACATTTACAGGAATTGACGTCAACTATAAAGAATGGCACCTGATTTTCAAAAATGGATCTAGCAAGTGCATACCACCAAATTGAATCGGATGATGATTCAAACCATTGTACAGCATTTATCATGGAATGCCTTTTGAGCTGGTGAATGCTTCAGCAGTATTCCTGTGAGAAGTATACATGGTGCTAAGGTGTTCCAAGATAACATGTTAACCCGTTTACTGCTTCGAACGTTCAGCACCAGTGCTGAATGTTCGAAGAAACGGGTGCGGCCGCGTCGGCCGTTGGACGTGCGCAGCACCATGGAGGTAGCTCGCGCGACGTCCAACGGCCGACGGCAGTAGCGATAGGGTTAATATTTGGTCAAGGCAAAAATGCCCATGATGAATACCTCCATGCAGTGTTATTGGCTCTCAGGAGGCATGGTTTGACTGTTAGAAATGAAAGTGTATAATTTGGAAACAGGAAGTAGAGTATCTGGGCCTTGTAATATCTAAGGAAGGGGATTCGACCAAAAATCAGCCATATGGAATTGATTATGGCTGCACCAAAACCTTGGAAAAAGGAGCAGTTGATGTCATTTTTATATCATTGGCGAGCTGCCGTGCTTTGAATACATTTCTAAATCGCTCAAAGCTCTAAGTCGACACTAACAGAAAGAATAGCCGTCAATAACCAAGATGAAAAAAAACCAAAAAATGCGATCAAATGTGACTCACAAGAATGGGACAAATAAGAGAGAATATAATTCTTGATGGTGCTCACTATTATACTTTCATCCACCCGCTTGCCGTTTCGCTTAAGAATAGCACCTAGAATATGTCCTGCACTTTCTCTGAAGGGAAGAGGCATGTCGTATCGTTATTAGTAATGATCACTCGGGACACAGGCCAGGTAGGTGCAAGTATCTTCCTTTATTATCATTGCCCATCAGTCAGTCCTGGCACGTCTGTCCTCGTCCTCGTCCTGCAGCATACTGTCCTTTCCTGTCCTGGACAGGAAGTGGTGTCCGGTGACCTGGTCACCACCCTGTGACCCACAGGGTCCTAGTGTCCTGTCCCCTCATCTGTCCTGGTCATCACATCTCCCCCTTTGTTACAACAAATGCTTTCCCCATGCACAAATCCTTGTCCACCCTGTGGAACGCCTGTGAGACGGTGTGGGAGATAAAGAGAGACAGAAAGAGAAGAGAGAGAGAGAGAGAGAGAGAGAGAGAGAGAGAGAGAGAGAGAGAGAGAGAGAGAGAGATAGTCTCTACATTTCTTCTAGCAGTCTCTTTGTCTTTTTGCATTCTCTTCTTGGTCTTTGTTCTCCGCTCTGCTCTGGTTCTCTATTTTCTTCTTTGTGTGTTGTCACTTCTCCATTTGCTCCTTGTTCTCTTTCCTCCGCTTCCGCTGTTGTTATCGTTCTTTCTTCTTCTTCTCTTTTGAGCTCCTTGAAATGTGAACTGTTTCTTGTTATCTTCCGATGCTCTGAGACCGCGGTCACCATTGACCCTTTTACATCAGTTATTACCAGTGGCTCCTTTGAGAAAGGGCTGTCTGACTTTCTTTGCTGTGTTTGCTTCACTATTACTATGTCTCCTTCCTTTAGTTGGTGTTCAGCCGCATGTCTCTTTTTGTCAGCATATTCTTTCATTTTCTTTTTCTCTTTGGTGTCTCTTTCTGCGATCTCTGGTCTGTTTGGTTCTGCTGTGGCTTCTCTCTGTGGTAGCCTCGTCTTACTTGTTCTTCCTAACACCAGTTCTGCTGGGCATTTGCCTGTGGTGCTGTGAGGAGTGTTCCTGTAGTCTCGTAGTACTTGACACAGCGCTTGTCCAATGGAGATCTGTGTCAATTTTGCTCGCTGGATGGCCCTTTTGATGGTCCCCATAAACCTTTCTGCCATTCCGTTTGCTTGTGGCCATAGTGGCGTTATTTTTCTGTGTTTGATCCCCAGGTAGTCCATGAACCTGCGGAACTCTTCTCCTGAAAAGGGAGGGCCATTGTCCGTTTTCAGTGTCTGTGGTGAGCCCCAGGCAGCAAATATGTCGTCCAGCACCGGCAAGGTGGCGTTCGCCGATGTCGATGCCACTTCTCTCACTACTGGGAATCTTGAGAATTCATCAATTACTACCAGCAGGTATTTTCCAGTCTCCAGTGGTCCGTAGAAGTCCGCCGCTAGTTCAGTCCATACTGCCACTGGCAGTTCCGACATCCTCAGCGGTGCGGGCTTACTGGAGGATCCAGTTACTTGACAGGTGTGACATTGTGATACTTCTTCCTCTACCATGCTGTCTAGTCCTGGGAACCACACTCTTTCTCTCAGCATCTTTTTCGTCGCTACTATCCCTCTGTGCGACTCATGTGCTATCTTAACTGTTCTTTTCCGCAGTCGAAGTGGTATCACAATCCTTGACCCTCTCATCAGTACTCCGTGCTCTGTCTCCGACAATTCTTTGCCTATCTTTTTGAATGCCAACAGTTCTTCTTTGTTAACTCCTTCTTCTGTGATAGTGTTGTTATTGATGTGTCTCCATCTCTGTAATCGCACTATCGTTCCTACTGCCTTCATTGTCGGATCACTTTTTGTCTCTTGCTCCAGTTCTTCATTCGTTATTGACGCTGGAGTGTTTTGTTTCACAATGAAATTGAGATATTCTTCTGCCATTGTGGTACTATTACTCCGATGCGGGAGCGGGTGTCGCGACATGTAGTCAGCTGGATTTTGATCTTTGCCTGGCTTGTGTATTATCTTGAAATTGTAGTCCATCAGCCTTATTCCCCACCTTTCTATCCTCGGTGGTATTTTTGCCTTTGGGTTGCCATAGATGGTCACTAGCGCTTGGTGGTCTGTCACTATTGTGAAAGGTTTTCCATAAATGAACATGTGGTAGTGCTCACATGCCCATACCACCGCCAGGCTCTCCTTTTCTGGTTGAGAGTAGGCTCTCTCAACATCTGAGAGGCTTTTGCTTCCGTAGGCTACTATTTGTCGAGGTGAGTCTTTTCCAGGTTTGTGTTGTGCTAGTATTGCGCCCAGGCCTACCGGGCTGGCGTCTACTGTTAGTTCTGTGCATAGGTTCGGGTCAAAATATGCTAGGTGGTCTACTGCGGTCACTGAGGTTCTTATTTCTTCAAATGCCTTTGTGCACTCTGTGGTCCATTCAAACGGTTGCCCTTGTTTTGTTAGTTCTCTCAAGGGTGTGCTCACTGTTGCGAAGTCTTTTATGTACCTTGCACAGTAGCTGGCGAGGCCGAGAAATGAGCGCACGTCAGCGACGTCTTTTGGCTCACTCGCTTTTTCGAGCGTGTCTATCTTACTCTTGTCAGGCCTCATTCCTTTTCGTGAGAATATGTGTCCAAAAAACACTAGTTCTTCTCTCCCCAGCTCGCATTTCTTTTCGTTTACTGTGAGGCCCACCTCTACTAGTCGTGAACATACTTCTCTCAGTGCCGTGTCATGCTCCCCGTCCGATTTCCCAAAAACCAGGATGTCAGCGCTGTAGTTTAGGCTGTTTGTTATCGGCCTTATTATCTGCCTGATCGTTTCTTGGAATATTTCTGCTGCTGAGGATATTCCAAAACTCAGCCTTTTGTAACGAAACAGCCCAAGGTGCGTTGAGAAGGTCGTTATGTATCTCGATTGTTCATCTAGCTCCAGTTGATGATATCCCTTGCACAGGTCTAATTTGGAGAATTTTCTCATTCCTGTCAGGCAGCTTATCATGTCGTCCAGATGTGGCCCTGGGTGTCTTTCTCTCTCAATGGCTGTGTTCGGTACTCTCATGTCTACACAGATCCTTATCTGCATAGTGTCTTTTTTTGGTACGGCCACTATTGGGGACACCCATGGTGTTGGTCCTTCTGCAGGCTCAATGATGTCCTGGGCCAGCAACGCCTTTATTTCTTCCTCTACTTGAGGTTGCAGATGTATTGGCACCCTTCGGTGATGCTGTGCAACTGGCCTGACAGCCTCGTTTATGTGTAGTGTTATTTGTCTTCCTTTAAGTTTTCCTAGTCCTTCTGTTAGCTTCGGGAATTCTTGTAGTATGCTTTCTTTTTCTGACATGTGATACATCATTTTCAGTAGTCCCATTACTTTTGCTTTCACGTTACTTATTAGACATGGTGCTGGAATGTCTCCTCGTAGCACATGTATTTCTTCTACGACAGTTTTGCCATTGTGCGTCATGGTGTCCGTGAATTTTCCCATGTTAGTTACCGGATTTTGTGCGCCCCATGTAAATACTCTTACACTGGATGGTTGCAACGGCGGCTTCTTTTTCATCTTGTCGTATTCACTGGCACACATGATGTTGCACGTCGCTCCGCTGTCCAGTACAAATTTTGTTTGGTGTGACCCTACTTCGATCGTCACCCAATCTGTCTTCTTTATTGACTTCCTGTCTATTAACCTGATGTGTTCTTCTTCCGGCCCTTCATCCGTGGTCATGAGATATAGGCGTTCTACTTTTCTTGTTGTATCTTCCTCTTCTTCTTCTGATTCCCCCGACGAGCTCCTCTCTGTCGCTTCCATGTGCCTTACATGTTTTGTTGTCGTTGTTCTTTTTGTTCCTGACCTGCCATATTCGCCTTTGAATTGTCCACCTTGACACATAGTGGCAAAATGGTTGCTTCTGTTGCATTTTCTGCATGTTTGGCCGAATGCTGGGCATGGTCCTCTACGAGGGAAATCTAGGCCGCATCTGTAGCATTGTGTTTTTCCTTTTTTCGTCGCTTGTTCCTTGTGTCCTCCTTTCCAGTTTCCTTTCTTGCCGCTGTCTGTCATTCTATTTATTTGTTCTCCCTTTCGATCCATCTGTTTCGCTTGTACCGTCGCTCTTGCCTCTGCCCTCGCGAGGTCAAGAATTTTCTCCAAGGTGATCGGTTCTTTTAGTAGTCTTGTGCGAAATTCCGTCTCTCGACAGCCTTCTATTA
This sequence comes from Lissotriton vulgaris, assembly GCF_964263255.1. Classification (NCBI taxonomy): domain Eukaryota; kingdom Metazoa; phylum Chordata; class Amphibia; order Caudata; family Salamandridae; genus Lissotriton; species Lissotriton vulgaris. Next base: position 409,557,547 of record NC_141695.1, read on the forward strand.
GTTTGAGACGAAGGGCCTGTTCGTTGTCATACTTTTCAAATTCGCAATATGCTACTAGTTTCCTCAGCCTCGTTGCAAAGTCATCCATTGACTCTTCTGGCTGCTGATATGCCATGTGGAACGAATATCTCTCAAAGTCGACGTTTCTTTGCGGGTCAAACTTGGCTGTCAGACACTTTTTTAATTTGTCGTATGTTTCTAATTCACTTTGTGGTAGTGTTATGAGGAGGTCCTCCACCTCATCCCCCACTAAGTTTAATAGTAGATCCAGTTTCTTCTCAGCTACCACGTCAGTTGCCTTTAGATAGCGTTCAAACTTTATGATCCACTTTTCCCACCGGATGCCCACTTGTGGCTCCGATACGACAAAAGGCACCGGTCTGCGGAACTGTGCACTCTGCGATTTTGTGTCTGCCATTTCTTTGGACCCTTTTATTTCCTTCTTTTGTTGTGACACTTTCTCCCCTTATTTTGCTTCTTTCAGCCTTTCTTTTGTATTTTCTCTTAATGTACACTTCAGTTCTGTTATTTGCCTTTGCTTGTGCTTTTATTTCCTTTTTTTTCTTTGAGATCGGCGCTTTTTCTTCCTTTTTCGATCTCTTCCTGACTTCAAAATGGTCGCCCGACTTTCCTGCCTCCTTATTGGCCCTCGCGCCTGACTTTAAGATGGCCGCCGAGACTCTCGCGAGACTTCCTGGCCAATCCGGGCGCCGCCTGACTTCAAAATGGCCGCCGCGCTTATTCGTCTCCTGATTGGCTCTCCCGCCTGGTCCCAATATGGCCGCCGAGACTCTCGCGAGATCTCGCGTTGGCCTCTAGTTCTTTAAACTTCGCGCTCTTCGTCGCGCTGGCGCTTACCGGCTCAGCTGTTCTTTTCTTTTGCGGCGGTTGGGGTGGGCTCCCACGTCGCCGATGATGTCTGGACAGCGCTTCACTCTTCCCTCTTCTTCTTGGCTGCAACGCGATCCAGGGTGGGCTCCTGGTTTAAATCGCTATTTCTCCTCTTCTCCTGCACGCAGGGACACGATCCTTCGTCTTCGTCGCCAGATGTCGTATCGTTATTAGTAATGATCACTCGGGACACAGGCCAGGTAGGTGCAAGTATCTTCCTTTATTATCATTGCCCATCAGTCAGTCCTGGCACGTCTGTCCTCGTCCTTGTCCTGCAGCATACTGTCCTTTCCTGTCCTGGACAGGAAGTGGTGTCCGGTGACCTGGTCACCACCCTGTGACCCACAGGGTCCTAGTGTCCTGTCCCCTCATCTGTCCTGGTCATCACAAGGCAGAAGACCAACAGCAGCCCCAGCTCTTGTGCTCTTCTGGGCTCCCCCCTCCAGGGCATGGGCAGCTAGCAAGCATCGATCCTTGAGTGCCACTGCCTGAGCCACACACATGGCTCAAAGCCCCTTCTGTCGGTCTACCTCCCTATCTCTCTGACCAAATATCTGTCCTCCTTTCCATCTATGTGTCTCACTTTCCCGTCTGTCTGTCTACAAATACGTCTGTCTTGTCTATCTATTTGCCTGTCTGCGTCTGCATTTCTGCTGATCTGCCTACCTATCTGTCTTTGTGACTTTTTCGTCGTGCATCTGCTTGCTGCCTTACTGTCCATCTGTCTTTTAATCTGTTTACATTTCTCTCCTCGTCCGCTCACCCACCAATCTATGCATGCATACGTGCATCTATTCATCCATGCACCCTGCTCTCTGGCTGAATCACTTACGGTCAGTAACTGTTTGCTTGCCTACATATACATTTCTCATAATTTACATCTTCCTCTTAACCTCCCTCTGTGTACAACAATCCGTCTCTTTATGTTGTCAGCATTGCTCTCTGTTTGTGTGTCTCTGCTTGCCCTTCCATCTGCTGGATTTTCTATTCGTCTCCCAACCAGTGTCTCTTCATATTCTCCATGCCTTTTAAACTTCTCAAAATTACTTGTCTCGCATGTTTCTTCTGCCTGCGTGGTTCTACGGTGGTCTCTCCTCCTCTAAACAGCTACTGTGCGGATGGCTACTACGTATGACTACAGGCAGAGCCTTGGATACAATAGTTTAGTGGGCTGTGATTATTCAAAGCATCTTCACTGCATAGATGGGGGCGTACAGGTGGCAGCAGGTCTCAATCAGAAAGCAGTAAAGCAGTGCACCACCAGCAGGGCCGGACTGGCCAGAGCGGGCACCAGGCATTTCCCCAGTAGGTCGCTAGGGTGGGGCCAATTTGGGGCCCCTGGGGGGGCGTTTTTGTGTTAGTGTAAGATGTACCTCGGCTGTGAGTCCCTTCAACCACCCCTGTCCTCAGGGCAAGATGGCCGCCGAGGGATGCAGTGAGTGAGCCGCACTCTTCTCCTCTCCACTGCTAGGTTTTTTCCCAATGGCGAAATAGAGAAATAAGGTGCTTGGCCTGAGGTCACTGTATGCCTTTTTTCGTGCAGCACTGCGTCCTTTCCTGGGAACAACGAGGAAATACTATAGCACGCTCTGCCCTGCACTTTAAGAAGAAGATATCAGAGGCTGTCAGATTTGTTTTTAAATCTTGGTTCAAGATGCCTACTCGTCTGCTGCGCGGACTCGAGCCCAAGGACGGCAAGGGAGACAAACCTGCAGAAGCGGATATTCCCAAGGGACAAACAACAATGACAGCAAAAGAAAAAGAGAAAAATAAAGAGAAAGAGAAGTATAAAGCAGACCTAAAAACTACTGGTCCTGGTCCCCCCATTCCCACCACACAGAAAAATGCTTCAAGCTTGAAGAAAACGGCAGCAAAAAGAAATGGAGCAGATAATACAGTACTCGTGAGAGATGCAGGTCTTGTCACTAAGCCAAAAGTTAAGGGAACCGCACTGCGGCAGCCCACGGTATCGGAGAGCTTTGGCAACTTCCCAGCTAGTAGCGGACCCCCCGCAGTCAAACCTGATGTCTCCGCGGATCTCAGCGCGGGTGCAGGAGCGGGAGCAGCCTCGGAAGGGGTAAACGGCGTTGGTGGTAGCGGAGCTGGCGTCCTCAGTGCGGATCCAGAGCTCGGAGCCGGCGCGGGGGTTGCCAAGCAACCAGCAAGACCAGCAGCAACAGGGAAGCCGCCTGCTGCAGTGCCTGCGGCCATCTCGGGAGTGAGCAGCGATGCAGGCTTGGCGGGTGAGTCTAGTGGTTACACGGGGTCTGGAGCGAGGCAGGGGGCAGAGGCGACTGTTCCCAGCCATATGGGTGAAAAAACAAATATAAGGAAAGGAGCGGGTAAAGAGCCTACAGTTCTGTTTGACAATCGGGCTTTGAATACCGAGCTTCCAGACGAACTATCGGGTGAAACTCGAAGGCCCTCTGCAATGACACCAGCAGCAGAGTTGTGGTCTGAGGTACCTGGTAAAAACCTAAATGCTGGTATGGAGGATGCTGCAACTGACGGAAATTATGGAGCAACACTGCTGTCTAATCCTCTAACTTGGGCAGAAACTATGGACCTAGGTATGGAGAGTGGGGGGATAAGATCAGGAGGCGAAACCTCTACCTCTGCTGAGATCGGCATCGCTAGTGGGTCAGTTTCTGCGGAAAGGTTTTACTCTGTCGATGAGGACACGCAGTCACAGTCACAATCACAGTCTCACCCATCAGAGGGTTTTAGTTCGGATGAATCCACGGGCATTGACAGCTCTCCCGCCACGAAAACTTCACAGAAAAAACGTTTCTCTAAAAGGAAACCTTCCACCGCAAGCAGCACTACTGATCCTACCAAAAGACTAGCTTGGGATTATTCTACCACCACTTTTTCGTTTTTGGAGCAAGACAGTCCGGCAACACTGATTGGAGATCATGGCCCTACTCAATCCTCGCAGCCTCCTGTTACGCTTGATCTTCTCTTTAATACTCTGAAATTAATGCAATCTGAGGCTAGAGGGGAGAGTAGGAGGGCAAGACAGAAATCAAGGAAGATACAGAATAAGCTCAGAACTATAAGTAAAAGGCAAGACGAGATGGTTGAGAGAGTCGTGCATGTAGAGGAAAGGACTAGTAAAGTGGAAGATGACCTGAGAGACCTGAAAACATATAAGGAAGAGCATCAAAAGGTGGCTGAGGATGTCAACTGGAAGCTGGAAGATTTTGAGAACAGGCAGCGTCGCAACAATATTAGACTGTTGGGCGTGGAGGAAGGTCTTGAAGGGGAGGACCCCAGATTGTTTGTTGTGAATTTGCTTAAGGGGGCTTTTCCTGAGTTATCTAGTTGGCAGTGGGAAACTGAAATTCAAAGGGCCCATCGCTTTCCATTTTTTCTTAAGAGGGGTCAGCCTCAGGCTGGAGCACAGGGTGGGCGTCCAAGGGCTCTGCTAATATTTGTAGGGAATTTTCTTCTCAGGCAGCTGATTTTGGACAAAGCGAAGCCAGAGTCAAGACGTACTTATAACAATGTTTCGTTTTTTGCAAGACCAGACTTTTGCCACGCCACAGTTGAACGTAGATGGAGGTTGAGACAACTGATTCCACTTATCCAGGCTCTGGGCTCTGAAGCTTATTTGTTATATCCGGCAAAATTGAAAATTGTGACCAAGGGCCAAGTTAAATTTTTCTATTCAGAGATTAAGGCGAATGCCTATATGCTGGAAGTGTTGGGATATAAGGAGAACAGATAATGGATTTAAATTTTGTATATGCATGACTTGCTGTTTGGCGGTGGGGAGGAGTAGCGGCTGCTGCTTCCCTGGTGCCCACATATAGGTCATTTCTGACCTATTTGCCTGTAGGGGGGGAGGGGGAGGGGCAGTGTGGGGGGGTTCAGGGAGGCGGGAGGGAGGAGGGGGAAGCGGGGGGGAAAAAATGGCACACACCATACACAGTGAAATACGGTTTGAGGCAGTTGCAGATTTTGTACAAATGGAGGGAAAAGGAAGCGGCGGGTTTTGTCAAGAGTTGGAATCGGAAGTTGGTGCTAGCATTTGATGTTTTTTGATGACTTGTCATATTTTGTCATTTAATGTCTGTGGCCTCAATGATCTCCAAAAAAGGTTGCGAGTTTCTGCATTTTGCAAATCAATGTCTCCTGATCTCATTTGTCTACAGGAAACTCATGTGGAGGGGGGACAAGGTTTCTTGCTAGAACAGGCTGGCTTTAAAGTCTTAGCTTACACTAAACAAGCCTCCAAAACCCGCGGGGTAGCGATTCTTGGGAGAGGTGCAGAATGTACAGTATTTAGAAGTAAAGAAGATATCTGGGGCAGGTGGGCGATTGTGGAAATAGGTTTTAGAGGTGCTAGGTTCACACTGGCTTCAATCTACGGCTCAACGTGCGATGACCCAGATATATTCCAATTCCTGGATCACGAACTTTCAACCTGGTCGGAGCCAATTGTTTGCTGCGGAGATTTTAATATTAGCCGACCGGCAAATATTGAGCTACAATTGAGCCATTCATATACGGGGAGGAAGAAAAGGGTGCATAGGGCGATAGTAGATATGGCATCGCATAATGCTCTTTCAGATGTATGGGCTAACTTACATCCACAGATAGATGGCGATACATTTTTCTCTGCTCCTCACAATATAACAGTAAGGTTGGATTATTTTTTAATTTCCAATGTTTTGTTATCTAACACGCAGATTAAGAAGTTACCCCGTTTGGTTTCGGACCATAACCCACTGTTATTGTCATTAAGTATAAATGGGCTAGGTAGGAAACCATATAGATGGACATTTGAGCGAGCTTTGTTACTCGACGAGGGTTATTGTATTCACATGGAAAAATGGATTAGTGAGTTTTGGCTTAATAATTTGGGGAGCACTAGTAGTGGTTATATTTGGGATGCTTTTAAAGCGGGCGTCAGGGAAGAGACAATTAGTTTTTCAACACATAGACGGAAAAAAGAAAGAGAAATGTTTGATCAGCAAGTTAACTCCTTTCTGGATGCTGAGGTTGAGTTAAGTAGGTTAATCATGCGGGGGCTCCCACTGGATCAACAACTGTTGGAAATTACGGTTTTAAAGGCGGAGGTTGCGGAAAGCATCACTAACAAGACAGTAGTTAGTTATTTAACAAAGAAGGAGCAGGCCTGTGAGCTTAGCGAGCGGGTCGGCCACATCCTTGCTGTTAGATCTAGACAAAAAGCCAACGCAGGGGACATTAAAAATATAGTTGATGATTCAGGCAATTTGAGCTCTGACTCTGCAGGAATAAGGAGTGAATTTTGGAAGTTTTACACTGGACTATATGACAGAGAGATTGAGGTTGATATTGATAAAATCAGGGAATATTTAGGAGATATTCAACTTGGGAAATTAGATCCAGAGGAAAATAGTACACTTGAGGCCTCTATAACGCTAGAAGAAATGTCTCTAGCTTTATCAGATCTCCCATCCTCTAAGGCTGCAGGACCTGACCTGATACCGATCGAATTTTATAAAACCTTTATATCAGTTCTTAGAGTAGAGCTACTGGATACACTCATTCAAGCCCAGAGAGATATCTCAATTCCAAAATCATGGGGCAAGACTGAAATTATAGTTATCTTGAAAAAAGGTAAACCCGCCACAAATCCGGGGTCTTATAGACCTATAGCCTTAATGAATACTGACGTAAAGCTCTATTCGAAAATTCTGGATACAAGGCTGTCAGCTGTCATAGAAAAATTAGTTACCCCAGTCCAACATGGATTCATCCCGGGGAAAGGGACTACAGAACATGTCAGGACTGTGATCACCTGTTTTGATGCCATGGAGGTTTCTGGCGGCCCTGTCGCGGCTTTATTTTTAGATGCCGAGAAGGCTTTCAATAGGGTTGACTGGGAATATTTGTGGGTGTTAATGAGAACTTTGGGGTTTGGTGACAATTTTATAAAAGCAATTCAGGTGCTTTATAGGGATCCAATAGCTAGAATTAAAATCAATCAGGAATTAACAACGGCAGTGCCGATTAAGAGAGGAACAAGGCAAGGTTGCCCTAGCTCTCCTCTCTTGTTTGCACTGTATATGGATCCGTATCTACGCAATCTTGATTCTAATCCCCGTATTCCTCCCATGTGCGTAAACGAGATAGTACTTAAAGTATTGGCATACGCTGACGATGTCGCGATAATTAAACCTGATCCTGAAATGGCAATAGGTGAAATAGAACAAGAAGCCCTAAATTTTGGCAATATTTCTGGCTATAAGCTTAATAGTGCCAAAACACAGATTATTAAAAATATAGCAGCCCAATGTGTTGATCCACGAGTGGTTCCTGCAGCAGTCTACCTTGGGGTTGAAATTTCTTCTAACTTAGGAACAATAGTTGAACAGAACATCTCGCCCTTATTAAAGAAAGTTAGTTCAGACTTGCTGAGGATAAATAATCTTAGGCTTACGTTAGTGGGCCGCACTAATATTATTAAAATGCTCATACTTCCTAAATTTCTTTATTTTTTTTGTACAATTCCTCTTTTTTTTGAGTCTACTTGGTTTAACAAGTTAGAGGCGATTCTTAACAAATTTATTTGGTCGTATGGGAAGACAAGACAGGCATATAAGTTTATGACCTTGCCAAGGGACAAGGGAGGCTGGGGGGTTCCTGATTTTAGGTTCTACTATTGGGCATCGGTATTACAATATATTCAAGGTTTAATCGGAGCAAATGAAGGGGATTTGAAAGTTAAAGCTACCTCAACTATGATTTATTCAATTGTTCTGGGCAAAGACTCCGCAAATGCTTTTTTAAATTGTACAGATTCATCGTAGTGCAAACGTACACGTTTCAAGACTGTGGCCGCAGCCTATAATGTATGGTCTGCTGTTGCAAAAAATCTCGGACTAGGGAGATTTAACAGGTATACTAGATTGTATATGAATAAGTCTTTACCCCCTTTAATTTTTTCGGATACCATTATGGCAGACTGGAGCAGCAAAGGTATTAAAAATATAGGAGATATGCTAAACTCAGATGGTAACATACTTCAATTTTCAGATCTGATGGCTAAATTTAATATAGCAAGATATAGCTTCTTCAAGTATTTGCAGACTAGGAGTTTTCTTTCTAAGAAAAAAGGTGGGGCAGGTGGATTTAACACAAATAACATTATGGAAGCAATAGCGCAAAGTGGGGTCTGCTCCACTAGGTATTTCTATGCCCAGTTGGCTGAGACGAAGAAGGACGATACTGACAGATTTGGTAATAAATGGGAGGGAAAATTAGGGACTTCGAGCGAGTCTTTCTTGAAGTCTTTGGAGTTAGGTGGTTCAGTATTTTATTCTGCCCCATTACAATCGCAACACTTCAAAACGCTGTATCAACTTTACCATACTCCAGATCGCATAGCACAGTGGGGCGCAACTACAGGGATTAATTGTTGGCGATGTAATCCTATTGCCGCAGATAGTATACATATTTTTGCGACCTGTCCCAAATTAAGGCCCTTATTAAAGGGCATTGGGGATTTTATGGCTCACACACTTGCCTTAAATGTGATTCTAACGCCGACAGTAATTATGTTGGGAGTTCGGGACTGCGAAGGCGAACATAGTGAATTTATATTCGTAGCGATGGCAGTTCTCAGGTTGCTGATTGCTAGAGTCTGGCTGGACCCCCTACCCCCGGGAATACAGCAGTGGATTGCTTTACTATTAGGGACTTTTAACCTCGAAAAAGGTATATTTGGGAAAAAAGGTAAAAGGGTTAAAAGATGGGGAAGGAAAATTTGGGAACCGGTACATAGATGGAAGGAAAGGTCAAATGCAAATGTAGTCTGATGTATTATTAATTTGATCAATGGTCTTTTTTCCACCTTTTTTTTCTTCTTTATGTCCTGAAGATTATGTTTAGTATTATATTGTTTTTTCTCGATAGTAATTTTGATTTATTATATGCATTAATTGTTTTCTGTATTCTGTATTCTGTGTTATGTGTGTGCCAGAAAAACCCTTTTGTTTTACAATAAAAATACTTTAAAAAAAAAACCACCCCTGTCCTACTCTCATCAAGACCACCAAGTGTGTTGGATGAAATAATGCCACAGTTAGAACTGCAATCTAAGCAGGAAAAAGGCCCTTCAAGATTGCTTAATGTACCTGCATGAATGCATGGCGTCTCATTATGCCTTACCCGTAAAAGTTCGGCGGACGTATACATGCATCTACACACGTTATCTGGTGGAAGCTGGGCAGGGGTCCTGGCTCCTGGGACGGCCAGGCGCAGACAGGCACAGACGTGCTTGCCTTTGCCGTGCCGTCTGGGCGCTCACTGTGCGCGTCCGCTGCGCGTCAGCACCATCTGATCCGGATATAGGCTAGATCAGTTCCCTAAATGAGGAAGACTAGAGCGTCTCTCCGTAAAAATGGCTACCCGAAGTGTTTCACTGAAAGTGAGGAGATTATAAAGATCCTCACCTCCACCCAAATAGCTCCCTCCTAAGCATGGGCGAATTTTGTGAATTCGCGATCTGCGGATTTGCAAATTCGCAATCCGCAAAATTCGCAAATTCGCGTGGATTTGCAGATTTTTTATTTTTGCGTGTTCGCGGGTGTTCGCTGGTGTTTGCGGGTGTTCGCGGGGAACTTTGCGTATTCGCGGGGCGCTTTGCGTGTTCACAGGTTTTTTTTGACTGGTTCATCACTGCCACCCTCTCGTTTTTTATGCCCTTCTACCCTCTGTACCACTTGTTTTTGTGCCTTTCTGCCCTTTGCCCCACTCTTGTTTGTGCCCTTTTGCCCTCTGCCCCACTGGTTTCTGTGCCCTTCAGCCCTCTGCCAAACTCATGCCCTCTGTCCCACTTTGTGCCCTTCTGCCCTCAGCCATAAGTCAGCTTCAACAGGAAGCACTAATAGATAAAGTATAGCAGGTGCTTGAGTTGAAGGTCAAATTAAGTTACACAGTCATTAATCACCCCAAGTTTGGGGTGATAAATGATTGTGTAACTGAATTTGAAATTCAACTCTAGCACCTGCTTTACTTTATCTATTAGTGCTTCCTGTTGAAGCTGACTTTTTGTAACTATTTTAGAGGCTCTGGCAGCTTGCCGGCACCATTCTAAAATAGTTACAAAAAGTCAGCTTGAACTTTTGACCCAATCCGTTCCGCTCGCGGATTTTGCGGGAAATTCCTGAATCTCGCAGATTGCAAATTTACCGAAAATCCGCAAAATCCGCGAGTCGGAACGGATTTTCTGCCCATGCTTACTGCCTCCACAACAAACAGCAGAACTAGCTGCGGTGGAATGGGGAGTAAGCGGGCGGCAAAACACAGTAAGTGCACAGGTGAGTCACAGCAGTGAAGTTTAAAACATCAGCGGTGAGTACAAAACACAGTAAAACCCTTTAACACCTTCGATGCGGCCGCGATTACCCTGGTGTGCTGTAAACAGCACGAACAGGGGCGGGCCGTGACGAACCCCAGCCGTCATAAGCACACGAGCACCGTAGTGCATGACGGCTGGGGTTCGTCATCAGCACCGAAGGGGTTAAAAGAACACAATATTAACCCAGTGAAAAAACAATAAAAAGTGCTTCAAAAGGAAAAGTAATATTAAAATTCTAAAAACGCTGTATTCAGCTAAGCCTTAAGGTGCCAGGAGAGAGATTAACGCAGCTGCACAAGTGTAGTCACCGTATCTGACTAACCGCTGCGCGTCGGCGCCATCTGATCCTGATATAGGCTGGATCAGTTCCATAAATGTGGAAGACTAGAGCATCTCCCCACAAAAAGGGCCGCCCGAAGTTTTTCACCGGAAGTGAGGAGATTCTAAAGATCCTCACTTCCATCCAAATAGCTTCCTCCACAACAAACAGCACAACCAGCTGCGGTGGTTAAGTAGCACTGGCTCGGTGGTGGCAGCATACCGTGTAATAATCAGTAGAAAGTGAATAGTCCTTTTCACCTGTGTCAATGGAGTGAGGCCTACAGGCTCACTCATATAAAGTTCTGCGGGGTGTTTAACTCTCCCTTGGTCTACGATAGTATGCAATGCTGTGCCGCAGATGTATGGTTGCATGTGTGTGCTGTGGTTATGCATGCCTGTGAATGTTACAAGAAATGGAAGATTCTGGGTTCCATTTTAGGAGACCAAGGGCTGACTGAAGAAGCATGAGAAGGTACAGGAATCCGCCCAGACAGATTTGTGGACTGCTGCATTCCGTGAGTGCAGGGTGGGACACACACTGACGGAAGAAGAGCAAGGCTCTTCAGTACACTTCAAAGGGTGCACCTTTATTCAGGGCAAGGACACTGGAAAGGGGCCTGGACACATTAAAAGGAAGAAGCTTGGGCTGATAATAGTGATTGGATCCCAGTAGTGAGGTGAGAGGAAACAGCTGTTGCATTGAGTGAGTCATTGCCCGCGGGCAGATTCAAGTCGGTGACTCCATATGCCTGAGACAGCTTCTGTTAAGTTAGCAGTGGTTGCACTGATCGTGCCAGCATCCATGTGCAGAGTTAAATCAGTGACCCTGTATGCCAGAGTGGGCCACCATGAAGATTCCATTACAGCTCTGCTGATCAGGCCATCACCCATGTACGGTGGGAAACCAGGAACCATGTGTGCAAAAGGGAGCCACCTTGAAGATTAAATTAGTGCCATGCTTGAGCTGACACCCATGTGTAATGGGAGGTTAGAAACCCCGTATATCAGAGGGGGCCACCATAAAGAGGAAATAACTGTCATGCCGATCGGGCCTTAACTTGTGTGTGATGGAAGTTAGTGACCCCCTGTGCCACAAAGGGTCCACCATGAAAAGGAAAGTACTGCCATACCAATTAGGTCGTTGCCTGAATGTGGAGTGAGGTTGATAATCTTGTATGCAAGAGGACCACCAGAAAGGATAAGGACCTTCACCTGGCTTAAGCCATCATTAAGAAGACTCTAGCTGAGGATGGGAACCAGAATAATCAATCCCCCCATCTCTGCGAAAGATCAGAGGAATTTACCATCTCACCGTAGGAGTCACCATAGACACCCCACCACTACCACTGTAGAGCCTAGAGCCGCAACTGCTACCCACCAACAGCACCTGCAGCAATCCTTAACAATATCTGTGAGTAAAATGCTCCCAGATACTCTGGTCATACAACTCTTGCAGAAGAATGTAAGAGTGATCGTAGGGTGGGATGACTCCAGGGGAACTTGTGCTGCCCCATAGCGCTTCAGGCTCTAGGACTCTTGACTTTTTAAAGAGTCAGAGCCAGACTCCTGAGACTTGAACTACTAGGAGGGTCACCTGAATGTTGCCTGTAGTGAATTGGAAATATCACTAATGAGAAGTACTCAGGGGCCTGCCTTTTGAAGACTAGAACTTTGACCAGAGGGCTGTGTGCTTTGTTTGTGTATGCCATATTTTACTTTGTGTTCATATATGAACACTCATTTTTTCATTAAAGCAAGTATTTGACTGTATGATCATTTATTGGTGCTATTGACGGTATTTTGAGTTGTAAGCCTGTGTTCACCCCCCATGTATCTAGGTCCCACCAGGAAGCCTTGGACTGCTTGACCCACTCTACTGCTGAGAGTCAAGTGCTGAAGGGATACTTGGCCCAGTTGCTTAGGACCCAAAGAAATCATCCTATGGGACATCAGGAATAAAAGGCTTAACCATATGGTTGGGCCCAGCAGCTCGTGCTTGCCTCTTGGCTCTGTGAAAGACGTTCTGACAATTGGCAGCAGCAGGTGGGATGCAGGTGTGGCATTGGCCATTTCTAGTTTAAACCAGCAGTACAGACAGTCCAGTTTATATGCAGAAAGTCATCACACATAGACACTGGGGAACACAGGGTTTGGAATCAGACTTCAGCATCATATCCATTGAATAGATAAATGATTTATGTAGAGACAACAAAATGACGCAGCGTGGCGCCACAAGCCATTTCGCTGCGCCGAGCTGTGCAATTTTAAAAGCACAAGGATGTGTTGTATTTATAACAATACTTCACAGCCCTGGGCTTTCCCCTGTGCTGGTGGACAATTGACTGACATGGGATGTATGACGTTACAACGCATACTTTTACCACGCATACCATTACAACGCGGTATTTACAACGAATACCGTTACAACGCATAGCGCTTAGAGGTGCTGGATAGTGGTAAGTATAATTTTATATTCCAACTCCAGTCCCCGTGGACACTAGGGAAGGTGTTGGATATAAAATTATACGTATTCCCTATCCTAGAGTGCCCCCCAGCGCAATGCGTTGTAATGGTATGCGTGGTAATGCCTGCGTTGTAATGGTAGTGCGTGGTAAAAACTTCGTTGTAACAGTTGTATACCCTGACATGCGTCAACCCAGACAACCTTGAACCATGATGCAAGGGTGCCTACATTGCGGGGATGATTGTTGAACAGGAAGAGACAACTTCCTGCACAAAACAATAATTGATGGCATTTTCAGCACGCATAGAAAGAGGAAAAAATGAGGAGAAATAAAAGTATTTCTCCTCGTTGCGCCTCCTTATGCCGCCCCTGGGGAGGTGTAGGATTCTGATGCATTCCCAGGTATACGAAACGTTGTAAATCTGGGAATGCAGCAGAATTCATGGTTGCTGTGTTGGAAAACCTGCAGCAACACCCATGGCACGCCCCTTTCATACAAAGTGATGCGTGAATAAGGGCAGTATTTACAGGGCCATGAAAAGTCAAGCAGGGTGGCTTTGCGTGGCCTTGTAAATATGGGTCAGCACACTGCGCCACCGGTACATCAAAAAAGTGATGCACCAGCTGCGCAAGGGGGTTGCAAATAAGCCTCAGAGGGTGGAGGATAACCAGGAGTAGGAACAGAGAGGTCTTTGCTAATTTAGTTAGAAACCAGTTAGAGACACTTGTTGAAAGAGAAGAGACTGTAGTTTACTTTGGGGAAGGAACAATCCCCCAGATTCATCATTGTCATGTTTTGCGAGTCTTTAATAGCGATTATTAAGGAATCGCTATTAAAGACTCGCAAAACGGGATTCATGTAGAAATCGCATTTTTTGTAGCGATTTCTACTGCTTCCTTATTTGCGATTAGCTAATTGCTAATCGCAAATAAGGAATGGCTTTCCCATTCATTCCTACGGGCCTAATGACTTTCCCATTCATTCCTATGGGCCTAAAGGCTCAAAGGAATGAATGGAGAGTCATTCCTTATTTGCGATTAGCAATTAGCTAATCGCAAATGTGCCGCAATTTCAAGGGTGCCAGGGTGTCCAAAGGACACCCTGTTGCACCCCTGAAAAGGTAAGGTACACTGGTGTTACGCACAAACATGTCCAAAGGACATGTGTCTGTGTAACATACAACTTAGAAAAATGCACAAAAGTGCATTTTTCTAAGTTTTCGCTATTTACCACATAGTCAGACTTCGCAGTAAATAGCGGCCCCAGATTGCGAATTCGCAATTTTTAAAAAGTTCATGAATTGCATTTAAGGAATCTCAAATTGAGATTCCTTAAATGCAATTCATCGCAATTTAGTGATTTCTATAATAGCGATTTTTGCATTTGGGATGATGAATCCCAAATGCAAAAATAGCGCTCAAAAAGGGCCAGATTCTCGGAATCTGGCCCTTTGCGAGCCGATTTCGACTTCATGAATATGGCTGATAGTTATGAACCCAGGAAGAGATTGCTGAGAATTCAGGCTCTAAGATCCCATTAGGGCAGATCTATCCCAGACACACACAGAGTGTGTCCAGTGATGCATTTTCCAGAGTTTTCCAAAGACACTCCCTACCTTCAGTTTCTAGAATACCACAGATGTGTACATCATCTTGAATTTCTAGTGTCATTAATTCGATAAGTAAATCCCTTGCATAGGTTGAGTCTAGCAGAGACCCTGAGCTAGCGGTTTGCTCTTCAGAAGTCTAATGTTGAACAAGAAGAGTATGCCAGAGAGTTTGAGAAGGAGAAGCTAAGACCATCTCACCAGGAACAAGAGGGGAGGAGGCAGGAGAGACAGGAGTAATGGGCCTTGGAAGAGAGTCCACAAGCAAATGTAGGAGGCTCTGATTAAACAGTTTGGGCTGAACCCACAGAGGGGCTAAAAGAAAAAGGGTGGTATTCCGTTTCAGATCCATTCATAGAGTATTGCGTGATTAGAATGAGTGAGTCAGAGGGTTGAAGGCCAGGTTTTTCAGTCCCTTAACCAGATGATGCTGACAAGCGACTTAAGGAGTGCTGTACCCCACTCAGGCAATACTTGTCAGATCTGACAGAGAGGGATCCAGAGAAGCTTGCAGTGTTGGCTGACATGTGGTTAACTAACAGGGATAACAAGGGGATAGAACAACATGGTTCTAAGCCAAAGGGGAAAAGAAACTCTCCCAAAATTGGTTCCAAATCAGAGAGTAAAAGCCAAGTGTGAGAAGTTGGCCTGATATTCAGTGTTCACTATTCTAGTGATCACTATGTATCAGTCCAAACAACCCTTATGGTGATTTGTTGTAAGTCAACCGGATCACTGAAATAATATCGAGGGACAAAATATCGACTTGCCAAAATATCGTGGACAAAATATCGACAGTCAAAATATCGAGTTTGTATCTACAAACAGGTAAGTACAAAAATATCGAGTACAAAATATCGTTTACAATAATATAGATGTAAAAAATATCGACTTTATTAAAAACAGTGTTAAATTAAATTAATATTAAAATTTAATTACTAAAATATACTTAAAAATACTTACATTACCTTATAATAATTAAATATTAAATGAAAATAATAAAAAAAAAATTTTATAATCTTATTTGTTAAAACATATATATATAGTAACATACTATAATTAAATAAGATACTATTATATTACCGTACGATACCAGAAGTGTAAAAAATACTATTCCCACTCCAAAGAGTGCAAGCGTAGGGAAAGCGTTGGATAGCGTAGGGGTTAAAATTACTATTCCCACTCTAGTGGTGCAACAGTAGGGAAAACTGACCCTGAACCCTAAAAATACCCCTTTACCCAAAAACCCAAAACTGACCCTGAACACTAAAAATACCCCTTTACCCAAAAACTGAAAACTGACCCTCAACCCTAAAAATACCCCTTTACCCACAAACTGAAAACTGACCCTGACCCCTAAAAATACCCCTTTACCCAAAAACTGAAAACTGACCCTGAACCCTAAAAATACCCCTTTACCCGAAAACTGACCCTGAACCCTAAAAAAAACCCTTTACCCAAAAACTGAAAACTGACCCTGAACCCTAAAAAAACCCCTTTACCCAAAAACTGAAAACTGACCCTGAACCCTAAAAAAAACCCTTTACCCAAAAACTGAAAACTGACCCTGAACCCTAAAAAAAACCCTTTACCCAAAAACTGAAAACTGACCCTGAACCCTAAAAATACCCCTTTACCCACAAACTGAAAACTGACGCTGAACCCTAAAAATACCCCTTTACCCAAAAACTGAAAACTGACCCTGAACCCTAAATATACTCCTTTACCCAAAATGAATTATTATTATTTATTTACCAATTAATTATTAATTAACAATAACAATAAAGTAAATATATTAGCACATTAGCTGTAATTAATTTAATTTAATAATTAATATTATTTTTTCCCAATTAATTAATTAACAATAACTAAAAATTATATATATAAATAAATTACTCTAATTAATGTCATTAACTAATTAATATGATTTAATTACCAACTAATTACTAATTAAAAATATGTACAAAATTATATTAATTAATTAACTAACTAATATTAATTAATTACCAATTAATTATTAATTTAAAATATTTACAAACATATATTAATTAAATAATTATTATTAAATTACTCCCCACCCTTATCCCCTATTAACCCAACATCCGACTCCTAAACATTAACTACAATTTATATTACTATTAATAATTTTTTTAAATTTTTTTAACCTTTTTTCTACATATTATTGAAATTTTTTACTTTGACTATTTATATATATTTTGTCGATATTTTTGTACTCCATATTTTTTTATCATTATTTTAATCGATATTTTGACCAACGATATTTTTTATATCGATATTTTATTATTATCGATATTCTTAACTCGATATTTTGTCGATTCGATATTTTTGAGTCGATATTTTGTCTGTGCACCAAGTCAACCGATAGACCAGCTATCCTAGTAGCATGGACAAGAGCAGTCTTCGGGCTAAACTCTAGAGGGTGTGTTAAGCCAGCTGTTATACCATCACATATACCCCTTGAACACCAAGTGAAAGGACACCACACAAGTGTTATGAAAATAAACAGTGTATTTATTTAGATCACAACAGCCCTGTACTCTTTATGAGGACAGGGTACTAAGCACACAACAAAACTCTTACGAAAATACTTTAAGTTGCACAATTTACACAAATGCCCGAGGGGCACGAAAAACCATATACCATGAAAGTGGAATGCGAAATTACTAGCAGGCAAGTACTGGACTAATAGGCTTTGGAATCGCAAGGACTACGTTACTGAACCTTCAGATTACTAGTAGGAGGCCTAGGGGACTCGGGTGCAGAGTGTGCACTCTCACGCGGGATGCGGGACAAGGTCTATGGAGGCTAGTAAAAGCAAAGTTAGTGTTCTCGGGCGAACCCGATAAGGTAGGTTGAAAACGAAAGTGGATCTGGACCCTTGGATAGTGAGGCTATGCTGGGGCACCGAAATGCCGAAGTTACCTAGCCCAGGGGCTGCGGCTGCATAGGTCTGAAAAGACGTCGGGAATCCTCGTTGACGAACCAGGAGCCTGAAAGAAGGAGTTGCTGGCAGGCGACCAGTGAAGATTGTTCGATGGATCCAAGCCTGGATCAAAGATGGAAGACAACTGAAAGCAGAGGGGACCAAGTTCTTAACCACTAGCCAGTGATCAGATGGGCACCAGGATGGCACCGGATGGTAGTCACCTCGACCAGGTGAGTGGGCGATGCTGGGCTCTGCAGTCTCACGGACCAGGAGGCATTGTCGGCGACCAGGATGGAGGTGCGAGCTGTCCCACGATGGTTGATGCTGTCGACGTCGCTGGACCCAGGATTGGGACAACAAGTCTTGGCAAATTCAAGTCCACGCGGTGGACCTAAAATGGCGTCTGGAGTGGACCAGGAGGGTCCGGGGTGCTACTCTTTTGGAAGGGAGCAAGGGCCAGTCTGGAGCAACCAGACCAGCAGTGTTGTCGTCGTCGGTCGTCGTCGGGAAGGCCACAAGCCAGCGGGCTAGTAGCCAGACAACCCGGTGAGCAGCAAAAAGCAGAAGGGCCCCACACAGATCTCGTGGATGCTGGGGGGCTGGACTTCGGTGCTGGAGCTGCTCAGGGTCGGGGCTTCTCAGACCCCAAAGCACTCACCAGAGGATCCCTCGGCGGTCGTGCTGGATAGAAGTCGTGCAGTTCTGATGATGGCCGGTCCCTCGAGGTCTCGTCGCACCTACGGTTCTCAGCTTAGCTGTAGAGGTAGGTAGAGGTCAGAGGTGCCAGGGAAGCCGGGTCTCGTTGAGCTGGTCAGTCGGATTCCGGAGGAAGGACGTGCAGCAAACCGCAGAGTTCTTGGATGGTGCCTGCGGATGCAGGGTGACTACTCCTTAGCCACAAGGGAGAAATCTTAAGAAGAAGTCGAGAGTTCCTTTCGTAGAAAGTAGTTTCTTGATTCAAAGATGATCTAATTTGGAAGGGTCCCCGCTCCTGCCTTTATCCTAAAGAAAGGGGTGGGTACGCGACTAGTTCCTGCCTTAGGGGTGGGACCAGGAAGGGGGGTGGTTACACCCCTCTCCCATGCCGGACTTTCCCCAGGCCAGGGGCTGGTGTGCCCCTGGAACTGGTTCTAGCCGGCAGAAGCGTAGTGAGCACCGGGGTGCCACTTGCAGTCACCTTCCTGTAAAGCCCTGCCTACCCAGGATACACAAAACCCTGTCTGTGATGGTGCTAGCACCGCCCCTGACAGGAAACCCTTTGACAAAGCTCCCCTCGCTGGAAGGACTCCCAGCTGCAGGGGGTCAGACTTGTGCCTGTGGTAGCAGCATCCATTTTTTGATGCTGAGGCTTGAGTTAACTTTAACCGGGGTTCACAGTTACATACATGTTGCGTCCCTCTAGAAGGGTGGAATGCTAACCCCGTCGCCAGAATTGGTGAGGGGTTAGTATTCCAATTCGTATGACACCTTACTCGACATGTTTTGATAAAGCGATACCAAAGATAGCATTTAACCGCGAGGATTATAATACACTTAAGAGTATATGGTATGCGTTATCATGGAACAGCTATTAGGACTTGGTTCCGCAAGCTGCAAACGGGCTCAGCTCATGCCAGAGCACCATCTCACACGATTCCAAGCACTCTGCCTTCAGGATTGTCAAGGCCTGCCATAGGAGTGACTGATAGGAATCTGTGTGTCCATTTTAGGGTTAGATATAGGTATACTATATCTAAAGCAAAGGGTGATTACACCACCTTGCCCCAGCTGCCGTGCAGCCAGTTGTGTCACATTTAGATGGCCATCCAGGGGTTGCATAATACATGCTTCAGCCCCTGGTAGGCCCCGGGTACACCTATGCCCTGAGTTACAGGGTCTGATAAGGTGGCCAGTACCAATTGGAAATGTACCTAAGGTACATGGAATCCATTTTAGAGAGAGAGCAGTAGGCCTGGGGTCCTGATTGGCAGGGCCCCAGGTCAACTAAGTCGGAAAACCAGCAAAACACCAGGCAAAAAGTTGGGGGCAACCATAGTCAGGTATCCACCTTCCTACACCAAGGTAATCCCCAATCGACACTAGGAGGGCCCAGGTGGAATGGGAATCATAGTGGTGTGTCCAGGAAGGAGCATCATGAGAAGGGAGGAAAGGCAAGTTTTTCCAAGTCCAAGGTGGAGAAGTGCCATCAGGTAAGACACTTCAAGAAAGATTGTCAGGCAAAGGACCCTGGCCCAGCAGTACCTGTGATAGCAAGCGTGTTACATGATGGTGAAAGTACCCGATGGGGCCCGGATGCACTCAACCTAGTAGCTAGGAAGATGTGGGAGAGGGACCCAAATGCTCTGAAGCACAATCATCCTAACAAACGGGCGAGGGTACTTAACTGCTTTGAACAATGTTATCATCTGACTACAGGTATGAAACCTCACTACATACAATGTATCATACCTCTCATTAAACTGCCACTGGTTGCTGCGCACTACTGACTCATCGATACATTGTATTCAATTGCTAATTACCCAGTTTACTTGTACAAGCAGTCTATCTGAATGCCTTACAGTGTTCTCCCCTCCATGCAATGTTACATTTATACATTCCTCACTGCTATGTGCAATGTATCATATTGCTTGTTACATAGCTCACCCTTTCTTACAGTGTATCAACCTCACAGTTAAATCTCTCTATCTGTTAAACATGCTTTGGTTTCGAATTGTAACTCTCCGCATTTTCTTTATTTTGATTTAATTTGAGTGAGTTACTATTTAGATAGCTCCCAGATCGCATTGCAGATACTTCAGAGACCTTCACTCAGAGGTAAGAGCACCAGACAGAGTGTAAGGATCTCTGGTTGTGAGTATGCTGTGCTAGTGAGGATGCAGGAACACTTGGCCTGGGAAAGTTGGAAACACTCAGTGGCAAGTCTTATAACCAACCACCATAGTGCTATTGTGGGCAAAAAAAGAACACGTGTTTTTTAATTATACACAGAACCTATAAAAGTTATGTTGCACCTCAGGTAGGGGAGTTTCAGAGGGTAGAGTATTTTGTAAGGATGGAGATGCCCCATCACTTGTATTGAGATGAGTGGACAACTACACAGTTGACGGTGGATGACTTGAGATGTCTGCATGGATGGTATTTCCAAAAGTCCTTTTGTGGACAATGACCCTTTCCATTATGGGAAGCCCGTGCAGGGAGTTCAAGGCTGGGCTAATGTGATTTGATAATAGAAATGAAATAACACCCAACAGAAAGCCATGACATACACAATCATGCAACGCACACTGCATATTTTGCATGAGGTTTATCATGGCTGAGTTCAAATGTTGTAATGATAGTAGCTTGGTCTTGCTTCGCACCATACCTCTGCCATCTCTAAGTACTGTCAATGATCGGTACCATTATACCATTATAGCCAATGTATAGAAAAGATTCGAAATAGTGATCTTCCCGGTTTCAATGTGTTACAGTAGCCAAAGTTCAACTCACAAAGCCATTCTGCCAGCTGGTGTTTTTGTTTGTTTTTTAATTTTTATATAGCACACACTTAACCCAAGGACATCAGAGCGCTTTAGAAGAAAACTAAATTATATTACACATTTTTAGTAGGCTTGGGGTGATTAAGTGACTGTCCAGAATCGCAGGATCTTGAGCCCAAGCCTGGCAATGTTTAAGCCAGACAGAGTTAGTCAGGGAATATTGTGCTACAGGTGTGGAATAAAATATCTGAAACTAGCATCAGCACGATTTAAATTTGACCTAGGCCTAATACTAATGGCATCACCGTGGGGGATGGACAACATTGAGTGTAAAATCAAGCCCTTAGTATTTGCTTAAGTAGACATGCTTTAGAGACACTCTACTGATGGCAGTCATTAGAAAGAAAGAATATATGAGGTTGTTCAAGCTCAAGAGCAAAACCTGCGCCTTATCAGATTTGTGCAGAGTTTGTTTCAGTGCACCCATGCTTTTAGTAATAACACAGAAGGAGTGCCTCCTGAAGGAGAGGAAATCAGCAATTCGCTCTTTCCTTAGAGGTGTATTTAGATAAGCACAAAATGCCCAACACCGTTGATAGGACAGTAGTAGTCCTTTAAGAAGACCCCTCACTCACCAACCTGGTTGGTGACATGCTTCATCATCGGGGTCCCAACCCATAGGCCGAGTGCCTATAGGGTGTGCTACGACACCTGACTACAGTGGAGCTGGATATTATTTCTTTTTATATGTACTAATTATACATGTGTGAGGGTGTTTTTTTAAAAAAGGGCCAGTACTACTCCGTACAAGACTTTATTCTTGAGCGTCTGAACCCTAATAAAACTAATGTGGCACCTTAGCCAAGTGTGCTATGTGACAGAAAATAAAAAAGTAAACTAGGTCGACATGTTTCAATCAATTTAAAAATTCTTTGGTTTTCGTCAGGACCGTGTGTATTACAAGGGGCGGTACGCACACGCTAAGGTGCGGCCTACCCTCATGTAATTTACAGACCACAAATATTGGTCTGAATGTAAAAAGTGTGTTCAATCCTGGATTCAGGAAAAAACCTGTGGAAATAGAAAAAAGAAAGAAAACGGGGTTGGGAAAACGTACTGGGGAAGACTTCACAAGGATACACAAAACATTTACAGTGCTTGATGAGGTCCCCCCATCGGGTGGCTGTCTATATTGATTATCATATAGGCAGTGACTATCTAAATTCAGCTTAGATTAGTAGTTGCGCTTAGAGGTGGTACCTTATATAACCAACGTTGTTTGTGAGGTACTGAGCACAATGAAGTTGATTCGGACAGAGAGTGATCGATAATGGTGAAAGACATGGTGAGCTGCTAATGCGTTCGGCAGATATACATCATATCAGTGCAGGGAGCGTGATCGTCCAATTCTAAGTCACTGGTGGGATAATCGTTTAGTGATTAATTATCTAAACGGGTGATGTAAGTACAACACAACGTTTAAAAAACAATGCTTACACTCAAAGCAGTATTTATCGCTTCATGGGCTTCAGGATGAACCAAGACGGCGAATCTCGGTCACCTAAATGGTTAAAACTAAGCATGAGTACAGAGGGGTCTGGCAGACTGTGGGCGTGCACACCCGAGTTGGGAATACTCGGAATCGGTACGAGGGCACCGCATTGTGCCCGTGGGTCGCAGATCCGTATTTACTTCTTTAAAGGCGGTGGCAAGACTGTAAAACCTACTAGGTTCCAGCGCACGAAGTCCCGTTGTGTGGTCGGCGCCGTAATAGTGCCGGTAAATTAAGTTACTCGGTACTTCCTGGTTGAGGCGGGACCGCGTGTGTCACCGCCTCCTTGGCCAATCAGAGGGCTTGGTGAGGGCGTTTTTATTTTGTACCAATCAAAAAGCTACAGTGGTGTGACTCTTGTTAGAATGGTTGCCGTGGTGACCAAAGCTTGCGTTTCACCCGTGTTAGAGGGCGTTACGTGTTGGAGAGGAGTTATCATCCTGTACGTCTATTAGTTTGTTCATGCCTTTCGCAATGAGCTCACAGATAGCTATACGGCTGACAGAATATATATTTGATAACTTGTGTGCGTTTATTCCAGATACATTATTTAACCATTAACAACATATGGCAGTACCAACGCATGGAGAAGTGGGTATGCCTTCAGAGGTCCACTTATCCATGGTATTGCATACTATTGTGTCACTGCTCGGTGAGAAATAAGAGATTTGCAGATCTCATTTTTCAGGGACTACATATCCATGGTATTGCATACTTTTGTGTCACTGCTAGGTGAGAAATAAGAGATTAGCAGATCTCATTTTTCAGGGACTACAAATCGGTTCCTGAACGCTAAAGTGATATTGTGCAATGGGGTTTACTCTTATATAACCAGCTTCAGTAATAGGTCTCAGAATCAGGGGTTGCTGTTACATTACAGTATGCCTCGGGATGTTATCATTCAACCCAATTTTGTGCGTTGACAGTCTGTACACCCATCTCTGCTCCTTTTCAAAGAGTCGTTGGTTCAAATTTGCGCCTGGTTTAATTTGTTCGATGATATCCATTGTATATCATCCGCCGTGTGTCCTCTTGTCAAGAAATGTTCAGTAAGTTTAGTGTTGGATTTCTTGCAACGGATGTTACTCCTGTGTTCTCCAATGCGTATCTTTACTTTTCTGCTTGTCATGCCTACGTAGTGTAGGTTACAAGGGCAAGTCACTCTGTACACTACGTTTTCACTATTGCAGTTGGTCAGCCCTCTGATGGTCCAGGTTTTGTTGGATTCCAATTGTAAACTTTTGGTGCTGTTAGTGAAAGGGCATACGCTGCAATTTCCACATTTGTAGTGGCCTGTGGCTTTAGGCAAGCCCCACGTGTTGAGAACTGTTTCTTGTTCCTTCATTATCATTTTGGGTCTTGTGTTGACTACTGCATCCTTGATACTACGTGCTCTCTTATATGAGAATAAGGGTTTTTCCCATCTTAGGTTTCCTGTGTTTAGTATGCCCCAGTGTTTGTTTATTATCCTGCTAACATTGTTAGAGATGGTGTTATATGTTGTAACACATGTTAGAGGGACTTCTTCCGTTGTTTTGTTCTGATTCTCCAGGAGAGCTGATCTTGGCTGGTTTCGAGCACGTTTTTGGCTTTTACTCAATATCTTTTCAGGGTAACCACGTTCTCGTAGTTTGGTAGTTAAATCCTGGGCTTGTCTTTTATAGTCATCCAATTCACTGCAATTCCTACGTATGCGTAGATATTGCCCATAGGGCAGATTTTCCCGTAGTGGACGGGGATGAAAGCTTTCGAACCGTAACAGAGTGTTTTTGGAGGTAGGTTTGTGGTGAGTGACGGTTGTTAGTTTCCCATTTTCTTTGGTAATTGTGAGGCCTAAAAAGACCAGGGTTTTGGGGTCTTTTACACATGTGAACTTCAGATGATTGTCACATGTGTTAATCCAGTTGAAAAACGACATTAGTGTTTCTTCAGTGCCCTTCCAGATTGTCAGCACATTATCTATGTACCGCCTCTATAGTAGAATGTTGGAACTGTATGGGTTGGTGTCACTGAGGATATACGTCTCTTCAAATTCGTGAACATATAGACCCGCCACACTTGGCGCGAAAGTGCTGCCCATCGATGTACCCCCAACTTGTAGGTATATCTGATTCTCGTATTCAAAATAATTCCTTTTGAGGGCCAGTCTGGCACATTCCAAAATGAAATTTTTGGGTGTTTTTGAAGTCCAGACCTCTTTATCCAGGGCTTGTTTGAGGACCTCCAGAGTAGCGTCCTGGGGGATGCTTGTATATAAGCTTTCAATGTCAAAACTGACTAGAATGGTGTCTTCATTTATAGTCAGGGTATCCAGCAGTTGTAACACACTTTTGGTGTCTTGTAAATAGGTTCTTGTTTTCTGCACTAATGACTTAAAAAATACGTCACAGAATTTTGACAAAGGTTCCAAAAGTGAGCCTAGACCAGAAACAATAGGTCTACCTGGAGGGGGTATTTTGTTTTTGTGCATTTTCGGGATAGTATAGAAATACGGAACCCTCCCTTCACTTTTACATAAAAAGTCCGCCTCTTGTTTGGATATATAGCCATTAGTTTCTCCATGTTCCATAAGGGATATTATCTCTCTTCTCAGGTCCTCTGAAGGGTCAACCGGTAGTTTTCGGTAGCTGTTGACATCCGCCAATAGTCTCAGACATTCCGTCTGGTATGCAGATTTATCTAACACTACTATCCCTACGCCTTTGTCTGCGGGCTTCATGACAATGGAATCATCATTTTGTAGTTCATTGAGGGCAGTTCTTTCTTGATGTGTAAGATTCATAAATGTTTTTTTTGGGGTGGACAGTTCCACGTCATTGAAGACTGCTTGTTCGAACGTCGAAAGCTCTACTGGGATCGTATGTGGTGGAGGCATAAAATTAGACTTACTCCGTAGGCCAGTCTCATTGGTTTCTTGATTTCCTTCAGTGTTAGTTTGTTTTTCGAAGAA
Source organism: Lissotriton vulgaris (assembly GCF_964263255.1). Taxonomy (NCBI): domain Eukaryota; kingdom Metazoa; phylum Chordata; class Amphibia; order Caudata; family Salamandridae; genus Lissotriton; species Lissotriton vulgaris. Next base: position 409,583,113 of record NC_141695.1, read on the forward strand.
TGCTTTCAGTCTTAATTTCCTGAAAAAGGAGGCTAACTCACAATGTAGCTTAAATGTATCCAGGTTTGCCGTTGGTACAAACCCTAAGCCTTTGTTCAACACCGACATCTCGTGAGTGCTGAGGGGTCTGGCTGATAAGTTAGTTACTAAGTTTTCCGACTGCTCGGTCCCGGTTGTTGTGGTTTGTTCCGGGTTTGATTCATACTCTGGTCCTCTTGTGCCCAGTGGACTTGATTGCCTTGGTTGGTATTTTTTCTTTTTCCCCATCCTCTCCCGCCCCGGTGTAAAAAAGGCGGTTGGTAGGGGTTTGGTGGGAAAAAAGGTTGCTGAAAAGGCGGTTGCCATCCATACATAGGAAAATTTTGTGGGTGGTTATATGCATCTGAGAAAGGCTGCATGGGCGTGTGGGTGAAGGTAGACCAATTTCCTCTCCCTCTGCCTCGTCCCCTGCCTCTCTGTTTGTTGTTTCCACCACTTGAATTTGTGCTTGAATTGGAGGTGTTGCTTGAAGCGTTGCTAGATGCATCGGAATTGTCATCATTTTTAGATGGTGGTGTGAAATCAGGATCTGAATAGGGATACGCTTTCACCATTGAGAATCTTTTCAAATTCTTTTGAAATTTTGACACTTTTTGTTGTGTCAAGTTATCTTTGTAGTCCGTCATCTCTTTATTAAGTTCATCAAGTTTCTTTTTAAACCCGGTGATGGTCGTCTTCATCTGGCCTTCCGCCATTTGTATATCCACCTGGATTTTCTCCGAGAGTCTAAGGGCAGTCTTTAGGATTAGGACTATCCAGTCGTGGGTACAATGCCATGCTATTGCAGCCCAATCTTTTCTAAATACTTCATCTTCCAGGAAAATACGAGGGGCATTGGTAACTAGTAGCCCCTTCGGAGCCATATTGTTGCTCAAGTATTGTTTCAGAATTGTCCCGTGTAAAATTGTTCTGATTCTGTTTCTTTTGAGCTCTGTTAGGTTCTCCCAGTCTTTTGTTGCTGAGATGCTTTGAGCAATATTTGCATCCGCAAATATAGAAAGATCACTCATGACCTCCTCGACTTCTTGCGCACCATATGATAGGCCCTGATTTTCGGCCATGATTGTAGATGGTAGAGTACTCGTGTACCTGGTGTGTGTAAACTCTCGCAGCTGCACGCTGCCTACTATGTATGTAACAAAAGGAAGAGTAAGGGAATTTACATAAAACTATGTGTGGTAGGAACTCCTGGTCCCCGGGGTTAGTAGTAATAACACAGAAGGAGTGCCTCCTGAAGGAGAGGAAATCAGCAATTCGCTCTTTCCTTAGAGGTATATTTAGATAAGCACAAAATGCCCCAACACCGTTGATAGGACAGTAGTAGTCCTTTAAGAAGACCCCTCCCTCACCAACCTGGTTGGTGACATGCTTCATCATCGGGGTCCCATCCCATAGGCCGAGTGCCTATAGGGTGTGCTACGACACCTCACTACAGTGGAGCTGGATATTATTTCTTTTTATATGTACTAATTATACATGTGTGAGGGTGTTTTTTAAAAAAAGGGCCAGTACTACTCTGTTCAAGACTTTATTCTTGAGCGTCTGAACCCTAATAAAACCAATGTGGCACCTTTGCCCAACTAGGAGGGCTTTGGTGTCTCGAGAAGTGTGATATATTAAAAACAATTTTAAAAATAGCCAAGTGTGCTATGTGACAGAAAATAATAAAGTAAACTAGGTCTACATGTTTCAACCAATTAAAAAATTCTTTGGTTTTCGTCAGGACCGTGTGCATTACAAGGGGCTGTACGCACACGCTAAGGTGCGGCCTACCCTCATGTAATTTACAGACCACAAATATTGGTCTGAATGTAAAAAGTGTGTTCAATCCTGGATTCAGGAAAAAACCTGTGGAAATAGAAAAAAGAAAAAAAACGGGGTTGGGAAAACGTACTGGGGAAGACTTCACAAGGATACACAAAACATTTACAGTGCTTGATGAGGCCCCCCATCGGGTGGCTGTCTATATTGATTATCATATAGGCAGTGACTATCTAAATTCAGCTTAGATTAGTAGTTGCGCTTAGAGGTGGTACCTTATATAACCAACGTTGTTTGTGAGGTACTGAGCACAATGAAGTCGATTCGGACAGAGAGTGATCGATAATGGTGAAAGACATGGTGAGCTGCTAATGCGTTCGGCAGATATACATCATATCAGTGCAGGGAGCGTGATCGTCCAATTCTAAGTCACTGGTGGGATAATCGTTTAGTGATTAATTATCTAAACGGGTGATGTAAGTACAACACAACGTTTAAAAAACAATGCTTACACTCAAAGCGGTATTTATCGCTTCATGGGCTTCAGGATGAACCAAGACGGCGAATCTCCGTCACCTAAATGGTTAAAACTAAGCATGAGTACAGAGGGGTCTGGCAGACTGTGGGCATGCACACCCGAGTTGGGAATACTCGGAATCGGTATGAGGGCACCGCATTGTGCCCGTGGGTCGCAGATCCGTACTTACTTCTTTACAGGCGGTTGCAAGACTGTAAAACCTACTAGGTTCCAGCGCGCGAAGTCCCGTTGTGTGGTCGGCGCCGTAATAGTGCCGGTAAATTAAGTTATTCGGTACTTCCTGGTTGAGGCGGGACCGCGTGTGTCACCGCCTCCTTGGCCAATCAGAGGGCTTGGTGAGGGCGTTTTTATTTTGTACCAATCAAAAAGCTACAGTGGTGTGACTCTTGTTAGAATGGTTGCCGTTGTGACCAAAGCTTGCGTTTCACCCGTGTTGGAGGGCGTTACGTGTTGGAGAGGAGTTATCATCCTGTTCGTCTATTAGTTTGTTCATGCCTTTCGCAATGAGCTCACAGATAGCTATAGGGCTGACAGAATATATATTTGATAACTTGCGTGCGTTTATTCCAGATACATTATTTAACCATTAACAACATATGGCAGTACCAACGCATGGAGAAGTGGGTATGCCTTCAGAGGTCCACTTATCCATGGTATTGCATACTATTGTGTCACTGCTCGGTGAGAAATAAGAGATTTGCAGATCTCATTTTTCAGGGACTACATATCCATGGTATTGCATACTTTTGTGTCCCATGAAGCGATAAATACCGCTTTGAGTGTAAGCATTGTTTTTTAAACGTTGTGTTGTACTTACATCACCCGTTTAGATAATTAATCACTAAACGATTATCCCACCAGTGACTTAGAATTGGACGACCACGCTCCCTGCACTGATATGATGTATATCTGCCGAACGCATTAGCAGCTCACCATGTCTTTCACCATTATCGATCACTCTCTGTCCGAATCGACTTCATTGTCCTCAGTACCTCACAAACAACGTTGGTTATATAATGTACCACCTCTAAGCGCAACTACTAATCTAAGCTGAATTTAGATAGTCACTGCCTATATGATAATCAATATAGACAGCCACCCGATGGGGGGACCTCATCAAGCACTGTAAATGTTTTGTGTATCCTTGTGAAGTCTTCCCCAGTACGTTTTCCCAACCCCGTTTTCTTTCTTTTTTCTATTTCCACAGGTTTTTTCCTGAATCCAGGATTGAACACACTTTTTACATTCAGACCAATATTTATGGTCTGTAAATTACATGAGGGTAGGCCGCATCTTAGCGTGTGCGTACCGCCCCTTGTAATACACACGGTCCTGATGAAAACCAAAGAATTTTTAAATTGGTTGAAACATGTCGACCTAGTTTACTTTATTATTTTCTGTCACATAGCACACTTGGCTATTTTTAAAATTGTTTTTAATATATCACACTTCTCGAGACACCAAAGCCCTCCTAGTTGGGCAAAGGTGCCACATTGGTTTTATTAGGGTTCAGATGCTCAAGAATAAAGTCTTGTACGGAGTAGTACTGGCCCTTTTTTAAAAAAACACCCTCACACATGTATGATTAGTACATATAAAAAGAAATAATATCCAGCTCCACTGTAGTCAGGTGTCGTAGCACACCCTATAGGCACTCGGCCTATGGGGTGGGACCCCGATGATGAAGCATGTCACCAACCAGGTTGGTGAGTGAGGGGTCTTCTTAAAGGACTACTACTGTCCTATCAACGGTGTTGGGGCATTTTGTGCTTATCTAAATACACCTCTAAGGAAAGAGCGAATTGCTGATTTCCTCTCCTTCAGGAGGCACTCCTTCTGTGTTATTATTACTAACCCCGGGGACCAGGAGTTCCTACCACACATAGTTTTATGTAAATTCCCTTACTCTCCCTTTTGTTACATACACCCATGCTTTTACCCAGACTGGCAACGACCAATTTCTTGCTGGTCTTAAAATGCCTTCTGCAGCTTTCAATGTAGCTAAGCTGAGAGTTGCTTTTTATTTTGGACTACAGGCTTCACTTAATAGGACCTTTCATCCCGACATGTTGCAGAAAGTGCTCCAATAGCAGTAAAGCACCACATGGCCTTAAGTTGCTTAAACTTATATTCATTCTTTTCTGTGGTGGAGGAGGGGGGTGTGTGGCTGTTGGCAGGGTGGCTGATCCTTGACCAAAGTCACTGATGAGGTTTCTAAGTTAAGGGAGACTACCATGGATATCGTTCTCGAAAGAACATATGTGTGCCCACAAACACATATACAGTAGCTCACATCCTCATAGAATGTGTGCTGATGCCAGCCATCAATATAATCCCTTCATACCCATTCTTGTGATGTATGTGACTCCTGGTTAAACAGCTCTCTTTGTCATAAACTGAATCAATATGCCAGTCAGCCATCTGTTATACAGGGTTACTATCATGTATCTGGTTATTCCCTCCTTCATATGTCAGGCATACTGGTGAATCCTTTCTGACCATCAGAAAAAAGTGATGTTGCACTCCAGTGAAACCTCCGAATCTTACATATGGTGTCTCACAACGGCAAATCTATTCCCAGTTCTGTTAAAATATATTTGTCTAGAGTCTAGACACTTGCCTCAACAATTTCCAACTTTAACTTCACTTTCTTCAACTATACTGATAACATCCAGATGTTACTTAGTTTCACTTAAGGTCACAACACACATTCACCAAAAACTGAAGTTGTAACATTCAATTGCAAACATGACCCATGAAAAATAAACATATGTCCACATGTCATGTGTGCCTGCCCTATAATCATGTAAACAACCGCTGCTTCATACTAGACTTCCATTTCTCACTAAAACACCAACACTTGTGGGTGCTAAAATCCCTGATCCCCTTAATACATACAAAAACCTCTCCACCACCAACATATGCTGACAACCTCTACCTAGGCATGCTCATATGCCACTATCAACACTTTTAGTACATCCAAAACTTACACTGTGTAGCAACTGGAAGCAGGTGGAGGGCTCAATCATCCTGCATCCCACTGTCAAATTTTACATGTTCCTTATAACCGGCAAATCAAGTTCAAAGCCCTATGCGCCTTTGACATGCTTACCGTCACCCTAATGCCTGATCGGCAAATTCTGATAGTGTCCCATGTGAGCTCTTAGATCAACCAGCATTAAGGCGTTCTTCTCCCCATCTACAAGCAAGCTTTGAAGGTCAGGCTACCTCCACCCAAGCGGATGAACTTTGCACTTCCATCGCACTGACCATCGTTAGAAGGACATTACACAAGGGACTTTCTTGTTCATCCTGCAGTCCTGCCTGATCTACAGAACCAAGCTGGAGGCATGTATCCATTCCAGTCCCATATTATTTGTACAATGCATCTTGCTACTTTTTGCGCACCTCCCTTGTTCATGCAGTTATCCTGCTCCCGCTAACATTGCTCCCATCTTCATAGGACCTGTTGTGTTGCAGTTGGTGCAGCTGTCTCGCTTCAGACCCTGTATCTGTCCTGTTACTGCATAAACAGCTCACTCTTTGGTAGAATATATCCTTCCACTGGTTACACAGCTCCAACTTTTGTACTATGTGTTCAAGTACGGTTACACAGCTCCCTCCTTCACACAGTACATTAGGTGGTAACTCAAATCCATGGCACGTAAAGCATACTATAACTCTATTAAGAAGCATATGCTCTGTTTGTTCATATGTTAGTTTACTCTATAATACGTTCATTTATCCATTCCAAAACAGCTCCCATCCGGTAAGGCTGCTTTCTACAGCTGTTATATTGGCCGGATGGTGGGGTTGGAGTTGGGGAGGTGGGAAGGGTGGGCCCTACCTTCGCACCTCCTCCTTTATCTCAGCCTAACTTCCCTGTCTATTTTGTTGAAAGCTGCTTCAGAGACACTAGACAGCATGCAGTAACATTCCAGACTGGCATAGACTACCCCCTACAGATGTTTGTGAATTTTTTTTTTAATGCCAGGGATGGGCTAGTCTATTGTCTATCAAACTTTCAGTGCACGCTTTGTCGGAACCAGACTGCACAAAGAAAAAGGAGTTAGGCAAATATTAGAATGGGCCGCAGTCAGGTAAATTAGAGAGAACAACTAGAGGTGGGCAAGCCAACAAATAAACGGGGAGAGCCGAGTCAAGGCTATGACTTGTCTCTAAGAGCCCCTGCATGAGCCAAGCCCTGCAAATATTTGCCATGTAAGTTGTGCAACAAAAATCTTGTTACACTATGATGGATGTGGTTGGAAAACATTTAACGATAGAAGCCCAGGCTATTACAGTTTTGCTAGAATCTTTGTATTGCTAAGAATGCTGCGCATAATCCTGCCACTGCTTCCACAAAATTTAAGGCAGGTGGTAGTAGAAGCCCTTGTTCCCTCATGTCTAGACTATGGCAATTTATTGGACTTGTGGAGTGACACGTAAACTGCAGGTAGTTCAAAATGCGGCTGCTTGCATGTTACTTGGGATTCCTAGAGTCAGAGTCAGACAGGGCCTGAGAGAGCTTCGCTGGCTCCCCACCATGCAGAGAATAGAATGGAAGTCACTGTGGGGCATATTACCAACAACTAGCGATATTTATCGCTAAATGCGCTTAGCGACTTTTTTTATCGCTGCCTATCGTTGGATATTTTAGCGGAGAAAACATGCTATTAGCAACGTTTTCTCAATAGCGCTAAAATATCCAGTGATAGTGGCGTAATGCGAGAATATCGCTGAGAATACAGCGATATTCTCGCATTAGCGACAAAATGCTCTTAGCCATGTTATCCACCTCCCATTGGATAACATGGCTAAGAACTGGTCAGAGCAGGCGTTAGTTTTTGGCGATAGCGTGAATATTTCCATCACTACGCCAGCCTTCTGAATAGGCGATAGCGACGTTACTGACTGCTTTCAGTCGCTAACGGGTTGGGTACGCCCACTTTGCATGTCATTAGCGATACATTTCGTTGACATGCAAAGCGGGCCCCGAACCGCTCGCTATCGCCTTCAAGCTGTTGCTAACTGCTGTTAGCGACAGCTTGATAATAGGGCGATAGAATTTTAGCTGCTTAGCGGCCGAAAACGGCAGCTAAACCGGCAAAATGTGCCTATCGCCCCCCTTGATAATATGCCACTGTGTATTTTTCAGTATGCTCTGCAAGGAGAAGGTCCACCTATTCCACGCCAGTTTCTTTCCCTTACATCCAGAATAGACCACTACGGATTTTGAACCTCTATATGGCCACAGCCCCTTGTGTTTTAAAAGCACCAGAAGTGTAGGACGATCTTTCAGCTTCAATGCAGCTAAGCTCTGGAACCCTCTTCCGCTTGCTGTTCAAGCAACAGGAAAAGTTTCGACAAGACCTTAAAATCTGGCTCTATAAATAATAACAGTCTCTAGATGCCTTTCTGTTCTGTAAGGAGAAAACCTCTTTGATCCCAGCATTGGGATGTCTTCGCGTCACAGTGTGCATTACAAATCCTATAAAATAGTATAGTATAGTATAGTATAGTATAGTATAGTATAGTATAGTATAGTATAGTATAGTATAGTATAGTATAGTATAGTATAGTACAGTATAGTATAGTATAGTAAGCTGCTTGCATTTTTTTTTAAAGTGCATTCTTTAACATGCGGATACGTTATAGGACTTTCGATTATAGGACTGCATCTAGAAATACTATTTAAAAGTTACAGTTTTACACATTAACTTAAAAGCATTCCTACACGCTGCCCTCCTGATCATGTCATTCGTGAACTAAGAGGCAAGTCAGCTGTCATATGTACCCTGTAATGGGTGTAGATATCTATTGCGGATCTGAGCAACATTTCAGTCTACTAAACTAAAAACAAGACGTATTTATATAGCGCACACCTGGATGGACTTATTTCAAAGCTGAAAATAAAGAAAAGAAGCCTTAGTAAAATATAATGTTTGACCAGGATCACACAATTGTCAAGCTAGGAAGCTGGATTTCATATTTAATACTGAGAAATTTGGCCACTCAGATGGGTATCTGTTTCTCTCTTGTAGGTTTAACATCAAACATTCCTCATCAAAGCTTTGTCTTTATTTCATAGTGCATGAGATGACCTGAGTGGTAGTCAACAGCCACATGAAAGTTTCTTTCTTTTTTGGCTCGGGAGGTCTAGTTCAGCCAGAACCAGGCACCTGACTCGAGCCTTGATCAAGCTTTTAGTGGCTTGCCATCTCTAAGTACAACTGCTATTACAAATGTATTTACAATGTATTAAGATTGTAGTGATTGACAATCATATCAGCCCATCTTATGTAGGCCTGGGTGGAGTTTGTGGAGTTCCAATGCGCAGAACTCCGCCTAGTGCCCCCAAAAACTCTGCGGTGCTACGTGGAGTTCCGCAAGTGGCAGAGTGTGATACGTCGTGCTGATTTTTAGCACCGGGCATTTGTCACACGCTGAAAATCAGCGAAACAGCGCCAGAGCAAAAGGACACTGCTTCATTCTGTTGCTCGACTTGATGTTCTACGTGAGTGGCAGCTTCCTCAACGCGAGAGAAAGGTTTCTCAACACAAGCGGTAGCAACCTTCAGCAATGCTCGCATTGAGAAATCTCGCCGGGAGTTGGTCTGGTGTAAGCTTTTCTTCGTTCACACTCACCAACTTTAAAATTGGCGAGTCGTGCGAGAGGAAATACTCAGGCCGCACCGCTGCATAGAGTTTTTCTGCACTCGTAGTGCGGAATGGGAAAACGGCACAAGTTCCGTGAGTGAAGTGGAATTTTACGCCCATCCCCTGTAATTTATGAGGTTTTGACGTAGGGCAGCGCCGCAAGGAATTGTACTGCACTGCCCTATTTCAAAACAATAGGGCAGGAATGCACTGTATTTATGAGATGCAGTGCATTCCTGCCCTTTTCCCCTGCACCGGCACACAATAGACGGCCATGCGCCAACGCAGGCATCTTTGCACCATGGTGCAAGGGTGCCTGCTTTGCAGGACTGATTGATTTTGTGCAGGAAGGTATCCCTTCCTGCACAAAATCAATTAATTCAGGCATTTCCTCTTTCTATGTGTGCTGCAGAATGAATGATTCAGAAAAGGGGGTGGTGATGAACAGAGTGTCTGAATTAAGCAGACCACTCTTACCCAGTCCAAAGATCAGGGCTTGATCCATCACCGCTTTTTAGCTCACTGCACCATCCCAGCTCAGAACCTGGCTACATGCAAATTAGTCCGTCCCTGGCCCAGTGCATCATGGGAACAGGGCAGACCAGACTACCAAGCCAATTCTTATACTGGGAAGGAAACAAGCTTCCGGGGACCGGTTTCTGGCATTTCAGCCGTCTTCGGCCCGGCTTGCTTGAATCCTGATGGTGCAATGAGCAAGGGACTCACATCTGAGTATACCCTTCCACGCTTATGGTGGACAAAATGATTCAGAAAAGGGGGTGGTGATGAACAGAGTGTCTGAATTAAGCAGACCACTCTTACCCAGTCCAAAGATCAGGGCTTGAGCCATCACTGTTTTTTAGCTCACTGCACCATCCCAGCTCAGAACCTGGCTACATGCAAATTAGTCCGTCCCTGGCCCAGTGCATCATGGGAACAGGGCAGACCAGACTACCAAGCCAATTCTTATACTGGGAAGGAAACAAGCTTCCGGGGACCGGTTTCTGGCATTTCAGCCGTCTTCGGCCCGGCTTGCTTGAATCCTGATGGTGCAATGAGCAAGGGGCTCACATCTGAGTATACCCTTCCACGCTTATGGTGGACAAAATAATTCAGAAAAGGGGGTGGTGATGAACAGAGTGTCTGAATTAAGCAGACCACTCTTACCCAGTCCAAAGATCAGGGCTTGATCCATCACCGTTTTTTAGCTCACTGCACCATCCCAGCTCAGAACCTGGCTACATGCAAATTAGTCCGTCCCTGGCCCAGTGCATCATGGGAACAGGGCAGACCAGACTACCAAGCAAATTCTTATACTGGGAAGGAAACAAGCTTCCGGGGACCGGTTTCTTGCATTTCAGCCGTCTTCGGCCCGGCTTGCTTGAATCCTGATGGTGCAATGAGCAAGGGACTCACATCTGAGTATACCCTTCCACGCTAATGGTGGAGAAAATGATTCAGAAAAGGGGGTGGTGATGAACAGAGTGTCTGAATTAAGCAGACCACTCTTACCCAGTCCAAAGATCAGGGCTTGATCCATCACCGTTTTTTAGCTCACTGCACCATCCCAGCTCAGTACCTGGCTACATGCAAATTAGTCCGTCCCTGGCCCAGTGCATCATGGGAACAGGGAAGACCTGACTACCAAGCCAATTCTTATACTGGGAAGGAAACAAGCTTCCGGGGACCGGTTTCTTGCATTTCAGCCGTCTTCGGCCCGGCTTGCTTGAATCCTGATGGTGCAATGAGCAAGGGACTCACATCTGAGTATACCCTTCCACGCTAATGGTGGACAAAATGATTCAGAAAAGGGGGTGGTGATGAACAGAGTGTCTGAATTAAGCAGACCACTCTTACCCAGTCCAAAGATCAGGGCTTGATCCATCACCGTTTTTTAGCTCACTGCACCATCCCAGCTCAGTACCTGGCTACATGCAAATTAGTCCGTCCCTGGCCCAGTGCATCATGGGAACAGGGAAGACCTGACTACCAAGCCAATTCTTATACTGGGAAGGAAACAAGCTTCCGGGGACCGGTTTCTTGCATTTCAGCCGTCTTCGGCCCGGCTTGCTTGAATCCTGATGGTGCAATGAGCAAGGGACTCACATCTGAGTATACCCTTCCACGCTAATGGTGGACAAAATGATTCAGAAAAGGGGGTGGTGATGAACAGAGTGTCTGAATTAAGCAGACCACTCTTACCCAGTCCAAAGATCAGGGCTTGATCCATCACCGTTTTTTAGCTCACTGCACCATCCCAGCTCAGTACCTGGCTACATGCAAATTAGTACATCCCTGGCCCAGTGCATCATGGGAACAGGGAAGACCTGACTACCAAGCCAATTCTTATACTGGGAAGGAAACAAGCTTCCGGGGACCGTTTTCTGGCATTTCAGCCGTCTTCGGCCCGGCTTGCTTGAATGCTGATGGTGCAATGAGCAAGGGACTCACATCTCAGTATACCCTTCCACGCTAATGAATGAAGCACACCCTACTTTATGATTCCTCAAAATTCTGGGAATGCTTCAGATTCCAATGGATGTTGCGTGGGAACACCCACAGCAACACCCATGGAACGCCCCTTTCACGCAGTGTTCTGCGTAAAAGAGGCACATATTTACAAGGCCATGAAAAGCCACATAAATCGGCTTTCTTTACATGGCCTTGGAATGTCAAAAAAGTGACTTTTCAGCGGCGCAAAAGTGTTCATAAATGTGGCCCTGGATTTATAATGACAATAAAGTAATTATTAGTAAAGGCTGAACAACATGGAAAGCACTCCCTACCAACCAAATACAAATCAATCGTTTTTTTTCTCCTACGATGGCCTGGGATAGGCATTAGTATAGTGAAACAGCTTTCATGTATTCTATAGATTAAGATGTATGTTGCGTTTAATGCCTTATCGAAAAATGGCTGCTCACTGCCTAGCTACCTGATGTAACAAGTTTCGCTAAAATGCCAGACCCCTCGGCTTGCCACTGTCCAAGAGGTGTCAGCCCACCTCCATACAATAGCCGGGCCCCAGAGCAGCAGAAGCTCTTCTGGCCTTGAACGCCTGTTGTAATCTGAGCTTCGACAAAACGTCGGGAAAGAGTTTGTTTCGTCCGAGCACACAAGTTTAGGTAAAGGCTGCTCCCTGGTGGGCACATTGTGATTGCAGTAAATACATGGCGTTAATAGTTACACTTTTATCTATGTACTGCTTCCTAAAAATACATCTTTCACCATTTAGCACAATCTATCCGATTTTCACGTTGATATCTGCATAAAAGTTAAAGTTTTCACTTTGATACAGGAGGAAACTGCACCTCAGTCCATTTAAGGGTTATACAAATACTGCGAGCTTTGCTTTTAGAAAGTGCGAGTCTCTCCCAAAACGTTTGTGATCTCAAGGGGGGCTAATCGCAAACTGCACTTTAGATGTAGGTACCTAGGTTCAGTAGTATTACCTGTACTCCAAAATGCCATTCCCAAACTCATGTTTTCACATCTGCAACACTCCTATTCTTTCTAGACAGAGGACTCTGCACGAGTGGAGATGTCTGCACCCACAGGTAAAAAAATAATTATATCTATACTACTATCATAAAGGAGAAACTTTCAGGCTTTGAGGAGGGTAAACTCGGGAACCACTGCGCCAATCTACACACCTGATACACCGTTGAAATCGGCAGGGTGTGTAGATGGTTATAGGCTAGATAAATGTAAAAATTAAACGGTATTTACAATATTTATATATTTTTAAAAAGTAGTCCCCCCCAAAGTAGTGCCGGCCGCGACGTGCGTGCTCACGTCACCACGCGGAGGAGAGGCGTCCGAGGAGCGGCGGTTGTCAGCACGGGGAGGAGAGGCGTCCGAGGAGCGGTGACGTGAGACCAGCGGCGGTGGGAGCAGCGGAGAGGCGGACATGGCGCGGGGGAGGAGCGGCGGCGGACAGGCGGTGAGGAGCAGAGCAGCGTCTCAGGTAAGGCTCACAGACAGGCGGTGAGGAGCAGAGTGGCGGCTGAGGTAAGGAAAGCCAATGTCGGGGCAAACAGGAACATTCCAGGCGGGGGTCGGGCCATGCGGGAAAAAAGAAAGCAAGAGGAAAGGCAATGTCGGGCCAGGCGGGGGTAGGGGCAGGCGGGGCACGGAACGGAAAGCCAATGTCGGGGCAGGCGGGAACATTCCAGGCGGGGGTCGGGCCAGGCGAGAAAGAAGAAAGCAGGAGGAAAGGCAATGTCGGGCCAGGCGGGGGTCGGGGCAGGCGGGGAACGGAGCGGGCGGGGGCTGCTGGGCAATGTCGGGGCAGGCGGGGGTAGGAGAAGCCTGAATGCTCCCAGACAAGGTCGGGACGGGCTGCTAGTATATATATATATATATATATATATATATATATATATATATATATATATATATATATATATATATATATATTTTTTAATTTTAAATATTTTATCGACTTGGCTCTGTCGATGAGTGATGCATCAGGGGGAGAGCGCCAGAGGCCCGTGAATCGGAGCCATTGTGTGGAAAATATATATATATATATATATATACATATATATATATATATATATTTTTTTTTTTTCTTCTTATGTAAGAGATACGCAAGATTTCCTGCGCATCATGAACAATGTTTCCTGGGAAAAGGATATGTTGCTAATAACACTTGATGTTGTTAATTTGTACACATGCATAGACCATGAGAAAGGACTGGGTGCCACAAAGTGGTTTTTGGAGAAAAAACAAGCCAAATACAGAGCACACAGTGATATGCTATTGTGTATGATGAGATTCTGTTTGTTTAACAACTACTTCCTCTTTGCAGGCCAACTGTATAAACAGATCAGGGGCACTTTAATGGGCTCGTGCTTCTCCCCCAGCTACGCGAATTTATTCGTGGGCTGGTGGGAGAAGCACAAGGCATGGGGAGGTAACAACGATAAGTGGAATGAGAGGATATTGATGTGGACCAGATACATTGATGATCTGTTTATTGTCTGCGGGGAGACAGGGCCTCGGCAGAGGAGTAGGTCTCAACACTGAACAATAATGACCTGAATTTACAATTCACCTGCACAATCAGTGAAAAAAGCGTATGTTACCTAGACCTAGAGGTATTGGTGGAAAATGATCATCTCCACACCAGACCATATAGGAAGCCGAAGGCAAGGAACGCCGTATTACATGCGGCTAGTCACCATCCTAGGAGTCTGGTCAGGAACGTACCCTATGGTGAATACCTACGACTCAAAAGAAACTTCTCAGGGCTAAATGACTTTAAGGTTGCCCAGGAAGAAGCCAGTAATAGGTTTCAGGCGAGGGGATATTCTCGTAACATCTTAGAACAAGCAACCGTTAAAGCAGATACCATCGACAGGAGGGATCTCCTGGTGGTAAAGGAGTCGAGGAAAGATAATGATCAGGTCAGAATGATAACCACATGCAACAGCAAATCTGGGGAACTGGTCCAGAACTTTAAGAAAAACTGGCATATATTGCATACTGATAATGTCCTGAATAAATACCTACCTGATAGACCTATGGTAACTTACAGGAGATGCCAGTCACTCTCGGACCATCTAGTCCACAGCCATTACTCCCCTGAAACAGTGAAACCGACTACCAACAGGATTGTTGGCTTTTTTCCTTGCCTACGCTGTAAGGCATGTAAGAACAGTAAAAAATCAAGGAATATCCAGGGAGAACGGGTGAGGGTAGACCAAACAGAATGATCACCAAACATCTTAATTGTAATTCGGAATATACAGTATACTGCTTGGTCTGCCCGTGTAAAAAACGATACATAGGAAGTACCATTAAACCAACCAAAATGAGAATCCTAGAACATATGAGGGCTATCGTGAATAACGACAAGACCTATCCGATAGCCCGTCATTTTGCTGAACACCATCAAAGCAATAGAGATTTACTCATGTATTACTGCATAGATCAGATTCCTAAATCAGAGCGGGGGGGGGGGAATAGGGAAAAAGCCCTCCGCGTCTTGGAATCCAGATACATCATGGACCTCAAGACCATGACACCGTGGGGTCTCAATAATGATGCAGAAATGTGGGTACACCTTTGAAGTTTTCCTGTTCTTTAGCACTGATAATAAGACTCTGTCAGTTAGCTATGATAAAACACCTGGATTAGATCAAAACAGAAACAATCTGAAGCCTTGTAAATATGTCTATCACTCCCTATAATGCCATGTAAATATAAGAATAGATGTATAGATACCTGTAGATAGTGATACTAACCTGTTTCTGGTTACCAGCCCATACAGGGCTACACAAAAAGGAAAGTGCCACGAAAGAACTTGCCAGGCTCTGTGTATGTAAAAACTGTAGATATGTATATAGAACTTATAGGGCTCTATAATGTAATATACTATTTGTACAGAGAAAGTTTACACAGATGCATGAAACACAAAATCGGGGATTCGGGGATTTTCAGTATTGATGGAATGATTGAAATAATATATTTAATTAAGTCCACAATGTGCGAATTATATGTACATAATTTTCCATGATAAATCAAGAAAGCATTAAATAATGTAAAAAAACTACATTTCCCAACTCACTTCTTGTGTGTGAACAGGAAGTGAGGTAAGCATCAAACTGTGTTTGGCGGTTCCTGAATGAATATAGAAAAGGTCTATCACAATGGTTACCTTACCGTGAACAAGCAACTGTGTGTTGTGATACTCGTTGGTTGTAACTATATCTGCTGATACCTTTGACAAATAAATCGAAAAGATTGGGAAGAAACTCTTTGTGAGTGCGGACTTTTTCTCTTTTTGAAGGGATTTGTGCAAATAATAAAAGCAGGGCTCTGCTTAGTAGCCCGACACCGGTGGAGAGAGCGCCATTGGACCGCGAGATCTTTGAGCCAAGCTGTGGGATATATGCGGCGGTCCTGGTGAACGTCAACTTTGAGCAAAACAGCTGATTCGGAAGACGCCCTACTGGGGAAACGCACACGTCCCGGCGGATCGACATCGGAAGGTGTAGGTAAGCAAGGGTTAATGTAGCGGTTAACCCTGACGGCGTTCTTTTGACATAATAGCCTGTTAATAATCAACAAAGTTAGATTGCATTGCGGAATTGGAAACAATCTGAAGTACTGTAACGTAACAAACCGCAATTTTGTTGCACAGCAAACGGAGCGGACCAAATAGTTTTTTGACAGTAACTTCATTGTATTGTTTTCTTCGCACAAAGAGACTCCCAAAAAGACAAACCTGTGTTAAAAAGCCATTAGGTTCGCAAATAACATTTGATGTCAAGGGAAAACTGGTCTTCAGCAGTATTAGACAGTTTACAAAATAGAGAAATGGATAAACGTGATGCAGAGAGAACAGAACTTCTGGACTCTCGTTTCTTCGAACAAAGGACAAATACGAGTAACAAGAGTAAAAATGCAAATGAAAATCATAAAACGGATACAAAAAGCAAGCTTAAGTTGTGGGAAAAACTGAGCAAGAAATAAATCAACAAATGGTGGGAACTAATAACCTTAAAGAAATATGTAGAAGTTCAAAGAGTCCCCAGAGGACTGAGAATCTCGCTAATGCCGAGTCAACAAGATGTGACTGATGACTTACTGCAGGAATGGGGAGAATTTGTATTGGAGTCATCGTTAGGTCTAATTAAAATCCTAATTAAACATCTGGAGATTGCATTATCAAAAATAAAAGAAGAATTGGCAGAGTTAGAAAAAGAACTAGCTTTATTGGAACTAAGCCCGGAACAAACAAAATTAAAAGAGGATCTAGAAAAATATGTAAGTAAACATGAGGAAGTGGTGAGAAATCGTAAACAGTCCAAATTCCAATGTGATGAAGAGGATTATACCAATGGATGTATTTTTACATATGCCAAAAAGTATGACATCTTGAAAAATCAAGGAAGTAAGGGGCCAATTTATCAAAGTGCATCAAGTGCAACATCGCTAACATCAACTGGTACAAGCGAAGATGGGGCAGAAAGTAGTAACCAAACAAATAAGGATTTTTTAGGGGATATGAGACTGGTTCTTCAACAACGAGCGTGGGGATTCAATCAGAACCAAGGTTCAAGAGGAAGAGGCCGAGGACGCAGATGGGTGCCCAGATCAAGGGCTCCCCTAAAAAAACAACCAGAAGGGGACAAAGTAAAAAATGGCTCAGAAAAAGTGGGAACAGAAACGAGAGCCATGCGTCAGAAGAAACAGAAATAAACAACACAATGGAGGGAGAACTAGTAGTCTTGAATTTGTCCAACAGAAACATTGATGAAAATTAAATATCTCTATTGAAAAAAGGAATAACTTTCTGCCCCACAGAATCGATGAATATAGCACAAACAAGAATCGATATATACAAATATATCAGGAAAATTAAACTGGCCAAAACCTTTGAAGAAAATGAAAAAATGGTGGCATATGCTAAAAACAAAAATAAGATGCGCATGGACCTAACGGCAAGGGGAGAAGGATTGACAACAGGAGATTTACCTGCGTTGGTTACATTAACAAATCTGGATATAAGTAATGATGATGAAATGATCACTGAATCTGGAGTAGCACCACAAAAAGGAGCGGGTCTAACTGGTATGAAAGTTCCTTCTAAATTCTACCCTCAATTACCACAGGGAAACAAAATAGATCTTTTCCAAGAAGCTGTGATCAAAGATATTTACAAGATCAAAGGCACCAAATACAAAGATAACCTATCAAAAGAAGAAAGGATTGCATTGAAAAACCTAACGGATGACAAAACAATAACTTTGAAAGTAGCCGACAAGGGCGGAAATATTGTTGTACTAAATACAAAGGACTACGTTGCAGAGGCACATCTACAATTGAAAAACACAAAATATTATAGAAAATTGGAAATGAACCCAACAAAAGTTTTCAAAGAAAAACTTGATCAGAAACTTAAAATCTGGAATGATCAGAACCTCATTGACTTGGACGAAATGAATTTCTTAACTACTTAACATCCAAAAACAGCGACGATTTACTTTCTACCTAAGGTACACAAGAACCCACTGAGACCACCAGGGAGACCAATCGTATCATCAAAAGGATCATTAATGGAACCGGTGGCTAATATATAGACTTCTTTTTGATGCCGTTTGTAATTAACCTGAGCTTGTATTTAAGAGATACAACGGACCTCCTAAAACATCTTGAGGACCTACTGTGGCAATCGAACTTTCTATTGGTAACAATGAATGTTGTATCTTTGTATACAAATATTGATAATGACATTGGTCTAAATGCGTGTGCATTTTTCTTGAAGGAGCGTGACATTCAGTTCAATCGACACAATTAAATGTTGATAGATATGGTGGAGATGTGTTTGACACAAAATGTCTTCCTCTTTGGAGAAGAAATTTACCAGCAGATCCATGGATGCGCCATGGGTTTTTCCTTCAGCCCAGCATACGCCTGCATCACCATGGGATGGTGGGAGCAACAGGTTGCTTGGCATACTGACAACGACATCTTTGTAGAAAAAATTGCCAAATGGACAAGATACATAGATGATCTTCTAATAATTTGGGAAGGAACAAGCCAAGAATTTGAAGACTATTTCCAAATCCTAAATTCCTCTACATCAAATATAAGGTTCACTTATAAGATCAGTAGTGAGAGAGCAATTTTCCTAGATACAGAAATTTATATTCGAGATAAGAAGGTAGAGACAACTCTCCATAGGAAAGAAACAGCAACCAAGTCTATCTTACATTTTGAAAGTTTTCATAAACCATCAGTGAAAGAAAACATACTGTATGGGGAATTCCTCAGACTGAGAAGAATATGTTCTGAGGAGGAGGAATGGACAAAAACGAGCAAAGCCATGGCCCAGAGATTTAAGAACAGAGGATATAACAAATATGTAATAAATAAAGGATGGCAAAGAGCAAACTCAAAGAAGCGTAAAGATGCCTTGTTGACTAAACAGGAAATAACAAACATCGCTAACACTCAAAAATCTGAAGAAAAGAAGGTGAGACTGGTCCTAGATTACTCCAGGGAATCGAAACAAATTGTAAATATATTGAGGAAGAACTGGAAATTATTACAATTAGACCAGACAACAGGAAAAATAATGGGCAATCATCCCCTTGTCACATTCCGGAGAGCGAGAAATTTGAAGGATAGACTGATACAGAGTCATTTTCAAGACCACACAAAAAAGAAGAAAGGAATTCAATGGTTGAATACCAAAGGATTTATAAAATGTCAACATTGCAAGGTTTGTCAAATTGCAATAAATAACAAGCATTTACAATGCAATGGTTTTGCCTTTGTTAAAGTTAGAGCTATTGGCATTGCTCTTGACATTATATTTATTTATGTTTTTTTAACATAAATAAATGGCATTGCCATTTACAATGCCACTAGCTTTATCTCTCGCAAATGACACACACAAACACACACAGAGCCCCCCCAAACACACACCCATACAGAGCCCCCCCACACACACCCACACAGCCCCCCACACACACAGCCACACAAAGCTTCCCACACACACAGCCACACAAAGCTTTCCACACACACAGCTACACAGAGCCCTCCACACACACCCACACAGCACAAGCAGGCAACAGGGGCACACGGAGGCACAAGCAGTGGGTGCATCGGTGGAGCTGAGTGGTGGGTGCATCGGTGGAGCTGTGTCAATGGAGCTGTGTGGTGGGTGCATCGGTGGAGCTGTGTGGTGGGTGCATCGGTGGAGCTGTGTGGTGGGTGCATCGGTGGAGCTGTGTCGGTGGAGCTGTGTGGTGGCTGCATCGGTGGAGCTGTGTGGTGGCTGCATCGGTGGAGCTGTGTGGTGGCTGCATCGGTGGAGCTGTGCGGTGGGTGCATCGGTGGAGCTGTGTGGTGGCTGCATCGGTGGAGCTGTGCGGTGGGTGCATCGGTGGAGCTGTGTGGTGGGTGCATCGGTGGAGCTGTGTGGTGGGTGCATCGGTGGAGCTGTGTCGGTGGAGCTGAGTGGTGGGTGCATCGGTGGAGCTGGGTGGTGGGTGCATTGGTGGAGCTGGGTGGTGGGTGCATCGGTGGAGCTGTGTCGGTGGAGCTGTGTGGTGGCTGCATCGGTGGAGCTGTGTGGTGGGTGCATCGGTGGAGCTGGGTGGTGGGAGCATCGGTGGAGCTGTGTCGGTGGAGCTGTGTGGTGGCTGCATCGGTGGAGCTGTGTGGTGGTTGCATCGGTGAAGCTGTGTGGTGGGTGCATCGGTGGAGCTGTGTCGGTGGAGCTGTGTGGTGGCTGCATCGGTGGAGCTGGGTGGTGGGTGCATCGGTGGAGCTGTGTGGTGGGTGCATCGGTGGAGCTCTGTGGTGGGTGCATCTGTAGGGCTGTGTGTTGGGTGCCTCGGTGGAGCTGTGTGGTGGGTGCCTCAGTGGAGCTGTGTGGTGGGTGCATCGGTGGTGCTGTGTCGGTGGAGCTGCGTGGTGGGTGCATCAGTGGAGCTGTGTGGTGGGTGCATCTGTGGAGCTGTGTGGTGGGGGCATTGTAGAGCTGTGTGGTGGGGGCATGGTAGAGCTGTGTGGTGGGTGCCTCGGTGGAGCTGTGTGGTGGGTGCCTCGGTGGAGCTGTGTGGTGGGTGCCTCGGTGGAGCTGTGTCGGTGGAGCTGTGTGGTGGGTGCATCGGTGGAGCTGGGTGGTGGGTGCATCGGTGGAGCTGTGTCGGTGGAGCTGTGTGGTGGCTGCATCGGTGGAGCTGTGTGGTGGCTGCATCGGTGGAGCTGTGTGGTGGCTGCATCGGTGGAGCTGTGCGGTGGGTGCATCGGTGGAGCTGTGTGGTGGGTGCATCGGTGGGTGCATCTATGCTTTACAGGTCTTCAAACTGTGGGGCGCACCCCCCTGGGGTCTGTGGCTGCATTCCTAGGAAGGTGGGGCGCAAATGGCGTTTGAAGTATTTGTATATGAGGAAGGCTGGGAAGATCAACTTTGTGCACTTGGCTCGTCTCCGGGCACTCTTGATTTACATACATCAGTAGAAGGGCTTCAAAACTGAGTATGAACTGTGATCCTGGAAGCACCCTGGGGTGGAGGTCAGTGAGAGGGGAGGCAGGGTCTAGAAAGAGGCTAAAAAGGACAATATATTCTGTAACGAGTTTGTTATTTTTTTAACCTTCACGTAATTGCGTGCAAAATGTGCACATGTTCAATGGAAAATTAATGCAAGTTAAACCAATCACCTTCACCATGAAACCTCAGTTACCTAATACAAGCAAGGCAAGGACCACTAAAATTATGCAGCAGGAAAAGACCAAAGTTATGCGGCGGGGTTAAATAAATTATGTTGCAAGAAAAGTCAGATAATACAGCTTAATTTTTATGATAGCATTTAATTATGTTTCAATTTTTCCACGTGATTACTGTCTGGGCAGAGATTTCACTTCATCCACGTTACCACCGAAATACACCAACAAGGTAGTTAGTTAACTTTTGCAAAGGGCTGTCCACTGCCCGGCAACACGTGTGACTACATCTTTAATACCTTTTAATCCTTTTGAACTAGAAACAGTTTTTTTGTTAAAATCCACAGATTATGCAGCAGTTAACTAAGTAGCAAATGCGGAAAATCCATAATTATGCAGAAAGCGCAGCAGAAGCGCATCATTTCAGAGATCCTGCCAGAAATCACAAATCTGAGTCTTAGTTGGTGCAGTGGGGATTAGTGGCATGTGTAAATACTGTTAAACTCCACATCAAAACTGTGTGCATTGTTTATTAATGTAAGTGACATATTTTAACCTATTTGATTTGTTATTTTAGTTTGTTGTAGTTGATGCAGAGATGAAAAAGGTGTTACCATGCTGAGAACAATATAGTCTTGAAGAAGTGTGCCAACAATTGCACCATTTTATTGAAGCGCCGCACAATTCTAGTTCTCATGATTTAGCCCAAGCTCCCAATCGGATTGGCCACACCTCTTTCAGAGGTTTGCCACGTCCCATTTAGGGCACCCCCGGTTTTTCTTATCCCACTTTAAGCTCTGATTAACTCTAATCTTGGGTTGGGGAGCTTGCTACTCGCCAAAAAGCGCTTCCACGGGGTAGTAGCACTATTAGAAGTACAGTTTACAATTGCAATTACAGGGTAGTCAAATTATAATAAATGTGAGTTTAATAATAATGAAGGTCAGGGCACGGCTGAGAAGGCAGAGGATGGGGCTTGAAGGCCGCTGAAGATCTGTGCAGACAGAACAGTGAAAGGCAGGACAGTGAAGGGTAGGGCAGTAACGGACTGTCACAGGGTAGTGGGGCTGTGCCTGTTTCTAACCGTTACCGATTCAATTGCACACAATGGAACGTCAACAAAAGGTATTTTCCCAGGATCACACAACTGGCCATACAAGGAAGCTGGGATTTACACACAGATCGCCTGAATCACCACGCATGGGTTTAAGTCATAGATTGTGTCGCCATGGATTATGTCACATAAAGTCACGACTACAGCTGCCCCGCTCTCACCTCCCTCTCAGCCACTGCAGTGGGATGTAGCATCTAGTAACACGTGCCCGGTGCCTGGGCTGTCAAAGGCTCGAGTTGGAATAGAACTGGCAAGCACGAAAAAAAATAGCTCAGAGGGTTACAGTGGGGGTTTCGGAAGTCGTTAAGAAAACAGCAAATCACAGAGATTAGCAAAATATCGTACTGAGTCTGTGGTGATGCTGCAACGAGCTCCTATGACGTAAAGAACGCATGCCGAAACGTCACAAAAATAGCTATGATGCAATTAGAGCTCTAGCTCTTTTTAAGTTGATAAAACGAGGACCACTTTGTTGCTTAATAAAATATATTCACTAAAAGCGCTACGAAGTGAGAGAAATACTGTTTATTCTGCAAGCACCTTCAAAGTACGTAGACGCTGTCCTTGTGGTACAATCTATAACAACAACTACAGAACAAAGAATATAAATTCACTTACTCACCCCTGGTACGAGGCTGTGGGTCCTCTGGGGCATCCGAGAAGAGACGCAGAAGTGCCGGCAATGCCGGACCACACACGGGGGCGTTCCCGGCGTCCCGTGACGTCGGCAAAAGGCAGTAACGGACTGTCACAGGGTAGTGGGGCTGTGCCTGTTTCTAACCGTTACCGATTCAATTGCACACAATGGAACGTCAACAAAAGGTATTTTCCCAGGATCACACAACTGGCCATACAAGGAAGCTGGGATTTACACACAGATCGCCTGAATCACCACGCATGGGTTTAAGTCATAGATTGTGTCGCCATGGATTATGTCACATAAAGTCACGACTACAGCTGCCCCGCTCTCACCTCCCTCTCAGCCACTGCAGTGGGATGTAGCATCTAGTAACACGTGCCCGGTGCCTGGGCTGTCAATGGCTCGAGTTGGAATAGAACTGGCAAGCACGAAAAAAAATAGCTCAGAGGGTTACAGTGGGGGTTTCGGAAGTCGTTAAGTAAACAGCAAATCACAGAGATTAGCAAAATATCGTACTGAGTCTGTGGTGATGCTGCAACGAGCTCCTATGACGTAAAGAACGCATGCCGAAACGTCACAAAAATAGCTATGATGCAATTAGAGCTCTAGCTCTTTTTAAGTTGATAAAACGAGGACCACTTTGTTGCTTAATAAAATATATTCACTAAAAGCGCTACGAAGTGAGAGAAATACTGTTTATTCTGCAAGCACCTTCAAAGTACGTAGACGCTGTCCTTGTGGTACAATCTATAACAACAACTACAGAACAAAGAATATAAATTCACTTACTCACCCCTGGTACGAGGCTGTGGGTCCTCTGGGGCATCCGAGAAGAGACGCAGAAGTGCCGGCAATGCCGGACCACACACGGGGGCGTTCCCGGCGTCCCGTGACGTCGGCAAAAGCCAAAGAATGTCGGGAACGCCCCCGTGTCTGGTCCGGCATTGACGGACAGGCCCCTCGTCCAATGGCAAGGCTCCGTTTACGGAGCCAGCCAATCAAGGACGAGGGCCGAACCAAGCCACACTACAGTTAACATCAGGTTTTCGCCTGCGCCGAAAAGATGCGCAGAGCGCATCTTCGGCGAGGCAAAACCTAAAAAGGAAGTAATGCTACCCAACAAAAAGATGTGGCAAATAAGACAATTGATTGACTGCAAGAGCACCCATGTAATATATGTGATCGAATGTCCGTGCTCTTTAAAGTACATTGGCAGCACAAAAAAGGAGTTTAAGAAGCGCATTCTGGAACACATTAGAGCGACAATAAATAAAGATAGGAGTAACGCAGTCGGAAAGCACATGGAGATGGCTCACAACAGGGATTGGAAACTCCTAAAGACATATGCTCTTGAATGCATCTTACCACATGAAAGGGGTGGTGATCAGGAGAAACAACTCAGATGTAGAGAATCGAGACAAATCCTAAATTTCCGAACAATGACCCCGTGGGGTTTAAACCAGAGTGAAGAACTTTATGTACATTTATAAATCCGCTTTACTACTATTTTGAGTTCGGGGGGTTGTAGTACAAAGATGAAATCCTTAAACGAAGAAATGAGACAACAGAGTAAACATCAGGTTTTTTAATGAAACATACATTTATTTGAATGTAATTTAGAATATAAATGTTTTTTCCTTTTTGAATTCATGAAATGCATAAGAAATATGACAGTAACATATGGCCACTTTAAGTACTTGATAAATTGTATAGTCAATGCTTACTAAAAGTAGTAGGGACATGATGGTAATGTTGACCTTGGTAGAAGTGTAAAAATACTACAATATTAATTTCCCCCTTTTTGTAGAATGCAGTAGCCCACCAGAGGGCATGATTACATCATGATTATAAAATGATAAAAGCTCCACAAGTAGTAGCATGATGAGGAAGTATACATTTATAAATGTGCCCACCGGAGGGCTTGAATGTTAATTTGAATCGGTTGCCAAAACAATATTTGTGGGTAGGCTCATTTATGAAGTGGAAATAAGACGACTTATATTGAATGTGTTCATAAGTTCGATTTTCAGTATTGATGGAATGATTGAAATAATATATTTATCTAAGGCCACAATGTGCGAATTATATGAACATAATTTTCCATGATAAATCAAGGAAGCATTAAATAATGTAAAAAAACTACATTTCCCAACTCACTTCCAGTGTGTGAACAGGAAGTGAGGTAAGCATCAAACTGTGTTTGGCGGTTCCTGAATGAAAATAGGAAAGGTCTATCACAATGGTCACCTTACCGTGAACAAGCAACTGTGTGTTGTGAAACGCGTTGGTTGTAACTATATCTGCTGATACCTTTGACAAATAAATCGAAAGATTGGGAAGAAACTCTTTGTGAGTGCAGACTTTTTCTCTTTTCGAAGGGATTTGTGGAAATAATAAAAGCAGGGCTCTGCTTAGTAGCCCGACACCGGTGGAGAGAGCGCCATTGGACCGAGCTGTGGGATATATATATATATATATATATATATATATATATATATATATATATATATATATATATATATATATATATATATATTCACAGAAAAAACCATAGGTTATAGACCATATATAGTTAGGAATTTGCATTTACAAAACCTTATTTTACTCACACAAAACCATTGAAATTCCATATATGGTTAGTTGCACTAACTATATATCGCGCACCCGCAATCCACTGCCGATGATGTCACATATTACATCATTCATGACATGGTTAGTGACATCACTGATGACATCACTGATGACATCTCAAATGACATCACTGATGACATCTCAAATGACATCACTGATGACATCACTGATGACATCTCAAATGACATCACTGATAAAATCACTGATAACATCTCATTTGACATTACTGATCACATCACTGATGATATCATTCATGTGATAATACCATGAACCTCTTCAGACTCTAATATAACCTTAGATACAATCAGTGTAAACAGACAGTCACAGACTGTCACTCATCCATGGAGTTACTCACACACCTAGTCAGTTATGCAAAAAATCAATCACACCTCCATTTTCTCAACTATACAGTTATACACACCTTACTTATTCAAACATATACTAACACATATTTACTCTCTTATACAATCCCTGATACATGTTCACAATGATCCATACAGCCACTCACACATTCACTGGCTCTTATGCACAGTTATTTATATATGTCAACTCTCACATGTACTGTGTTTTACATATGTACTTACTTTGACATGTAGCACTGAGATATCCATTCACTCACCAATACACTCATGCACAGTCAACCGCCCATACAGCTGTTTCCACATGCAGTTTTGAACCCATACATATAGTGAATCAACTACTCACACATCTATGTACAGAGTCACACACCTCCCAGCCACCCATACACACACTCAGTGTCCCATACAAATACTTGGACAACCAATCAATAACCCATACAGTTACTCATATAGCTACTGATCAACACATGCAGCAGTTTGTAGAACAACAGATATAATGATGCACAAATTAAGATAGTTTAGTCACTAACCCATGCACTCATTAAGACACATTTAATCATTCTCTCATACAGTCAGCCATGCACCTACTAAATCCTTCTTCCAGACACTTATACATCCACTCATTCTTCAATATGTAAGACATATTTTAACTTTACAGAAACATACAGTCACTGGATGTTGTCATCAGTGATGTCATTTGAGATGTCATCAGTGATGTCATCAGTGATGTCACTAACCATGTCATGAATGATGTAATATGTGACATCATCAGCAGTGGATTGCGGGTGCGCGATATATAGTTAGTGCAACTAACTATATATGGAATTTCAATGGTTTTGTGTGAGTAAAATAAGGTTTTGTAAATGCAAATTCCTAACTATATATGGTCTATAACATATGGTTTTTTCTGTGAATTTCAATGGTTTTTTAATAGCAAATATCAAAAGCTGTCAAATGTCAAGTACGTGATAGGTAAAAACTTTTTCGTGTTTATGCACGCTGATGTGCTTTGAACGCTGCCCCCCCCCCTCCCCTCTTTTCTCTTAGTAGTACTCTCTCTTTGCAGATGGTGAAGGGTAGTTAACGCAGGCCTTTACCCCCGTTGTAATCCGTCGTGCCTGCTTGTCTCTCCATTTGATTGATTGTTATCCAAGCATTTACTGTTTTACAATTGATTCTCTTTGGTTCATTCTCTATTTACAAACAAGCACAAAGTCGCAATACTCTGTTTAGTCTTTGCAGATAGTGAAAAATCGTGTAAAAAAATAAAAGTAATCGAGCAAAATCAGTAGGCCACTAATTGGATCTCTTTTTGACCTCGCTAAAATAGAAACATTAGGAACAACCCTTCATGAGAAATACGAAAATAGTGAGATGAACTGAGCTCCACACCATGAGGGCTGCAAGACAGCTCGGCTCCGTCACCCACCCCGCCCAAAATAACGACAAACCCTATGCAAATATTAAAAATATATACAACACACCAGCAAAGTAACAGGGTAAAACATTTTATTAAATAACTATTTACATAACTATTTTATACTTTTTGTTGCCCGATCCGGCTAGCTCAATCGATCGAGCATGAAACTCATGCACTCTGATAGCAAGCGTTGTTGCTGATGCTATGCAGACCAAAACTGGTTTTCAGTTTGTACATTCTTCTAGTTTTTTTCATCCAAGGTTGGTTGAGTTTGTAGAACGATGGCTTCAGATTTAAAAACATACGGTGTGGTGGCGCGGACTGGGAGGGGGCGCTTGGCTCCTGCCCCCTCCCCAAGTAAGATTTTCATACGTGAAAGTACGTTCATGATTTTGGACTCTGAGTTGCTTCGATGTCACTGCCATTCTCAAATGGCATAAGTTCTGGATGTTGGGTGCCATAGTTCAGAGTTCTGAGCAGCGCTTGTAACACTGTCTGAAGCTTATTTGCACGTACTGCAGCTTCACTATTCTCAAAGTAAGTGGGGGCCGTTTGTGGACCTGACTGCATTTGAAAACAATGTGATATGGTACCTCCCTAAACCGCTTGACGGAGGCCCCCGAGGGGCGATGTGATGGCACGGACTCGGAGAAGACGCTTGGCTCTGACCCCCTCCCCAAGTCTTATAGCACTGGTGTAGCCTGAGATCGCCCCCGACATAGGGGGCCGGCTCCCGGGGTTCGGCGGAACTTTTTGCCTTTTGATGACTCTTCTATTCTGGACCTTGTCCCACAATCGGTTTGACCTGAAGACACGCTGTAGTGGGGCGCCCCTTTACCGTTTTAGTTGCCATTCCGCCCGCTTTTGCTACACTGTGCCTCTTCCGCCATTCAGCTGTTTACCGCCCGCTCTTGCGACTACAGCGTCTCGCTCACCATGTAGTTGAGTTGCTCCCGCTCTTGCGATGCAACGATAGGCGGCTGCCACAGGACTCTCAAAATGGCGGCCGGCTCTTCAGATATGGGCGTGGTCCACTAAAATGGCCCTGGGACACCTTGGAACTCGGACGCTTCCCTGATAGGGCTTGGGTCCCATTCTCGAAAGCATCCCCTCAGCCGTGAAGATTCTACAAAAGTCTTGGGGGCCCCCGACTCCCGCAGGCTTCTGGTGGGGAGCGGCTGCCATGATTGCTCGTGGAATGGCCACGACAGAGCTACGAGATGGTGGTGCTCTCATGCTGAAGCCAGCTTCAGTCTGAAACATCCAGAAACACTGTAGACTACCAATTCGATCAGTTCCGGTAGCGCCCCAACATGACCCGGTAGAGAAGAACTTGCCCTCCCCTCTTTGACTGATGGTTCTTGTTGCCTGTCCCCTCTATTGTCATTTAACAGAACTTTTTGGACTGCTGAAAGGGGTTGTGTTCCGAACGCTGGTTGGTGGAGACATTTTGACTATATTCTTGACCTACGTTGTCGTGTAATGCGTTATATGACACGCCGCGTTAGCGCACCCGGAAGTGATCCGGGGCGCGGCGCGCAGCGCGTAACGTAAGCATAACAGGTCATGTGACTTGTTAATAAAACTTTTCATTGGTTCATTTTACTTTTGTTATTTTAATGATGAAAAGCTTGGTCATATGACCTAAAAATTACGCTTTTTATTGGTTTCGAACATTATTTTTTTTTAAACATATATATTATAATGTTCCAGGCTAATGTACTTTCCCGGAAAATTTACAACTGTCCTGCAAGTAAAATATATTCCTTTTTCGAGAAAAAGGGCGTTTCTTCGTCCCATGACGGAGCCGTTGAGTAAAAGAGGCTTGGCCTGCTGTCTTAGTCGCCGATACGCCTGATTATCAGATTCTTATCGATCACTTTATGTTGCAGGAGTGGAAAACACTCTGCCCTTGACCATTTATCTTTACTGCGTTCCTACGTATTATACCTTTTATCCGTCATGTAATTGGACTGCTTTATTTCACTTGCCTTTTACTGATTCGAAAACAGTGACTAAAAGTAAAAACTTTACCAATGTAAATACTACTACCATGTTTTGTTTTAAAAACCTTTATTGTCAAAATGTCAGTATACAAATACGGGCCTATAACCACGTGGGCCGGACATGGAGCAAACTGAAATCGTATATGATGAGGAGACATTTACACTGTAGAGGAACGTAACGAGCGGGCCATTAGGTTGCAAGAACTAAGGTGTCTAACAGTTGCGGAATCGGTGGACGTACATTTTGTAATTAAAATACGACAGGGCCACTTACAAAAAAATTATCTAGATATACATTTGCGGGCAAGTACCATGGGTGACGTTAATTCGAACTTTCAATAGTACAGTAATCAATAACACATCAGAACTTAATATCAATAGGGATGTCGAAATATTCAATCAATTCTCGTCCCCACCCGCCATGAGTATCAAAACTGCATTCATATCTCGTGATATCAAGGTTGTTCAACCAGTACACAACAAGGAGTTACGAGTCCCATTTATACCGGCGCCATTTTGGGCGAGGCCGGGCAGGTGCAAGATATAGTCAAAATGTCTCCACCAACCATCGGCCAGACCAGAACCCCTTTCGGCCCTTTATGCTACAAGATGGTGTCTTCCATTCAGAAAATATTGTTGGCAGCATTTTGAAAGGAAAGATAAACAGCCGTTCTCCTAGTGAGTCTCACATTGTTACATTTAGGAAGAATGTTGAAGAGTAGTATGTTGAAAATCTGAAGCCATTGTTCTACAAACTCTCAATCAGCCTTGGATGGAAAAAAAAATCCTGAAGAATGTACAAACTGAAAACCAATTTTTGTCTGTATAGCATCAACAGCAACGCTTGAGTCAGCTTTGTGTGAAGCCGCCATTTTGATTCAATCAATAACGTCCCCCTGCACACATTCAGGGACCTGGTCGTGTCTTCAGGTCAAACGGATTATGGGACAAGATGCAGAAAAGAAAAGGAAAAAAGTTCAGCCGGACCTCGGGAGCCGGCCGCCTATGTCATGGGCGATCTTTGGCCACACCAGGGCAATAATGAAGCTGCAGCAGGTGCAAATAAGCTTCAGACAGTGTTACAAACACTGCTCAGAACTCTCAACTTCGGCACTCAACATCCAGGACTTGCCATCCGGATCTTGGCGCCTTGTGCTGGTTCCGACCTATTCACACATCGGTCCACTACTGACATCACCTCATAAGCTAACGGGGCACCCCACGCCGACTTTCGGCGCAGCATTGTAGGATGGCCACACCAGTGCGGCAACTTGCTGGACACCACCTCGGTGCCATCCGGATCTCGGCGCGTTCGAGTCACTGTACCGCAAGAGTGACCGGAACTCAGCTGAACACGCCGTCTTTCGGCACAGCATTGTAGGATGGCCACACCAGTGCGGCAATTTGCTGGACACCACCTCGGTGCCATCCGGATCTCGGCGCGTTCGAGTCACTGTACCGCAAGAGTGACCGCAACTCAGCTGGACACGCCGTCTTTCGGCGCAGCATTGTAGGATGGCCACACCAGTGCGGCAACTTGCTGGACACCACCTCGGTGCCATCCGGATCTCGGCGGGTTGTGCTGCCTTCGGCCTACTGTAGCCGCAAGTGCGGACGCAACTCAGTTGGACGGCGAGTGAAACGCTAAGGGGCGCCCCACTGCAGCCGAGGAGCCTCCATCTTGGGGGAGACGCACAGCCCCCACTGACTGACGCGACCTTACAGGCCAACGGGGCGCCCCACGCCGACTTTCGACGCAGCATTGTAGGATAGCCACACCAGTGCAGCAACTTGCTGGACACTAACTCGGTGCCATCCGGATCTCGGCGCGTTGTGCTGCCTTCGGCCTATTCGCACATCGGTCCACTACTGACGCCGCCTCACGTGCCAACGGATTTTCTACGCTTTTTGTAGCCCTATGCCGCATAACAGGTCATGTGACTTGTTTATAAAACTTTTCATTGGTTCATTTTACTTTTGGTTTCCTAATGATGGAAGGCTTGGTCATATGACCTAAAAATAACACTTTTCATTGGTTTAGAACATTTTTTTTTCCCCAAACGATGAAAGCCCCACCTTGTTTCTGGATGATTCAGACTGAAGCTGGCGTCAGCATGAGAGCACCACCATCTCGTGGCTCCGTCGTGGTCATTCCGCGAGCAATCATGGCAGCCGCTCCCCACCGGAAGCCTGCAGGAGTCGAGGGCCCCCAAGACTTTTGTAGAATCTTCACGGCTGAGGGGACGCTTTCGAGAATGGAGCCCAAGCCCTAGCAGGCAAGCGTCCGAGTTCCAAGGTGTCCCTGCTCCATTTTAGTGGACCAGGCCCAAATCCGAAGAGCCGTCCGCCATTTTAAGAGTCCTGTGGCAGCCGCCTATCGCTGCACTGCAAGAGTGGGCGCAACTCAACTACATGGTGAGCGAGACGCTGTAGCCGCAATAGCGGGCGCAACTCAGCTGGATGGCCGCCACCTGGGGAGGCCCGTTCACGCCGCCTCCCCCACGCCGTTTTTCGGAGCAGCATTGTAGGATACCAAAACCAGTGCGGCAGTTTACTGGACATCACCTGGGTGCCATCCACATCTCAGCGCGTTCTGCTGCCTTGGGACTATTCGCACAACAGACCGCTACTGACGAGGCCTCCCCCGCACCACCCGGGACGCCCCACGCTGTTTTTCTGAGCTGCATTGTTGGAAACCAAAAACCAGTGCGGCACCCAGGTGACATCACCTGGGTGCCGTCCAGAACTCAGCACGTTGTGCTGCCTTGAGACTATTCGCACAAAAGACAGCTACTGACCATTGTTGCTTCTTTTTGCCAAAAAATGTTTAAATGTATTTACAGTTTTTGTTGCGTTCGATATATTTAAAAGTTAATAAAGTTTTATAATCCTACTTTGTTGGAGTGCTATATATTTTTCAAAAATCGGGTGAATGGGGCCTTGAATCGGGTTATTGTCATGTGTGGGCTTTGCAAGTGTACTGCTACAGGATCGGACATTTCAAACTCAAATGCACGTTCTTTTTCTTACCTTTCCGAAGCATGGAGCGCAATAGCAGGCAGAGAAAGGGTGATGCAAGTGTTGAACACTGCCTGGCCTGGCAGGTTGCTGGCAGTGCCCCCCCCCGCCCGCTCCTGAAAGAGGGCACACACACACCGCCGCCCCGAGTACTTCACAGATCTTTAAAAGACCATGCGCTTGTTAATGAGGCTTAAATGGTTTATCACCCCTTCTAGAGCCCCTGCATCGGCCCTCTGACGTTTCCTGGAAGAATTAGCACGTAACACAATACCAAGCCCTGTCAGCTGAAACCCCCGAGGAATCCTGGGGCATATTATCAAGGGGGTTTATCTCCGCTTTTTTGGCTTTAAAAGCCAAGAAAGCGGAGATAAAATTATCTCCCTATTACCAAGCTGTCGCTAACATCAGTTAGTGACAGCTAAAAGGAGATAGCGACCATCTTGGGCCCCGCTTTGCATGTCAGTGATATTTATCACTAATGACATGCAAAGTGGGCGTGCCAAGATGTTAGCGACTGGAAACAGTCCCTAACATCGCTATCTCCTATTACCAACTTTTGGAGATATTCGCGCTAAGCGCGAATATCTCCAAAAGCTAACACCTGCCCTGAGCAGTTCTTAGCCATGTTATCCAATGGAAGGTGGATAACATGGCTAAGAGCATTTGCTCGATAATGCATGAATATCGCTGACTTTTCAGCGATATTCATGCATTGCGGCCGTTTTTTATCGCATTTGCGATAAACCTTGTTAATAGCAAGGTTTATCTGCGATAAAAATCGCCGATGTGCGGCGATAATTTTTGTCTCTAAACAAGTTAGAGACAAAAATTATCGCTAGTTGTTGGTAATATGCCCCCGGGTTTTTGCTTGCAGGAATCGGGAGGCGGGAGACTAGCACTGAAATCAGTAGTCTCACGCCTGAATCGGGAGGGTTGGCATGTCTGGATTCTCTACAGCTGGGGCCATAAACTACATCCGCAGGGCTAGGTGATAGCCTGGGACCGGCCTGGACAATCGGACACAGAGGAAGAGGAGTGTCAGAGGGTGCGGTAGTGAATAGGGTGAAAGGGAGGTGTCGGGCGGGCACAGGGTGTGATTCTCAGGGAAGAGCAGCGCAGATGGGGGGAAGTTTATGGCCCATGCATGAGAGAGAGAGGGGGTGACCAGTGCGTGGGGGAGATGCTTGCGAGGGTGGGGAGCCGTGCTGAGAATCGACGGCGTGCAGAGAGTGGGTCTGGTCAAGGCATCTAAAATGGCTGCCGTGCACGACAAAATTGTGGCATTGGAAAAAAGGCAAGATGGCGCAGACAATGTTTATCAATAAGGATTCATTTATAACAAAATATTTTATCGCACTGACAAATTGGCGGTCAACACTTCCTGATTTCCATCGAATTGAACGTTAACAGACGTCACGCAGCAAAAAAAAAATAAAAGCTCACGCACAGCTGCTGGAAGACATGTATCAACATATATGAGCCTCCTCAGCCACCCTAAGAAAACATAAGGGATCAGGATACGTCTCCCGCACCCCCTTATACCTAGTAATTTAATTAAAACGAAACACAAAATGGCGAATTCCCGTTTCGCTACCAGTTTGCAGCCCAATTCGCGGCCTGGGAAGCGCTTCTACCGTGAAAAATCAATTTTTTTTTATTTTCCCCACGGGACCCTTTAATAACCCCAACATCATTCCTAGGGGGTCAAGAGGGGTATACCTTGCCCCCTTTCATTAAATTCCCCCTTCGTTTTTCACCTCTTCTTCTCTCTCGATCCTACCGAGAGATAAGATGGCGGCCGCTCCGGACTGTTTAGAATGTTGACAGACACCGGAAAGCCAATCAGCTTCGCATCGCAAAGTTCCGTTTCGCGAAAAGTAAGCGGACCGGAGCGCAGCCCGGAGCGCTGTTACAGATATATATCTTGTTTTGAACGTTAATTTCTCAAAATCCACTGGAGCACATATATTGAGACCTAGCAAAGGCACATCGGGCTAACAGTCCCTACAATTTTGCCAAGTTTCGTGCAAATCCATTCAGCCGTTCGAGCTAAAAGTGAGGCCAAACGCCCTATGGAAATTAACATGGGAAAAACGCGTTTTGGGACCCCCCTTTTTCCTCGGCCCCCCCTTTACGAAACCCCCCCAAATTTTCAGGGGCTGCTCAGAAACAAAATGTGCCATTTTTCTGAAAATTTCAGCCAATTCCGTCCACAAACGCCAACGTTATTAGACATAGAATTTTCAAAAGTTCCATAGAGAAATAATCCTAACTATATATACCTACTGGCGATAGCCAGTAGCTAATATATATATATATATATATATATATATATATATATATATATATATATATATATATATATATATATATATATAGGATCAAGGTCGCGCTGTGACGGCTGAAAAGCGGCATGGCAGGCATTTGCCTAGTTCAGACTGGCTGTTATATGCACTATTAAAGCACTTTATCGCTAAAACCATTTTTCCGTGTTGAGTGGTCCGTACCTGGAAGGTCTTATAAGCAAAGTGGTGTGCCAGGATTGTGACTGTTTGTGTGTATGTATGTATGTATATATATATGTGATAATAATAATACTGAATTTTCTAAAGCGCGAACAGCTACCTCTCATGGAGGTGTCCCCGCGCTAAGTGAGTAGCTAGATGTAACAGGGGAGGAAAGTGATTTAGATTTTTTGAGCAAAAAGCCACGTCTTTAGTAGCTTCCTGAAACAGGTCTCTGAAGTTGCAGATCAAATAGAGAGTGGTAAGTCATTCAACAATTTTACCGTCCTAACGGAAAAGGTCCTACCCCCGAGTCGAGCCTTCAAGGCTCGTGGAGCATGTAACAGGTTCAATGAATTTGAGCGAAGAGACCTCGCCTGCTGGTATCAAGGAAGTCTCAATTTGAGGTAATTAGGACAGCTACCCTGTAGTTACCTGAAAGCTAGGGTCAGAGCCTTAAATTCGATCATGCTAGCCACTGGCAGCCAGTGCAGACCGCGCAGATGTGGAGAGACATGATGTCTGAAAGGAATATGTTTAATAAGCCTCGCAGCCGCATTCTGCACGGTCTGTAATCGCTGGACCAGATATTTTGGTAAGCCAAGATATAGGCCGTTCGCGTAGTCGAGCCTTGATGTGACAGTCGCATGGACTACAACTTTGCGGCAGTCTTCCGGCAGCAGATCAAGAAATTTTCGGAGATTCCTAAGTTTGTTTATATAGCTTCTGTTAAGGCTACCTGTTTTGATTGAATATATATACAATTATTGTTTTTTGTATTTGAATATTTATAACCAAATCGTGATATGCTATTTTAGCTATATTGATTTTATGGTCTTAAATTACTGGTTTTATAAATGATTTTATATATATATCGTTTATATTTGATTATCAAGTGTTCTCAGGTTATAAAAGTATTTTACTGATGATTTTACTTATAACCTTGTATTTACACTGTTATATCATAGTATTACCTCTATGTCCATTATGACGCTGTCATTGGTAATATGCACTTGCACTTTAAATATGGTGAATGCACAACATAGCGCGTCATGTGATCAAGGGCCACGGAGGCCCGAAACGCGTCATGGATAGGTGCGGGGTTTTGGAGCACAAATAAACAAAAATGCACCTTAAATCTTGGGTCCGCAGTCGTCTTTGGAATTGTATTTGACAAGTTCGACTTTCATTTCATGAACCACCGAGTGGCGACTCGGGCAAAGCGGAACCCCTCCTTCACAATGAGCGGAACAAGCAACTAGCCAGGCAACCAGGGTCTTGACCTCGGAAGCAGTAATCTTTCCTGTAAGGAATATCGCGAGTTCCAGCCCCTGAGCAGACTGAAGTGCTTCGACTGCGGAATGGTAACGGACGCCGGTATCGGAGGATCCCGGTGAAGCAACGTGCCAGCCTAGGAAAGTCGAGACGTCTAACAGCTTTGGGAAGGAGTGTGCGGGTAAGACGACGAGGGCAGCTGCCCGTTTTACGTTGCACCGTGCTTGATTGTTTGTTGTGAATCGATACAACTTGCAAGATTAAATTTAACCCCTTGTAACTGCACCATGGCCGGCGCGCTGCGGAGTAGAGAGGACGCTGCAACTGACATGTTCAGTGATGAGCCGTCAGTTGCAATAACAGCAAAACAACCTGGAGCCACGAGCAATGTGGCAGACGCGACATTTCGCGATAAAATTAAAAAGCTGGAAAAATTGAAAAGAGGGGAGCAAGCTAAATGGTGGGAACATCGATCCCTAACAAGATATTTGGAGGTGGGAAGAGTACCTCGTGGCCAGCGAATTATGTTGGTGCCTACCTATGAGACTCCCAATCCGGAACTACTGAATGAATGGGCTCATTGCAATTTACAATCTTCCCGTAACTTAATGATGTTGCTGGTAAAATATGCAGAGATAGATCGAGTGAAATATGAAGAGCAAATTGTGGCATTAGAAAATGAACTCGATGCAGGTGAACAGACCCCAACCAACACTAAAATGAGGGAGGAAATGCTTGTTAGGATTAACAAAGAGGAAGAAAATATTCGTAAAAGAAAAGCCTTTAAGTTTCAAAGAGACAAGGGAGACTATGAAAGGGGGCAGGTTTTCACATTTGCCAAACG
The DNA here is from genome assembly GCF_964263255.1 of Lissotriton vulgaris. Classification (NCBI taxonomy): domain Eukaryota; kingdom Metazoa; phylum Chordata; class Amphibia; order Caudata; family Salamandridae; genus Lissotriton; species Lissotriton vulgaris. The sequence continues at coordinate 409,620,113 of NC_141695.1, forward strand.
ATTTTTAAATGTGAAAAGAAACATAACCAAAACCCCTCATGGCACAATGCAACCACAGCAACAAGCAGAATTGGTTGAGAGAGCAGAGTCTTCAACCTCCCTTTCCGATTATAGCTCTGTGGCAGGCAGTGGATCGGACAATGAACAAACAGGGCAAAGTGATGGGTTGGGGTTTCACCGACTTACCCTGGGGCAAGAGGTCGATTGTGTCAGGCGGGATCGTCTGGACACTTTAAGACCCAGGGTGAACAAACCACAAAATTCCGCAACTTCAAACGCCACCAAGGCAGGAAATGCCAACGAAAAACCACGAAAAAAGAAAACAAACAATTATTGGAAAAACAAAAAGAGCCAATAAATGCAATAGATGAAATGTCCGTCATCAACTTATCAGATGTGGTGTTGAATGCTACAGAAACCAGAATACTATCTTTGGGTCTATCATATAGTCCGGTGGGCAATTTTCAATACGCACAAACAAGAGTGGACATTTTTCAATTTGTGCGCAAAATGAAATTTAAAAAGTTTTTTTCCACAAAAGGTGCTAAAACGAAACCCACAGACATTACTGCAGCAGTAGGGAAAAATACTGTACCATTAACAGCAGGTGACATGGATTTAAGAATGGATCTTGTTGATCTTCTAGGAGAAAGTACCCAGCTGCCAGCAAATGCTATGAACCAACCAATGATAGGGGCAGGGTTAACCAACTTTAAACCAAAATCCACCTTCTGCCCAATCATGGCCAAGGACAATATAGACTATTATCATGAATTGGTGATTTCTGACATTAAAAAATTGACACACACCAAATTTAAATATTCAAGAAGGGATCAAGAATACCATGCTTTGATAAAAAAACTTCAATTGTGTAAATCAGTAATCATCAGACAGGCGGATAAAGGTGGCAATGCTATCATCCGGCCAAGAGAAAAATATATGGAGGAAGCTTGGAGGCACCTGAATGACAAAAACTGCTACAAAAGGGTGGATATTTCAACAATCAAAACTTTTTGGGGTACATTTTATATGAAACTTGTGGCATGGAAAGGCTTGGGGTTACTGAGTACAGAAGAGTATAAATACTTACGCAACGATCATCCAGTCATACCATGTATTTATTTTATTCCTAAAATTCACAAGGACTCCAAAAATCCACCGGGCAGACCGATTATCTCTGCCTGTGGCAGCCTCCTTGAAAATACCTCAAAATACATTGATTTCTTCCTACAAGAGCATATGAATAACCTGCCAACCTTTATCCAGGATACTGGGGACTTCCCAAGGAAATTAAAAAACATTGTGTGGCAAGAGGACTATTTATTAGTAACTCTGGATGCAACCTCGTTATACACAAGTATTAATCATATTGATGGCCTCAAAGCTGTCAAGCATTTTTTACAGAATAGACCGTTACAGTGTCATGCACATAACACTATGATAACTGACATGATTGAACTCTGTCTCTGTAACAATTACTTTATGTTTGACAAAATGTGTTTTCAGCAAACAAGAGGCGTGGCTATGGGTTCCTGGTTCTCCCCCAGCTATGCCTGCTTACATATGGGGCTGTGGGAGAAGCAGGTACTCGGGGTCCAATATTCGGATATTATGATTAATCATGTGATTTGCATCTATAGATATATAGATGATTTGTTCTTGATTTGGAAAGGGGAAAAAAGTGAAGCTCAGACTTTTGTTGATAATCTCAACACTAACTCCCTTAATCTCCATTTCACATCCAATATTAGCACAACCACAGTTAATTTCCTGGATGTGGAAGTTTTTATCAGTCATCAAACTATCCAGACCAAATTACATCGAAAGGCCACTGCTGGTAATACACTACTACATGCGTCAAGCCATCATCCCCGTCATCTCATAAATAGCATCCCCTATGGGGAGATGTTACGTATTAAAAGGATATGTAGTAGACAACAAGATATAGTAAATGAACAAGCAGCATGTCGCCTTCGTTTTCTGGCAAGGGGTTATGATGACAAAGTTATAAAAGCTGCCATACAACGTACAGAAACACTCCCCAGAGATGAAGCATTAATAACTAAAGCAATGAGACTTAGTATTCAACCAATGCCTGTAGATAATCCTTTTCGTCTAATAGCCACCTATAATAAGCAACATCAGGCTATTAGGAATATTATGACCAAACATTGGCCATTGATTCAAAATGACCTAGTACTTGAAATGGGAAATACTATGTCACCAACCATTACCTACCGAAAGGCTGGTTCAATGGAAAATAGTTTAGTGACTAGTAGCCCAGAGGTCGTACTTAAAACTGATTGGTTGAACAGTAGAAAAGGTTTTTATAAATGTCTCACTTGTAAAGCCTGCAAACATGGTACTAACACAAAATCTTATGTTTCCCCTTTTTTTGACAAACCAATTCTCATCAACAAATATTTGACATGCAAAACTGAATTTGCTATTTATGTTTTGGAATGCCCATGTGGGTTAAGGTACATTGGAAGTACTAAACTTCCAGCCCATCAAAGAGTACTACAACACATGAGGTCTATCACTAATTGTGATGAGACATATCCAGTGGCAAGGCACTTGAACGAATGCCATAAAAGAGACCTCAGTCTATTGCAATACTACGTAATAGATACAGTAATGCCTTTACGCAGGGGTGGAAACAGAGAAGGAATCCTCAGAAGATTAGAAACGTATTACATTTTAAACCTCAACAGTAAACATCCTAAAGGTTTAAATGCGTGGGAAGACATGCATACATGCTTGTAATTATTGAGGATTATGTAGATTCATCTGTTACCACACAAAAGTAAAATGGGTCGTGTTTAAAACTTAAGTGCTGCCACAGATAGATGAGATAAGTGTATTCCAGTTTTTTTATAATTTTTGTAATATTGGTTTTTTAAAATATAAAAACTTTTTAGCACAGCAACTCTTTTTTACACATATTTTAAATATGCAATTGTTCACTACTGAAAAAGCTTTTCGAGTGGTGATATAGCATATTTTTTGCACATATATTATTTGCACAGGTTTTCTTGCACTCTTCTGATTATGCACAATTTTGCACATTACTATGGATTCCATATAATGTCTTTAACATCAAAGTTTGGTACATTTGCGTCATTCTTTATTGAGGTTTTAAACATTAGAGTATTGATAGATAATCAAACGTTTTGAAGACAAGTCAACGAATAATTGGTAAAAAAAACCTTCTTTGCTTGTTTTACAAAAGAAATTTTAATTGTATTTTACAATTATTGTTTTTTGTATTTGAATATTTATAACCAAATCGTGATATGCTATTTTAGCTATATTGATTTTATGGTCTTAAATTACTGGTTTAATAAATGATTTTATATATATCGTTTATATTTGATTATCAAGTGTTCTCAGGTTATAAAAGTATTTTACTGATGATTTTACTTATAACCTTGTATTTACACTGTTATATCATAGTATTACCTCTATGTCCATTATGACGCTGTCATTGGTAATATGCACTTGCACTTTAAATATGGTGAATGCACAACGTAGCGCGTCATGTGATCAAGGGCCAGGGAGGCCCGAAACGCGTCATGGCTAGGTGCGGGGTTTTGGAGCACAAATAAACAAAAATGCACCTCAAATCTTGGGTCCGCAGTCGTCTTTGGAATTGTATTTGACAAGTTCGACTTTCATTTCATATATATATATATATGTGATCAAGGGGCGGAGGTCCCGAAACGCGTCATGGCGGCGTGTTCTATGCACAAAAGGATGGAATAAAACTTTAAACTTGCAAAATATCCGTGAGGGTCCGGTTTTGTTATTTCCCTGGAGTCTGATTTGGGGACTTGGCAGAGTTCGTGGCACATATATATATATATATATATATATATATATATATATATATATATATATATATATATATATATATATATATATATTCATTTATATTACCTACTGGCGGTCGACAGTAGGTAGTTATAGGTAGGACCTTTTGTCCATAGGAAAACCGCAACATTCTATTGCCAATAACTTTGGCGTTGATTGATGAATCTTCTTGACATTTTTGGCCAGCTCAATTACGCTCCTTCCCTGAAAGATTTGGGGTGATTGGTGAAGCAGGGGCCGAGATAAAATGAGGGGTCCCAAAACGGGGTTTCACCATGCAATTTCTCATAGGACCTTTAGCCACGGCTACAGCTCGAACGGCTGAACGGGTTAGGATAAGCGCACCGTTCCGATCACGCGCTGAATTCTAATTGGCTGTCAAGCGGTTGTAAACATTGAAAACCAGGAACTGTTGGCAGCCATTTTGTGCCTCGGTAGAAGCGAGGGTGAAGAAGTCTGTGAAATATGTTGGCAAAACGTGAACAGGGGCAGGTTAGACACACCCTGACCCCCTAGGCCTGCATAGGGCAAAAAAAGTAAAAACATTTTTTTACAAAAAAAGTTGCAAGATGCGGGTAGAAGTTGCAAATTTGGTCGCTGAAAAAAACGAAGCAAGTATTTTTGAGATATATATATATCAAGCTTATGTGTATAGGTGTTGGGTGGTTCTACAAAGAGCCCTTGTGTTTATTGAAAGATTTTAGCAATTACAAGTAAGTACCAATGCAGAGTCTAAAGTTCATGAGGAAGACTCGGTTTCCTTCATCTGTAAAATGTACACTATCTCTTTAATAGATACCATGCATATTGAAACGGAGATTGTTGTGGTATATGGACAATGATCTATAGTCTCGTAGAAAAGTAGAAAGATTTATTCACATGCTTATTCACTTATCTGCGCAGATCAGGTGTTCCAATCTTCCCCTATCTCGAAAACTGGTTGTTGAAGACGGGCTCGCCCCAGACAGTCGTCTTCCACCTCCAGACTATGGTCAACCTCTTGCACCTGCTGAAGTTGTCCATCAACGTGCTGAAGTCGCACCTGTTCCCCTCTCAGAAGCTCCTCTTCATCAGAGCGGTTCTGGACTCTGGGCAGTTTTGGGTTTTTCACTCCGAACAGCGGGTTCAGGATATTTAGGCTCTGATTCTGATCTTTCAGTTTTTATCCCGGGTCTCGGTCAGGTTATAGCTGCAGCTCCTGGGAATGAAGGCCTTCTGCATCCTAGTGGTGCATCACGCAAGGTGGCATGTGAATAAATATAAACATAGGCCACGCAGTTTGCCTCCCACAATACACAAATTTCAGGGGGTGGCGGTTTCCAGGGCTTGAGGGGTGTCGTTGAAGCCCACATACTTGTAATGTTGTAGGGTGGGTAGGACGTGAAAGTGGTGCAAGGGGGTTGTAAATCTGGTACACAGTGTTTTGTTTTACTTTGCTTTCCTTTCTGTGATGTAGAAGATCCTGGGTAAATATAACGGTTTTTGTACAGCCAGTAACTTTTAACCCTACCCCCAAACAGCTTTTTGCATGTTACCATAGTAACAGTTCATGGACCACTTACGTGAGCACAGAGGTTAAAAGTTCACCACACTATGTTGCTAATGAGTTAGCCTCAGAATTATACTTCAAATTATAAATATCATTTCTATTGATGACTGCTACCCCACAAAAAACAGACATATGTACTTTTTTAAACTAACTTTTATTAAAACAACAACTGGAACTATAACGAAAAGATAACAATACAATAAATAACTAGAATTATAACTAACAAAACAATATAATAAACACCATATAATAATATGGACTCCAAAAGAAGTATTGGAGTTAATCTGCAAAACAAAAAAAGAAAATAAGTGTTTAAAATTAGATTGATGTGACTAAATGAGGTCAAACATTACAAGTCAAAGTAACACTTGACGATATTTATATTTTTTTTAAATGTTTGCATTGTCCCTGAAATGCTTCCACTGGCATTGTACATGCAGACTTTGGTCCACCATTTTTATCAATTTTTGCAGTTTGAGATATAACGTCCTACCTCTGTTATTAATCTCCTACTTTCTCCTTTCAAATTCTCTTGTAAAGACCTTAACAACAATTAAAGGGAACATTTTCTGCATATTTTTAATAAAGCATTTGACACAATGCATAGTGACACCATATTTATTGAATGTTTTGAAATTAATTTTCACATGTCTTAAAAAAGGTGAATGCAAGAAAAGTTACTTGCTGCATATGAAAGACTGCTTTCAAGAGGAGACCCCAATAAAGAGGACAGGTGTGGAACTGCAAGTATGCAGAAGGACTTGCAGACTAAGAATCTGCTCAACTTTGCAAGGGAAGAGTTAAGGAGATTGAGAGAGGCTCCTCCTGCTTTAAGAGGAGGCCCAAGTACCAGTGGAGCAACACCGTCAACCTCTACTGCACAGCCTAATATTCGTCCCCAATTTGGAACCCTATAAGAAAAAAAGTAAGAAGGTTGGGAGCTCTGTATGCCATCCTCATACCTAATCATCCAGTATAACCAGTCAGGGGTGCGCCACTGGCACAAAACCTAAAAGTAGCAGGTGCCCACTACTTGGTGGGCACCTGGGACACTCACAAGACCTAAACGGTGCAGCTGCCCACTAATTGCTTGGCAGCTGGGAGACAAACTGCGACAGGGTCCTCACTGACCCTTGAACAGAACTGCGCCAACTGTTGGAGCCACATAGGCTCTGCCACAACACTGCGCAGAACGTGGGAGCCACACAGGCTCTGAACAATTACGGCCCATGGAGCCCTCAGGCTCTGCAAACAGTGGCACCTCGAGCCTCGCTGGGCTCGTAAATCAACCGTGGCACTGCAGAGCCTCTCTGGGCTTTAACAAAACAAAAATGGCCCCCTGAGCCTCTCTAGGCTCGACACATAACTCTGGGACCTCGTGGAAGTCCCTCTCAGGGGGGCTCGAATTAGCAAGAATGCCCCCAGAGCCTTTCACTAGGCTCAAAGACAAGTAAGGCCCCTCTGAGCCTCGCAAGCTCTTAAACAGAGAATTGCCCTTCTCGTGGGAGTCCCTCAAGGACTCGGAAACGGCCTCCACATGCTCTGCACACCGGAGGGGAGGGGCGGGCACCGGCAATGTGCCCCAAAGCCCCCCCCTCCTTCGGCACACAATCACCGGCTCTCTGGGCAGCGGGGCTCTTCTGTGCTCACGGTGGGGGCAGGCACCGGCAATGTGCCTCGCCCCCCTCCTCTCTTCTCCTCATGCCGCTCCTCTCGCTGCATTGCTCCCTCCGCTCACGGGAGCCCTGTAGACCGACCGCCATCATTCTTCCTCCGTCCCCGGGCCGGCAGCCAATCACGGCGCGACCCGGGGAAACATCAACAAGGAATCCCGGGCCGGCCAATGACAGTGCTGCAACTTCTTCCTCGGCCAGCCAGTGGCAGCGCGGCACACCGGGATGAGCCCCCACAGCGGCCCAATCCCAGCGTGGCCCCTTCGGTGCTTTGTCCCGGGCAGCGGCGGTGAAGGGGGCAAATGCCGGGTGGGCACCGGCTTCTTTAAAATAATTAAATAAAAACGAGGTGGCACCCGTGAATCATCTAAATAAACGGGGAATAACAGCGCTACCAAGCGCTAGAGGACGAACAAGGGCCTAGTAAAAATAAAAGCGCTCCCAGGCGCTTAGAGAAGGAATAAAGCGCTCCCAGCGCTAAAAGGACATCCAAAGTCCAGCAAAGTTTTTCAGGGGTTCAGGACCTCAGCAGTCCAGGACATAAGGTGGAGCCCAGCAGCTCCCTGAACAGGAAAGTCCATCAGATACCTAGGGGCTGGGCAGGGCCCAGGGATTCCCCTGGGCCCAAGTAGCAGCACGCCCCTGGCAGATTCAAGTCCAAAAACAAGAACCTTTTTATAGTGTCACAGCACCCTTTTTATACCCAAAATCCTTTATCTAAAGGGTGCAGGCAGTGTGAGAACCAGCTAGAACTGGTTATAGGGAACTCCTTTCAGTGTGAGGGGCAGAGGCTACAGTCGCCCAGCAGGAGGTGGAGCCAGCATTGTGGCAGACAGGCACAGCCCTCTTCACTCCCAAGTGCTATCTCCTCCCACTTTCCTGGCAGCAGATGCAGCCTTTCATCCACGGGCTGACTCAGGCAACCTTCTGGGGCTCTCCAGCCCCTGTCACCCTCAAACCAGACAGTCAATCCACAAGCAGGCCCAGGCACTCCTGGACCAGGCTCACCAGCCAATCACAAGCCAGACACAAATTACACAAATATGCCAACTTCTAAAAGTGGCACTTCTACACTAGACACAGTCATGCCGCATATATCATTACGCAGCATTCAATCTCACAAGTTCGTACATATCAAACTCGACCCTGCACTCCCCACACATCAGGAACTACCATGGGCATACATATTCCCCATTCATTCCTATGGGAGGGCAGGTCTCTCACCACACATACACAGAGAGCTCAAGCACTTTACACTGTACCACAGTGAAAAAGTGCGCAGAGGCCTAAAATCACCACCACCAGGTCACAGAAACAGGCTAGGAAAAAGCAAAAAAGTCTCGGGGTGAACCTGCCAAAAGGGCCGGGTCCAACACAACCCCCTTCCAGCCAAAACGCAGGGTAGACCAATCACTCCACTGATGGGCTTCCCTGCTTTGGGCGACAAAACACGGATACGGACCCGCACGGCAGGGACACCTTCCGGTTTTTCGCCACTCTGAACCCACCTGGTTACCTCCACACCAGAACTCTCTTCTCCTACCAGATCAGGACCTCACTCCCTCACTGGTCTACCACCTGGAAACTATTTCACTTCTGAGGTACAAAGCACACAGCACAGTTCCTCTTCAAGCAGGTGGGGGGGACAGCACACAGCACAGCCCCCTTTCCTCTAGCTTAGTGGAAACAACAAACAGCAGGTGAGCCCCAGATCACATCGCAAGGGCAGCCCCCTCAGTCTCTTCAGCTGATCCACTTTGGTAGAGATTCCTCTTGACCTGGAAGCTTCCTAATCTCCCAACCTAGGATCTAAACCCTCAGGTTGCACCGGGGTCAGAAGTACACCGTCCCTCTGCACCCCCTTCCAGAGTTCTGCACCCTCCCACCTTCGAGCGGTACCCCTAGAAGAAAGAACAGGTCAGGGCACTGAGTACAGATGCCCTTCCCTCCAGGTCAGGCTGAACCTGAACCTGGCCTCCCCCCTCCTCAGGGAACAACCTCCAGATGCCCCACTCTAAATGGAAGCACTCTAGACGGTCAAATGCTCAGCGAACATGGACTTCTGCACCCTCCACTTAGGAGGGGTACTGCCCAACACTAGGACTGCCGGAGTTCTGGTTACAGACACTCCCCGTCCTCTAGACACAGGAAGATCCTCCTCAAATGACCTGTAAGTACAGCCTAGGCCCCTGACCTGGCGCTCCCTTAGGAAACCCTCCAGGCCCTGAGACAGGGTTTCGGGCCAACGTGGGACACACCGCCCCACACTCACTCCACCTCCACTGAGACAGGGCGTGAGCCCCTACACCCCTACCATACTACCAGAACCTAGCTGGGCTACACATGAACCTCTTCCCCTTCACAGGATCATCAGATACACAAGCCACTACTTTTAGATTCACTTCCTAATGCCTCTGCAAGACATCTACCACACCGCCAGACATCCACCTTCTTGTCCAGTGCCTCTGCAGGACCTCCTGCACACCACCAGAGGTACACCTCACGTGCAAGCTCCTTAAAAAAAACTCACACCAAATCCTCCAGTTCAAGACACCACTCATCCACACACTCCCCCTCCAGACTGGTGAGACAGTTCCTCACTGCCTCTGACTCTCAACCTGTACCCCTCTTACTGAGCACCAGGCACCATACTCTGGGAACTGGGAATGGGACTTCACACTCACTGGACATATTTTAGCTGCCACCACTGGATCCTACCATACTGGGGAATCCAGACGCACACACACTACACTCAGGAGATGACCACCCTCCGCAATTTCTCCTCCACCCTCCCTCTCTTCCATCTACCCACACAGGGACAGGAACAGGGATTGGGCACTGGACCCAGCAAGGGATTCCTAATCTATGGGAACCTCCCCCTCTACTGGCGTCCCACCCTGTCACTTTCTCTCATCTGCCACTAAACATAAAGCGCAGGAACACATTTGAAAATGACACTCTTCAGGAAAAACAAAAATCCAAAACAATAATCCCAAACATGTGTCTAACTATAAACTGCAGAGTTTTGTAATGTAGCCAGCTGTCGCTGTGGCACTGCGCAAACACAAGTCCAAATCCGCACCGCTGACCACCAATGTTAGAACTGGCTATTTCTGGTTGGCTAAGGCTGACGCCAAAGCTAGGCAGAAACCACCATTCTAGTCAGGGCAAGGGAGTCACACGCCAAGATAACCCCTGCTCACCCCCTGGTAGCTTGGCACGAGCTGTAAGGCTAAACTCGGAGGCAGTGTGTAAAGCATTTGCGCCAGCACACAACAGCAACAACATCCTAGGCACACCACAAAAGGAACTCCACACAAGGTTATATTAAAATAACTTTTGTATTGTCAAAACACATCAGATAGAAGTCACACATGTACATTGTGCCAACTGGCAAGGGCAATATTCACAAGGGATTATTTACAGGACAGGGCCACATGAGCCACTATCAGAATCAACACTTTTAGAAATAGCACTTCTAGAACTTAGAATAAGTATAGCACAAAATAACAGTTATAGATCACATCCAGTAACTACTGGGAACAGGTAAGTACCACCTGTACTGGAAAGAACAACCACCTAAGAATAAAATACATTTAGGGGTATAAACAAGAACACATTACCCATGATGCATGAAACACCTTCAGGGGAGTAGTAAAGGAAAACACAAGATGCCTAAAAACATTCAGAGGTGTACGGACAACCACCTAAGTATCACACTAAGCATGGGCGAATTTTGCGAATCTGGCGTTCGCGAATTTTGCGAATTTGTGAACTCGCAATCCGCAAAATCCGCAAATTCTCGTGAATTTGCGGATTTTTGTTTTGTGTTCGCAAGGATTTCTGCCAGTTTGCAAGGATTTCTGACAGTTCGCGAGGGTTTTGAACCAGTTCTCAATTGCGAACTTACATGTCGGCTCGCAACGGTCACGATTATGTTGTTTCTACGTCTGGTTCATCATCACAGGTTCCCAGCACCCTCTGTTTCACCCCTGCCACCCTCTGTTTCAACCATGCCACCCTCTGGTACATCAATGCCACCCTCTGGTTCATCATCACTGTAGATTATGGGGGGAAAAAGCAAGCACACCTGCCTGCTTCAACTGACATGAATTAATTTGGGGTTGATTAGGTCGAGCCTTTACCATTCCGCAGGAATGGGAAATGGGGAGAATTCAAGTCGGCTATTTTCTCGTCAAACCAAAGGCCTTTCAGCCGCGGTTTTCTTGCAGTGCCCGTGAACCACGTGATAACATGCACGCGCATTCAGGGCCAGCCAGCCCAGCACATCAAAGGGCTTCTCCTCCCAGCCCAGCACATCAAAGGGCTTCTCCTCCCCTAATTATTCATGGCCGGCCGCAGGCCGGCCGTACTTTCAGTTTCCCCAGAACGGCTAATTAGGGGAGGAGAAGCCCTTTGATGTGCTTCACACCAATGCGCCTCAGTCATTCCTCTTCTTTGTATTTGCTTCCAGACTCCGATCTGCTCATGTGCACAAGACGCTTTACACATTACACTCATCTGCCTGAAGTGGGAGTTTTAAACAAGCAAAGCTGGTCCTTCTGTACTTGCAGTTTCACTTCTAATGTGTGTTGTTATTTATCATGATTTTTAGCTGAGGTGTATCACGCTTGTTCATGAGTTTGATCTCTTCATACTGTCAAATGTTTTCTAAGTTGTTTTTGATTGTCTTACCACTGGAGGTCTCCCTGTGCTACATTTAGCCTCTGACACATGCAACGCCACTCAACCACGCAACGCCACTCAACCACGCAACACCACTCAACCACGCAACGCCACTCAACCACGCAACGCCACGCAACTACGCAACGCCACGCAACTACGCAACGCCACGCAACTACGCAACGCCACGCAACTACGCAACGCCACGCAACTACGCAACGCCACTCAACTACGCAACGCCACTCAACTACGCAACGCCACTCAACTACGCAACGCCGCTCAACTACGCAACACCGCGCAACTACGCAACGCCGCAATGCCACGCAACTACGCAACGCCACGCAACAACGCAACGCCACTCACACATGCAACGCCACGCAACTACGCAACGCCACTCAACTACACAACGCCACTCAACTACGCAACGCCACTCAACTACGCAACGCCACTCAACTACGCAACGCCACTCAACTACGCAACGCCACTCAACTACGCAACGCTGCGCAACTACGCTACGCCGCAATGCCACGCAACTACGCAACGCCACACAACTACGCAACGCCACGCAACTACGCAACGCCACTCACACATGCAACGCCACGCAACTACGCAACGCCACGCAACTACGCAACGCCACGCAACTACGCAACGCCACGCAACTACGCAACGCCACGCAACAACGCAACGCCACTCAACTACGCAACGCCACTCAACTACGCAACGCCACTCAACTACGCAACGCCACTCAACTACGCAACGCCACTCAACTACGCAACGCCACTCAACTACGCAACGCCACTCAACTACGCCACGCCACTCAACTACGCCACGCCACTCAACTACGCCACGCCACTCAACTACGCAACGCCGCGCAACTACGCAACGCCGCAATGCCACGCAACTACGCAACGCCACGCAACAACGCAACGCCACTCACACATGCAACACCACTCAACTACGCAACGCCACTCAACTACGCAACGCCACTCAACTACACAACGCCACTCAACTACGCAACGCCGCTCAACTACGCAACGCCGCTCAACTACGCAACGCCGCTCAACTACGCAACGCCGCTCAACTACGCAACGCCGCTCAACTACGCAACGCCGCTCAACTACGCAACGCCGCGCAACTACGCAACGCCGCGCAACTACGCAACGCCGCAATGCCACGCAACTACGCAACGCCACGCAACAACGCAACGCCACTCACACATGCAACGCCACTCACACATGCAACGCCACTCACACATGCAACGCCACTCACACATGCAACGCCACTCACACATGCAACGCCACTCACACATGCAACGCCACTCACACATGCAACGCCACTCACACATGCTACGCCACTCACACATGCTACGCCGCTCAACTACGCAACGCCGCTCAACTACGCAACGCCGCTCAACTACGCAACGCCGCTCAACTACGCAACGCCGCTCAACTACGCAACGCCGCTCAACTATGCAACGCCGCTCAACTACGCAACGCCGCTCAACTACGCAACGCCGCTCAACTACGCAATGCCGCGCAACTACGCAACGCCACGCAACTACGCAACTACGCAACGCCACTCACACATGCAACGCCACTCACACATGCAACGCCACTCACACATGCAACGCCACTCACACATGCAACGCCACTCACACATGCAACGCCACTCACACATGCAACGCCACTCACACATGCAACGCCACTCACACATGCAACGCCACTCACACATGCAACGCCACTCAACTACGCAACGCCACAACTACGCAACGCCACGCAACTACGCAACGCCACGCAACTACGCAACGCCACGCAACTACGCAACGCCACGCAACTACGCAACGCCACGCAACTACGCAACGCCACGCAACTACACAACGCCACGCAACTACACGCAACGCCGCTCAGCTACGCAACGCAGCGCAACTACGCAACGCCATGCAACTACGCAACACCACGCAACTACGCAACGCCACTCAACTACGCAACGCCACTCAACTACGCAACGCCACTCAACTACGCAACGCCACTCAACTACGCAACGCCACTCAACTACGCAACGCCACTCAACTACGCAACGCCACTCAACTATCAACTACGCAACGCCACTCAACTACGCAACGCCACTCAACTACGCAACGCCACTCAACTACGCAACGCCACTCACACACGCAACGCCACTCACACACGCAACGCCACTCACACACGCAACGCCACTCACACACGAAAAACCACTCACGTTGCCAATAGGTCTCGCAGTACGACAGTTGGAGCCATTACAATTGCAAATAACAATGCCTTTCACTTTGGTTATCATTTTAAATACATAAAGGGCTTTGTCATTTACAAAACCAATAGCTCCAACTTTCCTACTGCGAGACCTATTGGCAACGCCAGTGCTTGTTTATTAATGTGTCACTGTTTTAAAATTCCAGTCTGGCACCTGCTTCCTTATCTGTAATTTGCTTTCTGTTGCAGTGCAATTTTTTTTCCAGGACCTTTGTGGCCTACTTGTAGCTATTCTATGAGCCTGCTGTGAGGGTCAGAGCAGGGTCATACAATTGTTGCAGCTTGCAACTGAACTCTGGAGGGGCCCTTGTCAGGAAGCACTACAGGGAACGGTTACTAATGATGAGTTTGAACTTTTGAACCTGCTTTCACTTTTGCAAAACTCGTTTTTCTGCAGAACAGCATTACAGCAACTGTAATGCCCCACCAAGCTTATATGAGAAAGTTGATTTCTAATCCAAAAGTTATCCAATGAAAATCAAAAGGCCTCAAATCCAAAAAAGTGCAGGCAAATGTCAAGAGGAGTTATTCTGATAAAAATCATCATTTTCAGAAGGTCTATGCTGCTTGCTAGTAGATTTCTTGTGCAGAATTGCAATTTTTGTAATTTCGCGAGTGCAAGATTGTTGCTGCCCGCCGCACCTACATGTTCGCAATTGCGAACTTACACCGCACGCCGCAAAATTGTTTCACCAAGAAATAAAATCTGCTGCGTGCGAATTTGCGGATTTTCGGTAAATTCGCGAGCGTTCGCGGATTGCGAATTTACCGAAAATCCGCAAAATCTGCGAGCGTAACATATTTTCTGCCCATGCTTATATCACACAGCGTGTAGGGGTCTAGGAAAGAACACATTACCCATGATGCATAAATATACATTCAGAGGAGTAGTAAAGGGAAACACATGATGCATAAACCTTCACATTCAGCGGTGTTAAGAACAAGGCACATGATGCATCACAAACACATTCAGAGGTGCAGCGCTAGGAGACACATGACGCCTAAAACCTTCAGACGTGCAGCGCAGGGAAAAAAGACACATGATGCATAAAAACATTCAGAGGTGCCCCAACACAACTCAATAGCGTAAAAACATACAGTAGGCAATTACCATCCTAAACATAGCAGGTAACCACATTGCGCAGAAATCACATACCAGCCCCCTTCTAATAAAGGGACTAAGGAGCCCTGTGTCCAGAATGTCAGGGCGCGCTGCCCTGCAGCGCCAGTCACTAGGCTCAAAGACAAGTAAGGCCCCTCTGAGCCTCGCAGGCTCTTAAACAGAGAATTGCCCCTCTCGTGGGAGTCCCTCGTGGACTCGGAAACGGCCTCCACATGCTCTGCACACCGGAGGGGAGGGGCTGGCACCGGCAATGTGCCCCGAAGCCCCCCCCTCCTTCGGCACACACTCACCGGCTCTCTGGGCAGCAGGGCTCTTCTGTGCTCGCGGTGGGGGCAGGCACCGGCAATGTGCCTCGCACCCCCTCCGCTCTTCTCCTCATGCCGCTCCTCTCGCTGCAGGGCTCCCTCCGCTCACGGGAGCCCTGTAGACCGGTCGCCATCATTCTTCCTCCGTCCCCGGGCCGGCAGCCAATCACGGCGCGACCCGGGGAAACATCACCAAGGAATCCCGGGCCAGCCAATGGCAGCGTGGCAACTTCTTCCTCGGCCAGCCAGTGGCAGCGCGGCCCACCGGGACGAGCCCCCACAGCGGCCCAATCCCAGCGCGGTGCTTCGTCCCGGGCAGCGGCGGTGAAGGGGGCAAATGCCGGGTGGGCACCGGCTTCTTTAATATAATTAAATAAAAACGGGGTGGCACCCGTGAATCAACTAAATAAACGGGGAATAACAGCGCTACCAAGCGCTAGAGGACCAACAAGGTCCTAGTGAAAATAAAAGCGCTCCCAGGCGCTTACAGCAGGAATAAAGCACTCCCAGCGCTAAAAGGACATCCAAAGTCCAGCAAAGTCCTTCAGGGGTCCAGGAGCTCAGCAGTCCAGGACATAAGGTGGAGCCCAGCAGCTCCCAGAACAGGAATGTCCATCAGATACCCAGGGGCTGGGCAGGGCCCAGGGATTCCCCAGGGCCCAAGCAGCAGCACACCCCTGGCAGATTCAAGTCCAAAAACAAGAACCTTTTCAGAGTGTAACAGCACCCTTTTTATACCCAAAACCCTTTGTCTAAAGGGTGCAGGCAGTGTGAGAACCAGCTAGAACTGGTTATAGGAACTCCTTTCAGTTTGAGGGGCAGAGGCGACAGTGGACCAGCAGGAGGTGGAGCCAGCATTGTGGCAGGCAGGCACAGCCCTCTTCACTCCCAGGTGCTATCTCCTCCCACTTCCCTGGCAGCAGATGCAGCCTTTCATCCACGGGCTGACTCAGACAACCTCCTGGGGCTCCCCAGCCCCTGTCACTCTCAAACCAGACAGTCAATCCACAAGCAGGCCCAGGCACTCCTGGACCAGGCTCACCAGCCAATCACATGCCAGACACAAATTACACAAATATGCCAACTTCTAAAAGTGGCCCTTCTACACCAGACACAGTCATGCCGCATATATCATTAGCCAGCATTCAATCTCACAAGTTCGTACATATCAAACTCGACCCTGTACTCCCCACACATCAGGAACTACAATGGGCATACATATTCCCCATTCATTCCTATGGGAGGGCAGGTCACTCACCACACATACACAGAAAGCTCAAGCACTCTACACTGTACCACAGTGAAAAAGTGCACAAAGGGCTAAAATCACCACCAATAGGTCACAGAAACAGGCTAGGAAAAAGCAAAAATGTCTCGGGGTGAACCTGCCAAAAGAGCCCGGTCCAACATATTGTTACAGATATCAACAGCTGCTGCTGCTCCTTGACAGTCAACAAAAGCAAAGTACAGCATACTTTCTATGAGCTGAGCATAATTAAAGCGGTTCCCATAGCAGACCCAAATAATTTTCTCTTCAACCTCAGTGACCACTGGAGTCTCCCTCTTGCCCAAGTCTATTGCCCATGCCACACACTCCAAATAAAATGATTTGTTTGGTGAGGGGCGGATGCTTCTCATCTGTTCAGGACTGTTACCCCTACTGCATTTGACAGTGTTGGGAAAGTCCTGGCTGTGAGCTTGGTGGACCACTGCTGAACTGGAGGAACAGATTGAATTACTGAGGTCTCCGTGACTGTATCCTCTGAGCACCTCAATTGCTGGAAAATCTTCTCTTCTGGTCTCAGCTGTGAAACAAGTTAAAGTAACCTCT
Source organism: Lissotriton vulgaris (assembly GCF_964263255.1). NCBI lineage: Eukaryota > Metazoa > Chordata > Amphibia > Caudata > Salamandridae > Lissotriton > Lissotriton vulgaris. Next base: position 409,637,438 of record NC_141695.1, read on the forward strand.
CCATTGCATTATGAATAATTTATTTGGCATTTTGTCTTGTAGAATTTAACAGTCTACTTAAAAAAAATAGGAGTTACTTTTTTTAGGCACCCAGATCAAAATTAAGGACCCTTATTTCGAACAATATTTAGTGCTGTTCCTCTTCTAGATCAATGTTCAATATTCAATTTCAACTACAAGTGAAATATGAAAGTTCATCAAAATGTTACTGCACAGCAAGTTTTGAAGCCAAATACCTACTTTATTTAACGACTCAGCATTTTGGCTGGAGAGCTGTTCCTCCAATAAAACTATTGAAATATGATCATTTTCTCACCACTCATTACTCTTGAGGGGAATCTACCTCCTCTAGACAGGTACTTGGGGACATATTACCAACAACTAGCGATATTTATCGCTAAGTAGGCTTAGCAGCAATTTTTTTATCGCCGCACATTGCCGGATATTATCGCTGAGATATAGTGCTATTAGCAACATTTATCCCAAAAGCGATAATATTTCCGGCGATAATGGCGAAATCCTTGAATATCGCGAGAATACAGCGATATTCACGCATTATCGCTAACAGGTTCTTAGCCATTATATCCACCTCCCATTGGATATAACGGCTAAGAACTAGTCTGAGCAGGTGTTAGTTTTTGGAGATATTCTCGCTTAGTGCGAATTTTTCCATCGCTACGCCTGCGTTGATAATAGGCGATAGCGATGTTAGTGAGTGCTTTCAGTCGCTAACAGGTTGGGTATGCCCACTTTGAATGTCATTAGTGATAAATATCGCTGACATGTAAAGTGGGCCCCAAACCGCTCGCTATCGCGTAAAAAAAATTGCTAACTGATGTTAGCAACAACTTGCTAATAGGGCGATGAAATTATCGCTGCTTAGCGGCCGAAAACGGCCGCTAAAGCGGCGATAATGTCATTTCACCTGCCTTGATAATATGCTCCCCAGTTCCTCCATTTCTTTTTAACAGAATGAATGCTTTAATAGACCCTTCATAGCCTTGAAGCCGCAGTCATCACCTTTGCTGAAGAATCCCTTGTTATCACCAAGAGTGGTCCGAATATGTGGCACAGAGTTGTACACAGTCAAAGCAGATCTTTCACTTTTCCGCTGGTTTCAGTAGTTTGTGGATATTTTTTTAATTGCTCTTTTGATAATATTCCTTTATGTAAATTGACAAGCATAGACAACATGTGCTAATACATCAAAAGAAAAGATGAACTGAAGTAAAAAAAACTAGGCCATCATAGTCACTCTCATCATTGACTTGGGTCACTTATAACATGACAGAGAAACATTTTTATTGGATTGATAGCTCAGATGAGTTGATGAGTGGGTAGTGACCGCCCACATAGCCAGTCTTTGCATGGAAGCTCCGCAGACCAATTTAGTCAGTAAATCTGTGAGAACTTTTTCCTGATAGTGTACAGGTCCCACTTTGCACTCCCTCTAGCTCTTTGCGGTCAAGTGAGGTTGCAACTTCACTCTCCTTAAGTCCTGGTTCCCTTAGCAAAATGTATTTAAAAAGGAAGCTCCCGGACCCATAGATACTGATGTAGGGAATGTCATTTTGTACTTGAAACAGGGTCATCTACTTGGAATCTCTACCTCAGCAAGACTTGTTGTGGTGACAGTAAAAAAAGGTGCCTCGCTACGCACAGAGGCTAAAACAGTAGAAGCATGGATAGATTGCTCAAAAGGGTGGCTCTAACCGGCAATTGTCTTGTGTTCCCCTTACCCCACTTTTAGGTTGCCCTCGTCCTGATGAAGACCCTCCCCTGAGGATATCAATTACCCTTGGGTTGAAACGTCGACATATCTATCCCAAGCCTGCACCTGTGTTCTTCCTACGTCCCTCTCCCCATGCCAATCTGAATACGGAGGATCTTTCAATAACATACCTGCAAGAAAGAATTACATTTTTTGCAAATATGGAGGGCGGGCTTACCTATGTTCTATACTAAGGATTGAACCTTAGTACCTGCCAAAAAACCTAAGTCTAATTTTAACATTTATCTTTCCACTGACCTCTTTGGTCGCTTTCACACATGAGCACTTACTATCACTCTCTTCTATGCACGTCTTTTGATAAATGAATCTCCTATGTAAATAACTGTGACGGGTTTTTTTTAGTATGAAGAAAGCCTAATATGCTGTTTTTCCAATTGTATATTCTATATTAAATAAAAACAGGGGCATATTATGAAGGGATTTATCTCCGCTTTTTTGGCTTTAAAATCCAAGAAAGCGGAGATAAAATTATCTCCCTATCAGCAACAGGGTGCTAACACGCAAATTCGCATGTTAGCACCCTTTTTCTCTAAGCTTCCCCTTGCATCTCTAATGAGATGCAAAGGAGGCGTTCTACAGAAAAATAATAGGAGAAATGTTGTTAAGCGACATTTCTCCTATTATCAAGGATTTCGCTAACCCTGTTAGTAATAAAAAAAGCAGCGCTAACCGCGGTTAGCACTGTTTTTTTTACACCTGGTATTTTCCTGACTTAGCCATGATATCCTATGGAAGGTGGATATCATGGCTAAATTTGTGAGCCCCTATTATCAAGCTAACTCCAAACTTTGAGAGATTATCATTGGTTTTCCAGCGATAATCTCTCAATTGGCAGTTAGAGCGAGGATTTTTATCACTACTGAGATAAACCTTGATAATAGCAAGTTATCTCTGCGATAATTTCCGGCGATGCTTAGCGTTAAAAGATTCGTTGCCAAGCATCGTTAGCGGTAAATATCGCTAAGCGTTGGTAATATGCCCCACAGTCTCTCGGACTGGAAGAGACACAGGGGCATATTATCAAGGGGGTTTATCTCCGCTTTTTTGGCTTTAAAAGCCAAGAAAGCGGAGATAAAATTATCTCCCTATTACCAAGCTGTCGCTAACACCAGTTAGTGACAGCTAATAGGAGATAGCGACCATCTTGGGCCCCGCTTTGAATGTCAGTGATATTTATCACTAATGACATGCAAAGTGGGCGTGCCAAGATGTTAGCGACTGGAACCAGTCCCTAACATCGCTATCTCCTATTACCAACTTTTGGAGATATTCGCGCTAAGCGCGAATATCTCCAAAAGCTAACACCTGCCCTGAGCAGTTCTTAGCCATGTTATCCAATGGGAGGTGGACAGTGCTTAATTTGTAGAATATGAAGTCCAGGTGCTCAAATTTTTTGCGGAGGCCACACCCACTGCCTCCATGGCTCCACCCACTTTCTCTACTGGCTCCACCCAAAAGCTCCATTAGCTCCGCCCACATCTTCAACTGGCACTGCTGAAAGTCAGATGTAATACCCGATCTGAATGTAAGCAAGGGGGCCACCCCGCAAGTATGGATTTGATAGGAGGTTCCCCTGCCCTCTGAAAATTTTGAAAAAGAATAAATCATAAGTGCATTTAAAGCACAATTTTGGAATAAATTAGCTAAAACGACTAATGCATTGGAAAGAGACACTTGAATCATTCTAGTGCTCTATGTGCAGATTTCGGGAAAGAACAATACTGGGGTATTCCATTTTTAACAGAGCCTAATTGTATCATGAGTTTGAAGTTACAACTATTACATATCTTATGCGACAAAATAAATCAAAATGTTCTGAAAACAGAAAAATCGAATAAATCATGCAATACACATGAAGGAGCCACTTTAACACTTCCAGTGGCCGAAGGGCGTTTGGTTCATAAATAGTAGAGCATTCCGTTAACGTTATTAATTTTATAGAAACAATTAAATAAAGATGATTACCAATTGGGCTTGTTATAACTTACCCCCTTGGAGCAATATATGTGCATTTATTAGAAATTCAGAATAGTAAAAACACATGGACCTTAACTGGCGTTTCCAAACGTAGTTCTGTATCACAGACAACCATCTCTACACTTTGGTCTTTCACCGCAACAAAATGAAGACACCATCTTTGGGAGTGTGTTGGTTGGCTAAAAATAGCCTTTTTGTAACAATAGTGATGCTGGCACTCCATCATTTCCATGTCAAAATATTATCTGACTGTTAAAAGATTCCTTTCATTCTTCTGACAAGAGGGAATCAAGTTAGCAGCAGCCAGTTGCTGTTAAATAAATATTTGCTTGCTGCACTGGTGCTCTGCCATTACCATGTGAAATAAAGATAGTACCTTTCGTTTAAATTTGGCAGGCGTTTACAAGAGTAAAAGGTCTGGTGTTTACTAGGACTGAGTCTGTGGGAAATGTTGGTGGTCGTGCTGTAACTAAGCAAGCACCAACATTTACATGTTCTGCAAAAGTTAGCTTACTAGCATAGGCGATAATTTTCACCTCCGATAAATTCCGACCACCTCGTGGACAGATTTTATTGAATGCCTGAATTATCACATCTAATGCCGGATGGAGAAGGCACAGTGTGCCACAGGGGAAAATGCGCAAGGCAGAGAGATGCTGTGAAATTAATATAATGATGCCAAATGGCCAAGAATTGGACTGGATGACATGACTAGAAGCCAGGCCGCCCCCTAATAAAAGACAGGAATACTCCCTATTACTGTAGAATGCACCTCAGGATTGAGGCCGTAAGAGACCAAAATAACCTGTTCAGCTCTATGTTCTTCCCATCCTTTCTCTTCGCAGGTACATATGGGCATATGGGATTAATGAAACTCAGGCTTTCATTCACAACTGCCTAACTCAATTTCCTCAACTCCTGAGCTGCTGAGCACAGGGTCAGAGTCTCCCGCTCTCTTTTCCCAGGACGTCAAGAACGAGCAGTTTATGCGGTCTGTCATCACTTCCTGCGATCATTTAGGGACTCTACTGTCGAGCACTGGATTACTCACGAGAAGTGAGTGTAATGTCTGTGCCTGTCCAGGTGTGTCAGAACCAGTCTGATCATCTCAGGATTGCTAAGGCATCTCACAATCCACGTCACGCATCTCAGTGACTGAGAGGGCTCCTAATACTAGCCATGAGCTGAGATCAGATAGATCAGTTGATGTCTGTGTATGTAAACCATCATATAGCTGCTCTCCCAGTCAATCTTATGTCAGGACTGGAGGCGAGATTATGCTCATCTTTCTCCCTTTCATTTTGACTACAGCAGCTTCAACATTGAACAGAAAACTATCTTTCCCATGAACCACCAGGAATTGAAGTCAAACACAGTTTCAACCAATCAGAACACATAATGTGCCATTATAGTCCTTGGCTCTCATCTATGCTCCACTTTCTTGCCCCAGCAGAGCACAGATGAGACATGAGAGTCTCTTAGTTAACTTATCCTGTAGACGTACTGTTCATATTTGTGCTTATCCGTCTATCACTGCGTTATGTTAAGGTGTGCCTACAAGCTGGGCTGTTTTTTGGATTTTTCAGTAATGGAACGCACTTCAGCAGTCTGATCGAGCCGGGATGTATACTTTTAAGGCATCGGGCATCGGGACAGCGTGAGTGCAAATTGACATACACCCAGTAGGGTGCTCCATGGCTATAAACATTGGGAGTGCAAGAAGCGCGTCTTTTTGATACTGGCACCCTAACTTGTGGGCCTGTATCATTTGTGCACAGCATCCTATAACATCAAACACAACAGACGCACAACAACCCACAAACATATACAAACATGCACAACACATAGAATGTTGTGTTCAGGACTCCAGAGTCATTGTGAGCAGCAGAACTTCACACGACTGAGCTTCAAGTGTGTATTCACGCCTCACAGGTACAGGCTTGCCACTGTAATTCACCAATCATGGTATGCTGCCATTTCCGCACTCGCTCAAGGCTTGAAACCAGTAAATCCACAATAGGGACAGTCTGCTTGGTACACCCCTCCCTGTTCAGGACCGGGTCCGGAACGTATTATTGTCAAAAGATTGTTTCTCAAGCAATTTACACACATGGGATTAGTGTGTGTCATGACAAAAGTCAGAAAGCCAGGATCAAAGGAATGCAGGTCAGGCATGCAGGGCACATGGGCAGTCATGCAAATGACATTTTTGTTTTAACAATGCAATTTAAGAAAAACTTAATTGGTGTATTTGATTTATATATCTTTTTTCACTTGGTTGATTTTGTGTGCTTTAAAAGTAGTCAATCATAAACAGTAGCAAAATACTGCTAAGTTAGCACATATTTGCCCTGTGCAAAGCAGTTTAAAATCCTAAAGTTCCCCACAAAGATCCATAAACATATGAAGGCACACAGGCTGCTTAAGCTGCACAGCAGCTGACCCTGTCTTTTCTAGAACTCCAAACTAAAACAGTGCTACAGATAACAGTTGTGGTTTTTCCCCCTGAATTTTAAGAAGGGAAATGAGCAGGGAATAGAATTAATCACTGCATCTTCTCACGAGGGCATGCTTCTTTAGCCCCTTCTTGCATGATAGGATTAGCATTTTCAAACAACATTTTCAAACAACGTGACACATTCGAAAGGGAGCCCGTGAAAAGGTGCTTCCTCCCCGTTTGCAAAACTCAGCCTCTCCTGTGTGAACTTTGGACTCGTCATCTGTATATTAATTTTTAGGTCGAGTCTAGACAGCGCATGCGCTGTCGCAAGACCTGAAGTAAACAGAATATGGAGGGTAATCCCGCCAGCCGCTAGACATTGGTTCACTCTTGCGTTGCTCTGCTTAACTGGCTCATTATTGGCTGGCCATGCCATGTGTCACTTCCATTTTGTGGGAAGCAGCACCGACAAACTACAGTTTAATTACGCTGTAGGTCAGTATCTCTTGTTTTGGGACTACTTCATCTTGTCAGTGTCCCCGGCCTCATAAACACTGATTGTGTTTGTAGTAGGTTGGCTATGTGCGTGCTTTTTTTTTTATACAAAACATGGTGCAAAAAGACAGGAAGGCGCAGAAACCTGCCCCTGGGCACAGCCATCGCAGGTGAACTGCTTTGGGAGCAGTACCCATTTCTCTCTCCTCCACATGTGTGCTTTCACTTTAGCAGTGGCAGAGTGCAACAAACTTTTTTATGCCGCAGCGTGCTCTTTAAAGTTCTTTTTCGATCCCACTTCACATGGAGTCCCCCATTGATATTTATTTTGCACGCCACGCGTGCTCCTTGAAGCTCCTTTGCTTCCTCCCTCCCGCTTCACATTAAGAGCCGATCCCCCGCATGCTTGCTCTCACTTTTGCAAATGTCAGGTTGCAACAAAGGCAGGAAGGCGCAGAAACCTGCCCCCGGGGCACTGCCATTGCAGGTTAACTGCCTCAGAAGCAGTATACATTTCCCTCCCCTGCACTTGTGTGGAGGGGAGGGAAATTAACTACTGCACAGCATGCACCCAGTCCAGAAGGCATTACACATCTGTGTGTGCTGTGGCTGTACGTTTTCAAGACCAGCGTCTGCAGCTGCGTGTTTCTTCTTCTTTTGGACAGCCCGGCCGTCTGACCTTCCCTGGTGCTGTGCAAAGCGTAAACACTGCCCTGTCTCCGCACACGCTCGGACTGCTAGGGGCCGGGGGTTTATGTTTGACCATCTCTGCTGCTGTGCTTATCCCAACTTAAACCAGGCGGGATCCGGCAGTTTGTTTTCCGGCACCAAATGGGAGACTGCTACTCTCTCCCTGAGCTCAGGTCACATGGGACACCATTTGCTGTGTGGTGACTCGTCTCCTACTGCTACCTGTGTGCATCCTACTGCCCCCACCATACCGGCAACACTGCACTCAGCTCTGCCACCCACACTGAACACAGCGTGACCCCAAAAACTTGGACTGCAGCCATATCACATCCTATCTGCCAACGTGCCACCAGTGTACGTCTTTGTATTACTCTATCTGATAGTTCCTACGCGAATGTATGTTTCTCATTCAATTAACAGAAACCCAGCTACCCATCTATCCACACACAGCTGAAAACAGACCGACCCGCGCGAACTCGCAGTGCCGCTTACATTTAAACAAATGGACGCACACAATTACACAGACAGGGATGCACACACTTACATGTATACACATGCAGATACTCATAGGCACACAGAATAGCTGCCAACCTCACATACACAAACACACGAATGCATGCATACATACATACACACAGACGCACACACTTTAACATATACACATGCCCACACTCAATAGGCACACAGAATCTCCCCCACCTTCACATACACAGGCATGCATATGTACTTGCAGTCACTTATGTACCTAGAATTCCACAGAGATAAGGAGTTTAATTGATGTTGTCAAGCAGTCTCTGTGTAGACAATAAAAGAGATTCCAAAGAGCAGCAGGGTGAAGAGATTGGTGTGTCTTTAGAATATTCAAAATAAATTAAATACGGTTTTGTATCAATGGAAAATGAGTGTGCCTGTGGATTGTACTTGATTTCAAGAGGTCTATAGAGACCGGGCTCGGTTATTTATTCTTTGATCTACATTTGTTATAATACAAGTGGATGTTTGGTGCCTAGAATCTGGGTTCTCCCAGTCTGTTGACTGCCAGTTCAGAAATAAATACAGTGCTTAATTTGCTGCCTCTTTTTAGTGCAAAGTGTGTAAGCTCAGCCATAGTGTAATTAGTGCAGCAAGTGCAGTGGCACTGGACCACAATTAAGTCTGTTTACCTGCGGACCATGGGACATTTGGCATCCTTGCATATGGGCACACTGCCCTGTTGCAGCGCCACTCTGAGTTAACATAATTCCTCACTTTAGTTGTGATTATATTGGAGTCAAAATATTTTGCGCCATTTTAAACACTGTGCATTTATTAAGCACAGTTTAAGTAATCAAAGACTGCACTACTTAAAATCGGTTTAAAGGAATCAATGGTGTGGAATAATCTATTCGAAATACGTGTGTTTCAGTCTACCAGCGCTAAGGTCCCGAGGTGTCAGAGAGGCACCTGTCAGTCTTCGAGGCTCCTGTGGAATTCTGTGTGAATGTCTGATGCTGGTCAGAGCTTCATCAGAGAATCCCTGTACATTTAAATTTCTTTTATTTACACCACCCAATCTATTTCCTACCGGCCTCGGGAACACTTAAGTAAAAACCCAGCACAGCACAACGGGGCCATTAACTAATATGCCGATGTTTCCTGCAGAAAACCTAATTTCTCAGGTACAGCCCGTTATTATGGCTGTAATATGAGAGCTGTACATGCATACACTATGCTGGAAGCAGGGCTCTTGCGACTCACGCTCCTATGAAAAGTAGTGTTATTTCTGTATTGTGTTACATTAAAGTCCAGACGAGAAGGTGTGTAAGCGTGTGAGTGTGACTGGCTGTGTGTGGCAGTGGACAATAGCTGACAGACTCGCAAATGCTTGTTTTTTCTGTTTCTAAGAGGACATGTGTTTTCAGTGAGCCCCCACCCAATTCATCCATGTATTATTGTGTGTCATTCACAATTTGGCCTACTGAGTGCTCCCGATGAGCGCGCTGATTACTCAGTCTCAGGCCAGGTCTCAGGGCCAAAGGAATTCCATTGCAGCCTTGGGGCACCTGCCCTGCCTGCTTTCTCCCATCTGGCAGGCACATAGTTATAGTTCTCGGAGTTGTCAAACATTGCTGAAAGCAGGGCTACGCAGCCTGAGCTGAAGTAATGGATTATGCCAGTTAGCCCCGGGCGGGCCGTGCCGGGGCTTGAGCATTGCACATCACGTGTGGACTGGTGGCAGAGCACTTTCTTTATTGAGGCCCGTTGCGTAGCTGAATAAAAGGGCCCAGCTAGTGGTCGTGCTGACTGCTGCTGCTTCTCATCCGCTGCAGTGTGTGTGGGCGTGGTCCACCATCCGTTGAAGGGTAAATGTTACGCACGGCACACGCAGCCCGCCGTAGCCCCCTACCACCACCATACAACTAAATGCAGCCCAAATGAGTGGCCCGCCCACCGGAAACACTCCATTTAACATTTGCTTTCAATTGCAGTTATTTATCTGGCTAACTACGCGCCGCTTTCTCAGCAGTCGCACTGCATGTCGTCATTAACACTCTTCTTCTTCAGCGAAGGACTGGAGACTGTCTCAAACTGCAGCAGAGTGTTGCACAAAACTGCATGCAGTAAACCGGCAATTATATTTAATTTTTACTTTCACATGACGTGCAGACTGCAGTTATGTAATGTGGCAGTGTAGACCCGGCCCTGATAAAAAGGTGCCGGTGCTTAGCACCGGCACAAATTAAGCACTGGAGGTGGATAACATGGCTAAGAGCATTTGCTCGATAATGCATGAATATCGCTGACTTTTCAGCGATATTCATGCATTGCGGCCGTTTTTTATCGCATTTGCTATAAACCTTGCTAATAGCAAGGTTTATCTGCGATAAAAATCGCCGATGTGCGGCGATAATTTTTGTCTCTAAACAAGTTAGAGACAAAAATTATCGCTGGTTGTAATATACCCTACAGTTGTTCTTTTTCTTCTTTTCAGGCCTTCCTGCATAATCAAATACTTTGGGCTAATATGTGTTCTTTTGGTTGATTTATTTTTTACCACTACAGATTGATTCAGGTGGTTATTTGAAGTGAAATGAACAAGTAATTCATATCAATATTGTGTATGTTGAATTAATGTCTAGGACCACTTTTTCTATAATACTTGATACCCAGGTCCTTTGACTTCATTTGGGTTACCCCTTGTTTATAACATTTTACTTTAGTCACTAGCCATATCAAGCCCCAAAATATGTTCAAAAACATTCTGCTATTGTTTCTTACTACCATCTTGTCCACAGCGATCATTAACTCTTGGCTTGTCCATAATGACCACCTATAAACTAAAAACCTCCTACATTAAGCTTTTGCTGAAGAAGCAAGAACGTGATCAAGTGTATTTGGTAACAGAGGCACATTCAGAACATGTGTATGAATGTATGGAAACTTGGTATTGTGCACAACTCACTCCTTGAGGAACATCTCGACGCTAGGCACAGCAGGTTGGCATGAACAGTCACCAGAGCCTTTTAAAGACAGATTAAACAGTCACGTTTTTTTAATAATTTCTTGAATTTAACATGATCCTCACATACCCAAATATACAAGGAAGTCGATTCCAATAAGACTGCGCCAAATAGGAAAATTATCTACTGCCAAATCTGGTTGTGCGGCTGCGAGGTATTTTTAGATAGGACAAGTTGGAAGATCTTAAAATCCGAGAGGGCTGAAACAAGCAAAGATTGAAATGCAAGTTGTGGGCAAGGTCTTGATTAAGGCTTTCTGTGTCAGGCAACATATCTTGAAGAATATACATTTTTGTTAAGGCAGCCAGTAAAGGTCTCTTAAAATAGGAGCCATGGAGGTACAGCGGGACAAGTTACAGATAAGCTGAGCAGCAGTATTTTACACCACTTGGAATTTTGATACTAAGGTATGCTTAGCTGCTCCAAGAAGTGCATTAACATAATCCAGGAAACTGATAATGAGAGCCTAGACTAGGGACTTTCTATATCTGAGGGGAAGCCATCGGAAAGTCTTCCTTAAGCGCCACATGTTGGCATAGTAGTTACCACACATAGAGTCAATCTGGGATTTCATCTATAGTGATTGATCGGTTTTAATCCCAAGATTTTTTCCTACCTATTTAGAAGCGAGAGCTGAGCCAAGCTCAGGTGGCCATAAGTGAGCTGGCCCAATTTCCAGAGTCTTGCCAAAAAGTAGACTCTTTGTTTTATCGCTGTGCAACAGGATACAATTATTGGCCATCCATGTCACAATTTCACGGATACAGTGGGAGAACTGCAACTGAACTTTTGTGAAGTCAGGTCCAAAGGAGATAAGCAATTGCATATCATCTGCATAGGATATGATCTCAAATCCATACTTTCTTGCTATCTGTGCTAGAGGTGTCATATAAATATTAAAAGAGTCGGTCTCAGGCAGGAACCCTGTGAAATTCCTTTGTTAATTCTTACGTTTTTAGACCTGAAAGAGTCAAGACAGATATTTTGGGTTCGGTTGTCTGAAAAATCCCTGAGCCAAAGCAAGGCACTGCCAAATATGCCAGCCTCATACAACCTGTGGATACAAATGGAATGAGAGATTGTTTCAAATCCCACAGACAAGTAGTCTAGGACTAGCATGATCGCAGTCCCAGCATCTAAAGATGGTCTAACATTATCAGAGACTGCCACCAGAGCAGTCTCCATACTATGGGATGCTCTGAATCCTGACTGTGAGTTGTCTAAGATTTTATAGCCTTCAAGAAATGTTGACAATTGGGAATTGACATACCCTTCTAAAGTTTTTGCAAGTGATGGTAACAAGGAGATTGGGCGATAGTTGAAAAGAGTCCCTGAGTTAGCTGAGGTTTCTTAAGGATGGGCCTTATGAATGAGGTTGATTTTATCCTCAAAAAAGTCTGCCAATGAATCACACAATTGTTGAGAGGCCAGGATAGACTGCGTGAAAGCATGTAATTAAATAAAACTATTCAACTGTTTAGAGTTCTTTAATTGAACAGCTCGCATTATCAATAGTAGCCAAGAGGTAGTCCCTGTGAGCTATCTTGTAATGCTTGTGATAGCTGATTAATATCAGTTGTTTAGCTTCTTTGTCAGCTAGGGGTTTGGTGGTACTCCATCTATGCTCAGAGCGTTTACACATAGATTTAAAATCATGTAAATGGTTAGTGTACTAAGGGGCGTGCAGTTCTGCTGCTATGGTGGGGACTTTTTTGACTGAGGTCATTAGGTCAAAAACCCTAGAGAGGGAGTCATGATACGTTTCACAGTCTCGTCAATGTCCTCACATGATGTCGTAGAAATGAGTTTACAGAGTTCTGCAAAGGAATCAGGTGCAACTGCCCTCCATGAACACATGAATTTGGAGGATTTCGGTCCTGGTATGGCTGGGGTAGGTGAGCAAGAAATTTGAAATTGTATCAAGTGATGGTCAGACCAAGTAATCGGAAGAGAGTTACAAGTTTGTTTCCAAATCTCTGGCTTCCTTGAACAAAACAGCCTTCATTCAGATAAAGAGAATTCTTTTCCTGCCCGTTAAAGGCACACAATAAGTGCTAATTGCAATCTGGGGCAGTCTTAAGAACATCATTGAGTCTAACGGCAAGGTCATGCTTTTCAACACCATTGACCATCAACTACTGCTCCAAAGATAAGGTAATATTACATTCAAGCCATTGTTCCTAATTCTATTAGACCCACCTGGCAGCCAGAGTCCATATGGTTACTTTTTCTCCTTTCTGCTCATCACCATTCACTAATCTGGTTGATGTCCCTCAAGAGTCAATAACGATCCACCTGCAGCTTTTAAATGTTTACATGTCCACACTTTCAGAGCACATCAATTCTTTCAACACACTTATTACGACTACAGCGGTAAATACACCTGGAAAGACTTTTAGGGGTACATGCATCAAGAAAAGCTTTTGCGAGTCCTTAATTGCAATTATTAAGGAATCGCAAATAGGGACTCTCAAAAGCCTATGCAAATGGCCGATTTTGTGAATTGCACCATTTGCGCTCGCAAAAAACGTTGATGCATATGCCTATTAGACCGTGATTTGTGATATCCAAGCCAATGCCTGCAAGCAGTTGGCATTTGGATGCGACCAAGGGACTTGAATGTGCTAAATGAAGATCTAAACTTTTGGAGCATGGCAAAAATATGATCCCACTTCTCTTTTGGATAAGGAAGTTGGGCCACCACCAATGGCCTCTACACAAGTAAAGAACCTGGATGTGTTAATGGACTTCAATTTCTCACTCCAACCACAGGTTAACTAAGTTACCAAACTGGCATTCTACACTATGAGAAGCCTATGTTGGGTCTTACCTCACCTGTGACTATCCCAAAGGCTATTGGCTTAAAAAGCTCTAGATCTGTCAAGCTTAGGTTATTCCAATGTGCTGTTTAATTAGTATGACACATTACATTAAATCCTGAATGCTGTAGCTTGGTAGTCAAGTTCTGAATCTTAGTAAGTACAACCACATCATCACCAACTGATAACTGTTCCTAGTTCCCTGCCTGCCAAGAATATGTTCTACCTTTCAGATGATGGAGACTAATCAATCAAACTCGTCCAATGGCCCTAAGGAGTAAGGGCCATCAGAGGATTGGCTGTATGTCCGTCTGTCTAATTCATATGGGTGGACATATAGCTGTTTTCCATGCTAATGACGATCAGGGTTACTGAAAAGTGTTCAAGGTTCCCATCGCCATATGAGAAAGTTCCCACGGTGAAAGGTGATTGTTTGTTTTATTTTCAAAAATAATACAGGCCCTGTGACTGCACCATCCACTGTACATATTAAAATCTGATTGACGTGAAAAATCCTTATAAGGGTAAGGTTGACATACTTAATTGCCTGGGAATGTATGACAATTTCTTCAGGACGTGAGGACCAAAGGCACATTTATGGGTTCTTCTCATGTTTGCACCTAAAACCAATAATAGACATTAGTAATAAATGATATCCACAGCACAGACCAGTACAACACATGGTTTTCCAAATAAATTTCTCAACAGAAATGGCAAAAGAATGGTAGGACCTTGACCCAAAGATGCCCAATCATACCCAGATAGATAAGCTAAATGTCCAGGTAGGAGTCATTCAAAACAACCACTTTGCATTTATAAGTGTCACCTGAGTGATCACACAAATCAATAGAGTAACCAAAGGGCTTATATCAAAAATATATTCAATTTATTTTTGATTCTCAATTTTTGGTTTTTTAAATACATGGAAAAAGTTTCAAAACTGGCAACAGACAGACTAACATAACATGTAAACTGAATGATAGTCTACATACACCTACAGCATAGTATGTGGCTACGTTCTATAGACCACATCAAAGTAAGTATTTACACATAAGAATTCACAAATCAATTTGTACAGTGAATTATACAGTGTATTGCATGTCAGGTGTTAAGCGTCGACGTTTCGGTCCATGCTGGTCAAGTCGATCCGTCGGACCATCTTCAGGACAAAGACGTTGCACAGCAATGTCTAGTACAAACACAATAATAACAATAATAAACCCTGAGGCACACAGGAGACCAATATCCAGCTCAACACAAAAAACCAACACAAAAAACCAACAAAGTGAAACCTGATTACGAGTTAGATACTAAAAATCACAATGTCCTGGCGTCCCGAGTATTCACCGGTGAACGAGCACGGACTTTTGAGAGCCGGCGCATAGCTGCTGTTGTAGTAAGTCTTATTCGTCTGCTCCGTTTCTGGAGCCTGGTTCGTTTTTTGAATTATTATATGCCTGATTGTGCAGGCGAACGCGCTAATGCTTCCCCTTGTCATTTGTTTGTAGATTCCGTGGCGACAGTTTGACATGTGAGTTGGTCTTTGTTATTTGGTGTAGTGGTGCAGGATAACGCAGTTGCAGGCACTATTTAGGAATGTCCCCCTGGAATTAATGTTTTATGTTTTGTTTTGACTTATAAACAGAACGACCTGAGTGGCGTTTTATCCTCGTGAGTATTGCTCAGTCATTTTGGTGCTGAGAAGTTCTGGAACAAGTTATAGATACACCCTCGTGTTCACTTGGGCTTACATGCGATGATTGTTGCATGCGGTGAGATGTATAGCACTAGTCATAGAGATACATCACCTCACGAAGTTTGTACCCGCATGCTTACTGGTTGCATGCGGTAAGTGTTTCATGTGGTGTGATTTTTAGTATCTAACTCGTAATCAGGTTTCACTTTGTTGGTTTTTTGTGTTGGTTTTTTGTGTTGAGCTGGATATTGGTCTCCTGTGTGCCTCAGGGTTTATTATTGTTATTATTGTGTTTGTACTAGACATTGCTGTGCAACGTCTTTGTCCTGAAGATGGTCCGACGGATCGACTTGACCAGCATGGACCGAAACGTCGACGCTTAACACCTGACATGCAATACACTGTATAATTCACTGTACAAATTGATTTGTGAATTCTTATGTGTAAATACTTACTTTGATGTGGTCTATAGAACGTAGCCACATACTATGCTGTAGGTGTATGTAGACTATCATTCAGTTTACATGTTATGTTAGTCTGTCTGTTGCCAGTTTTGAAACTTTTTCCATGTATTTAAAAAACCAAAAATTGAGAATCAAAAATAAATTGAATATATTTTTGATATAAGCCCTTTGGTTACTCTATTGATTTGTGTGATCACTCAGGTGACACTTATAAATGCAAAGTGGTTGTTTTGAATGACTCCTACCTGGACATTTAGCTTATCTATCTGATATTACCCAGTCCCGGTGGGATTACTGGGTGGCTCTACTCTATAAACTGTAACAATCATACCCAGGTCACCGGTGTAACAAAATTCAAACCTGCTATCGTCCTTTGGAAATGATACAAAGGACAAACAAGTATAAAGAAGTTTAAAAGCGCACAAGCACATTAGTAACCAAAGGAGTGATGAGGTGTTGGTAGACAAATACCTTTGTGGCAGTATGTACTGGTTTGCTAGAAAATGTTTTACCAGCTGAAAATACAAGGGGATGGAATTAAATTATGAAAAAACTCATAGCATATGCATAAGGAGTTCTAGGTTCTTATTTCGAGTTTGCGGTGGGGGATACTCTGTCATAAGCGTAACATATGTCCTGTCACAGTATTCACTATAGCCTATGGCATTTCTAATCCAGCAGACAAGTTGTCTAGTAACGTCTTGGCGGAGTATCCCATACACCTAATTCTAAATAAGGCACATACGGGCACATGCATCAACGTTTCAAATTGCGATTCCTTATTTCCGATTTTTAAGGAATCGCAAATAAGGAATTGCAATTTGGAATGCATGATGTTTTTTGCAATTTTTTAGCGATTCGGTAAAAATCGCAATTTTTACCAAATCGCATGATTTGTGCAAATTGCGAAAATGCACACATGCTGAATCACAATGAGATTACAACCAGGAAGGCAGGAGAGTAATTGCACACAGCTGCTTCCAGGTTTGAAGTGGAGGTTTGGCAGTTGGAAGTGGGAGCTCAGCCTGGAGGACCTGCAGTAGCGTGTGTGTCTGCAGCTTCTAGAGAAATGGCTACTGAAAATGCTGAAGAAGAATTCCAAGCCAGGAAAAGAAAAATTAAATTCAGTGACCAGGAGCTGGAAATACTTATTGAGGAGGTCACTATGAGGCAGGACCAACTTTTTGGTAAACAATCTTTGAAGGTGCCTGAAGCAGTGAAAAGGAATCACTGGCTTGCTATCAAGCAAAGGTGAATGCTGTGGGTGTTGCACATCGTGATATAAACAACTTACAGAAACACTGGTACGACCTGCGCAGTCGTGCCAAGGAAAGAATAGCAACCAGGATGAAGCTGCCAAAAGGACTGGTGGAGGAACCCCCAGGGATAGGCCCAATACCCCCCTGGAAGACATGGTTGAAGGAACACTTAACTGAGGCTGTTGTTGGAGTAATTGACATCGATACCTCAGAGCCTGTTGGACCTTCTGAAGGTAAGATTTTTTGAAAATGTTTTTTAAAATGTGCAAAGTGATTGCAAGAGGCCTTAAAATGATCTTGTTGCTGCTTAATTTTCAATGCTCTCATCTAGTAGTTCTTTTACATTTACAAAACCTGTAAATTACCCATTTTAAGTCATGAAGCAGTGCATCATGGGAGTTGTAGTCTTTTTTTAAAATTCCAAATACAATTGATAAGCAAAGTTTAAAAAAATAAATGATAGCATTTTAGGAGACCAGAGTAACCATGCAGCAAGTGATTTTTATTTGAAAAGCAATTTTGAAGAAAGTATTAAAGAGTGCAAATTTGAAAGTAACACACTGTTTGCACTATTTCAATCATAGATACACTACAAGAAATAATTGAAAATTAATTGACAGAGTTTAATACTCAAGATGGACAAGACACAGATGAGTCAAATGCTGCAACTTCATCAACCTTAATTTTGGAAAGAAGGCAAAGATACAGAGTGCGCCAACTGCAGCAGTCTGATAGTGATGAAACTCCAAATGTTAATGTCCCAGAACTGCAGATTGTTGAAACACCAGCAACCTCTAACCCAATGCAGAGCAGGCGTAATAAACTCCAACAGTTTTATAGGCGCCGGTCACATGCGTCACAAAGAGGAAGAGCTGTAGAGGAGAGCAGCACCGGCAGTGTTGTTGAGGATAAAATTGTTAAAGTTCAGCGCCTATAAGGCAAAGATATTACAGTCATGAAGGGAAAACCTGGTCACATCGACAAAGAGATTGGTGCAATGCACAACAGTATTAAATACATGGCAAATGTAATTGATAAAGGGCATAGAACAACATCAGATAAGCTAGACCGCATTGCAACATCTTTGGAGACACTGTGCACAGTAATACAGTCACAGCAAGGGGGAAGTGCTAAGAGGCATCTTAGAGCAATGACCTGCATGCAGGGTCACACCAGGGGAATGTCTTGGCTTTCAAGCACTACTGCTCAACTCTGCAAGCAGACAGTTGACTTGCAACTGGAAATGAAACAAATTTGTGGAGAGATTGCCAGGGGAATGGGGAAACTCCATAATGTTGTAAAAAGAATACAAAGTGATGCAGCACCTGCTAACCAGCCACAAATTGGGGGTAGTGATGTTGGCAGAAATGTCAGGGGCATACTTGACCCAGTGTTATCTGCGGCACACCGTAGCAACAGGAAAAAATACACATCAAGCTACAATCCCATGGGCAATATGATAAGTACAGGCAAAGCATTAGGGGTGCGTGGACGTACAAAATAGTATGGTACTTTTGAAGTTACATTTTTGTCAAAAAGATGACCATCTGATTTAAAAAGCATTGCTTTCTGCTTTAAAGTAAAGGCGAAGAAACTTACAATTTGTTCTAAAAGCATTGCAATTTTTAGAGAAAACTGCATATACTTTAATTTCTGTGCAATAAACAGTTTACAGTCAAGTACCTGAATGTCTTGTGTGGTTCTTACCTTTCTTAAAAGTGATGTTGTGTTATCTCTGCCCTTCTCCTTCTACCCTCTGCTGCTTCCGGTCCATGTAATCTTGCATGGGGTTGATAAGGCTGATTATCATTTTGAGGTAGTACATCATCCAAATCCAGTTCTATGCCTCTCCTAGTGGCTAAGTTGTGCAACATTGCACATGCAGCAACTATTTTACAACAAATTTCAGGACGATATTGTAAAGCTCCACCAGTCTTATGTAGTATCTGGAACCTAGATTTGAGCACACCAAAGGTTCTCTCTATCACATTGCGGGTTGCTATGCGAGCATGGTTGTACTGCTGCTCTTTTCTGGTTGCTGGATTGAGATAGGGTGTTGATATGAATGACCTCACTGCATAGGCACTGTCACCTAAGAAGTAATAACAGATACAATGCATGAGTAACATGTGTCTAGAAGGTACAGGGATATGTAAAAATTAGGAAATGTATAATTACCAAGCAAATATCCATCTCCAAAATTGCCAGCAAGTAGTCGTGTGTGGGTGGCACTGTGTCTAAAAATATAGGAATCATGGGCCAGGAGGTGTAGAGAACATAATACCTGAACATGGGTTGGCATGGCTTGTGTCCTGAGTGTTTGTCTCTGAAAGATTGGGTGCAATTCAGCAATTAAATCTAAAATTAAATTAGCATTAAGCCTATACTTATCATAGATTTCTGCTTCTGTCTGCCCTAGTAAGGTAATGCGCACTCTGAAAATTCTCTCTTGAATAATCCTTCTCCTCCATCCTGCTGCAGCTCTCAACCTCTGCCTGCGTGCCAAAAAAAAGAGTGCTGCCATTGTGGTTTCTGGGGCACCTTATATGCACTCTTGATGGATTTCACCTGCATTGTGCATTCTTGAGGAAAATACCACCAGGTTTGACTTCTTCTTATTTTAAGAACTCTTATTTGCGATTTCTTAAGAAATTGCAAATAACGAATTTTCATGCACACAATTTTTTCGCAATAAAATGCGATTCGCACAAGTTAGGATTTTTTTAAGGAATCACAAAGCATTTTGCGATTCCTAAAATAGCGAAAATACACATCAAAGAGGATGCATCCCAAAGCAATAAATTGCTTTCGCAAATGGCCGATTTATGCGATTCGCACCGTTTGCAAATGCAATTCACTTTGATGCATGTGGACAATAGTAAGGACATGTTATCCAGATAATATAATGAGGACAGCACAGCTCGGGTTTAATTTTAATATATGTACCAAAAATCACATCACATCCTGACAAGACTTCTGCAGGAACAATACAATTGGTCATAAAACAGAAACCGAAAGAGGCTACACACCTCAATGCTAATATTTAACAAAGAATAATATGTACCACAGTGAGATTATCTTATGTGTGGTTATGATCATAGCCCAAAACTAGTGATCCATGTAGTGCGAAAGGTAGGAAAGATATCTTCATATTATTTGTTATTATTGAAATACATCTCTGAATATGTTTTATACATTTACAGAAGACTACATTGTCACTAAGTTATAAGATCATTGCATAAATGATCAGACTGCTGAGGACCATACAGGCCAAGTGACCTATGGTGCAAGTGAGCTTGTTGTATAAATCACAATGCCTGTATAGCAGTCAGCATACCTTAAAGTGCATCATATGTCTGTAAAATGCACAGAAAATGTGCTGTGTGTGAAAACAGACTTAAGATCTGTCTGTATCAAGTTCATATGCTCCTACGTAATGCACTGCTAGTAACCACATATGTAATACTGAATGCTTCAACGACGGGTGGAGCCTGGAAGTTCTCACGCTCAACCCATGGTTTTTGGCACATTTCCAGATTTTGTCGGACAACAATCATAACATTTCCCAATTCAGGTTTTCCATACTGGAAATTAAAATCTACGAGGGGGTTGATCTTACCAGATCCCTCCTCCAGAGAGAGATACACTGGATAAGAACCCTCAAAACACAAGAGCCAATAGGTCTGAATGAAAAAATAGACCTTATGTGTTTTTTATGATCTTTTAACTTTGGAACTGCTAATAAGGTTGCCGTATGTACTGTATTATTATGATCAAGTTTGGTCATCATGACATGCTGAGTAATTTTTGAAATTCCAGTTTATTATATTATACATTCTTTTGCACTCTGCCTAGGAGCATTTTCTTTGCACTTTCCTTTGCATTTCCTATGTTTTTCACCCGTTTATCACAGATTCAGTGACTTTGGCACTTACACCTTTTAAAGATGGCGCCCGTTTTACCCGAGTGTTCTTTTTTGCGAGTTTGTTTACAGTGATCTTGTGAGCCTGCGTTAGTTGCACCGATGAGTGGCAGTGTAGGAAATGTGTTGGCTCTGTTCGAGCACTAATTAAAAGAGATACAGGAATTATACCCTTGGCTAAGTTTCATGGAGTGATCTATGTAGTCCGTTTTCAGTTTCTGGTGGATTGATGCAAATGCGGGAGATCGCGGTATTCGCGTTTGAGGAGGATAACGTCCAGAGAGAGGAATGAGCAGCGCGAGGGCGAGTTGTTGAAATGAAGTGTTTACTTCCTAGAGGTAAGGCTTGAGATATTAGTCGATTCTGAGTCACTAGCGTGTTTTCAACATTCAAGGTAGTAAGTGTGTTTTATTTGTTGCCAGACTTTTGATTAGCGGATGTTTTGAGCATATCATAAAGACTTGGCAGAAGGTTTTCCCGTACAGAGTAATCTGTAGCTGACTTTAAGGTAAGATGGTGGTTAGGCTTCCACTATCTGCACAGTCACCCTTGTTATATCTTTGTATGACTGATTTGCGCTCATGCCTTTGTTGCAGGACTCTGAAAATTTTTTCGTCCAATTTTTGTGATTATCAGAGGTATTTTTTACACAGCGTGGTGGGTGACAGGGTCCTTTCTTTCACTTTCGAGCTTTATTATCATTTCACATTCTCCATTTAAATTGTATGTTGCTGAGTACTTGTAGAACCCTTGATATCTTTGTAAATACAAAGTTGAAACAATGTTCGTTTTTATTCCAGTTCACAGGCCCCTGATGAAGAGCTCCTCGAGCTCGAAATGCATTGGGCAAAGAGAAGAGTTCATCTGTTATTGATGCCTAAAAATTGTGATAGCTCATAAAGTGTATTAGCTATGTTTTGTGATTCAAACAAAATTGTGCTGATGTTCAATGTTTATGAATGCTCATTTGGTGATTCTTTGAAGTAAATTTGAACAGCTTTACAAGCAAAAGACTGATTATTTTTTTTATATAAATTGCTAAAATTAAGTGGTGTTCTTTTTGAACCACAACAAGCAACAGTGCACAGAGGTTAAGTGTGATTCACACTTAAGATAAGTTTGGCAGTGTAGGCACGGTCAGGACAAACGTGTCACCTCGGTTGCACGCTTATGTTAAACAGTTTAACAATCAAATCATTGTGTTTAAAACATATAAAACAGGAGTGCTTCTCTCAGTTACTAACACATTCCCAGATTTACCAATTTTGGGGTGAGGTGCAATGAAGATAAATAGCTTTGTTTCTCCTCGTTGTTTCCTCTTTCTAAGTGTGCTGCGTTCTGCAATGTCCAGTCATTCTGCAGTACACATAGAAAGAGGAAAAAGCCTCAAAGGATTGCTTGCATGCAGGAGAGTGTCCCTTCCTGCACAAAATGAATCCAGCCTGCAAAGCAGGCGCACTTGCACCATGGTGCACGGGTGCCTGCATTTACGCTAGACAGTAGATTGTGCAGATTGTGGAGAGAGCAGGAATATACCTTGGTTCGTAACTATGGTGCATTCCTACCCACTCCTTTTAATGCAGCACAGAACAAAAAGTTGCTTTGCTCCGTTGCATTACATGAAATGTAGATAGATCTCGCCTTTAGTCTTTATGTTTTTAGCTTTCGTCTTCAACTAACCAGTTTCTAGCAGGAGCCCCGACCCGTTTAAATGAGAATTGTCTTAGATTTTTTGCTGCTTGCTATTTTGCATTAAAATATAATTGGACTTAAGAACTTTTGAATTTTATTTTTTAGCCCAGTGTGATTCAGGTCACATTAAAGTTGAGCAGCCATCTCTGCCAGTGTGAATGCCTGGGATATAACCTGACCTGTGTTGGTGTCCCATGTGTCTTGAAACCTTTAATTTCTCTGCCCACCTAAAGAACAGACAAGGGTACTTCCGGCACTGGAAATGCACTGGTGTTCAAACCCTGTTCAGAGGGGGATGCAGTGGTTACTGGACCCAACCATGGTGGTTGAGGCCATTTACTCTAGATGCCCAGAGCCTGAACTACCATAGATCATGAGCAACGGGCCAGGTACTCCTTCTGCACTTAACTCTCTGTGGTGGCCGTGGTTGAGCAGTCAAGGCATCCTTGGTGGTAGATACAGGTCAGAGAACACGACTCATAACTCAGACTGCAAACAGTATGAACAATAAGCAATGTCCAGTCATAAACTTGCTTTTATAAGAAAAGGCTAAATTGTGTTTCTAACTCTACACATTCAAAGGAATACGACATTCAGAAGCAATAATGCAATGCCCTTGAGGTGGGGGCCTAGCAGTTGACAGGCAAGTCCCTGTCCCATGCTACTTTGAGTAACACGTGCAGGGTAATTTTCCAATCACTGGTGGCCGCATTCATGGCATATTCACAATTAAGCAATAGTCAAGAATTGCCCTTTGACTCTTCAGGGTCTAGTCAAAAGTATCTATGGGGCTACGGCACCGTTACCAGCAAATCCCTGGGCAAATTTGCCCCAGTTCACCTCTTATCCACCCAGAAGAGTTTAGCAGTGAGGCAAACACATGTGAGTCCTGCTCTGCCCAGAAATGTTGTGGTGCCCACAGCCCACACTGTAGCACTCAGTGGCCAAGGCTTTCTCTCCTGAGCTGCGCTGACAGAGTTATTTCAGTTGTGGGAGCAGCTCCCAGCTCACCAAGATGTGATAAGTTGGCTTAAATCAACATGAGGAATCCTTTCTTCACCTCCTGAATATAGTCAGCTAGGGTGTGATGTTGTCCATGTCATTCTCTGCAGTCCTCAGTGGTTAGTCGGAGGCAGTTCCAGCACAGTGCAGGTCCAACCAGCTGAACGTAGCCTCAGTCTTGCCTTTGGGAAACAGCCTGAATCCTTTGGCCATATTGGTACCGGCAGTCCCTCCTGACATACAGGGTTGCCATGGTAGGGGATAATACAGGGGCAGGCTCTTCTGGCACAAGTGCTCCTGCCAAGACGATTACGAGTCTCAGCACTTCTCACATTAGCAACTGTAGCAGTGACCCCTCTGGCATACGGGGTAATCGCAGCATGGCAGTACGTATGAACGTAGCAAGACCAGCATGGCTCTAAACTCACAGCTCAGTCCATGGTGGCCCTCTTCTGGCATACAGGTGTCACTGAGCTGAGACTGCACATGGGCAATGACTCAATTGGTGCACAGCCGAATCGTCACATGATATGCACGGAGATCTCACAGTAGAGCTCCCCACTGGACTTCACTCCCTCCAATGCTCTCCTCTTTCTCAAAGACAATTTGGAAAAATACATTTCACTTCTTTTAGTAAACCAAATACTCAGCTTGGTATAGTGAGGGAGAAATATGCTCCCATTCTGTCGACTAATAGGCTAATGGGTGATGCATTGCTTAAAAAAAATGGGAGATAACATTGCTGGGGGCATCTGATGCTCAATAGTGCTGATGTTTTCCTATATACATAACTCAATCTTTTTGTTTGTTTCATAAGTCTTATTGAAGTTTTAAAACAAAGTAGGGAGTAAGAAAATAGAGTAGAGAATGCTATACATGCAGCAATCAAACATTGCAAGATAGGTACATCATGTGGTATATGGCATATGGCAGCCCATCAAATCCAGTGTGCACTTGGGCTAAGTGGGGACATTTCCAGGACTTTAGAAGCTGCGATGATGCCTCCCATCAGGATCAGCATGACTAGGGCTAGCTGAAAGAGAACAGAGCATGATAATGGAGGTAACGTGGGGAACCCACAAGCCTTGGGGAGAGAGAGAGGGGACATCGAGAAGAAAAGTAGGGGGCAGAGGGGAGGCTAGGAGAGGAGAGGAGAGACTATCTGGAGAGTGAGACAGTGGGTGGGTACACACAAGGGCCAGAGTAAGGTCACAAGTTCCAGGGCAGCCGACAGTTCAGTGTTTGGCCCTCCCACTGGGGGCCAACAATATCTAGCATCTACCGCCCTGAAGAAAAGGTGCCCGGGTGAGGAGGAAAGTCTCCACTTTGTCCTGTAGGTTATAGATGATACGCTCCTATGAGGCCATCTGGTACATAGTTGAGAGCAACTCATCATGAGAGGGGTGGATGGGTGAGCGCCAGTGGTAGAGGATGCAGGGGCATATTAGCAAGGAACCACATTAAAATTATCGCTGTTTTATCGGCAGGAAACTGCCACTAAAAAGGCGATAATGGGCTTGCTACTATGCATTATAGAATTCCTACAGAATCCCAGGTTAGATGTTCAGGACATCTAACCTGGGATTCTTTAGGAATTCTATAACGCATATTCAAGCCCATTATCGCTGTTTTATCAGCAGTTTCCTGCCGATAAAACAGAGATAATTTTAACAAGGTTCCTTGCTAATATGCCCCGCAGTTCTTTGTCGTAGCAAGTGTTGTGTGGAGTAGACAGCCCTGAAGGCGTGGGATGTCTGGGGAATCCATAATGTAGCAGGATCAAAGGACGGGGCAGGGGTGTTGTGACTGGCAGGGTCTTGCTTAGAGTGGTGCCAACTGCCTCCCAGAAGGAACTGGCTGTGGGACAGTTGTAGAGTATATGAACCAGGTCACAGCAGTTATTATCACAGTGCCAGCAATTAGCGTGGGGCAGAAGGCCTGCCGCCCACAGTTTCACCAGGTTCCAGTGCCAGTTATGTAGGGTCTTCAAGAGAAATAATTTCAACCACACCCCCCTGGCATTGTAATCCAATGCCTCTAGGAGTTCCATCCAGTCCTTCAGTTCATAGTCTCTCTAGAGCCTGGTTTGCTATTTGATGCAGAGACTATTCAGTAGGAATAAGGAGAATAAATGGTGATTCAAGAGGCTGTAAAAGCATCGCCCCCTAAAAACGTCTCACACACAAGTTTTAGGTGAGCAAATTCCACAGCTGGGTATAACCTACTAGTCATAAGTCTAATATAATACAGCTTATGCTCACAACGACATTGATTTTGATAAATGACAAATGTGGTGTTGCCAATTGGTTAACCTACATTGATACCAAATCTTGCCATTAGACAGGGTAAGCTTATTACTAGACTTTGTCATTGCACACATATTACAACTACCACACTGGTAATGTCCCATAGGAGGGTATTGGATAAAGGTGCCTTAATTCGGGGACGTATATGTACAAGTCTGTCCCTTAGATTGCTTAATGTTTTACAGGTGGACCTAAGATTTGGGATAGTTCCTTGTAGTAAATAGCTGGAGACCACAGGAGTACCAGAAGAGGTTTATTGCAGGAAAGCAGAGTAAAGCAACCTCAACACAAGCTGGCCAGGCACAAACTGTCACCAGCTAGAACACTAGGAGGAGACAGAGCCATGTACATTCTGGAATGAGTGACACAGGTAAGAACTATGGTAGAGCATGGAAATAGAGGAAAGATAAATATACAACACATCTCTCTCGTAGAATAAAAAGAAACAAAAGGTGAAAGAAAACTTAACGCAAAAGGTAAACATGTCATGGAAAGGAAACTTAACACAAGACTAAAGAAGATTAGCGAAAACAATGATAAAAGTTGCAAACATCAGTTGTGATCAATAGGATTAAGCGTTGAAAGGGACACACGTCACCCCTCTAAAACACCTAATCGCAACAGAAATCATTCAAATAAGCAGGGGGTCTATGGCACCTTTGAGGTCTGGTGACAGGCAAAGAGGAACTTGGATCAGCAATTGGGTTAGGATCAGTACAACGGGATCAGGAGCATCCCCTCCACCATCGCCCCTCACCAAGGCATTTACAGGAGCAGGCACCACATGAGCCGGATCCTGAGAGGGAATAAACATGAACCCTGAAGAGGAGAGATCCTTGGTAGGGACGGAGGGAGAGGGAGCAGGACCAGGACAAACACCAGCTTTCTGATAGATGGCAACCCTCCTTAAATTCCATTTTTCCCCATTAGAGAGGACAACATAGTGAGGATAGACCATCTTCACAAGAAATGGACCACGGAATTTGGACAAACCACCTGAAACACGACCAGACTTTACCTTGACAAGGTCACCTTTTGCAAGTTTACCAGAAACAACTTTAGCAGAGAACTTATCGCCTACAAGAGGTTTGCGTGAAGGACCCTTAGAGGGCAGGCCCACACGGCTCTTACTTGAAGCACACTTAGCAGGCAGACCCACAGGACTCTTACAAGGAGACTTATGGACAACTCCGGACACATCACCCAAAAGAGACTGACAGACCAAGTCCTTGAGCCAAGAGGGAATGAGTTTGGTGCTGGGAACCCTACCCCTCATCATCTCAAAAGGGGATCTGGGGTGAGATCCATGAAGGGTGGTACAATACGCATAGACCATTTCACTAACAAGGGAAGAGACAGAAGAACCACTGGAGAGAGCCATTTGAACAGTACCTTTCACCAATCTATTAAGGCGTTCACAAAGACCATTCCCCTGGGGGTTGTAGAGGGAAGTCCTATGGTGAGAAATACCACAATCAGACAAAAAGGCTTGCATGTCATGCAAGACCAACTGTGTGCCATTGTCAGTTATAAGAACGCTAGGAAAACCTTCCCTAAAAAACACAGACTTAAGATGTTTAATAGTAGTGACCGTAGTGATATCCTTGAGAAACTCCACAGACAACCACTTGGAATGGCAATCCACAATGACGACAGCAAACCTCTGAGAAAGAGGTAGCTCAGCCATGGGACCTATGAAATCTAAACAGATGGTGTGCCACGGAATTTCAGGGAACTGCAGCACACCCATCTCAGATCCCACAGAAACCTTAAGTCTCTTCTCACCCACCTTGCAAGTATAACAGTCCTCAACCCAAGAGGAAACCATAGAGTCCATACCGGGCCACCAGAAGTTCAACTTGAGACGCTGTTGCATCAGGGTTTGGCCAAGGTGACCCTCATGGGCTAAAGAAATGAGTTTGGGTCTCAAATCAACGGGAGGCACAAATTTGTCGCCACGCATTATAACGTTGTCATTGCAAACAGACAAATCGTCAATGACCTTAAGAAAAGGGCGGACAGAAACATGGAGACAACTCTCCCTGCGGGAACCCAACTTGATCAACTGGATGACTTCCTGTAAAACACTGTCCCTGGACATAGCATCCACCCACTCAGACCGAGAAAAGGAGCTCTCAGTTAGCAGAAGAACATCATCAATCCAGGCAACATTCTCATCAAAACCCTCTAGACTGAATCCAACATCAGCACCAGACGGAACAGCCAACCTAGACAGACAGTCAGCCTGGAAATTCCTCCACCCAGAGATGTGGGAAATGTCAAAATTGTATTCCTGGAGTTTGGAGGCCAACCTTGCCAACCTTGGAGAACCAAATGCCCCTCCCCCGGGAGAAAGAATGCGGATGAGGGGTTTGTGGTCAGTCTTAAGGTTGAATCGAATGCCCCATAGATAGGGTCGAAAATGGTGAGCACCCCACGTAACGGCCAAGGCCTCTTTCTCGATAACAGAATAATTCTGTTCACATTTGGAAAGAGTGCGTGAGGCAAAGGCAACCGGCCTGTCGCCGTCCTTGTGGGACTGAAGCAAAACTGCACCAAGACCATGGGCACTGGCATCTACCAACAAAGTGGAGGACTTGGCAGTATCAAAGGGTGCCAGAACCTTAGCATTGCAGATAGCTTCCTTGATCTCATTGAAGCACACTTCCAGTTCAGGACCCCAGGAAAATTTGTAACCCTTCTTCAACAAAGCCCTCAGAGGCAAGGTCTTCTGTGAGAATTTCTCCACAAACTTGGAGTAGTATTCGATTAAGCCCATGAATGACCGCAACTGGTCCTTGTCAGACGGGCAAGGGGCTAGGCGTATTGCATCAAGAAGATTCTTCTTTGGTCTGACTCCATTGACTGAGATTTCATGTCCCAAGTACTCAATGTTCTCCACAAGAAAAGAACACTTCTCCTTACGTAATGTAAGGCCAGTATCCCAGATTCTGTGTAAAACATTCCTAAGAACAAGGTTGTGATCAGCCACAAAGTCTCCAAAGACCAAGATGTCATCTTGAAAGAATACCACATTTTTGAGTCCCTTAAAGATTTCGCTGACCAACCTTTGGAAGACACTCGCTGCCGAAATCAACCCAAAGGGGAGACGAGTAAATTGGAAAATCCCCTCCGGGGTGATAAAGGCCGTAAGATGCTTCGAGGATTCATGGAGCTTAACCTGATGGTAGGCACTCTTCAGGTCGAGTTTGGAGAAATATCTCACCCCCTGAAGAGTGGAAACCATCTCCGTAATGTTGGGTAAGGGAAAGGTGTCCGCAACGACACACTTGTTTAGGGACCTGAGATCCACACAGAATCTCAATTTTCCGTCTGATTTTTTAGAAATCACGACGGGCGAAACCCATGCCGATGCTTCTGTAGGTTCAATCACCCCGGATTGGAGCATCTCTTCAATTAAGAGTTTCACCTCATTGCGGATAGAAATGGGAATCCTCCTTACACGATGTTGCACAGGCAAACTATCCTTCTTCAACTTTATAAGATGGGCATACCCCCGAAGCTCACCCAACTCCTCCCTGAACACAGACCCAAATTCAGAAAGAATAAACTCAATAGAGTCATCATCTACCACCATTATTTGATTCTTTGCCCTAGGATTAATGACGATGTAGAGGTCATATTGATGTACCCACCCTAGGATGGGAGGACCATCAATAGAAACATAAACCTTCCCAAAGATAGACCTCTTCTCAAAGGTAATCTCAGATTCAAAGAAACCAAGGATTTCAATTTTCTGGCCATTAAAACCCTTAGGGGAAATATCACTGCGATGTAAATT
This sequence comes from Lissotriton vulgaris, assembly GCF_964263255.1. Classification (NCBI taxonomy): domain Eukaryota; kingdom Metazoa; phylum Chordata; class Amphibia; order Caudata; family Salamandridae; genus Lissotriton; species Lissotriton vulgaris. The sequence goes on from NC_141695.1 coordinate 409,667,294, forward strand.
CACCCCCTCCCAAAAGGCATCAAAAGTAGACTTAGGTATAATGGTATGACGAGAACCAGTGTCAACCATCAACAACACCTCGTGGGAGTCAATCTTGAAAATGGCTTTGGGTCTGGTTTGTCTTGGATCATCACAGATGACATCCACATCATCAATGACCAGGAGTCTATCGGGCTCAACTCCAGAATCATCAACGTAGTCATCAACAATATTCACTCTCTGTCTGGCTTTGGCCTTGCACATCTTGGAAAAGTGTCCAACTTTCCCGCACTTCAAACACTCTTTGTTTGAGGCAAAGCAAAACCTTGCGTCGGAAGAGTGACTGCTACTGCCACACCTGTTGCAGACTTTGCTCACTGAGGTTTTCTTGGCAGAAGGTCTGGGTCTGTTTTTCACTACGGCAACATTGTCTCCAGAGCAGTGTTCACACTCCGCAACACCACCTTTGTCAGAAACCACAGAGACTTCTTGATGAGGAGAAGATTTGTGTGAATCTAGGGCCTTCATGCATTTACTAGACTCCTCAATTACTTTGGCCAGATCAATAGCATCTTTCAAGGTCGGGTTCTTAGCTGCCCATAGCCTCTCTTGGATTTTTTTACTTGAGCACTGGACAACTAATTGGTCTCTTATGAGCTCGTCGTTCATAGAACCAAACTTGCACTTAATAGACAGCTCTCTAAGTCTGGCCACGAAATCATCTATTGTTTCTGAATCTTTTTGGCGTTGTGTATAGAATTTATAGCGGTTCATAATCAGATTCTCCTCCTTTGCGAATCTGATCTCCAAACGATCAACCGCTTCTTTAAATTCATCAATGTCTTGTCCACTAGCTCCAAGTGTGATCGGTAGGAATCTAAAAACCCTCTGCCTTTCCTTGCCCAGAGTGCTCAAAAGGATAGCCTTTTTCCTTTTGGCTGAAAATTCCTGTCCATCCAGCGCTTCCAGGTAATTGTCAAACATTATATACCAGTCCTCCCAAGGTATGTCAGGAACACCAGGTTCGGGTAAGAACTGAGGAGGTAAAGTTACTACAAATTGTTGTGCCATATTTACCAATTTGGCAGAGTCAAAAGTAAAAGAAAACAAAGATTTTGCACAACTGGTTAAATGTCAAATTACAGTAGTAACATACCTCTTTCCATTCAAAAGTGTGCAAAACGATGTTTGAGCGCTGCGACAGGAATAGGCAGGAGTTTAGACTTGAAACGAGGAAAATCTGCGTTAAATCCGCGTTAAAGTGACTTAAAATGGCCGCCGATCGAAGTCGAGGCTTGGAAAGCAAACACTTGAAGACAAAGATGGCCGCCGCTGAAAACGAGGCTAGGAATACACCCAATAGAGGCTTGGAACGCACAGGGGAGTGTGCGTAGTCGAAACAAAGCGAGGAAGCGTCTCCCAGGTAACGGCAGACAACAGCGTTGTCAGAGCAAGCCAGAGACGTTTCCTAGACAACCATTGCGCTCGTGGTTCACTCGCCGATCGGTCACCAATGACGTCAGCGCTGGTTGCGCTCGAGCTCCTCGTGGTTCACTCGCCGATCAGTTACCAATGACGTCAGCGCTGGTTGCGCTCGATCCATGGTTCCGCTCCCCGATCCAATCCCAAATTACTCACAATTACCCCAGATGGGCGTCTTCCTTCGGGATTGAAGCGGACCAAGGGGAAATTGACGAAGCCAACACGCCGCAGGTTTGTTTCTTGTTGAGGGTGCTCCGCTGAAATCCGCTTTCTGATACAAATCTTGAAGTAATCAGGCATCAAGATGAGGTCTTCAAAGGTACTGGCCAGCAAATAAATGTCGCCAAAATTGTAGTAAATAGCTGGAGACCACAGGAGTACCAGAAGAGGTTTATTGCAGGAAAGCAGAGTAAAGCAACCTCAACACAAGCTGGCCAGGCACAAACTGTCACCAGCTAGAACACTAGGAGGAGACAGAGCCATGTACATTCTGGAATGAGTGACACAGGTAAGAACTATGGTAGAGCATGGAAATAGAGGAAAGATAAATATACAACATTCCTCCAACGAATTCAAGCACACTCCAGTTCTTTCTGATGATATTCCTTATTTGGGTGGATAGTGGACAAATGTGATGTGATCCGAGTTAGATCCATAATGTTATTCCAATAATGGGGATAGGCCCTTTCTGACAAGTGTGCTTGTGTAGAAAAATGAATGCTACTGCAATTCGATCTGTATCTGAAAACATGTTCTACAGAACGATTATCTTCCAGAGATCTGGGAAGAAATTACCTATAATAACGGAGAGACTCATGGTCAAACGTTTTTTGATGCTTAGGTGTATACAGTCTATACATATCCAATTTGATATCCAGGTAAAGAAATGAAGTATCAGTCTTGCAAGAAGTCCATTTCAAGTGTAAATGAGGGTCTTGTCTGTTCAGTCACTCATAAACCAGAGTAATTCAGAAATGCATGCCATCTCAAACACAGAAAACATTCCTGAGGTATTTATTTTTTTCGGTGGATTTGAATTGTCCCAAATAGGTACAAATTAGACTTAGAGCAAAGGGAGGTTCCATATATGTCTCAGAATATTGGAAAAAGGGATCCTCAAATTTGAAATAATATTTAGGAATAGTTTAACGCAATGCAGGCCAATTAAAGGGGGTGTCCTTGTTGAATCTGATAGCACACTCAGCTGCTGTGGGAAATTAATGTGTTATTTGGGCAGTCTTTTAACCCCTTGCGTGCCGATGGCGGCTCCTGTCCGTCATGCGTCACAGTGCTCCTGTGCTGATGACGGCCAGGAGCCGTCATGACCACGCCCGCGATCGGAATGTCCAGCGCAGGAGCGGAATTCCGGCCGCGGGCAAGGGGTTAAAAATGTAGGGCCATATTATCAAGAAAGGGCGATAATTTATCGCCACTTTTATCGGCAAGAAACGTCCGCTAAAGCGGCGATAATGGGCTTGATAATATGCCCTTGTGAATTCCCGTAGAAGCTCAGGTTATGGTGTTAACCTCGGCTTCTATGGGAATTCACAAGGGCATATTATCAAGCCCATTATCAGAGCTTTAGCTGCAGTATCCTGCCAATAAAAGCGGCAATATTGTATTGTCCTTTCTTAATAATATGGCCCGTAATTCCTCCAGTTAATTGAAGACTTATTTAGAGTCTTTGATGTTTGATGTGTGTTGGATTGCACATTCTCATAGAAATAGTAAGCACTTTTGGATAAAGGTTCATTTACTCAAACTATACTTAACACTAAAGGGTGACCGGACTCTATTTTTGTGAACTTCAGGGAGGATGCAGAATGCCGTTAGCATGTGGTTTTTTGATTAAAAAAAGAATGACTTTCTGAGAAATGCATCCTACTTGACCTCATTTAGCTAGTCTGTTCTTGATAGAATCATAAGGTTCAGGAGTAGGCCTCCTCATGAGCATTTGGTAGTTCTTTCTCTTACTCAACAATCATCTCATTCACTACTTTTTTGTAAAACTTCAATTTATAAAGTGCTGATTTCTGGCCCAAATGTCGATGAGATAGTGTAGAGTTAGAAGAATCTGCAGGGTTTTGGAGTGAATACTAGGTGATTATTTGTTTGCCCTGAAAATATCTGTGTAGTTCAGTGGCGACTGGTGGCTTTTGAAAATGGTAGGGCGTAAAAGCGATCGTCAACTGTCACCGAGTGAGCAAAGCAAGCGATACCAACTAACCCAAGGGAGTTTAACGCTAAAAGAAACAATCTCTAAATTCAGGAGGCAGGCAAATGCATACAGATGGAATGTAACAGGTTTTCAAGGGAGCAACAGAAGTGACATCATGCTCTGAGCCCTGCCTGCAGCCCATGGGGCTGTCTTGGAGGACATAAGTAATAAACCCCGCATTAGTCCCAACTGCAATGTATTTGGTGAGCTGTTTGTTGTGGCACCAAGCACACAGTTTCACATCCGAGCAGGAACTTAAATGCCGCAGTGGTCAGCAAGCAGTGCCTAGAGGACAACACAAAACAACAGCAATGAAGCGAGCTGTGTGTGTAACTGATGACACCAGCACCGCCCTTCGCACGCGCTCTCGCTGCCTCACCCCGATAAGCAGTTGCCACAAGATCTTTCTCCACCCCTCTAAAATCAGCCTCCCTCGCTGTGAACTATATTTCCCTGCAGATAGCCCTTGCTTCCTCGCCCACACCACCATCTTCCCCCTGTCGCTGCCGTTTAACCCCTTCGATGCGGATGACAAAGCCAGCTCGTCATGGGCGTTACCTGCACTGCGCGCATGACGAGCTGGCTTTGTCACGAAAGCCGCGATTTTCAAATTTCAGCGCGCAGCGGGAAAACCCGCTAGTGCGCATGCGGTTAAACGCTGTAATAGTCTCCCACAGATCAAATGTAAAGTGAAATTGCAAAATGTGCAGTCGTTTTCTGAATAAAATATAATTTCTCTTAAATTCTACCACAGAGCTTTGCCAGCTTATTGTGGGGTAATTGTCTTTAAGTGGCTTGCATCTCATTTTTCCATTGTCTAATAAACATTTTATTTTCAAACAATTGCCTTATCCATCGATTCCTGAATGCCAAAAGAAGTTGTCTGCGGGGAGCACTGTTCCGTGCACAATGCCATCAGACATGTCGCGATCCCTTTTGTTTGTCCCTGCTACATCAGAGCTGAAGAACCAATTCAGCGTTAAACATCGAGCCAAGCACACTGCCGGCGCAGCAATAAACCCTGAGTGGTCCTGTGATGCTTACTGATCCCAGCCTTGCGTGGCTTGATTGATGTCTATATTGTGGCTATATATTTACTGCTGAATTAGGTTTGGAAACTAGGTTCCTAACATTGATCAATCCTAGAATACGTTGGCATATTAATAAGCAATAAAAACTGCTGGGCCTGGGATCCGAGATTGAACACCGCAGACTCCATTCACAAAGCCCTTCTATCAGTAGGTGTCTCCTGCTGCCGTCTGTGATGCAAATTACAGCTGAATATCCAACCCGTAGTTTTAGGAATAAAATATGCGTATTCTTCGAACCAGAAAGTAAGAAAGTCTTACTCCTGAAAAGTACATATGACTAGTCTACTCATGAAACAACATGCTTTGTGACGCCGGAGTCGGAAAACTGAGAGGGCACAGAAAAAATGCAGTTACAGTGGTAATTAATGTGGACCATAAATAATAAAAGTAAAACTTACCTTGGCTTCCCGCTTTCCTTAAGTCCTGAGACTGCAGACTCCCGCCGTCCTGCATTTGAATTCGTCTGGGCTCGTTGTCATCAGGAAGGCTGCAGGCAGCCTCCCTCTTCTCCACTGTCGCGTTATTGATTGGTGCGGCCGCTGCCCCACCCGCGTCATTTTCTCTCTGTATGCTGCAGCATACAGAGAGAACAGGGACAGTGGGCGGTGTTTCTCGAGGGCAGGGGGGAGTGGCTTGCGAACTCATGTTAATACTGTCTGTTTGGGCGGCCACAGAAGTATACAAAAATGCTTATTCACATGTGAACCAGTCTAAATTACGATTGAGGCCCTTGATTTTCAGATTGACTAAAAAAAGGCTCTCTGTCCACCTGAGCTTTTGAAAGTTAGGAGGACAGTCAGCTTTCCTTCAACATTTACCCCGTTGTCTCAGTCGACAGAGAGATTATTCCAATGGCCTTATGGATTCCTGGCAGTTGCGGTAAGGAAACAAAAATAGGAATGGGTGGAATGCTTGAAATAATCTCAGCGATGCGTAATTACTTGAACAGTTGGAGTAAGTACATCACACCACCGAATCCCCATTTAGGTTTGATGGACTTATGTCCTTTTTTATGTCTGTCATCGCCAGGGAAAAACACCCAGTGACAAACAAAATTAAAATTAAGATCTCCACACCAAAGGAAAAAACTCCTTCAGTGTAAGGGTCATCAGTTGTTTGTTTTTTAAAAACAAACTCCTAACTTGGGAATCTGTTTTAAAAAAATAACACGTTTTGGGGCCGGTCCTGAAAAACAATGTTGGCCGTCCACCAAACTTTTGGTATCTTCAAAGCAACCGCTGCGACAGAGGTTCCTCAGAAAGTACAAAAATCACCACTGGGTCAGTGCTTATCTATAAATTTGGCCAGTTATTACCTGTTAGGATGGTGTATATAATGTCCTTCATCACACTGATGGATCGCGGACTGCTTGACAAAACTTAAATCAGGCCCTTCGTTTGTGCTGAATACTTTGGTCTGTGACTTAGGGGGTCATTACGATGGTGGGCGGACCTGAGTACGCCAGCAATTGTGGTGGGAATCGGAACCGCCCGCCATGAATGCGGCTGGCTGACCCACACACCCAATAAGAATGCGACCACCACCAAGGCGGTTGCATTTTGCACTTTAACATTGTGGCCGGTGCTGCTGACTGCAGCACCTGCAGCGATGTTAATAATGCATGTTGAAGATTTCACTGCACTATGTGGCAGGCACCACACTGTGCTGCCACTTGGTGCAGTGAAATGTGGGGGGGTACCTTGGGTACCCCCCAGTGCACAAACACCACCCCCAAACACAAGAGGTGCCTGCAACGGGCCCCCAAAACCAATCCCCGCCAGCCTTTCAATGGCAGTTTGCCTGCCACGGAAAGGCTGGCTGAAGCCAGCATCCTAATTTGGCGGACGGTGCCTGCTAGGCACCGCCACCAATTTATCGATGCAGACCGCTCTGCCTGGCAATTGGAACGGTTGCCTGTGGCGGACAGTCATTGTGTCTGCCATTGTTGCAGTCAGGATTCCCCCACATCGTAATGTGGCAGGGAAAAATCGGGGTCCGATGGCGGAAAGCCCGCCACCCCACGGCTGGCGGTGGCGGGCCTGCCGCTATCATAATGACCCCCTTAGTCTTAAGTTCTCTCACAGGTCTCACACCCCGGGGTTACCTGCATCTTTGATTTCTCTGTTTGGACTGGATGGACTCATTAAGAAGTCATGCACCTCCGGTGACTGTGGCTTCTGAGCTGTAGTGGCCATGGTGGAATTCTCACTGGGAATTTAAGTTTTCATCACAGCGGCTCCAAGTGGCAGCTATTGCCTTTGACAGTTGTGGGCTCACTAGGCCAAGTGCAAACGGACTGTAGCTTCTGAGCTGTAGTGGCCATGGTGGAATCCTCACTGAAAATTTAAGTTTTCAACATAGCGGCTCCAAGTGGCAGCTCTTGCCTTTGGCAGTTGTGGTCTCACTAAACTAAGTGCAAACGGGGTGCAGGTACAGCCAGCGGGCTGAGTTTGCTCTAGTTGAGGACTTTGGCAAGTGCATCTCTGGGACAATCAAGGATTTCACCTCGACACTGATGGAGAAACCGTTAGTTAGCTCTGGTATCAGCAGCAGTGCCAGTCCCTCAGGCAGAGCGAGTCTCACTTAATGCTTGTTTTTTGGCAGAAGGATTGATGCAGTTTCATTACCAGGACTGTTTATGAAGAATGGAATAGTCATTCCACACATGGATTCACTCACTTGTAGTCTCTCATTCTCAGTACCTGTGTTCCACACAGGAAAAACACCTGGACAACCTCTTCTTGTGCTAGACCAGGCACACCATTTCCCTTTCTCAGTAGGAAGGAAGTTTTCTAGGCAGCCCTTAGCTGCTCCAGCAGAAAATGCAGACCTCATGTGCTGTCCTCTCACCTCTGTCATACTGGCTGTCATGCAGACACCAAGATTGGTCACACATTAGCTCTTCACATTCCTTGGTCATGACAATTTTGGAAAAGATAACCCACTTTTATGCACAGTTGTCAAGCATGGGATGTTGATCCACTGTCTAAGGTTTCAGAACCAATTTGGGTAGTTCTTTTTCAAAAGTAATTTCCTTGATGATACCCAACAGAGTTTTTGTGCAAGAAGATAGCTCTCACCACAGATAACTATGGGGCTGGATCCAAGCAGGAAGATCCAAAACAAGAATACAATGACGTGCCAGATCTCTGCACTTGGCTATCATCCCCCTTTCTGAAGCTGTAATCAGAGACATACATATTGGCCTGGAGTATAGGTTTTCTCACCTTACACAACACACACTGTATTCCCACCCCTCACACCTAACATGTACAACATGTCAGAGCTCAGGACTAGATAATCAATACTCCTTCACTAACAAGGTCCTTTTAAGAGGAACACTGTCTCCATCCTACTTCACTTCTGTGTCTGGATCTCAACCCTTGAGACACGGGAATGCAGTCAATACACTTCCACTGCCTGAAAAAGCTGGATTAATCTCCCATCTTATGTATCTATTGTTTCGCACAGCAAAATGGTGTCAATGTGTATTGATAATGATTTTTTACTAAAGAATATCTGGAGTGTAAACTTGGAGAATCAAAAAGCATAGGGAGAGGAGGGCAAAGAACAATGAGATGACAAAGGGTGGGAGCAAGGCATGCCAAAGAAATAGAATCTGGGCAATGCCAGAGGTCTTACAGCAGAACTTGACATGAGAGGAGCCAGCAGCCTATCCTCTTCCTGACAACCAAGATAAAGATTTGGTCACATTATGGATTAAAATAACTTGATACTCTCCTACCACCACTGCATGTATCACCCTAGTTAAAAGGTGGCAGTACTGTGCCCACTACAATTCTATACTTTGTTACCCTGTAGGTCACAAAACAGCTTCTGGACCTCTCATTTACTAGGGAGAGGTTTAAACCTCTGCACACATGGTAGATTAGCATGATACCAGGGCCAAATGAAAATTCAAGATATCAATCTCATGGCCTTACCTTGCAGGATGTTTTCACGTCCCAGCACTTTCTAGCTGATCTTGATAAAACATCAGTGTTCCTATTCTTAGGACTGAGCTATAGTTTATCACAAAATCATAGTAAAAGAAAAAAAAGTGCACCTAAGTTTCCATGGTGAAAGTTCTTAGGCGATTTCAAAGACTGCAAAGTTCGGTGATCTGTGTTGACCGTTTCAATGTATTTTGCCCCTAACAAATAATGTCTCAGTTTTGCAAAAGATCTCTTAATGGCTGAAAGTTTCTTATTAGTGACAGTACAATTTAAATATGCTGGTGAAAGTTTCTTGTAAAAGCAAGATACTAGCATAACTTGGCCAGAGTTTGGATTTCTCTGAGACAAAACACCTCTCAAAGTATGATTAGAAGCATTCTTTTTAATGATGAAGGGACACTCACACTTAGTAGGTGCATTCACATTACTACAAAGAACTGATGCACCTCTTTCTAAATCTATCTTGAAATCACAACGTCTGTGTAGAAGTAGTATTTAGCTTTTTCCTGTCAAATACAGCGCCGATTTCTTGGTAACAAGGTGGTAAAGTAATAGCACACCCAACAACCGGTAAAATGTCCATTTCTGCCGGTACCTTGCAGAGAAGGTTTTCTTTTGATGAACATTATATCATTCAACTAGACTTACAATAATCACAATTCAAATAAACTCTTCTAGCAGTTCACCTGATTCAAGGATTCTCTGGTGCTAACCGGGATATACTGAGTAGCATCTATCTATAAGGTAAAACAAAAATGTTCTTATATTTTCCAAATCAGCCCACAGAACTCACATGCATATGAACCTCAATAAACCTGAGGACAAATTAGAATCACTCATCTTTTTGATATTCTTAGGAATCTTTTTCTTGATAACTCGAATTTGTAAATATCGGGCAACGTTAATATCAGTATTATTCCCAGAAGCTCCTGAATCTAAAAATACTAAAACCACCTTTCTCAGATCTTTTTCCTCAGACCTTCTGCCAAAATCATGTTCATAGGTATTCTCATGTGTTTCCCTGCTGACTGCATTTGTTTACATCCCATCTGGAAGCTGACAAAGGTTGTCCGCTGAGCAAGGCAGTTTCTTTCATTGTGAAGGAATCAGTCTTTCTCTGGCAGAGGCCTGTCTGAAGGCAGCAGCGCCATAACATGGCTTGGATTTACTTTTGCACTCTTTGACAAAATTTCCCGACCTTCCTTAATATAAACAAAGATTAATTATATGTCTTCTTTAGCTCTCTATCTTAAATATAGACACCTTTAATAAAGCCTAACTGCTTCGGCCAGGAGTTTACAATAGTTTACTGTTCTCTGATGTAGTCTGACTAACTAATGATCTTGACTCTTCTGACTTTTGTGGTTTGCATTTAGATAAACGATGAACCACTAACTCTATAAGCTCATTATATTTGATAGGAGAATTACACGGCTGTGCTAAAACATCTTTCATCTCAATATGAGGCCTTGTTGAAATAAAGATGCACTTTTTGCTTCTGGACCATCAGTCTCAATTGCTAATTGACAAATGTGACCCTGGTTTAGATTTCAACAAACGTGGTTTTAAAGAAACAGTATGTGACTTCCTAACAAACAGCATTGGCATCTGAGCACTACAAGCCGAAAAGTGGTAAAATGAAAAATCATTTCTTTCTAACAATGGAATTCTCCAATTGACCACATTACGACTTAAATATGACTCCAGCTCCTCGTGATCAACACGAAGCCATAACAGGTATGAAACAGGTTTCTGGGAGCCCCCTGGCTCTTATGGATCTAATTGAATGGTTAGATTGAGAGTTTTCCCCACTCCCTGTGGAGTTCACATACTAACCAATCATCCCTACTTTCTCATTAACAACTATACCGACACAAAATCAGAATACGAAACTATTTTTTCTTTCCTCCCTGTTTTGTCTACACTTTCCTTCCCTTTTTAGGTTTCGCCTAAGCGAAAGCTGCGCACTGCGCAGCTTTTTCGCGCAGGCGAAAACCTAATGAGAATACTATGGTGACTTGGGAATCCACCCTCTGTTTCATTGGCTAGCTCCATAAATGGAGGCTAGCCATTGGAACAGAGATCTGTCCATCATGGGCGGACCAGATTCGTGGGCGTTCCCGCGATTTCTTCCCTCCGCAACGTCATGCGGGCGTGGGCGGGACACTCGGTAATCCATGCATTATCTGTTGGCTGTGCAGTGCACCTGCGTGCAACGCTGCTACCATTCGTATTAAACATATTCATGTGTCAAAATGCAACCCGAAGCCTCTCCCTTTACACGTTACCCAGCTGCATTCTACGGACAAAAACCTCTTTATTGTACTCTGTTCTTATATCATCATTGCCATGTTGTCACGGACTGTGTGTATACCTGCAAACTGTTGTCCCTTGACGCAGAAAACAGACTAGATACATCTGTACAATGGGTCAGAACAGCTCCGCACTTCCACCCTTCAGTCTGCCTGTGTTGCTGCTTATAAAAGGCCATCGCGAAGCCTCGCATAACCCGTCTCCGCTGCTTTCCTCGCACTTTCGATCCTGCTTTCCACCATTTTGCTGTCATCCCAGCTTCCTTCCCCGTGCAGAGGCTCGTGACTTGCGCTTTCCCTCTGTGGAGAAGTCCCTGTTTCTCATTAGTTTCCAATGAAGCGCCAGGCATCGCGGGCTCTCCCCCTCCCTGGAGGAGGTGGGCTTGGATGTGACATGAGGGATTCCCCATCCTAATGAGAGGCACTGAGCTATGTCTGCAATACAGAGTTACTCTTGGGTGAGACGCTGGCTCTGCTGTCTGAGGCCAAGCGGCGTGGAGGCTTCCAGGTCCCGCCACAGCGGCCACACCACCGCTCCGGGGCCACTGAACAGAGGGGCCTTGTCCCTCTCCACCTCGGTGGTGCTGGGCCAGTCTGCTTATACTGACGCTACAACAATTGATATTTAACGTGAACAGTAATCACGCCTACAGTTTGGGAGATGGGGGGGGAATGGGGGCAGTCATTTCGATCTTTTATGACCTTGTGCCCCCAACACGACCACCAACATCCGTAACAACCAATGTTTAGCTATTGACTTCTACATGTGGCTTGTTCACGATTAGGATATTTCCGGAAAAAGAGATTTCCTCCACACAGGCATTTTTTTGGGCACATTTCACCACTCGCCAAAGTGTTAGTGGGAACCCTCAACGCTATGGTCTGTATTTGGACTAACCAATCATGCCTTCGATTATTTCTTTTGGTTTTTATGAGGCCCATTTAGAAAGAACATATCTAAAACGTGTTCACATATCTGAGGAAAATACATCTTGCACACAAAAAAAAATCTTCATGTCGAGGATTTGTCTGCCTTATTAAAGTACGTGAAAGAAACCAGAGAATGGCGTTCTCCAAAGGGTATTCTAAGTAAAAAAAAAACCTTTTTAAGCTTTTTTATAAAATGTCTGATGTCTGGTATCTCAATCCGAAACCAGATAACCGATGGACAGTCTACACCGTTGGCCCCCAGCTAAGATGTTATCCCACAGTGAAAGCTCATGGGGTATGCTGGCGTCGTACTATGTTGTGATTTATGTCTGCTCAGCGCCGAGCACAGCGACCCCTGATATACATCACTTTTCGATCTTCTGCAAAGTGCACGTTACCTCCATACGGTGCCCTCAACGGTTGGCCAGATCTGTATGTGGTGATTTTTTGCGGCATTACTGCTCTCAGCGTGCAGCTAGTGAAGCAGCGCAAGCTCGCTTTTTGCTTCCATAGGCATGCGATGCATTTCAAAACAATATAAATTGACTCGATATGGCACTTGTGGAGGCAGCAGTGAGGCTGTTACCTAGCAACGTCGTAGATTAGCCACTGTGGCTCTCTGTACAGAGCTGGAATTTCTCTGCTTGTGGCAACATTTGAATGAGAAGAAACCCATTTTAATGTAGACCGGTGATGACCGTCTAATTGCAGAAAAAGACGGAATATAGATTTTGGTTGGAGCCACACATACATAGTGATCAGCTGTTCCCTTTTACTTCACAATTAAATATTTCTCAGTACTTGATGCCCCGGCGTGTTCTTTTCGCGTGGGGTGGGTGCGGGGTCTATATGTATAAAATTGCATTTATGTGTGGCGATGGCCTGTCCTATAGCTGCCCGACACTGTCGGGATTTGTGGAGTGTTTTAAGCCTGGAGTCGAGGAACAGGAAATGAAAGCTGAACGCCTGATGCTGCTGGCAGAAGCGGCACTACAGAATGGATCTGTCGTGATCATTCTCCTGCCTCGAAAGTATTGATGAACTAGTTAAAGAGTTTGGCTTCAAACTGGATACGTTAAATTGTGACCAAACTGATCATATATATAATTGAACAATTAGGTAGTGTTTCCATAATATTAACCCTTCCATCGTGTTGTTGGTACGTGGGTGTGGGAGATGCATTTTCCAACCGCACCCATGTCAGCCATTTGCAAAGGGCCTTTACCATTAGGAATGTAAACACTGGCACTGATCAGTGACTTCAGGGCAGTGCTACAACGAGGATGCTGGGGATTGGAAAAGGCAGGTCTGGACAGATTAGACAAAGTGGAGTTGTTCAGCTATGGTGCAGAAGATGTTTAATGAAAACCAAACCATGTGTATCCCAATGAAAACTTCATATCAACTGTCAAGCATGGTGGTAGAGAAGTGATATTTTTGGTCTTTTTTTGCAGTCATGGCACCTGGGTCTTTTAGTCCTTGATTTCATGTTTAACCACGTTAAATGCTTATTGTTATAAGCTGACTTTTAGCTTTGTGCTCTAATAAAGAAGCACATGTATTTGAGATTGAACTGTGGCACCACAGGAGACATGGGTATCTTGGTTTGAGCTTCTTGAATGTTCATCAACAGATTAACACTTTACGACAAAACTAGTTGCCTGAGGAGGAACTAGATGTTTTGCGTAGGAACCGAGGTCTGTGTCCACTAAGGTTTTGTGCAAGTTGCTGCAGGCCGTATGTCAGAAAGATGATACATTGCCACTTTACCAAATCCCACTCAGGCAATCTGTCCCTTCCAGAGATCTGTGTGCAGCCTGTGTAGGCCACTGAATCGAACACTGGCAGGCCAAGTGTAGGGAAAGCTGCATGCATCCAATTAAAATGACGAAGGAAACATAAGTAAAGTTTGTAGAGATGTTTAATCCGTCTTTTCAAGTCGAAGCTAAGTTACATAATACTTTTCTGACCACCGCTAAACTGCCTCCCGGATCCCCAGTCCTTGAAAGAGAACATTCCAGTGAGCGTGATCTTCCACGAGCACAGAGAGAAGAGTGCTCGTGGAAACCACGCTACATGTGTAATATATACAACGTATTCTCCTCCTTTTTTTTTTTTTTACATAAATACTAATCCATGACATATTCTTTGAATCTTTCAGGACAGTGATGTTCCAGTTTCCTCCTGGCGGAATCGCTGTTCCAATGGGAACAACCATGATTCTGTTTAGAGGAGACATCGGAAACCACGCTACACTTGTAACATATACAATACCAAGCTTATATCCTCTACTCCCATGGTTGTTAGAACAAAGAACATTGTGTTAGATCATGATCTTCATACCTGTTATCACATTGCTTGAACACACCTGGTTTTGGGTATTCCATACATTAAAAAAAAAAAATTAATTCGCTGTTGGAGTATAAAACTTCTAAAGGACAACACTGTTAGTGATAACATAAGGGAATACGGTTATTAAGCAGGTCAGACTGGCTAAGGTACTATCAAATATGTTTAATGTACTTAATGATTTGCAGATGACAAATCACCGTGCATTTTCTCTTCACTCTCTATCCTTCTCTCTTTATCTTTCCTTTTTGCACACTCTCTCGCTCCTGCCCTCCTTCCTGCTCTTTTCTTCTTTCCTGTCTTCCCTATCCCTTCTGCCTTCTCTCACTCTATTCCCTCTGCCCTCCTTCTTGCTCTCTCTCTCTTCTGCCATCCCTCTCTCTTCTGCCTTCTTACTCCCTCCTGCCCTCCCTTTCCAGGTCTCTCTTCTGCTCTCTTTCACCTTCTTGTCCTCCATCTCTCTCTTGTTCTCTCTCTTTTCTGTTTCAATCTCTCTTCCTTTTGCCCTCCCTCTACATCTCTCACACTCCTGCCTTTCACTCTCCATCTACCTCCCCATTTTCTCCTCACTCTCTATCCTTCTCTCTTTATCTTTCTTTTTTGCACACTCTCTCGCTCCTGCCCTCCTTCTTGCTCTCCTTCTTTCCTGTCCACCCTATCCCTTCTGCCTTCTCTCACTCTATTCCCCCTGCCCTCCTTCTTGCTCTCTCTCTCTTCTGCCATCCCTCTCTTTTCTGCCTTCTTACTCCCTCCTGCCCTCCCTTTCCACCTCTCTCTTCTGCTCTCTTTCACCTTCTTGTCCTCCATCTCTCTCTTATTCTCTCTCTTTCCTGTCCTCTCCTCCGCTAGCCCTCCTTCTCCTTCCCGCCCTCCCTCTCCTACCTGCCGCCCTCTCCTTTCTGCCCTCTCTCACACACTCCTACCTTCCCTCCTGTCCTCCCACTTCTTCTTGCCCTCCCTCTCCCTTCTGCCTCTTTTCCTACTTGCCTTCCCTCTCTCTCCTGCCCTCTCTTCCTTTTGACCTCTCTTCCTTCTTCCTTCTTACTCCTACCCTCCTACATGCCCTCCCTTTCCCTTCTGTCCTCTCTCTTGCTCTCCCACTATTTTCTAACCTCCCACTCCTCCTTGTTCTGTCTCTCTTGTTCTGCTTCATGTATGACGTAACTTCTAACTGCGCTGTTGTAATGGAGTGTTTCAATAAAGGTTGTGGTTTAAAGTATTTTAATTGTATTTAATTGACTGAATTGAAAATAAAATTTTAAGACATGCTGGTATAAATTGACAAAAATGTGGATCTGAGCTTTCATTTGCTTTTTTAAAGTTTGTGTATGAAATTGTGAGTTTTCTTTAATTAATGTGACGTACGTGTTTTGTGAACTCACACCAAGAACAATCAAACAATATCTTATTGATGGCGCACCTAGAAGATTAAAGACCTTTCAATAATGTGTCATATGGAATAATTCTAACTTTGGGGTAAATGTCATAATTATGTAATGCATTGTATTGCACCACTTAAGTAGCGCTTACAACCCCTATGTGGGGCACTGAATCATTTTACTTACTGGCAGCATGCTGCACCATGTACGGTATTGTCTTATTACTTACCGGTAATCTTCATTACCCCGATTAGGGTCCTCCCCGTCCCAGTCCTAACAACGTGAGGCAGTCCTGCCTCCACCCAGCCAATCACAACGCTAGTATTTCTATGCTACATAAGCCCCGCCCACCTACCGCCATGCCTGTTATCAACAAGACTCCGACACAAACACAGCGGGAGGGTGGGAGGGAAGAGGACTGGGACGGGGAGGACCCTAATCGGGGTAATGAAGATTACCGGTAAGTAATAAGACATTACCCCCTCATGGGTCCTCCCCGTCCCAGTCCTAACAACGTGAGGAACTCACAAGCAGAGAACCAATAAAGAAAACACGCAGGACACCAGGGATCCATGCAGAGTACAAAACTTTAATCAATAAAAGATCAATGAACAACAGCGTTCAAGACGCCAACAGAAAAACTGTCAGCAGAGGCATGTAAAACATCAAGCCGATAATGTCGCACAAATGTGTGATGAGACTGCCAGGTGGCCGCCCTACAAATCTCCTGGATAGAGACCCCCGCCGCCTCAGCCCAGGAAGCAGACACAGAACGCGTCGACCGACCCTGTACGTGAGACGGAGGAGGCAAATCCAAAGACTTGTAAGATTGACAGACCGCCAAACGGACCCACTGACTGATCGTGGAAGTGGAAACCTTCTTCCCTTTAGCCACACCCACACAGGAGAGAAACAGGGCAGGAGAACTCCGGAACCCTAGGGAACGTTGGACATAAATCTGGAGAGCCCCGCGAACATCCAAAGAAGGGGGAACAAGGGAATCCCCCTCAGCAGGCAAATCAGGAAGAATCACCTCCTGCTGCAAATGAAAACTCGAAGAAACCTTAGGCAGAAAAGCCGGATCAAGCCGCAAAATGACCCGATCCGGGAGGAACTGCAAATAGGGAAACGAAACGAGCAAGGCACCCAACTCACCCAACCTGCGAGCGGAAGTAATGGCCAACAGGAAAGCCACCTTAGCGGACAGCCACAACAAATCTGCCTCCATCAAAGGCTCAAAAGGGGGCAACTGTAGACCACGCAAAACAGTAGGCAAATCCCAAGAAGGAATGAGAACAGGAGAAACCGGCCGACGAAGCCGAAAGCTCCGAAGAAGCCGACTAACCAAAGGAGCAACACCCTCCAAGGAGGCCCCAGGACCCCGACAAGCACGAACCGCCGCCCACTGAGCAGACAACGTGGAAGGGGAAAGGCCTTTCAAAAAACCATCCCGGAGAAACTCCAACACAGAAGTAGGAACCCCCAGTACAGGATCCACCCCATGAGAGGAACACCAAGAAACAAAAGAACCCCAATGGCGGCCATAGCACTTGAGGGTCGAAGGGCGGCGAGACAACTGGATGTCACGAGCCACCCCCGATGAACAACCCAAAGACTCCAAAGTCAACCGCTCAAGAGCCAAGCCGTCAGCTGCAAACGACGAAGACAAGGCAGAGACAGGAGTGGAAACTGAAGAGGAGATGGACACAAAGGAAGCCGGACAAACCGACCCTTCGCCAGCTTCAGCAGGAGAGGAAACCAAATGCGGCGGGCCAGAAAGGAGCAATCAACAGGACCAAAACATTCTCCCTCCGAATCTTCTGCAGCACCCTCGGGAGGAGGGGAATGGGCGGGAATGCATACAGAAGGCCCGAAGGCCAGGGAATCGAAAGAGCATCCACCGCCCAAGCCTGAGGACACAGCACCTCCGAACAAAACCGGGGCAGGAGAGAGTTGTGAGGGGACGCAAAAAGATCGATCCAAGGAGTCCCGAACCGAAGGCAAAGGGACAGGAATAGAGGAAGAGAGAGATGGTACAGAACAGAAGATGGAAGGTCGCGGCTCAAAGCGTCCGCATGAAAATTCAACCGTCCCGGAATGTACACCGCCCTCAAGGCCAACAGATGAGATTCCGCCCAAGCACAAATCCTGGAGGCCAACAAGTTCAGAGACGCGCACCTGGTCCCCCCTTGACGGTTAAAGTAACAACGAGCCCCCTGGTTGTCGGTACGAACCAAAAGATTCGCCCCCAGGAGAGGAACCTGAAAGAACTGCACCGCCTCCCAGACAGCCGCCAACTCCCGCCAGTTCGAGGAACGGGTGCTGTCTCCCTGAGACCACCGACCCTTGGCTTCCAAGGACCCCAAAGTGGCCCCCCAACCCCAGAGACTGGCATCCGTCGTCAACAAAAGGGGAGGAGGAAGACAAAACCGCACCCCCTTCTCCAGGTTGGGAGTGCAAAGCCACCAGTCCAAGTCCTGAATCAGAGCAGGAGAGAGAGGAATCAGAGTCTCGTAATCCGCCCGGGAGGGGTCCCACCGAGCCAACAGATGAGTCACCAAGGGCTTGAGATGGAGGCGAGCCCAAGGAACCACAGCAGTGGTCGCAGCCATCAACCCCTGGACCCGCAACCAAACATGAGCCGGGGCAGAGGGACGACTCAACAGATCCAGCAGCAGAGCCTGTAAGGAAAAGATCCGAACAGGAGGGAGGAACACCGCCCCCAGAGAGGTGTCGAACAGACCCCCGATGAACTGAAGTCTCTGAACAGGAACCAGATGAGACTTGGCCAAATTCACCTTGAACCCCAGCTCCTGGAACAGGGACAACGTAGCCTCCACCGCCAGAAGAGCCTGAGGGAAAGAGGAAGCAGAGACCAAACAATCATCAATATAGGGAAACACGGAGAAACCCTGATGTTGCAAAACCCCCACAGCAGGAGCCAATACCTTGGTAAAAGTCCTGGGAGCAGTGGAGAGGCCGAACGGCAGAACCTGAAACTGGAAATGCATCCCCTGGACCACAAACCGCAGGAACCGCTGACTGGCAGGATGGACCGGAACGTGAAAATAGGCGTCCTCCAAGTCCAGGGAAGCCAAAAAATCTCCCTCCTGGATGAGGGGAATGATGGACTGCAATGTGACCATCCGAAAATGATCCAGCCGCACCAACTTGTTCAGGGAACGGAGATTCAATATGGGGCAGAAGGAACCATCGGGCTTTGGAACCAGAAACAGACGGGAATAAAATCCCAGGCCCACTTCCTCCACTGGAACCGGCACCACCACCCCCTTCTGGAGCAACAAGTGGACGCCGGACAACATGGCAGACCTCCGCACTGGGTCTCTTGACAACGGGGTAACCAGAAGACAATCCAGAGGGGGAGGGCCCCGGAAGGGAATCCGGTAACCCCACCTGATGATATCCAAGACCCACTGACCGGAGATCAGAGCCGACCAATGGTCCAGAAACAAATGGAGACGAGCCCCCACAGCGGCATAGTCACTTTTGTCCAGCACCAGAGGGAGGCTGCGGCAGCTGCTGCTGCTGTTGCTGCTGAGGCCGGGATTTATAATGGAACGCGGCCCCCCGACCACGGGCCCGACCACGAAAGGGCTGAGAGGACAACACCCCCTGAAACCCCTGCTTCTGGAAAAAAGACCTCTTCTTAGGAGCAGGCTGAAAAGGCTTCAACAACTTCTTCTCCTCTGCAGAGCGCTGCACCATCGAATTCAAGGCATCCCCAAAGAGACGAGGACCCTCAAAAGGCAGTTTATGGACCAAAGACTTCTGAGCAGCATCAAGACGCCACGGCTTTGTCCATAGAGACCTCCTCCCAGCCACCGCCGCCCCAGCAGCCGAGGAGAAAGCCCACAAGGAATCAAAAGTGACATCTGACAGGAATTGCGCCAAAACCTCCATTTGAGCCAACACAGGAGTAGGGTCCCCATGATCCTGAAGACAGTCAAACAGCCTCTCGAAATCCTTGAGCAGGACCTGTGACGCATAGGGCGCATAAGTGCTAGCACGCACCCCAAAGTGAGAAGCGGCGTAAGAAAGCTTGAGAGCAGATTCCACCTTACGCTCCACCGGATCAGACAGGGAAGCCTCCTCCGAAGACAAAGAGGAAGAGGAGGAAGCCATAGAAGACAAAAGAGAATTAACCTTTGGAATCGCAGGAAACTGGGAATCAAAGTCCGCCAGGCGATATCGCTTCCCCAGGAATCGCGGAATACCCTGCTTATCCACCTCCAGCCACTCTTTCGTGATAATATCCTTCAGGACATCATGGAAGGGGAGGTCATCCACCACAGAGGAACTATACTGTGCGTAAAACCCCTCTTCTGACAGGGATTTAGGGTCAAACCCAAGCACCTCACGAATATGCACCAGCATGTCCGAAAAAACCTTGCCCTGGATGTACTTTCCCTTAGGGGAATTGTCCAGCTCTTCCTCATCATCCTTAGCCCGCTTAGCCGCAGGCTCCAGCAGCGCAGACTGGACCGCAGAATCAATCAAGTCTCGCAAATCAGCCCTAGAAATCTGCAAGACGTCGTCCTCCTGCAGATCCGGAATATAATGCTGCTTAGAAACAGCCTTAGCTGGCACAGGAGAAGAAGACCCCTCACTCATGGTGAAAAAACCCAGAAGAAACCAAACAGGAAATCTCCACAACAAAGGAAGTGCCCAGCAACCTCCAATAAATACTGCCCCCAATCAACCAATCACGCAAAGGTGTGTTGAAGTATGAAATAAAAAGAGGGCAGCCCTGACGTCTCCACCCACAGCCACAGGTCAAAAGAGAATGGCCGCGGGGGCCAGACGCTGCGATAGTGCAGCAGCGCCGGAACGACCCGAGGCCAGGACACCATCAAAACTCCCCGCCCCAGCCCAGCACATGAACGGGGAGGGCACCTGACCTCAGAACAGGAGCCCGGCCGACCGGAAAACCGGAGCGGCCGAGCTGTGCATTACAAGATAAAAACAACACTTTAAATGTAAACACAAACGAAAAACTCACGGAACCGCCACCAAAGTAAACTGGATCCAGGGACCGGAACCGGGAGCACCAGCGTTCCGACAGCCGTCGGAGCAGAAAAAAAACAGGCATGGCGGTAGGTGGGCGGGGCTTATGTAGCATAGAAATACTAGCGTTGTGATTGGCTGGGTGGAGGCAGGACTGCCTCACGTTTTAGGACTGGGACGGGGAGGACCCATGAGGGGGTAATGGTTGAAAGGGTGTTGTTTTTGTTTTTTATCAGGGATGTGCAACCACCTACGTTAACGTGCTCAGTTGTTTATTTCATCATAGAATCTGGAATATTTCTCTTGGATTTTGCCTACATTATGTATCTCCGCCCTTCTCTATTGAAAAAAAACGGATCGAGCAACTTACAGAACTTTGTTTATTTGTAAAATATCCAGTGCATTCGTGGTCAGTCAAACGCTCCAAATATTGTATCTTGTAAAAATATTTTTTGTTACTTTGAACATTCTTTCTACTGCTCGTTCAAGGCGACGTGAGAAATGTATCCAGTTTTGTATATTATGAGAGTCGCATCGTTAAACCGGTCTGCTACAAATCCTTGCAATAGAACTCGATAGGTTGTCAGCTGCAAATTCTGAAAAAATGATGAATATCGACAAATGGTCAAAAAAGGCAGATCAACGGTGCGTTACATTTCTCATACTAATGAAGTGGTTGGTGGTTAAGAAGCTGTACTAATAAACGGAAACCTGAACAGCAAGAAGGGTAAAAAAAAAGCCAGCGGCCATGTTGAATGTGAAATCAGCAGTTAAGTAAAGGCAAACTCTTCCATCTATATGCCATCGCCAAATGTTTTCATCACGAGAATCATGGCACACACACTGGCAAGCAAAAATTTACATTTGGAAAATGGTAGGAAAAATATGTGATGCTTTGTTTCTTTCATCAAATATAAAAAAAATACCTGTAACCTGCGGCACTGTCAGCAACAATTTGCGATGTTTCCAGAAGAGGGCAGCATCACCAAATACATTGAAAATTAATACTTGAGAAACAGCCCGTATAGATTTTGGATCGTATTGCAGCATTATAAAGTGTTTACTACCCCCTATGTGGGGCCAGGTAGCTGGCTCTGGGGCGGTGCGATCGGTGCCACCGCACCGGGCGCTGACATGGGGTGGGGGCGTCATTTTTGCAAGTACATTTTCCTTTTAAAAGAACCTGCTGCGTTCCTGGCTTCCAGCAATTTTTAGGCATCAATAAAAATGTCAAGATAACTCTGGTGATTAATCATCTTCATGAGAAAAGACTGGAGGTTTGTGTAGTGGAAGTTTTGGCTCATGGTAAGGTAGTGGAGAGGGTTAAAATGCCTGCTGCTTAGAATGCGTACCATGCAGATTATAAAGAGCATATAATGGGCTACCGTTTCACTTCGAAAACAAATCAAGATCTTAGAACACAAATATTTTACTGCAAATTGTGCCACTACACTGTCCACTCTCATTAAAGCTAAAGTGCAATATAATAAACTATTCTGGGACAATGCCTGCAAAAATCTGCTTAAATTTAAAACAAAAATGTATGGTGGGAGGAACAAAGTGGCAAATCTCTAGCTAATTATCTTAAAATTAAAAAACAAAAATCCAAGATTGCTGCTATCACTGATAGTAACCAAATTATACACATTACTGGCACTAAAATTCTTGAATGTTTCACCTACTACTATTGGTCTCTTTATACCCGTGAATCTACTCTTCCGCTGATCTAATTGACTCCTTCTTTCAATCCATTCCTAAATCCTCTTTCAACCACACGTATCGCACATCCCTTCGTGGACCTATCTCAGAACAAGAAATCACACATGCCATAATCCAACTTACTAAAGATAAAACACCCGGCTCGGGCGGCTTCACGTTTTTTTTCTTCATTTCAAACAATTCCTGGTCCCTCAGTTGTTCCTCATAAATTATTTCTTAGCTTCTGGTTCTTCACAAGGTTCTTTCACTCAAGCTATGCTGTGTTTAATCTCTAAAAAGGATAAAGATCCCTCTTTATGAAAAAATTACTGACCCATCTCCTTAATCAATACTGATTGTAAGATTTTTGCCAAATTATTAGCCCTTCGTATTAATTTGGTCATTCCAGATCTAATCAATATATACTAATAAGGATTTGTTAACGGACGGTCCATCACAGAATATTCAAGGGACTATACTCAAGATTATTCATTTGGCCTCCAAGGTGACTTCACCGATTGCTGCAATCGCGTTGGATGCTGAAAAAGCTTTCGACAGAGTAAATTTTGATTGAATTTTTGGGACATTGAAATGGCATGATTTTAGCCCCTCCATTCTCAGATATTCCAGCTGTTATACTCTGCACCTTCAACTTCCATCTGAGTAAACGGATGCCAATCCACATACTTACCACTTCACAGAGGAACCAGACAAGGCTGCCCCTTATCCCCACTTTTATTTACTTTGGCCCTAAAACCCTTTTTTGAAAAATTGTGTCGCTCTTCACTCTATACAGGTTTTCAATTTAAACACTCAGAAATTAAGTTTACTGCTTATGCGGATCACATTTTATTATATCTCTCCAAACCCCCTACCTCCTTGACAACATTTTTCTCTTTTTTAAAAGAGTATTCTCTAGTCTCTGGTTATAAACTTAATCTGGACAAATCCGAAGTAATGCCATTGAACAAACATTGCTTTTCCCACATGTTTCAAGATATGTACCTCTCTATGCTCCCAGTCACTCTCCCACTCTCTTTTTTTAATACCATTAACCGTTCTTTAAACAAATTTCTCTGGAATTATCATAAAACTGGGATCTCACTTAATCGACTTCAACAACTCAAGGATTTAGGAAGGGTTAACTTTCCTAATATTAGATGCTATCACTCTGCATTTACATTTTGTTGGAAATGGCCCTTTTTGCAAGGTTATCCATAAACTTTTTGCTTCTTCCTCCTTTGTTTTTTCTGACCTGTGGTTGTTGGCAATAGGACTCTGGGCACTTTACCACTGCTGATCAGTATTAAAGTGCATATGCTCTCTGTATAAATTGTTATTGTGTTTGGTTATCCATGATTGGCATATTTGTCTGACCAGTAAGTCCCTAGTAGGGTGTACTAAGTGTGCCAGGGTGGGTGATTCAAATGCTACTAGTGGGCAGCAGCACTGATTGTGCCACCAACATGAGTAGCCCTAACATGGCGTCTCAGGCCTGCCACCGCAGTGCCTGTGTGCAGTTGCCAACTGCCATGCTGACCTGACCAGTGTCCACACTGGCAAGGCCTAACCCTTTCCTTTCTATACACATTGGACACCCCTATGGAAGGCCCTAGGTACTTTCCTGGGCAGGGTGCAGTGTATGTGAAAGGTAGAGCATGTACTAATGTAGGTGACATGCTCTGATAGTGCAATACTGCCAATTTCGTTTTTCACTATTGAAAGGCTATCTTGCCCATTGGTTATATTGGGGATAATAGGGATAATGTTTACATGCTTATCTTCCCATAGGAGCAAGATAGAAAATTAAAGTCTGGTATCCCTGAACTCAGAATTTATTAACACATCTTTTAGGAAGGATGGTTTTTAAATCCTGTGTTTGAAAACAGCACTTTTAAAAAGTGGCTGTTTTCTTGTTCGACCTTTCTGTGTGCCTTGGCCTGTTTTTGAATTGACTGTCTGGTTTGTGAGTGACAGGGGCTGGGGTGGCTCCCAGAGGCTGAGTGAGTCATCCCTAAGCTGAATAGCTCAATCTGCATCTTGAGTGGTAGGAGGGGATAGCACCTGGGCCTGAATAGGGCTGTGCCTGTCTTCCACAATACTGGCTCCACCTCCAGCTGGGCGGCTGACGACCCTGCCCCTCTCTCTCAAAGAAAAAAAGACGTCAAGTAAGCAAAGTGCTCCAGGACTGACCAGAACTGGTTCTGACTAGGCCAAGGCATCTCTGCCCTCAGAGAACGAAAGGAATTTTGGTATAAAAAAGGCTACCCAGACTTCAGAAAATCAGATCATCCTGGAATCACGAAGAAACCTCTGCCAAGGAGAAAGCTGGAAGACTGAAGAGGAAGGACTGTGCTGATGTGTGTTTATGGGTTGCCCTGCAGTTGCTTTTCTGCCAAGGAGAAGGGAAGGACTTTGCTGTTGCTGTGTCCCCTTGCTTGAAGAGATCTCTAAGGGCCTGAGAAGAGCTGGCCTCCTGTTAAGAAGTCCCAGGAACAAAAGGACTCCCCCCAGCCTCCCCCCTGAACTCTGCTGAGTGAGTTCTGCCCTTCCTAGAATGCTTTATCCATTTGTGGGGCCTCTGGAAGTTGTTGCCTGCTGTTTGGGGATCTGGACAAGAAGAAAAGAAGAGGATGTACAATTTGCACACATCGCTCGCTTGCGGAGCTCATCGTCGACAGTGCGAGAAAATTCCCCTCACCGCGAAGATCGTTGCAGCGCCTGTTGCTGCAGCAAGAACCGACGTGTTGTTCGCTTGTGGAGCGCATCACCCCGGTGCAGGAAGATTCCTGTCGCTCGAGCATCGTCGCAGAGCCTGTTGTCGCTGTGAGAAACAGTCGCACCGCTTGCTTGCGGATCGCATCCCGGCGCTTCGAACATCGTCGCAGAGCCAACGCATCGAGGGGTCGCAAGAGAAGAAGATCAACGCTGCGCCGCGCATCGTTGCCGCACCGAAGATCATCGCTGTCCCGAAGATCATCGCATCGTGCTTGTGCGAGACTCTTCCTACCAAATCTGCGCACCGGAATCCATACAAGGTATCGCATCCCTCCCCATACAGACCAGATTTGTCACAACACGCCCTCTGCGTGCAGAGTGGTTGTCGCATCGCCTCCCCAGGGTCTCAGGAGTGACACATTGCTTGTTTTCCAACGCTGCAGCTTCCCCATGGAACTTTTGTCGCATCTACAGTTACTTTGGGCTTAAAGTGTCGCAACTGTGGATTATTTTGACGTAAACCCTTGAACTCTTTTTAAAGACTTATTCTTTAACTGTGTATGTTGGATTTTTGTCATTTTGGTCTAGTTGTACTTTAGATAAAGATACTTTATTTTTCTAAACTGGTGTGGAGTCCATTTGTGGTGTTTTCACTGTGTTACTGTGAGTGTTGGTACAAATACTTTACACCTTTGATAAGCCTGTCTGCTCATGCTGAGGTACCAAGGGGGTGAGCAGGGGTTATCTAAAGAGTGTATCCCCCTTACCCTGACTAGAAGTTAAGGGTCCCTACTTGGACATTGGTACCTACCTCTGCCAACTAGAGACCCCCAGATCTAACATTGGTGGCATTGGTGGTCAGCGGTGAGGATTTGAACTTGTATTTGTTCTTGACCCACAGTAATTGGTGTACATCACTATTCTAGTGCAGACCACTACGCAACCACATAGTGTGTTTTATTTTGGTTCTATTTTTGATCATAACCCTGAAAGTATCCACACATCGTGTCTCAGAATGGTAAACCAGCAAGTGAGGTTGCTGAACTGGAGATTGATTTTGAAATGTTAAGTGATTACAAAGTAGGTCAAATCAAGCAGTTCTGCAGAAGCTTTGGATGTCCCATGAAGAGCCGCTCTAGGAAGGAGGGTCTACAGAAGGCCTTAAGGGCCTGGTGGGAGGCCAAAGAGGCTGGGGAGACAGATAGTGCAGAAGTGGATGAGGATGCAGAAGTGGATGGTTTCAGGTCACAGGATCTGTCTGTGTCCAGAGCAGCATCCAGGGCTGGCATCAACCATTCCACTAGAAGTTTTTCCCCAGAGGAGTGGAGGAAAACCAAAGGGTTAGAGATCATGAGTTGGAAGTCATGAGGCTTGAGTTGAAGCTGATGGAAATAGAAGCCCAGAACAAGGCAGAGGGGAGCAAGAAGATGTATGCCTTGGAAGAATTTAAATTGACCTTGGCACATGAACTAAGGATGAGGGAGCTTGATTTGGAGCTTGAGAGGCTTGAGGCCATGAGTGTCTCAGCTGAAGAACAATGGGTAGCTCAAGAAGTGAGCTTTGCTGAGTTGGAAGTGAAGTCCAGCTCAGATGGTGGCAGCAAGATGCTAGTTTCCAGCGCTGCGAGAGAGGTACAAACACCCAGAGATGTGGCGCCTTACTTGAAGGAAGGGGTTGACATACACTAGGGGGTTCAGGGTTATGAGGTAGCTCCAGTGGTGTACAGTGTCCCTGAAGTAGATTGGGGGACTGCCACAGGGGACAATGTTCCTAGTGGTGGGAGGGACACTCTACTGACTCTAGCTGAGAGGTGCATGTAGAGGGGTTCCCTCATGGTAGAAACCTTGGTGTATGTGTGAAGACCGCCCAGAAGAGTGTGGGTTGTGTGACAGAGACAGTAAGATACTGTCTTGCCAGTCTCAGGAGAGTTGTGTAGGGTAAGTGTGCGAGGCACTGGATGGTGAGGCAAAGGATAGCTTGGTTAACAACTGTGTAGGGCTGTGTGATTCATTTGTTGGAGAGCATATTTTAAGTCCCTGGTTTCCAGAGCTATGCCAACACCCGGTGGAGTGTGAGTTCTCTGATTCCGGAGAGCTTGCGTTGGAGGCAGACCTCTTGGTGAATTCCAGAGAGTCTGAAGAGGCATTGGGGAGTGATCCCAAAAGGAGTGGCGCAGATATCTTCCAGACCTGTGAGGTGGAAGAGGTTCGGAGTAGCCCTGCTAGGTCCCAGTGTAGTGGGAGGAGTGTAGGGGCTCATGTCCTGTCGCAGTGGGGAAGGAGTGAGTGTGGGACTGCTTGTCCCAAAGTGCCCAAAACCCAGTCTCAGGGCCTGGAGGGTTACTTAAGAGAACACCAGGTTGGGGGTCTAGAGGGTGCTAGTAGGCCTTTTGAGAAGGATCTCCAAGTGTCTGGTGAACGGGGAGTGCCTGTAACCAGGCCTCCATCAGTTCTGGTGTCTGGCAGTGCCACTCCAGTTGGGAGGGTGCAAAAGTCCAGACTGAGGGGTGAGAGGGGGAAGGAGTCCCCAGTGAGAAAACCAGGGGGTCAGGGGCCAGCCAGAAGGGCTGAGTCACCGGTGAGTGACCATGGTGACCTAACTTCAGTCCTGGGGATCTTCCCACGCTGTCAAATGGACAGGGGTCGGGAGATATGCACCAGGCAGGCTGTGACATGACACCTGACTTGTGTGTCACCCTCGGGGGGGGGGCATATGTGCTCCCAATGAAGTCCTGGTGCGACGGGAAAGTGCACAACCGCAGGTACTGGTCCTTGGGTTTGGTAGGCCGAGTTCAGGATCTGCCTCACCTGCAGGGTCTCAGGAGAGAAACATTGCTTGTTCCCCAATGCTGCAGCTTCCCCTTGGAACTTTTGTCGCATCTACAGGTACTTTGTTTGGGTGTAGATTTTCGCAACTGTGGATTATTTTGACGCAAACCCTTGGACTCTTTTTAAAGACTTATTTGTGAACTGTGTATGTTGGATTTTTGTCTTTTTGGTCTTATGTAGTTTAGATAAAGACACTTTATTTTTCTAAACTGGTGTGGAGTCCGTTTGTGGTGTTTTCACTGTGTTACTGTGAGTGTTGGTACAAATACTTTACACATTGCCTTTGATAAGCCTGTCTGCTTGTGCCAAGCTACCAAGGGGGTGAGCAGGGGTTATCTAAAGAGTGTATCCCCCTTACCCTGACTAGAAGCAAGGGTCCCTACTTGGACATTGGTACCTACCTCTGCCAACTGGAGACCCCTAGATCTAACACCCTTAAACAAGTCTGGACTGTATTTTCTGAGTCTTCACATACACCTTTCACAGCTTGGAGTTCACTTGAACAGTCCAAATATGCACCATTCTCATTTCCTGTTGTTTCCCGATTGTCTCAAACTCCCAGATATTTTTTTATCTCCCATTCACGCACATTCTTCTGCCGTTTTGAATTCCTTGCTTAGGACCCACCGCTCTCATTTGAACAATTTCATACTCACTCCTATTTGGTATAATAAACACTTAAAGATTACCAATAGAGCCCTATTCTGGAAAGAGCGGATTGATAAAGGTATTATTACATTTGAACACTTGATGAGTAATTGATCCTTGATGGGCTTCATGGAGGTGCAAGGTAAATATGACATATCCCCCTTACATTCTCCTCATTATTCTACCCTCCAATCATCCATGACTCACCTCCTTTCCCAGTACTCTTCCACCACCACACATAATCCTTCACCCTCTTTTTCCCTAGACTTTCCGACTCAACTCAAAGCCTCTCATGTTTACAAGATATTATCCAACCCCTCTGTTCCTAGAACCAGTATTGAACTTTTATAGGAGAAAGATCTTGCAATTAAATGTTCTTTTTCAACCTGGGGCTCAATTTGGGCAAATATTCACACCTCATCACGCTC
Source organism: Lissotriton vulgaris (assembly GCF_964263255.1). NCBI lineage: Eukaryota > Metazoa > Chordata > Amphibia > Caudata > Salamandridae > Lissotriton > Lissotriton vulgaris. Next base: position 409,696,335 of record NC_141695.1, read on the forward strand.
TGCAAGCACCATGCAGACTCTCTACTACTTTTACAATAGGCTTTTCCTCGCCCCTACAGAACTTCACAGGTTAAAATTATAGGCTGATACAAAATGCTGGTTCTGTCCTTATACTTCTAGCGATTTGCTTCATATGTTCCTTTTCTGTCCTATGGTTAAGAGTTTCTGGTCACTTACCTGGAAGAAGTTAAATGAGATTATATCCACCAGTGTTTCTTTTGAAATTGTATACGTTTTTCTGGGTGGTTCCTCCCCTATTTGGAACGCTCAGGAAAAAGTAGGAACGTTTATTGAGTTTTTTTAGCTATTACTTTCCAGATTATCACCGCCAATTTGAAGGACACTTCTAAAGCTTATATTAGATCGTGCATTTGCCACCTCTACAGCCCTGCTGATTTAAAAGGATGTACTTCACCACTTACCACATTTCTTTCCAGGTTCCCCGTCCAACTTACTTTTCATTAATTTTGTTAGGAACCATTTCAACAACTTTAATGACATGCTGTTTATTTTCTTCCTTATTGTGATTTTTCCATGATTTTTCAGCTGACGATTATTACTTCCCTTATTACTTCCCCTTATCCTTTTCTTCTACCCTCTCTCTCCTCTCCTATCTCCTTCCCTTTTCCTCCCCCCTCCTTTTAAAATCTTAAAATTGCATTTGTTCTAAGTATTATTTTAGAAGGTTCTATTTTTTTTACATGATATAGTTCTTCTATAGTCCTAATATGTTATTTCCATTTTTCGCTACGATACCATTTGACCTTGGTTGTCATATTGTATATTGTCATTTTATATGGTATTTCATCTCAATAAAGCATTCTAAACTTTAAAAGAAAAGTGCATATAATGTAAATAGGTCAGTAGGTTACTGCTTCTGTCAGAGAGATTTTTTTGTTAGTTGTAGTTTGTAAGTCAAAATCCTAATATAGAACATTGCGCTATTAACTGTTATCAAAGAGCTGCATGAAAACTGCAAGGTATATGGTATATCTATATTTTTTTACCCAGTCTTTCATTATCCTAATCTTGCTAAAATGGTTCATTTGAGTAGAAAACAATTCTTATTACTAAAGAGAACCCCTAACAATGGTGTTACGTTTTAAATTATGAATTTGTGCTTTTCCCGAAAAAGGACTCAAATATGGATGACATGTGACTCCCACACCTTGTAGTCCTGTCTGATGTAAAATTTTCAATACAGTGATTTACACACATATGATTGTTTCTATGCAATGTGTGTGCGATGTGAAGTGCTCTGACACCTTACAATGGTATGACTGGTGCTATAAAACTAAATTATTCTGAGAGGCAGTGGTTATGGACACTTGAGGGGCCCTGCTGAAGGGTGCCAGTGATGGAATCTTTGGCAGAGGTGGTCATTGGGGGGGGGCGCCAACAAACATTTTCACACAGGGTGCCACTAGCGCTAAGCCGGCCCTGGGGCCTGAAGCACCTGCCTGCACAGGTAGCACGCTACACTATGTAGGGTGTGTGGGTGGAAGGATATTATCTTATCTCCTAGAGTTGTATGGCTCTTTCCCACCGGATTTCAGAGACAGGTTTTGGCCTCCTGGATTCCCCCGCCATTCTGAGAGAAAAGGCGCTGTAAAAAACCTTGGCGTCTGGTTCGACGAAAATCTGAACTTTGAGACGCAAGTAAAGTAATTGTCCGCCACCTGCTGTGGCACATTGAAAAGCTTGAGGAAGTTTCTCCCCTTTTTGCCAAGCACTTCCAGAGAAACAGTGATCCGTGCATTGATTCTGTCCCGCTTTGACCACGCCAATGCCCTCTTGGTCAGTTGTCCGGGTTTCCTTGTGAAAAAACTGCAAGTGGTGCAAAACTCAGTGGCCAGACTTCTTGTGGGTTTATCATCCAGGCACAGTGTTCAGACACATTTGCATTCTCTGCACTGGCTCCCAGTTGAATCTCGCCTGAAATTTAAAATGTTGACAATTGCTCAATGGGCCCTTTATGGCCTAGGTCCCATCTATCTGCAAAAGAGATTCGCCTTCCATACACCAGGGAGACAGCTACGCTCCTCTGCTCAGTTGCTGATGCAGACCCCGAAGGTCAAGCGCCAGCGTCTTGGTGGAAATTTCTTTGTGCGCAGGGCAGGTCTGGCCTGGAATATGTTGCCCCTAGCCTTGCGAGGCACTCAAGATCTATTGCTGTTTAAGAAGAAACTTAAAACGGTGCTCTTTTAACCAGATGAGTGTGCATTTCTTTCCTTTCTGAAGCAAGCGCCGGGACACTTTCGAGTAGCTGTGCGCTCTATAAATTAAATATAACATACCATAACATAACATAACATAACATAACATAACATAACATAACATAACATAACATAACATAACATCTAATGCAAAGTTATTGTGCAATTCCAAATATGTGGAAGTAAAAGTTGTTGTTTGTGTAGAGTTATACTGGATCCTTAAACCATGAGAAAAGTTAACATAGCATTAACAATTCTATAGTATTTTCTACATGGCGTTGAAGCAGTTTTCCATGGGATATGTACATTAGAGACATTTGACATGGATAGTGACTTACAGTTGTCAGGCTGTTTATCATGCAGACGGTGCACAGCAAGGAATGTCCCTACAATCTGACACACAGTTTGTCAAATAAAACAGAAACTGGCCTGTAATGTTCATACCGCGTGGCCTTAAGAGATGGAATCTGTCATGTTGGCAGTCACTCTGGTGACTGCACATGCCCTGGTATTGTGATCATGTATGGTAATGCAAGTAGTCATCCAAGCTCACAGCTAACACCTGGCAGTAGTGGAAGCAATGAAATGCTACCTGCAGGGGGAACAACTTTTACAACAAAGGTTTTACAACGCGGTACTGTTACCACGCAACTTTTACAACGCAAGTCGTTACAACGACTTGCGCTGGGGGGTGCTCCAGGATAGTAAATAGTTTAATTTACTATCCAACTCCTTCCCTACTATCCACGGGGACTGGAGTTGGAATAGTAAATTAAAATATTTACTATCCAGCACCCCCCAACGCAAGTCGTTGTAACGACTTGCGTTGTAAAAGTTGCGTAGTAACGGCACGCGTTGTAAAAGTACACGTTGTAACGTCGTACATCCTACCTGCAGCCACCCACAATACGCCAAGGACGGCTTAAGGCCTCGGGCAAAATTCCAAAAGAAGCCCCTAAGCATGTTGTGTTCTTCCCAGATCATTGAAACAAGCGTGTTGATTTTTGTAATAGAATACTTAACTGCTCAGTCAAATTGCAAAAGTGAATTGGCATGGGTTATTAAGTCATTATTACTCGGAGTTCCACAGTCAGCTGTAACCTCAGAGTTACCTTGGCATTTCAAACCTATAATATACACGCATTCGACTACGTAGTAGGAGCTTCCAAACCACCAAGCATACTCAAGTCTCTGCCAAAACCCCTGTCACAAAGGCTTTCCTTTTCATCACCCACAGTTGAACCACTTTGTCTGCCAAGTAACAATTGGAAGGAACGCTGCCTTCCCTTCTAGAGAACATTCCAGAAGTGAAATTGCACTATGCTGTGACGCAGCTTCAAGAGGAGACAAAGGAATCGAGCAGACTGCCATACAAACCCACAATACACAGTCAGAATAATGTTTGTCACGTCCCAGCCTTTGCTGCAGGTGTAATACAATGAAAAATGCCGGGAACGAGGATTAACATTGCAGTAACAAACTAATGGCAACATCCGTGAACTGCTATCAGGATCATTTAGAGATCATATCACAGGCTTTTCTAAATCACCTGCTGGCATGGCCTGAGAAAATTGGATGTTTTGCATGGGATATAAAGACTTAGGGGCATATTAGCAAGAAACCTGTTAAAATTATCGCAGTGTTAGCGGCAGGAAACTGTCGCTAAAATGGCGATAATGGGCTTGCTAATATGCGTTATAGAATTCCAATAGAAGCCCAGGTTAGATGTCCTGCACATCTAACCTGCGCTTCTATTGTAATTCTATAACGCATATTAGCAAGCCCATTATCGCCGTTTTAGCGGCAGTTTCCTGCCGCTAAAATGGCGATAATTTTAACGGGGTTCTTGCTAATATGCGCCTTAATTCAAACAGATTTTTCTTAAATGCCAATGAGATTCCCACAAGCAATGCAAACACTAACTATCTTAGAAATAATGTGTATGAAGAATTGGGTTCCCCAGCACACGGTAATGTAAACATTTATTACATAAATAATAGATATCAACAATTCTTGTCCTTCTTCCTATTTGTTAGATTTATTCTCATATGTTCTTGTTCAGTTCCTTTCTTTGGCCTCTTTTTAGCCAACAAATGTTCGTCGCCCATGGCAAATGGCTGCGACTTCCTCAGAGCTGGTTCGTCCATATGTTTAGTGTTATCTTTTAACCGGTTGTAATTCCGTTGTCCCAATGAGTACTGCATAGGCAAACACTTGGAAGGCCGTTAAACGGATGGCAACAAATAATAAGGGATAAAACAGATACGTTTGGGAGAGAAACGGGTTAAAAGATAACACTAAACATACCAACAAAACAGCCCTGAGAAAGTCGCGGCCACTTGCAATGGGTGACGAAACATGTGTTGGCTCAACAGAGGCAAAAAAAAGGATCTAAACAAGAAAATATGAGAATAAACCTAACAAATAGCAAGAAGGACAAGAATTGTTGCTATTTCTATACTATATTATAAAGAGAAAGCTGAAACCTTTGAGGCGGGTAAACTCAAGAAGTACAGCACCAATCACAGCACCCAATACAGCATTATAAAGGAGAGTTGCAGTAGATGGACATAGGCTATACAGCTGGCCTCCATATACATTAAAAAACGTCAAAGAACCTTAGGGGTAAATTAGTCCCTAGTGGGCGTTGGTGTGGGCATGTCAAACTCCACTTGGGCTTTGGCATGGGCATGTCGTGGTGGCGTGGTCGTGGGCGTGTCAAAGTACATACATTATTACTTTGTGGGTGTAAACCGTTCTCAGAGGGGCGTGGGCGTGGCGTGTCAAAGTTGACACTCAGAGGAGCGTACCACAACAGCGTTGTCAGAGGGGCGTGCCACAAAGTTTATAAAAAATGGCCATGTCATTCAGTAGTGCGCCTTTCCATTCACGATACACCTTGAAGTTCACATCACTTCTCACACGTCCATATACAAACACCAAGGTGCGCCGCATTCACGCACATTGACATTCAGGCGATGTTAATCATATATAGTGGAACCTTTGTGGGCATAAGCGTTACCGTTGTCACACCGGGAATAAAACACAATTAAAATAAAAAGGGGTGTGGCTTGCGCAAGCAATGTGCACGCACATTCACGCTCCACCTTGCCCTTCTCATGACGCCACATTACTGATATATAGTGCGCCGATAACTTTGTGGGCGTCTGCGTTCTCAGAGGGGGATGCACTACAATTACGAAAACGCCATTCTGATCACTTCTCACACGTACCTCTACAAACAACAAGCTGGGCTGCATTCAAGGATCCATTACATACAACCGACAATTTTTAAATAACAAAATTAACATTCACTCATTTAGTTACATAACATTTGTCACAAGTCGCTGCATGAAGAAAAATCATGAAGGGGCGCACAAGCGCCACATTCACTGACCGCGACATTCACGCTCCAACGGCTCCAGCGGAAACTGAAGGCAGCCAGCCAAAAAGACGATCAAAGACACTTCACAATAGACTTTTACTCCGGGGGTCACACGGGCCTCAAAAGAGCCCTCGCAACCACGGGATCACGCTGTGCACTCTCACCCTACACACCTTAACGTGAAAGACAACGCGCGCTGGGACTCAAACTAGCCCTCGCAAGCACAGAATCACGCCGGCCAATACTTAAACCTGAGGACGCACACAGAACCAAGGAGCTGCAAATACAGCCCAGCTAAGAAGCCACATATGACAAACGCTGCTACTAACACTGCATGCAGACCAGTGAAAAAAACACGTTACAAAAGGATGACAAATTGAAGGGGCACTGTCACATTATCCTCTAACTTAACGCGCTTGAAAATTATTCTACCGCCGCATTTAAATGAGACCAAAAATGTGGTATACCGTGAAATTTTACAATAAAATAGAATTTACCATTACAAACATTACACACATAACATTTCATCCCCGGACAACGTCCGGACGGGCTGCTAGTGTTATTTATATAATACATGTTGACATTAGCGTGTACTGGCGAAACCAATTTTTGGTACAAACATGGTGATTTTGATCATCCAACTGGGGAGTGGGTGATCTCTCCACCTCAAAGCACCTCACATAAATAAGTTCACGACAACTTTCAAGTGTACTTCTGTAGTGCGCCACAGAACCTTCTGCAAACCTCTCCCGCGCTAGCGTACTATGTGTTAAGGGTAAGAAAATGTTTGGACACTTTGCAGTCCCAGGAAGAAAGACTTTGTGGAGTTGACAGTATTTTTTGCTGTAGCAACAGAAGCGATACACAGATGCTCTATGGCTATCCATTTTTTAGACTAAATAAAATCCTGCTTCTGGTGAAAATACCCTCTGTGGTCGTGGAGGCTTTTATATCTAGTGAAACCATCTGCGCAACTGTAATAGTACAATAAAACATATTCTTACCTTCACCAAATATAGTACTTTTTTCATATCTGTAGCAGTTTCATACTCATACTTGAACACAGTTTGCCAATGCTATGGAATTAATACATTTTAACATAAAGCATTGCCGTAGGAATACCATAATGTACCACGTCAATAGCAATATCATAGCAACTATGAAGTGTGTCAGGCCCATTGTGCTGCTTATAGAATAATGCCCAACAGAGAGCCAAATGTAGTCTTAAAATATGGAGATTACACGTTAGTGTTCAAAATGTATTTCTGTCCATTGAAATTCTGCTTTACAACCGACCAACCTTGGAACGTTTCCTTAGAATAATCACTGTAACTTGCTCCATCCCCACCTAGCTCATTAATGTGAAATTTTATAATATCTTATGTTTGAGTTTATTTAATACTGACGTTTTTCAAATGCAATCCTCTGACAACATATTCAGAACTGCAAATTGAATTGCATAAACTATAAAACCCAAGTACAATTACAATTCAAAAAAACACATAAAATGTAAAGATAAATGAAAAATAGAAAGCAAATAACATACAAAAAAGGTCCCTAACAGAACACAAAATATCCACCTGTTTAAAACCAATTAGGCAACAGTATTGAGGAACAAATCCAAACGGTTCTTGACTTATGCATTTCCCTATTCTATGCAGTTAGTAATGCAAGTATTAGAACAAAATCATTTTAGCACACATTTTGACTAGTAGCATTTGATTACTAAAGTCTGACACAGCAGGGGAAGTGGTGTTTCCTTCCCTGGTATTGTGCACAAATGCATTTGGTCTATCGTCCTTTTACTGAGTTTTACAAACACCTATCCTGGATCCAGACACAAAACATTGTATAAGATTGGGCCAGAGAGAAATACATGAGCCATCAATTCAGTAACTAAAACCTCAGTATCTGTAGCTCAGAACAGAGGCCAGCCAACTATCCCTTGGAGTTGCTCTGTTAGTCCTGGGATCAAACAGCAAGTCTGGCCTCAAGCAGCAGGACTATCCTCTGAAGGTACAAGGAAGAATTCAAGCTCCAGGGCAGTCATCTGGTATCAGCAGGTCGGTCCTCTGAGGCATAAAACAAGCCCCAGGCAGCAGGGCGGACCTCTGAAGTACAAGGCAGTCCTTGTGGGGGTCCTTCGTAGCTCCAGGAGTAAACTGAAGAGTTAGTATGAGGGCCAATATTTATACCTGGTGACACCCTTTTCAGGTGGGAGAAACGTTTAGACCTCCCTCCACATTTGGTTCTGAAATGTTCTTTCTTCCCCTGCCAAGGCTACAAGAGGTCTAGAGTGACAGAGGACTGGTGTCAAGTTTTTTGTGAGTGTGCTGGAGGCAGCCCCTTTGAAATATGAATGAATGAAAGAAACATTTATAGAGCGCATAGCTACCCTAAGGTATCCCAGCGCTATCTGTGGACGTGGACCTAGGGGACGGGTCTGCTAGGTGGTAAGTTAAAATAGCCAGGTTTTAAGTTGTTTCTTGAAAGATAGATGGTTGTTTTCCTGTCGAATGTCAAGGGGAAGGGTGTTCCACAATTTAGCTACGCTGTAAGCAAAGGATCGGCCACCGCTTCTAGCCCTCTTTATTTTTGGAACTGTTGCAAACAGCATGTTTGATGAACGAAGGCTTCTGTTCGGCTGGTTTCGGATGATCAGGGTCTCATTGATTGCCGGTCTCATTCCCTGAAAGGACCTATAAATGAATGAATGAAACTGGGTCTTATAAAGCGCGGACTTAGCCCAAGGGCATCAAGGCGCTAAAGGAGGACAATGGATGGAGTAGGCTAAAGAATGTTACGCTGCAGACTGAGAAAAAAGTAATGTCTTCAAAGCTTTGCAGAACAGCAAATGTGAGGGAAGACCAGAGAGATCACCGGGAAGGGAGTTCCAGAGTTTGGCGGCAACCGTAGAGAAGGCACAGCCTCCCCACCTGACCTTGCTGAACCTTGGCACTATGAGCATATTCTTGTCTGCTGACCTAAGCTTCCTAGAAGGACTATATTGATGTAATATTGTCTTGATGCCCCTTGGACCAGTACCAAAGAAGGCCTTATGAACTAAGCATAAGGTTTTAAAGAGAATCCTACAATCAATGGGAAGCCAATGTAACGCCGTAAGAGAGTTAGAGATGGAATGAAATTTAGGCAGATTCATCACCAACCTTGGCCCCAGCGTTCTGCTCTAGCTGCAGCCGTTGAATCAGACCTCTGTTAATACCCATCTTAAGGGCATTACAGTAGTCCAATCTGGACGTCACAAGGGAGGCCGCTACCTGCTTACGGGAGTCAGACGAAAGATAGTGTGCAATTTACTTTAGAGTTCTAATGATCCCGAAACAGGTGGAAACTGTCCTGCTCACCTGTCTACTCATGGTGAGAGAATTGTCCACCAAGATGCCTAGATTTTTTCCAAATGGGACAGGGCAGGGACAAGCACCCAGAGAATTTGGCCACCAGTCGCTGGACCAGATATCCGATCTGCTGCCAAAAATCAACACCTCAGTCTTCTCCCCATTTAATTTGAGAAAATTAGTACTCATCCACAAAGCGACTGCTTCCATGCAGAGCCTAAAATTAGAAGCCAAATCTCTAATATTATGGGTAATGGACACCATGATTTGAGCATCATCTGCGTAGGATAATACTTCCAGCCCAAACAATCTCACCACTTTGGCAAGCGGGACCACATAGATATTAAAAAGCGTCGGACTCAGGGAGGAGCCCTGAAGGACGCTACACACTATGGTCTTAGGGGCAGAGAAAAAAGGCCCAAGGCCCACCATCTGAGTCCGATCGTTAAGAAAAGAAGCCAGAAGCCCCAAGGCTGAGCCACCGATCCCTATCTCCCTGAGGCGCTCAACTAGCCTCAAGGGGGACAGGGTATTGAATGCTGCTGTGAGGTCGAGAAGAATTAGCAGGGTCGTATGACCTGCATCCACCTGCATGCGGATGTTATTAAATACCACCGTAAGAGCCGCTTCCGTTCTATGCAGGCTTCTAAAGCTGTGTTGTGAATCATCCAGCTCTTGATGGTCACTAAGATAAGCGGAGAGACGGAAATTAAGATGCCTTTAGAGGATCTTGGCCGGGACTGGGAGCAGCGAAATCGGACGATAATTGTTAAGCTCAGCAGGATCAAGGGAAGGCTTCTTTAATAAAGGCTTTACCACTGCCGTCTTTCAGGACAAAGGGTACTGTCCCTCATAGATAGCCATATTCAAAATGGCATTAAGATGTGGAATGATTACATCTCGGCAGCGCTTTATACAGTGGCGTAGCTAGAGCTTGTGGCACCCGGGGCTATCCCTCAGATTGCCACCCCCAGGTGGGCGAAGGGTGCAGGGGATAAAGGATGGCGAGCACTTCAAAGAGGTCTGAGAGATGAGTAGTATCACCGCTAATAGTTACCTCAATCATGCAAGTTACATGCACATACATGACATGGTCCAAGGCTACACAGTTGAATACACCGGTGACCGGCAGTACAAAGGAGAACTCAGACTGCATGATCTATCTGGGGACTCAGAAAAACTGCATGTGACATCCATCTAACGATCTTTCTTCTGCTTTGTGACTCGCACCTAAAGTTCGAAGGCAATTGCCGCCTACCTTCAAGACTCATGGCCTATGTCTAGTTGCATCACATACTCTATATATATATAGGCACAATTGCAGTCGCCTGTCAGGTTACCACTGTGACAAATAAGCTTCCCTACAATACTTGTTGACCCGAGGAGCATGTTGCACTATGGAAGAGAACAAGCTGCTTCCTATAAACATGTCACGTCAGGCCATGCTTGTTCAAGATTGAGTCATGGCAGCCAAGGTTTCAGATTGCTTATGTGTGACACTTTCAAAATGTCATTGTAATTATGAGTAACATTGAGTGACTATGAGTGACACCTTCGCGCGAGCAAAATCAAGCAATGAAAACGAGGGAAACAAATAAATATCATCCTCCTTCTTTCTCCTTGTGCATGTTTCCCTCTCTTGCTCTGAGTAAAAAGTCATGATGAAGAAAAATAAGTGCTGGCCTGGCCCCCAAAACATTATTGTTGGTGGGCCCCATCCAGCATTGGCTTTGGGTATCTGAGGAATATAATGCTGACATAGTGTACTGAAAGTTATGGCTAATTTATATTGTTTCGCACTCTAATTCTTAAGTACTGAGTCGGCTGACATAAACCTGAGGGAAAAAGGAAAGTAATTACAAAGTAATTACAACTACAAAATGTGTCACCTATCCGCGGAGGCGTAGCATCACTTGTTTACCTACTGAGTTAAAAGAGAGGATTAACCAAGAAGGCCAGAGATTCATTACCACCACATTTCACACCTACGACAAACACTTACCATCTCACTCTACCAAGCATTTGCTTTGACACACATAATTACCTTAACAAACACAACTGTACAGCACCAAATAAATAACACATACCCACACACTGAAATCATGAGGGAAGCTTGCACTGCTGAATCTGTGTGGTGAGTTGAACGTTTTTGCCCATTTATGTGTAAGCTTTGCTGCAGCTGGTGCCATTATTGAGATCGGTAAACTATTCCATAGTGCACAACTCCAGGATCTCTTCACTAGCCTTTGAACTGTCCCATGATGGTGCCACGAGTGGCCAAAATAGCATTTTGTTGACCTCTAGTTCAATACGGAAAAGCTGCACATTACAGAGTTAGAAACTTTGAAAAACAAACAAAATGTTGGCCTTTTTATCATCTGTGTTCGAGTTATTTATATCTTAACTGCTCCTTCCGTATATCTTTCATCCCAAATTCTTTCTCCCTTTTTGTTTTAATCTTTCTCTTTCATTCCTAACTCCACTTCCCCCTTCCGGTTCCTTATGCCCTTCTTTCACTCCACTTCCCTTCCTTACTTTGTTCCTCGTTTTCATTATTTACGGTACAGGGTTTTCACAATGCTATGTAAAAAGGAAGAGGATGGCTCCAGTCTTTCACATCGTGAGCAAACTTCCTTTCCCTTTGCATGTCCACATAATGAATGGCCTGTGCCTCTTGAAAAGTGATATTTTTTTACTGTATTTAGATACAACCCTTATAAAGCATTGAAGCACTTTAAAAATGTGTTGCTTCAGTGCGTTGCTTGAGAGTTGCAAAGGGTGTGTATGTAATGGAACTGGTGCTCATGTAAAGTGCTCCAATAACCTTCGAGTTTATGCAATACTTTGAAAATTGCACTAAGTTAATAATAAAGTTTAGCGTATGGAAAGACACACTGATACCTGAGACCTATTGGCTATTCCAATGCTAGCTTTTTGAGTCATTCATTCGGGGGACCCCGCCCGGCTCCGGAGGCATGAGCAGGCCCCTCGTGATCAGCGCAGTCACCCACCTTGCAGCCTCCAAGATAGACAGGCCTGCTCACTCCGTCACCGCTGGTCGGGGCTTCTCACCTCTGTTGATGTCCGGTGGGTCGGATCAAAAGTGCTGCGGGTGCTCCTATATTGAGCAGCGATGCCAGGTCCACTTATTGGCACAAGGAGCCTCACAGGAGCGTCACAGTAGATAGTGGTGGCGTGCACACTGTAGACAGCAGGTGGCGGTGCGCTGCCCGCTTGCACTGCAAACAGGGCAGCGCGCGAGCTACTGGTGGCCCATCGCGGCGGCCTTAATAATTTATTTGGGGACATTGACACGTCACTACAGTAGTGTCAGTGTCCCAAACTAAAAGATAAAGGCTGTCGCGATGGGCCACCAGTGCCGTGCGGTTGCCGCCCCAAAGACGCGCCGCCTGGGCCGGAACCTCCCACCATCCCCCCTACCTACGCCCTTGCTTTAATATCTTAAGAGGGCATGAATCACGGGTAGAACCAGACTTAACACCTTCAAGCAATCTGTCCATATCCTCAGGCGCTAGTAATGGAAAGGTGAGTAGCCTGGGGAAAGTATCAGAGGAAGCCACTTCATCCATTGCAACAGTCGGAGACTTGGACTATCCTACATTGGCAACTTCAAGAGCCAGATATATGTCTTTAATGTTAGAGGCGAACAAATCCGACATTTTATCACAGAATGACTGTGAGAAATCAGCGGTATAAGTTGTTATCGAAACAGTAAGGGAGTTAATGGCCTTAAACAGTTCCCTGGAGGATTTAGATGATTCCAACATCTTAAAGTAGTAAAGCCTTTTTTCTTCCCTAATAGCCTCCTTATATTGCTACAGAGAAATCATATGTAGTTCCCTGTCCACAGGATATAACTTTGATCGCCATATCCTTTCCTGTCTACGACACATTAATCTCAACTTTCTAAGTTTCTCCGAAAACCAAGGAGCAGAAGGTTTCAGTCTGGCCGAATAATGCTACCTAACTGGCGCCAGGTTGTCCAGAGCATCTGACAATTTTTACGACAACTCCGCAGCGACCTGATTAACATCATGATGCCTGGAGGGCTGTTAATTGTCAAAGAAACTAGAAAGAGCCTACTTAGTTATGCAGCTATGGTCTCTTCTTTCCACCCAATGTTTGTGCGCTCTAAAATATGTCTCCGAGGTGGCCCACTGCATAAGTAAAAAGGGAAAGCAAAATGATCCGACCATCCCAGGGGAACAGGGTCTCTCACTGAAATACGAGGGTCATTAGAAAAAATAACATCAAGGGTGTGGCTCGCCACATGCGTAGTACTCCTGACCAATAGAGGACAGCCATTAAAAGTTTCGGTCAGGGATTGAGTGTCCCTACAGATAGAATTGTCTAAATGAAAATTAAAATCGCCAAGAAAGGTGAAATTAAATCTATCCAGGAAAGGCTCCACAAGGCTACTAAATTTCTGGCCGAAGGCAGTCCTGGATCCCGGGGGCCTGTAACAAAGAACACCGGCAATACAAAGCGCCTCAAATTTGATCCTTTCTGATATTGGCAGCCAGTGTAAAGTCTTCAATGTCGGTTTAGCTGATTGCCTATGGGAGAGACCCAGAAGGAGGCGAGCTGCACAATTTTGGGTGATTTGAAGTCTATTTATTGTAGCCTTCGGGGCTCCAAGGTATAGTGCATTACCATAGTCCATTTGTGAAAGAATAAGAGAATGGATCAGTGTCCTTTACAAGAATGGGAGATGGGGGAGCACTCTATGGAGCATCATCATGATGCCATAGGATGTTGCAGACAGCTTAGCTGTTTGGTATCCAAAAGTCAGTGAGTGGTCCAGCCACACACCCAGACTGCACAGGAATTCGATCTTATCCCCGTTTAATTTTAAACAGGAGAGCTCTATTCATTGGACAACCTTCTCTAGAAAGGGACATAAACTAGCAGATGAATTTTCAGGATGATTTAAGGCCACAGCAAGTTGTGTGTCATCGGCGTACATGACAATTTTTATACCAAATGGTTGTACTGTGTCGGCAAATGGCCTCATATATATATATTAAATAGGGTGGGGATCAGGAAAGATCCCTGAGGCACTCCACAGCTGAGGGCCATATGTTTAGACACCACTGCGCCTTCGAAGACCTGAAATCATCTATTTTCTAGGAAAGATTCTAACCATATAGCTGCATCTCCTGACACTCATAGAGTCCGTGCATCAGGATGGCATGGTTAACGGTATCAAATGCAACACTGAGGTCCGGCAGGATGATGGCAGCAGTGCCTCCCTGATCCAGGACCCTCCTGGAATCTTCTGCCATGGCGAGGAGAGCTGTTTCTGTAATATGACAGGGCCGGAACCCAATTTGTGAGGGATGGAGCAAGAAGTTTGATTCTACAAATCCACATAAAACTGAATTGACATACCTTTCTAAGATTTTGCTAACTTCTGTAAGTAGGGAAATTGGCCGGTAGTTCCCCATTGTTCTGGGATTGAGATTGCGCTTTTTCAGCAGTGCTTTTACCACAGCATTTTTCCATGGTGAGGGTAACACTCCAGAGGAGATAGAGCTGTTGATAAGTTCTTGAATCACCGGTAGAGTGGTATCTTTTGCCAATTTGAAGACATGAGGGGGGGGCTGGATCCTGAGGAGAGCCTGATTTAACCTGGGTGAAAATGGATTTGAAGTACTCATGTCCAAAAGGGGAATATACTCTAGCTTTACTTGTACATCTAAGGGTTGCATATCCGTCGAGTATGGGCCCATCGTGGACTGTTGAGCCCGGGAATGTGAGATATATATTGTGAATCTTCTTGTAGAAGAATTCAGCCAGGTCATTGCAGTGTGTGGGGGCCGCGTCTGTGCTAGCCGGTGGTGCGGAAAGTTTGGTCAGAGTTTTAGCGATAAGGAAAATTTCCCGTGGTGCATTCGCGGCAAGAGCGATTCTTTCCACATAATATGAGGCTTGTCCTTTTTAATTTCATTTTGATAGATTTTAATGCTGGCCATATATTTATGTTTGCTAGATATGAGTGTGGCATGGAACAGCCAGCCACAGCCCATGCAGGTAAGAGTGATGGGGCGATGGGACTGGGTTCGGGGGGATTTCGACAGACGATGAGGTAAATCTCCGACCCCAACCCGGCCCCACCGCCCACCACTCTTACCTGCACGGGTTGTGGCTGGGAACAGCTCCACCCCACCATTCTTTGTAGGATGGCCCCTCCTAGCAACATTTAGTCCCCCTTTGTGTCACTGTCTGGGAGAAATACTCAGAGTCCATCTACCAACGACACCAAGCTATTTGACCCAGGACACAGGCTGCAGGAACTTTCTAAAAGTGTCATTTTCAGAATTGTGACTTAAAATCTGACGTTACCATTAAAGAGGATTGTAAATTACAATTCTTTTAAGGACCAAACATGACATTTCTACATGTTCACAATCAAAATGTAGCAAATGTAGACCTCACAGTAGTGAAAAAGGTATTTAGGAATTTTTCCCTACCAGGACATGTAAACCTTAACAAAACATGTCCTACTTTGTAAATACAATGCACCCTGCCCCACTGGCTGTGTAGGGCTGACCATAGGCGTGACATATGTATTAAAAAGGAAGGTTTAGGCCTGCCAATAAGATTATGTTGCCTGATCGAATTGGTAGTTTAAACTGCACACAGGCTGCAAAGGCAAACCTGGGACATGTTTTAAAGGGCTACTTAAATGAGTGGCACAATAAGTGCTGCAGACCCACTAGCGACATTTAATTTATAGTCCCTGGGGACAAGCAATTCCACTTTACCAGGGATTTACAAGAAGATTAAATGTGCCAATTGGGTGTAAGACAATTTTACCATGTTTAAAGGAGTGAGCACAAGCTCTGGTTAGCAAAGTAATGAGTCCAAATGCCAACAAAATGAACCTCAGAAAAAAGGAGGGGAGAAGGCAACATTTTAGGAGTGACCCTGCAGAGAGGGCCAAGTCCAGCAACCCTTCATAAAGTACAGTGACAGACATTGAAAGCAATGAAAAAATATCATTACTCTAATTTCCATATACTTTGCAAAGCCACTCTATGGGGTGAACGCTTTAAGTTGCCTGGGTCTCATCGGTGCGGAGCACCGGCGTTTTTTAAAGGGTGAAGAACCGGGTTTTAGAACCCAGCGGCGCCAGGGGCACGCCCAAAGTCTTCGGGTTCACCTGTCTTTGAATACAGAGACACAGGATACTTCTCGGTGACGTCAAAGATCAAATTTATTGGCTGCAAACAGGAACAGAAGTCTACGAAGTACGGCACGGGTAGTTCGCTAGAGACTGCTCAATTTTCGTATTGCGAGACATTGTCTTTTATGCTAAAAATCACATTCCTGACAAACACCCATTAATTACAAACTATCCAATCATAGGTGACATTGCAAAAGGTATCGCATAACGACAATCCCACTTTTCAGTTGTCCAGCCCACCATCAATTACACGGGAAGGCCCAACATTCTTGCTCGGACAGGCCGGACAAACCCATAATAAAGAACCACAACCCAAATCATAAACAGGCCATAAAAGAAGGAACAGAAACAGATGTGAAGCAAGATAGAAAGGTGTGTGCGTGTACCATAAACTCAATAATGTCCTGCTCTTTGATCTCTATCTTGACCAGCTGCCGAACAAGGAACTGGCTCAGCAAGGTTAGTTTCGGGCAATGGAGTCAGTTCGCTCAGGTCATCTAAAAGTCAGCTAAAGGTGTACGTGTCCCAAAGACTTGCTCGGCTGTAGTCATCGGCCTATGTGAGGGCAACCACAAAATGGCTGCCGTACACAAAATGGAACCCAAAGGTTCAGAACAAAATCCCCAAATACAAAGTGAATCCATTGATCGAACATGACGAAAACACTCGTACTTGCTGCGCTCGTCATTTGCGGTTTGCTACTACCAAAATCGTAACAATACCATGACCTTTATGAAATGGGTTCAGAATCACAGAACCTCAGACCCTCCTTTTGCCCTTACATAGGCAATAACCTAAACTCACGTCAGTCTGAATCCAGGTCTATATTCATCAGATCATCAAGGTGCTGTTGAAGCATCATCCTATTACTTAGTAGCTCTCTCTAGACAGGTCTCCTTGCACATGAAGTAGCACAAAGGCCACATATAGCAGGAGCACACTGTACGGAAAGACAGAACAGGAAAAGGATAGCTAAAACCATCCCAATGATCATCAGAATCTTCCATCCCCAAGTAGATAACAATCCCCAAAACCATCCCATTAACGACCAATCTCCTTCGTCCACATGTATAGACTCGGAGATCTTATGTAGCTTGGAAATGGCCTGGTACACTGTCGGAGCGTTGTCTGGAATGAAAACGCAGCAGCTCGATTGAATCAATTTACATACCTCTCCTCTATCTGCAAGTATGACGTCTAACGCAACTCTGTTCTGCAGCATCATAAGGCGATCCGACTGGAGCTCAGCAGTCAGATTACTAAGGGCACCGGAAGTCTCAACTATGGTGGACTCAACCACTCTCGTCAATTGCCGTATGTTCCTGCTGTAAACCATCGGTCCCCAAAATGGCAGAAAACCCTTCCGAAAATCTCCTAATTCTTGTCCTGCAGTATCTTCCTCACTGAAGACACCTCTAACAACTCTCTTCTTATGGTAATCTGCTGCAGCAGTATACGTAGGAGGCAACAGGAACGAGACATAACATGTTCCCGAAAAATCAGGGGGCAACCATGTATATGCTCTATTGTGACAAAATAGGTACCCTTAGCTGCTAAAAACGATGGGGAAGTCTGGGACGCAAAAACGTATGTCTCAGTACAAACACTCTTCCCTAACTGAGCTCTCGGATTCTTGCCACTACCTTGCAGACAAAAATGACCATGATGGGGTAAATCCAAATCGGAGAAGATCTCTTCGCTTGCTGGTTTCCACTTAGACTAACACCATATCCAGTCACGTTCCATCCAATATACGCTAGTGACTCATCTCTCGGGTTAGTCTCATAGGAACTAATTCCTCTAATCATGTCGACTATTCCCTTAACTAGAGCACTATTCTTCGGATTGTCTTTCACAGAACGTAGAGGGTAAACTTCACGGGCATAAATGAACAGTGTTCTGTACGTCCACACAGAACCATTGTAGCTGAATGGCAGGACCAGGTAAGGAATACCCTTATAAGTAGTATGAGGCATAAGACCACACACCCAGCAATTAGTTGTGTTCACCACTAGCTGATGTTGGTGCAAAAGCTGAAAAAAAGAGTTATTAGCAAATTCTAATCTTCTAATGGACTCATGTTCAAGCAAAGGATGAAAAGAATGCAAAGAAATAGTAGGAAAAGGTAAGGGTTGTGTAGTGGGTGCAAAAGTCGCCTGAAAAGGCGGCTACAAGATCATCCGGAGGGACCGCGTCAACCAGACAGGAGGAGGCATCGCCATCATCCACAGCAACTCCATCCGCATCACGACCAACACCGACGACACCCTCGCACCCGCCGAGCACCTGCACTTCCAGATCCACATCAACCCAAAGACCACCCTCAGAGGCACACTCATCTACAGACCCCCGGGACCACGCACACAATTCAGCGAGGACATCGCCGACTTCGTCAGCCCGCATGCCCTCCCCTCCGCTGACTACATCCTCCTCGGGGACCTCAACTTCCACCTGGAGAACAACAACGACCGCAACACCCCCACCCTGCTGGACAACCTCGCTAACCTCGGACTCAAGCAACTGTTGACCACCCCCACCCACTACGCCGGACACACACTCGACCCCGTCTTCTCATCCAGCAAGGACATCGCCTTCAGCCATGCCACCGGACTCCACTGGACGGACCACAGCTGCGTCCACTTCAGCTTCAAAAGGACCACGATCCAACAGCAACAGGTTGCACGCAGAAGCTGGAACAAGATCACAGCCGACCAGCTCGCAACTTCCCTGAGCAAGAACCCACCAACCAGCGCAACGAACCCCAGCCACGCGGCCACCAACCTCACGAAGTGGATCAGCGACTGCGCAGACGACCTCGCCCCTCTGAGGACCCCGCCTAGCAGACCTGGCAGCAAGAAAGCCCCATGGTTCACCGACGAACTCAAGAGCTCCAAGAAGGACTGCAGAGCCCTTGAGAAAGCCTGGCGCAGGGACCCAACACCAGACAACATGACTGCCCTCAAGCTCGCCACCTGAAAACACCACCAACTAATCCACACCACCAGGAAAACTGTATTCAAGGAATGACTGGACAACAACGCACACAACAGCAAGGAACTCTTCAACATCGTTAAAGAGCTCTCCAACCCCAACGCTGGAAACAACGACATCACCCCTTCGCAAGACCTCTGCAACTCCCTCGCCTCCTACTTCCACAACAAGATCGCGGACATACACAACAGCTTCAGCACTCAACCGACGCACGCCACAACCGAACCACAGCCCCCCACCACCACCCTTTGCGCCTGGACCCCGATCAGCACCGAAGACACCATCCGCACGATGAACTCCATTCACTCCGGATCCCCGACCCACCCTTGCCCTCATCACGTCTTCAACAAGGCCGACGCTGTCATCGCACCCCACCTGCGGGACATCATCAACACCTCCTTCAACACCGCTACCTTCCCGGGGAGGTGGAAGCACGCCGAACTCAGCACCCTACTAAAGAAGCCGTCAGCCGACCCCACCGACCTCAAGAACTACCGACCCATCTCGCTGCTCCCGTTTCCAGCAAAAGTCATCGAGAAGACCGACAACAAGCAGCTGGCCGCCTTCCTCGAGACGAACGGATCCCTCGACCTCTCGCAGTCTGGCTTCTGGGCCAACCACAGCACTGAGACCGCCCTGATCGCAGCAACCGATGACATCCGAGCCCTGCTCGACAACGGAGAAACAGCGGCCCTCATCCTCCTAGACCTCTCCACGGCCTTCGACACTGTCTGCCACCGTACCCTGGTACAGCGCCTCAGCAACGTCGGAATCCAGGAGAAGGCACTGGAGTGGATCACCTCCTTCCTCACCGGAAGGACACAGAGAGTCCGCCTTCCCCCGTTCAGATCAGAAGCCACCGAAGTCATCTGCGGCGTCCCTCAAGGCTCCTCGCTCAGCCCAACCCTCTTCAATGTCTACATGAGTCCCCTCGCAGCCATCGCACACCAGCACAACCTCAACATCATCTCCTACGCCGACGACACCCATCTGATCCTCTCCCTCACCAACGACCCCGCCACCGCCAGAGCCAACGTACACGAAGGGATGAAAGAGGTAGCCAAATGGATGAAGAACAGCCGCCTGAAACTGAACTCGGACAAGACGGAAGTCCTCATCCTGGGATCCTCACCCTCCGCCTGGGACGACTCCTGGTGGCCCCCCGCCCTAGGCAGCGCACCCAAACCAATAGACCACGCACGCAACCTGGGCTTCATCCTGGACTCCTCCCTCTCCATGACCAGACAAGTCAACGCCGTCTCCTCGTCGTGCTTCAACATCCTACGCATGCTACGCAAGATCTTCCGGTGGATCCCCACCGAGACCAGGAAGACGGTCACCCAGGCCCTCGTCACCAGCCGACTAGACTACGGCAACTCCCTCTACGCCGGAACCACCGCCAAACTCCAGAAGAGACTCCAGCGGATCCAGAACGCCTCAGCACGACTCATCCTGGACATCCCCCGGCGCAACCACATCTCCGGACACCTGAGAGACCTGCACTGGCACCCGGTCAACAAGAGAATCACCTTCCGTCTCCTCACCCACGCACACAAAGCCCTGCACAACCAAGGCCCAGGATACCTCAACAGCCGCCTAAACTTCTACGCTCCCAAACGCCAGCTTCGATTGACCGGCCACGCCCTCGCCGCCGTCCCTCGCATCCGAAGAGCCACCACAGGGGGAAGGTCCTTCTCCTACCTCGCCGCCAAGACTTGGAACTCCCTCCCGACTCACCTCCGCCTGACCCAGGACCACCTTGCCTTCAGGAAGCAGCTCAAGACCTGGCTGTTCGAGCAGTAGCGGACCCCCCTCCCCTAGCGCCTTGAGACCCTCCGGGTGAGTACAACGCTATACAAATGCTTTGATTGATTGATTGATTGAAAAGAGAGAATAACATAACCCACCAAAAACATCGTCAAGGCACATTATCAAAAAACATTTTCTACTCATTATTTTACATATTTTTGTCTTAAAGTTCATTTCTTCAACAGCTCTCTCCATCTCAAAAAACTCCATCCTCTAACTGTGCTGTTCGCGGCAGTTGGTTCTCATCGCTCAGTGTACCTCTGAATGTTCCAGGGAACGCCCTAGGACAAACCAGAACTGTCGACCTTGTGTCTTCCAGCCGTACGCTCTGAGTCTTTATACCGCTACCCTACAACCGAACCTGGATGGAGGTTCGAAAAACAAAAATCGATCAAAACAGTCTCTCGGAGGAGAGAGCGTAGCTTCAAAAGTAGCAAGAAAAGTATCAATTTATTAGTCCAACGACTCTTGGTCGTAAATCATAACAGCCTTTACCAGGCAATGTCTGATCACAAAACAATAGTTCAGGTTCAGAAGTGTCCAGTCGAACTGACGGAGGCACGGCTTCCTGCAAGATATCGTCGTTTTCACGCTCAGAACTTGTCCCAATTAAACGTGCATCGCTGAACGGCACAAAACGTGGCACGGTTTCACTTTCTGAATCGCCTACACCCTCCTGGACCCACCAGTTGTACGGCAGAGGCAAAGGGGCCCTCTTACAATGTACGCCGTGGATCCAGTTCTTTTTACCGTGCACACTCACTGCAGTACGCGTCGCCAACAGAACTTGATGGGGTCCGGTCCAGCGGGGCTGATTATTCTTTGTTCGCTGAAAATTTCGAATAAGGACCCAGGATCCAGGATCGATAGCGTGTCCCGGATCTTCAGATGCTTGGGGCAGTGTTTTGTGAACCTGTTGGTGTAAAACACGCAATTTAGCCGTCAATTCATACAGATAGTCAAGCAATACAGGATGTTCAATCTCACTAAACTTTGTCGGCCTCGGCACTCCCCATACATTTGCCGGGCAACCAAAAACAATCTCGTAGGGACTAAGTCCACTCGAGAATGTATTGTAGTCCTAGTTGACAAAAGTGCTAATGGCAAAGCATCGGGCCATTAGAGACCAGAGCTCGCCTGAATCTTGGCTAATTTCAGTTTTAGGGTACCATTATAGCACTCAACTAAACCAGCTGATGGGGGTGATTTGCAGCGTGAAACTTCTGTCTGATGCCCAAACCTTCACATACTCTCTTCATCACTTGACCCACAAATTCACTCCTGTTATCACTCCAGACCATTCTCGGCAAACCATACCTAGGAAAAAATTCCTTAATTAAGGCTTTAGCTGTGGACAAAGCAGTGTTATCTTTCAGGGGATATGCTTCTACCCATCTCGAAAAGGCACAAACAACCACAAGGACGTACTTCAGATTGTTACATCTCTCCATATGAATGAAATCTAATTGCAAAACCTCAAACGGATACGTCGGAGGTGCAAAATGACCAGCTGGTGTTGGAGTTCCCTTGCCAGGATTATACATCAGACAAACCATAAAATTCTTAACCAGATTCTCTGCACACTTAGGAATTCCGGCATTCTGCCATACTGGAGCCAACAACTTACAAATCCCTTTTGCACTAGTGTGAGCCATTCCATGAGCCTTTGTAACCACTGCAAGTACATACGCATCAGGTAACAACCATCGCTGATGCTCTGACAACTCAATCCAACAACCAGTCAAATCCAATGTTCCCATACTTTCTCTCCATACATTCAATTCTTTCTCTGTAGCTTCAGCTTGAATTGACTTCACGCTCTCTATCGTATCTTCACACATTCCTCTATCCGGAACCCATCTCGCTGGACCGCCAACATACATTCGACTCATCACATCTTTCACAACTTCGTCTGCAAACGCATTACCACGACCAACGTCATCGGTAACCTTCTTATGTGCACTGCATTTCACGATCGAAACTTGCATCGGTAACGTTAGCGACTCAAGAAGTTCATTCACCAACTGACCATGCTGTATTTTTGCTCCATGAGACGTGAGGAACCCACGTTCCTTCCACAAGTGACCAAAGCTATGAGCCACACCAAACGCATACTGACTATCGGTATACACAGTCACTCTCTTTCCTTTCGAGAACACACACGCTCTTGTCAATGCAATCAACTCTGCTGCTTGAGCTGAATTATGTGGGATACGTGCACCTTCAACAATCATATGCAAAGTCGTAACTGCATATGCCGCAGTCGTATCACCATTAAGCATGGGCGAATTTTGCGGATCTCGCGTTCGCGAATTTTGCGGATTTGCGGATTCGCAATCCGCAAAATCCGCGAATTCCCGCGAATTTGCGGATTTTTTTTTTTTTTTGTGTTCGCCCGTGTTTCTGCCAGTTCGCGAGGGTTTTTACAATTTCGCAATTTGCGAACTTACCTGTCGGGTCGCAAGTTTTGCGAACTTGTTGTTTCTACATGTCCAGCCTGTTTGGGACACTCTTCTTCATCACTGCCACTCTCTGTCACCACTGCCACTCTCTGACTACTCATGCCACCCTCTGGCCCACCCATGCCACCCTCTGTTTCATCACCACACCCTCTGGTTGTCCAGTGTACATTATTTTCGGCAAAGCAAAGCACACCTTCCCTGCCTCAAGTGACCTGAATTAATTTGGGGCTGATTAATGTGTCACAGAATATTTTTTTAGCTGGCACCTGCTTCCTTAGTGCGCCCTGATTAGTGATCTTTTGCACTTGCTAAGTGCTTTCATTGTTGCAAAATTAGTTACAACACCTGCCCTGCCCCAACTGACAATAATGAATTAGGGGCTAATTAATGTGTCACTGAAAGAATTTAAAGTTCCAGCCTGGCACCTGCTTGTCTGCTCCTTTAGCTGTAAATCAGGACCTTTGTGGCATACAGTTAAGGTCAGAGCAGGGTCACACAATAGTTGCAAGCAGGCAACCGAATTCTGGAGGGCCCCCTCAGGAAGCAATACAAAGAATCGTTACAAATCATGAGGTTGACCTTTTGCACCTGCTCATTGCTTTTGCTTTTGCTGAAATCGTTTTGCGGTTTTTTTCGCGCTATTCGCGGGGCGCGGCGTCGTGCGAAACCGACCGCGGAAGCCGCCAATTCGTGCGAATGAGCATTTTATTTTTTTGCGGCTTGTTGTTTCGCGAGTTTTTTTGCAGTATTCGCGAGCCGCTTGCAGCGCAACACGCGAATTTACCCCAAGGTCGAGTACGGGCGCGGCCATTTTGTTTGCGTGACGTATTTCCGTTTCCGCCCGCTATGTATAATCTCGCGCAGTAAGCGCATTGCGAGTAGAGGTTCGCACGAGATCGCGCGGGAAATCTAGAGGTTCGCACGAGATCGCGAGGAAAATCTCGCGCGAACTGACTTTCGCGCTCGGAAACGGGCGCCGGCCATCTTGTTTTTCATTCATTTCCTGTGTCTGGGCATGGTGTTTAATCCTCTTGATATCTTTCCCATCCTTTGCTTGTTTTCAGTTTTTTTTTTACGATTTTGCTTCTTATCTATCCCTCTCTTTTCCTAGCTGTATATTTTTGTCTTTTCTGCTATTTTTCTTTACTTTTAAACTACTTTTGTAAACTCTTTTCTTTTCTTCTTCCCTATCCTATTCTTTCTTAATTTTCTACTTCTTCCTACCTTACCTGCCCAGACCATGGTCAAGCCAGGCGCCGTGAAGCTGCCCAGGCACTTGAGGGCCGCAGCGGCGGCGGGGAGTAGTGCTGGACCCAGTGGCAGGACAGCAGGCGTGAGATCGAGGGGGGAGCAGGTGACGCGCCGGGAGATATTCAGCCCGGAGGAAGTGGGCGCGCTGGTGTACTTTGTCCAGCGCCGCCTGCCCAGGACCATCGCGGGAGGCGGCAGGATCGCGGCCGGCGGCTATAACATGCGGGAGCGCCGGAAGCGGTGGGAGAAGGTGTGCTGGGCCATATCCCACCTCTACGGGGTCCAGCGCACCTACAGCCAGGTCACCCATCGCTGGACGGACCTCCTGGACCGCGAGCGCGACCTGCTGGACCAGCTCGGCTTGGAGATCCCCGGCCTTGGTGAGTAGTAGTAGCCATTGGCATTTAATCACTCACTACTATGATGTTTTCTCCTGCTCTGTGTTGTTGTATTGCAAATATTTGTTTTTTACATGGAGCAAGCCAATAATGCCGCTGATGACGATTACATTGTAGTTAAATTATATTTCAAAATCTTCTGTGCATTTCAGGTGCACTGCTCTCCTTCTCAGTGGGGTTGCTACTATGCTTATTTGTTTTCTATTTCGTGGTCTCATTGGCCTGAGTAACTATTATGTATGAGTGTACTTAACAGAACTGCGTAATGCTAGACACTAGGGGGCAGATTACATTTACAAGCCCCTTGCGCCACGTTTACGTTGCCTTGCGTGACGCAACAGCGGCGTAAACGTGCCGCATCCCTGCAAGTCATTTACAGCATGACGCATCTAGGGAGATGCGTCACGTTATAAAGCCATGGGCCTGCACCACAATGGGTGCGTTCCTAGTACGCAGGGTGGGCGGTCCAGCGGCTGTGCGCCTCGCAAAATTGCCTGCGTGAAATCTACAAGATTTAACGCAGGCACTTCTGCGCCGCTGCTACGTCAATTCAATTCCTTATGTCTGCTCGAAGCAGGCGAAAGGACTGACACAGCATGTAAAGTATTGGGTGGCCCTGAGCATTACTGGAGTTGCATTGCGTTGGCGACGTGACTCCAGCGATGCGCCGCTCTTACGTGACGAGATGCGTCACGCAAGTGCCTACCCTTGCGCCAGGGCGCGCCGCATTGTAAATGAGGCACATCTGCCGTGTCGCAAGGGTAGTTTTGCGTGACGCATTTGATCTGGCGCATCTCTGGAGATGCGCCAGAACGCGTAAGTAAGTATGCCCCTAAGGGGCAGAATTGCAATTACCGTCGCATCCCTGCAAAGTAGCAGGGATGCGCCATTAATTGTGCGGCCCGCTACCACCACCAAACATGGTGCGCCGTATTTGCAATGCGGCGGCGGCGCCCCATGGGCCCAAAACGTCACCGAAGCTTTACTGCTGGAGTTGCGTCGCAACGATGGCGCAGCTCCATCAATGCTCTGGGGTACCCTATCTCCCCAATGCTGGGTCAAGCCGTACGTCTGCTTCAAGCAGGTGCAGGGTTTGTGTGACGCATCATTGTCCTAAAGGTGACTGATTGATATTTTGTAGATTTCCCTCAGCCACTATTAGGATGTGTTCCAGCGCAGGAATGCCCTCCCTTGCGCCGGAACGCCCCCTGATGGCGCAGGGCTTTATAACGGGATGCATCTCCCAAATGCGTCACGTTGTTATAATATTATACGCCGCACCATGGCGCCCTTTTTTGTTTAGCTGCTGCGTCACAAAAGTCACGCAAGAACGGCGCAAAAGAGCCGCAAGGGCTTAAATCTGCCCCTTCCTTTGTAACCCTGACAATAAGAAAAATAGTGGCGGTGGATTGATAGTTTGAATATTTAAATGACTGGTAATGTAGCAGGCAACTGTTAGTGTTGTCACTGATCTGACTGAAATCACAATGGAGTTTGTCTGTCACTTTGCGTCTTGCCTGCGGACTGCTGCCTGCCAGTCCTAGGTGAACGTTTCAGTACTTTGTTTAGTGAGTTACGTGACTTTCGAAGTCACAGGTCCGCATATAAATGAAAAGTAACCATAATCAATATAATTTCGCAGAAATATTTTGTTATTGTTCTTTTGAAATGTTTGATTTGGTTGACATTGACAAGCAACAATCATCCATGTTTTCTGTTCTTTCTTTCATGTTGTACGTCAGCTCCCCCCAGGGGCGAGAGGAGGACACAGGAGCAGCAGGCGGCGGATGCTGTTCATCAACAGGGCCAGGATCGGGCAGGCGAGGGCTCCTCTGCTGGCCCCAGTAAGTTTTCATTTTAGACTAGTACCTATTTTTCCTAGCGTTCCTCATTTGACTTTTTTCAAAATTGTCTTTGCTCTTCTTGTAGACTGTATCTAAATTCTTATCCTGCCTCTACTATGACTCCCTGTGGTATTACTAGATTATTCTTATTAGTCTGTCTGTGTAGCTAACTAAGATTGCACGGTTGGCGAAACTCCCATGATTCTAGTCAGCAATAGCTCTATCAACTTAGTGCAGTCCTCTGGGATTGTCCATAATGTCTTTTGAAGTGTTCTATCTGGACTCATGCTTGCAAAAATTGCAAAACCTTTCGCTCAGTCACTCTAGTCTGGACCAAAAAACACAGATTGTATTTAAGTTTAAAAGCTTTATTAAAAGTAAACACATTTATTAAAATGAAGTCATAATAAAACTAAACGTTTAACTGATAATGGAAAAGTGGTTAGTGCTGACGATTAATTGAAGACATTTCTTGTGGTCGAGCCGAGCTCTCACCTGGTTTCAACTTGATCTTGTTGTTAGAAGTCCATCTTCTGTCTGTGTGGAGAAAAATGGTGCGTGTTAAAAAAACAGCCTTCATCAGTTGTGCCAAAAAGTGCAGCAAGACAACCTTCCCTGGAAAAAGGGACATTTTTTTTTTAACTTTAACGACAGTCACAAATTACATTGTTTTCACATGTCTTCATTCCTAGACCAAATACTAGTGACTGCTTTATTCTAACATTCTTAAATGTACTTTGTAGGTGGAACATCTGGTGGCGGGGCCAGTGTGGAGGTGGTGGTGCTCGACACCGAGGCGGAGGGCGAATCGGGCGATGCTTCAGGGGAGGAGGCGGCGGCGGCAGCTGTGAGAGTTGAGACGGTGGTGGTGGCGGCCAGAGGTAAGCTCTTATATATTCCTTACTTATTGAGATTGAAGACTAGCTGGGAAGGCAAGAATATGAGATGCATGGCTGGGTGAATGATGAAGCAATGATGGGTGGAAGGACAACAGCCTGGGTGGGTGACACAGAAACTGTATGTGTCCATATACCTGGATCATGCTACTATCTGACTCTTAGATAGCATATGTGTATCTAGAGCAGGGGTACTCCTAGTACGGCCCGCGGGCCGGTGGTGGCCCGGCAAGCCTTCGTTGGCGGTGCGCTGACCTTGCAGACAATCACTGCTCCCCCGGCCCCCACAGAGCAGAGGCTTTTTTGTATTTCACCTGTTAGCGCCCCTGCATCTCCACTCTGACAATCACTGCTCCCCCGGCCCCCACAGAGCAGAGTGGAGATGCAAGGCCACAAAGAGGTGAAATAGAACTAAGCCTCTGCTCTGTGGGGCCGGGCAAGCAGTGATTGTCAGGGTGGAGAAGCAGGGGCGCTAAAACAAACAAAGCCTCAATAATATGTTAATGGTCTTTTAAAGACCTGTTAAGTACTTTGGTGTTGTTGTCTGTGTGTGCGCGTTGAGGAAGCGGTCTCAACCCGGGCTGAAGGCTGACACAGATAGACACACACACAGTGAGATGACAGAGGGAGAGGGAGGGCAGGAGGGAGAGAGAGATGGAGGGAGGGCAGGAGGGACAGCAGGAGGGAGAGAGATGTATGTAAATGCTGGGTCTGGTGGCTCAGTGGATGAGGGCATCTGCTGCAGGGACCTGTGTGCAACCTCATGGTCACAAGTTATCGTTTTGCTTTAGCCCCGCCCCCTCTGACTCCGCCCCCACCAGTGCGGCCCTCGGCCCCAAACTACACTGTAAATGTAGCCCCTGAGAGAAAGTTTGTGAGTACCCATGATCTAGAGAGAGTAGACGGTCAGTGGATGAAGTAAGTGTAACTTTGAAGAGCATGTAACACTAACACTGCACCCGCACGTCCGTTCCAGTGTAGGAAAGGCAAGGAAAAGAACTTTTAATTTTGTCCAAATACTACCATAAATAGTAGCAGTAGTTTGTATTGCAAGCACTGCATAGATCCGGTTATTATGGTGGCCACTCCCTACCTCTCTTAATAAGTTTAGTAGTACTCAGTCATTCATGTGTGGATGTATCACTGCCTGTCACTCAATAAAAAGCAAAGCACCTAAAGTCATCCCATATATAAGCAAAAACATCCCATGTGAAGTGATAGATAATCAGATTATTTATCTTCTTCAATTTTCCATTTCTAGTACTCATTTCCACTGTAGGGTGAAAGTTAAATTAATTAAGCAGTAGCCCTTGAGTTGTAACAGAGTATTCTCAGTGCCACCCGTAATAGAAAAGTAAGAGATTCACCACCTGCATGTACTGGACGGGTACAGTAACGCAACGGCAACGCAAGTCTAGGTCACTCCTCATGGCGTGCGTCTCTTTTTCTCGGGTGCAAGTTTACCGCGCTGGCATTATGCCGGCTTGCAGAAAATAACGTACCAATTTTCCAAAACAAGAGACAAGAAGAAGAATAAGACTGGTGTACTTTCATAGTCGACTCCAATGGAAGTCCACAGTGCTCATAGAATTTGTTCCTTAAACTCCCACTAATGTTAGAGCAAGGATGAAGAAGTGTGAGGTTAGATAGATACTGGCCTCAATAGTTATGTAATGCGCTTGCAAGTTGCTAGTTGTACTGCAGCACACATTTCTGCTGAATGATTGAGTTAATCTTAAAGAGCATTGGTTACAGACTATGTCTTTCTTTCTTCATATAGGTTCTCCTTCCAAACGAACAAGGAGGAAGGAGCTGGCTAGAGCGGCCCGGCAACGGAGAATCGAGGCCACTGTTGCGGAATATCGGCGGCTGGTGGCCCTGGAGGACGTGGAAAGTGTGCGGTCGACAACAACGACAACGTCGTCCTCCGTGGCCTCACCGGCTGCCACCGTGACCCAGCACAGTGGTCCACCGAGACTGAGCCGGGCTGCCAAAGGCAAACGCCACCGCCGAGCAGCAAGGCCAACAGCTGCTTCTCACAGGCCTTGCACCTGCAAGGCAGTGAAGGCACGCCTGCGCCGCACCACCCTGATGGTGTCCCGCCTTCAGCAGGAGCTCGCCTTGCTCCGCGAGGAGCATGATGCCCTGGCCCAAAAAGTGAACAGCATCCACCCCTAGTGTCCCTTGCCCCTTTTTTAGAGACTTTTGGGGGGTGGGAATTGGGAGTTGGGTTTTTGGGGACTTTTGAAGGACAATCGTTGGGGTTAGGGAGGGTCTTGCGGGAGATTATTTTGTTAGGGATATAAATATACTTTTTCAAACTTTATCTGAGCATACCTGTTTTTTACTGCTTGCCTGGTGGGTGGGGGTTTAACGTTGACTGTTTTCCTGAAAGTTTAGTTCCATTTTCTTCCTTTAAGTGTAAATGCCCAAATGTTTTCAACACTAAGTGCCTCTCACAGACTAAGTGAAGTGAATCCAAGAGTCCTAGGACTTTAGTAGTACTACCTTCAGGCTCTCGTCTCTCGTACTAATACTCCATTATACCCCCAAACCACCAAACGCTTATCTTACCTGTAATTTGTGTTTGAAAGTAGGGCTAGGCCCAGGGCTGGCTCCACGGGAAACACCGAATAACGTTGGCAATCTTGGTCGGATAAAATTTCCTCATAGCGGTGGTAGTAGTGGTGTGCCACAGTGGCAGTTGCATGCCTATGAAAAAAAAGAAAATGAAATCTGGTTTGTCCTCCTGAGCAATTCAACGGTACAACTGAGAATATAGCAGGTGACAGAAGTACAGTAGAGCAGTGCCACATTGTAGCCTAACAAATGGTAAAGTATAACTACTAATTCGGTTGAAGTTCTTTCACATTAGCAATGGTTCTTTGTCAAGCAGAGTAAGAATATATCATCGACAACTGTGGAAAGAAAGAATGCGACAGTACAGGGCCTGTGTGGAATTATTGATAACTATATTCAACATAAGGTCTCTGTAGCCAGATACCCGAGAGCCTTGCTGGTCACTATAAATCCATTCACAACAACACTCAATGGGGTTGGTCTGGAAGGTGTCACGTTTACTCCCCGTGATCCAGTCGATGCAAATATGGTTCCACCTCCAAATGTCACCAACACCCAGAAGTGTAAACACAGGGTGTTCGAGGCATTAGGCGAGGGAGAAAAATAACAAACTAAAATAAAAAATGTGGGATGGGTAAAGGTAGGGTCAGCAGGGAAAGGATACCTGTAAGAGAAGACAAGACAGGCATCAGTGAAGTGATGTCCTAACATACAAGGGTACTCTCATATAGTCTCACTAAATAGTCTGCAAGTCTCCCGCCTACTCATGGGAAATGTAGTTTCATAGTACGGTAGGCGCTTAGGGGCTGCGTAACCTGACAGAAGGTATAGTAGATAGAAAAGGAGAAATTGCTTTTTTTCTAGGTGTCCCCTCACTCACCAGGGTTGCCCCTTGGTGACATGCTTCATCATTGGGGCCATCCCAGTCCTCTACGGCCTGGGGCGTGCTGCGACTTGCGAATTACGTAGGAGCACTTACAAATGACTATGTGTGGTGCAGATAGTGGAGTGGACTAAGTGATGTGTTAAGGGATCAATGTAGAAGCCGAGAGAGAGCAAAGAAATGCAGTCACAGTCAGAGAAAAAGGCAAGGGATACTGTATCTATGTGTGGTTGTAGTGGTCCTGTTGGAAGTGGTAAGTAAGTTGCCCGCAGAAAAAAAATCCTCCTATTAGCGGCACTCCTCCATTGCAGCCGACGCTTCGTCCACCGATGTTGGTCACCAGAAGACACCCTGTCCACTGCCTGCCTGATGCTGAATTGTGGCTCGCTACTGTGAAGCCTGACTCCATCCTTTTTTCCCCATTGCAGAGACTGAAACCCGGCCTGTAATTATTCAACGAAAAACAGGAAGTGATATAATATTACAACACCACTGATAAATAAATATAAGGTATGTAGGCTGTGGAGTGCAAAAAGTCACAATTTGTTTTTCCTAGTAGACAGACAGTACAATGTTTTTGAAAGTGCGTACTCTGAGTCACCTTTTGAAGGATAAGTAAGTATGGGCAAATTAATGTAGCGGATCTTGCCCCTCAAGCTAGGTGTACTGTAAACTGTGTTTTAGAACAAAAATAGATCTTCCTAGCAGTGCTCCCACCCAAAAAACGAGGCCTAGCAGAAAACTGGAGACAAAACTTACTTTGAAAGTAAAAGTAGGCCGAAGTACCCTAATTACCCATTACCCCCCGTGGATTGTATTCAAACCACTTGCAAGCAACCAAGCAAAAGTAGCCATAGCCAGCATCGCTCCAAGACTCGAAATCCCCCCCACTCAAACACATGCAATAGAAATACTGCTAACCCTAACGAACCCTAAGTTAAGAATAGTGGCAAAGGCTTTCTTTAACTATGCCAAATCCCCCCTTTCCCACCATGGATTTTCTTCAAATGACTTGCAACCAAAATTACACATTCTCACGAGTGCTCTAAGACCCCAGAACTCAGTTTGAAAAATCTAGAACACCCCGATACACATGCAATCCTGGTGCTAGGGCTAACCCTAACGAACCCTAAGTTACAAAAAGTGCCAAAACTAAAGGCTTTTCCGCGCGGATTTTGTCCCAACCACTTCTACCCGGTATTAGACCTTCCCAGGAATGCCCCAAGACCCGGCAACCCACCCGCCAAGAAGCATAACACCCCCAAACAGGCCAAAAGAAAAATCTCATACTTGCAATATTTCTGGGCCTTCGGTCCAAACGCGCTGCGTAGCTAGGCCATAAGTCGGGGTTGGCACGACGGATTTCCTGAAAAGCAAATGCAATCAAGATTAGAGTGTCCCAGCAGTGCTCCCAGACCACGAAACTCACCCGCAAACAGACGGAACCCCCCCTAAGAGCACCTCAAAGGCAAGCAAGTCATCAAAAACACAAAAAAAATTCCGCCTGGGATTTGGTCCAAAACACTTTTATCCGGTATTAGAGCTTCCCAGCAATGGCCCCAGAGCCGTCAACCCAGGAGAAAACGAGTAGAAGACCCCCAAACAGCCAAAGAGCAAAAGTACAAAAATGGGGACTTAGTCACTTTTTCACAAATTTCCCAAATCACTCCGCGCGCGCGCTCTGCAGCTAGGCCCTAAGTCCCCTCAGCCACCATGGATTTGCTTCAAACCTCTTGCAAAGTAAAGTATATATAGCCAGCAGTGCTCCCAGACCACGAAACTCACCCGCAAACACCAGCAAGCCCCCCAAACAGGCCCCCGAAAACGCTACATAGAGCAAAATGTCTGAAATAGCCCAAAAAAAAATCGGCCTGGATTTTGTCCCAACCACTTCTACCCGGTATTAGACCTTCCCAGGAATGCCCCAAGACCCGGCAACCCACCCGCCAAGAAGCATAACACCCCCAAACAGGCCAAAAGCAAAATCTCATACTTGCAATATTTCTGGGCCTTCGGTCCAAACGCGCTGCGTAGCTAGGCCATAAGTCGGGGTTGGCACGACGGATTTCCTGAAAAGCAAATGCAATCAAGATTAGAGTGTCCCAGCAGTGCTCCCAGACCACGAAACTCACCCGCAAACACCAGCAAGCCCCCCAAACAGGCCCCCGAAAACGCTACATAGAGCAAAATGTCTGAAATAGCCCAAAAAAAAATCGGCCTGGATTTTGTCCCAACCACTTCTACCCGGTATTAGACCTTCCCAGGAATGCCCCAAGACCCGGCAACCCACCCGCCAAGAAGCATAACACCCCCAAACAGGCCAAAAGCAAAATCTCATACTTGCAATATTTCTGGGCCTTCGGTCCAAACGCGCTGCGTAGCTAGGCCATAAGTCGGGGTTGGCACGACGGATTTCCTGAAAAGCAAATGCAATCAAGATTAGAGTGTCCCAGCAGTGCTCCCAGACCACGAAACTCACCCGCAAACACCAGCAAGCCCCCCAAACAGGCCCCCGAAAACGCTACATAGAGCAAAATGTCTGAAATAGCCCAAAAAAAAATCGGCCTGGATTTTGTCCCAACCACTTCTACCCGGTATTAGACCTTCCCAGGAATGCCCCAAGACCCGGCAACCCACCCGCCAAGAAGCATAACACCCCCAAACAGGCCAAAAGCAAAATCTCATACTTGCAATATTTCTGGGCCTTCGGTCCAAACGCGCTGCGTAGCTAGGCCATAAGTCGGGGTTGGCACGACGGATTTCCTGAAAAGCAAATGCAATCAAGATTAGAGTGTCCCAGCAGTGCTCCCAGACCACGAAACTCACCCGCAAACACCAGCAAGCCCCCCAAACAGGCCCCCGAAAACGCTACATAGA